>NW_026775575.1:60114302-61314302 GCF_030987335.1 Cornus florida | reverse complement strand
TCGGCACGAATTACCTCTATGGCTGGATCCAATGAACACCTGAAAAATAATAGTGGGTTAGGCCCACGAACAAGTTCTAATCTATTACATCCCAAATAGAGGCCCGATACACGTGTACATCATAGTCAATTCAATAATAACTATATAGTCCGTATATATGTATATACACACTAAAGGAACTTCACTAGACTATAGGGTTGTCTCAACATGAATAGTAGGCAACATGCAAAAATGCACATATAGTAGGCATGAGTACCTAGACCTACCAGGGTACACAACTACACTATATCTAGCTACACATCCTCAGTGATATACGCATAATAACCACTGATCCTGAGACTCAAGCTCATATCATGTCACATAATTATATAGATATATAATCCAATAACCATTCTATATAGTATAAAGTAATCCTCTATAAGTCATTCAACTTGTTCAGTTGATCTGACTTAAATATAGGTAGGACTTAACATTCTTTTGGTTAATCCATCCCTCTATATAAAATTGGTAGGACTTAACATTATTTTGGTTAATCCATCCCTCTATATAAAATACGTAGGACTTAACTGATAAGTTAAACTGCCCCTATAATGCCGCCATCCCATACTGGTGCATTATCACACAATCCACAATTGACGAAAATAAATATAATATTACATCAATTTAAATCCAGAGATGAACATATTATAAATCAGTCATGCATAACTTCATAATATGCTAACAATACATGATTAAATCATATAAACATTATAAACATTGTCAGATTAAGGTTAAAGAGTTAGATCCTCCATCAACAACATATATATCAAATTAAAGTACATATTGTTCCTATCATTAGCATATTAACATTAATTATGCTTTTTTAATCCACCATGAATCTAATTAATCAATTTTAAATTATTAAAATAGATTCCAATAATCATAAAGGTATGAACAGTATACCAAAAATCCCAAAATCCAAACCTAGTGCTAAACCGGTCGACCGAAGTGCCAAACTGGTCGGCCGATTCAGCTATTTCGGTCAACCGAAATCCCCAAATCTGTTGGCCAAAATACTAACTCATCCTACTCCTCTGAACCACTTTGGTCGACCAAAACAACAAACCGGTCGACCGAAACACCGCGGCTATTCATTTTCTTCTTCTTTAATGAACCTGCTCCTTCAAACCTCCATTATTGAAGGTTTAAAGCTTACCAACTACGTCCCAGAATGTTCCCATATTAATTTTAAAGCATACAAACATCTTTACATCAACTTAAATCACAGGTTATGCATCAAAACACTAAATTAAGTAAAAACTATACAAACCCATCACATATATAAACATACTATAAAATCAGATTTTTAATATGTATAAAGGTTTGTTTTAATCCCATTAATTGTTCTTGGAATTGACTAAGCATGCACAGAAACACTAGTCAAAGGAGAACAGACAAAATTAGAACTTGCCTCTAAGGTTTTAGATTAAAACCCAAGCTTCCTTGTTTGTTTTTCCTCTTCCTGCTTCCCTTTCTCTCTCTCTAAAACTGCTGCCTCCACTATGAACGTGAATGGGGTTTTTCTAACACTATGGCAGACAATATACTTATATATATATATGTATACTAACTATATAAAATCCTTTTCCAATTATAATTACTTTAATAACTTAATAAAAGAAAAGAACTATATAAAATCCTTTTCCAATTATAATTACTTTAATAACTTAATAAAAGAAAAGAAAAAATAATAATAGTCTACATATATATATATATATATATATATATATATATATATACTGATTGTTACTTATATATATAGTAATTTGACTACCAAGAAAATAAAAGAAAAGGTAAAAATATAAAAAAGGTAACTAAAATTTATACGTATATATAATCTTTTATATATATTTATTATTATATAAATATATATCTGATTATTCCATACTACTATTATTAATATAGATGTAAAAATAATATTAATAATAGATTACTATCCTTGTACATATATATATTTATATATATATACACACACACACATACAACTGTCCACGGGTAATTATCCATACCCATTAATACTTCCATCCAAGTAATCCATGGGATCCAATTGGTTGACCCATTACTATTATCCAAGTCCAACTCCTTTAAATATAAAACAGAAAAGAAAACATTTAAATCATAACAATTAAATTACACGTCATTAGATAACAAATAATTCACGTAAATCATTTATAATCAAATAAGCTCACAACACACATTTAAACACTTAATCAAATAATCAATTAAATAATTTTAAAAAATAAACAATTAAACAATTAATTAATTAAAAAAATCTAAAAATGTAAATTAAATAATTAAATAAATACCAAGACTATCATTTTAAAATTAGGAGTATTAATGACTTCTTCACAAAGAAGGAATGTTTTCGAAGCAAAGAAAATACAACTCACAGATGACATAGATGATTTTCAAGAGACGAGTTGTAGATGAAAATATGATCGAAGAAAATTAAAACAAACTTACGTAAACATGGCTGAAAGATGTCATTCATAAGACTTTGGAAAGTTGATGGTGCATTGGTCAATCCAAAAGGCATCACAAAGAATTCATAGTGACTATCATGAGTTCGAAAGGTGGTTTTTGGCATATCTTCTCCATGGACTCGAATTTTATGGTAACCCGAGTAAAGATCCAGCTTAGAGAAGTGTTGAGCTCCTCCCAATTCATTAAGTAACTCATTTATCACAGGAATAGTATATAATGTGTGTCAATTTATTAGTACTCGCAATAGCACGAATCTTTGTATGATAGTACTATATAAAGGGTGTCGATCCGACAGGGAGAGAAGTTTTCTTTGCTTTATTTTTAACTGATATTTTGATTTACAGATAACTGGTTGAATTGATTGATTGGTTGGTTGTCACGAACATAAAATAAAATTAAACTAAAGTGATCAGAGAGAGATCTTAAGGCTTTGACCTCACCACAACTTTCATACTATGGTTAACTATTTCAACTCTGGGATTTAACAAATTATATTTCAAATGAATTGAACTCAATAAAATTCATTAAATTTGAGTTTTAAAGAAAGATGTTTTATAAATTGTAGTTAACTATAACCTATTTGCGGTTAGCAAGGACTATCCACCTACCTACTTTAACTAATTTTGTAAATAATCCATCTTTCCTAAGCATAAAGTATGAAAACATTTATTTATAAAAAAATATTGGAACACCATTACATGAGCTCCATCCTTATGTTCGACAGGGCTCCACTAGATACCATCCAATAAGAATGGGTTGAGTATAGTTAATGAATAGTTATATCTAAGATAAGGTAATAACAATTCAAAAACTATTAAAACTTTAAAAGATCCAATTGAGTTGTCTCAATTGCTCATAATCATGTAATCAGAGGTATAATATATTAAAATTATCCCAGAGTTAAAACAATCAAGCCATAGTAATCAGATGGGTTACATCAGTGCCCTAAGAGAGGAATTAACTACTAATGACGATATAAAATATCATCTGTGTTGTTGTCATCTTCATCGTTACGGACGACACTTCTCTTCTCAAGATCTTCACCTTCTAAAGTTATGGAAACCCCAAAAGCCGCTACCACAATATCAGCCTTCTCAATAATACGAGAACAAGGAACCTCTTCTATCAAGGCCTGTGCCTTCTTTTATAGAAGACAATAAAGGTTTGGTGGGCTTTTAGGTCTTCTGGCCCATCTGGAATGAGATACGACTTAGAAAAGAAAAATCCTGTAACTTTAAATCTAATCTGTCCTAGAAGACTCAAGCTTAAGAAGTGAAGCTCGAGCTTTGGGGCTCAGGCTCGAGCTTTAGGAGCAAAGCTCGAGCTTTCTTGAATTATTTCTGGATCTTTAATTCTGTATTTAGTTAAATTTCTTTAACTATTTTCTAAAGCGTCTTTTCCTTCAATACTTAGAATATTTTGGGATTCTCTTCTTTTAACATTGCTTGATCTTAGTTTCATTAGGCTCGAGCTTGTGGTCCTGAGCTCGAGCTTTTGGTACTCAAGGCTCAAGCTTTGAATGATGGTGCTCGATCCTTGAGGTCTAGCAAGAGGCCCTGGAAGCTTGGTTCTTCTTTAAAATTAACTCTTTCAATTCCGAAGCCTCATACTCGAGCTTGAAGGCCAAGGCTCGTGCACCCTGAGGTAAGGCTCGAGCACCATTGAATAGGGCTCTTGCTCTGAAGGTGCAAGGCTCGAGCTTTAATGCCTTGTTGATTTCTTCTTTTTCTTTACAGAGCTCAAGCCTCAGGACTTAGGTTCGAGCTTTGGTGCTTGAATTCTTCCAAACTTCACCATTTAAGCTCTTGGCTTGCTTTGAATGACTGATAACAACTCTGTAAGCTTCGATATCAGTCTTTTTCATCATAAAGTCCCGGTTTTAACCGTTTCTCTGAGAAAGCACCTATAAACACACAATAAACATAAATCAGTCTAACAATGGATAAAAGTACTATCACTTTAGGCCTTAATGTACTTATATTTAGGGTCTCGAATATGTAATATTCAGCATTCATCACACCCCAAAATTTACATATTGCTAGTCCCTTAGCAATACGGAACTAATGACCCGCCTTCAAACCCCTAGGTTACCCCTAGCGGACAAGTTGTAGTCTCTTGAGCGTTTCCAGTAATGGTACCCACAAACATCTCAAACAGTGCCTTAATTGCACAATAAGCTCATTCAAGACTGTTTTCAAATCATGATATCCATGCACTTCATCAATCAATAAAATATAGCAAGTACAACCAATTATATTAATCAGAAACACTTTTAACTTCCAATTTCAATTTAATAGCCATGGTCCCCATATGTCAGTTTAATTATTTAGTCAACAATCTCAATCTCCAAAACTCTTTAGTAGTGAACTTACAATCAAACATGTAGCTTATTATCCATACTTGCATTTATTCCTTGCTATCCCTCAACTCACAAACAAACTTTTCAAATTCCAACTCCCAAGGCATTATGATTTTCTCTACTGCTATACATTTTTTAAAAAGGATACTATGTAATGTTCAAGTCTATTAAGCTTTCTAAATCACCCATGTAACGAACTTTCGGCCAATGGCTCCCAAACTAGATGATTTTAGGGCATTAAGTGATAAAGCACCCCTCCGGACCTAATTATTCAAGTAATCTAGGCAACCTACACCCTTTATGTAACAAGCTTTCAACCAATGACTCCCAAACTAGATGGTCTTATGGCATTAGGTGCCAGAACACACCTCTAAGGACTTAATTGCTCAAGTAATCTAGGTACAGACCTAAACTTGACCATTTTCTACTTATTTTCTTCATTTTTTTTTCATTCACATTAGTGAAGAATTTTTTCATTTCTTGCTTGCATACATAACTTTTCTTTCCTTTCTTTTTTTATTTTTTATTTTTTTATTTTTTTATTTTATATATATGCCTTGGTTATCAAAATCATCAAATTCACCTGCTCATCTCAGTTTAACACAAAACAAAACAAAACAAAACTTCTAGTTTATACCCCCCACAGAATTCATGCAAGTATGAATATATGCAAAGTGGAGAATTTCAGAGATCAATATCATTGGACAATAATCATCCTAACAAAGTGGACCATAGGCTACCAACCGATTTCAAAAAATTTCAAGAATTCCTTTTCAACATTATATTGGAATACAGACCATTTCTAACCAACATCAGACTACAAAGAGAATACTTGACAATCAACAACTCAAAATCATGCTTGGGATTTTTAGAACCTTGTATTATTCCATTAAAAATTTTGAATTCCCCTTACCCCCAAACTTAAGGTGCACATTGTCGTCAATGTGTGAAAACAAAAGAAAGTTAGAAAGATATTACTATAAAACTAGACCAGCAAAGATATACCAAGTTGAAGCACAAAGGGCAAAATAGAGAAAGCACCCCCAAACTTAGTTTGTAGTACCTGGCAAAATTAACGAACTCTAACACATATCAGAGTAGCAAGTATATGGAGTAATAGTAGAGAAATATTATATAGAGCTCACATATCAACACAAGTGTAAGATAGGCAAAAAACATGTATATAAATGATCAGAATTAGTACAATGCTTTTGAAATAACAAACTTAGAGCATAAATACAGCATAGAGAATGAAATACATCAAAAATACTGCCCTAGTCCACAAAAGTGCCTATCTATCAAAATAAAATATAAAAAAGCCCTAAATAGCTAATCTATATGAAGTGGATGAGTATCTGTAGAAGTAGAAGGAGCAGACGGAGTGCGACATAATAGCTCCTCAAGAATGCTCTATTGTGCAGTCTGCATCTATCTCAGTACTGTCTGTCCATCCTGCAGATCTTCCACCTAGCCTGTAATACTCTAATCTCAGCTTGAGAAGAATTCTCAGGCTGTGCTGTAGGAATTGGCCTCTTCTTAGGTGGTGCCTGGCCATTAGAGAGAACCATTTCATCCTCTATGGCCTCATTGTCATCCTTATCCGCTACTTTAGTAGGAATTTCAATATAACCCTTATCTCTAAACTCTATTGCATTGCGGCGACTCACCGGTATATGTATCCAAACCTAGGAGATTTAGCACAAGACTCCTCCTTTTTATCCACCACAAAACCCTGTAACTCTAATAGCCTGGTAATCATATATGGAAAAGGTAGCTTATGGGTAAGAACATTCTTATGTGATCCAATCTCGGACCAAAACTCCAATAACTGGTAGAAAATTATCCAAGGAAACGAATACCAATGCTCAAAATGAATAGCATAGAGTACCTGAAGAAAGTCAGTATTCCGAATATTCTTATGCCCAAGAGGATAAACATTAGCAGAGATAATAGAATCCAAAATCTATAACCTCTTTAGAATCTTAGCCTTGGTAGTACTACTACGCTTTTTCCTGGTAAACCTACCATCACACAACTTTTGAATCAAATTTTTTGCAATTGGTACCCTAGGGAAAGGTGTGAAACTAGGACAACTAAGGCTCTCATCAACCACTGGAGGTAGCTTATGATAACATTCTAAAGCTGCAACAATAGCACAGGGATTAACAATCAACTCATACCCATCTATAATAGTTCTAAGCTCCCAAGGGTCATCCTCACTATAAACAAGATTGAGATAAAACAAACGAACCAAGTGAGGATAAGTAATCTTAGTAATAAGAACCATAGGATACAAAACATGCCTATAACTAAAAGACTTCATAGCCCATCTAGTACGAGGATCAGTGATGAACTCCTGATAATCAAAGGTCGAACCATCCTTCCAAGCACTTGGAAAAACATCCTTAGTCACCCTAGCACGTTTAGAAGGAGCAGGACAAACCATCTCAACTTTTAATTAACAGTGCCCTCCAATAAATTGCTTAAATTCACCAAAAGACTCCAATTTCTGCAATCTGGAAACCAAGGCTCGAGCTTAACCTTCTGAGCTCGAGCTTGACCCAATGCTTGAGCTTAAAGTTGTAGAGCTCGAGCTCTACCTAAAACTGCACCAAAACAAATCTCAGAAATCAACACAGAGATCAACCAAAGAGTCCTTTAGATAATTAGTATATGTAGATAACTCCTGAAAACCAAATAATCATTCACCCAAAAGAAATCTCATGCTCTCCTAATCCAAATGTAGAAATTTAATCAACTAAGAAGGAAGCAATGGAAAGAATATGAGGATGAAGATTTTTACCTGATTGGTATCTGCAAATCTGGAATGAGAATGTCAAGTGATAAGCGCTGAAAAATACACATTTAAACCCTTTAAGCTTGAGTATTCTACGACCTTTATCTATCTTATTTTCCCATTTTAGTACTTATTTGTGTTTTTGTCTATTTCAGGTCAATAATGTTAAAACGAGCTAAAAATGGTTTATTAAGGCCTTTTTGGAGTCAAACTAAGTCTTAGTGATGATCCGGAGCAAAAAGAGGCTGATTTGGAGCAAAAAAAGGCTGATGCTGAAAAACTGCCAAGTTGGATCGATCCAACTTTTTCTGAGATCGATCGCTTTTTCTGAGATCGATCAAAGTTGGATCAATCGAAAATCAAAGTTGGATCGATCGAACTTTTCTCTAATCGATCGAACTTATTCTCTAATCGATCGAATTTTTACTGGCAGCGAGTTGTCTTATGCCTGTGTTCGCCCAAAAGTCCACCTACCACATAGTACGGGATTAGATATTTTTGGGGCTATATTCCTGACTTAGTGACTAAGAAAAGGACTTTCTATATAAAGAGAAGTGACCCATTTGTAAAGAAGCTTTTTATCTTTTTATTTTTTACATTGTATTTTTTATTTCTCTCTCTAGCAAAGTTAGAGATTAGAGTTAGAAGAAAAGAGGGAAATGGAGGCACATCTCAAGATCCATCTCTAGAGCTTCAAAGAAGAAGAAAAAGAAAAAGAAGAAGAAGATGGAGCCATATTTGGAGCTTGATTCCATGACCACATCCACCTCCTCCATGATTGGCTAGATCTATACTTAGGGCTTGGATGAGCCCTAAGTCTTATGTAATCTAAACCCTTGTATTTCTATTTTTGGGGATTTATATATATTGTTGTGATTAGTGTTTTAGCCTTGTGAATTTCATGAATCTTGGTATATTTCTATGATTTCTATGGTTTAATTCTTCCAATTAATTCTCTAGTTTATTTACATGTCTATTTGTAATTAAATTAGGAATTATTTCTTACATGATTCATATGGATTAATTCTTTCTATTGATTCTCTATTTGATTACATGTTGTCTTATGTGTGATTATTTGGGAATTAATCTCTACACTAGTTTTTTTATATTAATTGCATGTCTATGTGTGGTTGATTGAAAATCTAGTGATGGCTAAGCATGGGTTTTCATTGAATGGGTTTGTCAATTAATTTGATGGTTTATACTTATTCTTGATGGGTTGTTCTACAATTTAATTCATGCTTGTAAGTAGGTATACAATCTATGCTTACTTAGATATTCCATGGCTTATTATTGCAAATTCCATGATTCTCTAGATTAATGTGTGCTATAATTGTTGCTACTTAGATAGGTCATGCTTAAAATTGATGGGTTATGCTACACTTAGTTTAGGTAGACAATTCATACATAAATTAGATGGTCCATGCTTAATATTGCAATTGGTAGTCACATTTTGTTCACAACAATGTATTCCCCATTAATGGAAAGCAAGTGGTTAATTACATGAGCTTAGTGGTGATTCCAACACCCTAAGACCTCTCTTCATATCTCTTAAATCCTTATCTCTAACTAGTTTACTTTACTTGCATTTTAATTTTATTGCACCTTAGTTTAATCAACCAATCTCTATCGTTTGCAATCTTGTGATACGCTAGAGTCGAAGTTAAATTCCAACACGTATAATCCCTTGGGACGATCCCTACTCACTTTTGCTACGTTAGTGGTAGTGGTTTTATAAATTTAAACTTGACCTAGAAGGCTTTTCTTGAACCGCACATTCACTACATTATTTTGGCGTATATCAAGCGGCCTCATCATCCAGCATCATGGTATACTAATAGAGAAGAAACTTGAAGAGAAACGAGAAAGATGTATGAGAGAATAGAAGAAGAGAAAAAGGAGAACTAAGGATTTTTATAACTTTTAAAACCCAGGGCTCGAGCTTTAGAATCTAAGAGCTCGAGCTACTGCCAAAAACCCTTCAGTTAGCGATGATGGAGGGCTCGAGCTTAGTGTAGGCAAGCTCGAGCTTTTGATAGCCGATGCTCGAGCTTCAAAAAGAAAGCTCGAGCTTTGAGACTAATTTTTGTATTTTTTCAATTTTTATTTCTTTTTCTTAATAAACCCATACCTAAACTAAGCTAGAAATAAAATAATAATAAAAATTAACTAAAACCTAGAAATTAAAGCAAAAATGAAAAAAAACTACAGTACAACTTACAAATGCTAAGTTTAACGTCGATAGCTCGACGAAAACTAACCTCTTTAGTCCAAGTAAATAGGATCATAAAGTTCTACTACCTCTACTGTACCTCTCTGCACACTACCTTCAATATAGGGTTTAAGTCTCTATCCATTAACTTTGGACACTTGTCCAGTCTTGCAATCTTGTAATTCTATTGCACCATAAGGTGTAACAGAAATAACTATGTATGGACCCTCCCAACGTGACTTAAGCTTTCCAGAAAAAGTTTCAGTCGTTTATTAAACAACCAAACCTTCTGCTCGAGCTCAAAAGTCTTACACAAAATATGCTTGTCATGAAATGCCTTAGTCTTAGATTTATAAACCATAGCACTCTCATAAGCATAATTACGTAATTCTTCTAGTTCAGTTAGTTGAAGCTTCCTATTAAAACCAGCAAAGTTCATATCAAAATTGAGCTTTTTTATAGCCCAGAGAGCTCAATGCTCTAATTCCATAAGAAGATAACAACCTTTACAATAGACGAGACAGTAAGGCGACATACCAATCAGAGTATTAAAAGCTGTATGGTAAGCCCACAGAGCATCATTTAGTCTAAAAGACCAAACCTTACGATCTGGCTTAACCATTTTTTCAAGAATTCTCTTAATCTCACGATTAGATATTTCAACTTGGCCACTTGTTTGGGAATGAGAGGGAGTGGCAACTTTATGAGTGATGGAGTATTTTTGTACCAAAGTATGGAAGTACCTATTACAGAAGTGAACACCCCCATCACTATAATAGCTCTTGGCATACTAAACCAACTAAAAATGTTTGTTTGAATGAACTTAACCACAATTGCGTGATCGGCGGTTTTAGTAGCCACTGCCTCTGCCCATTCAGACACATAATCAACAGCCATAAGAATATATTCATTTTTATTTGACTGAACAAAAGGACCCATGGAATCAATACCCCATACATCAAAAACCTTAATGACTAAGATTGGAGTTAAGGGCAACATGTTTTTCAGAAAATTGATCCTAACTACTGACATCTAAGGCATGACTTGCAAAACAAATATATATCCCGAAAGAGTGAAGGCCAAAAAAAACCACACTGAAGAATTTTAGCTGCAGTTTTCTTTGCACTGAAATAACCTCCACATGCCAAGGTATAACAAAAGGTCAAAATACTATGAAACTCATCCTTAGGAACACATCTACGAATGATTTGGTTAGCACAATACTTGAAGAGCTGGAGATCTTCTCAATAGTATATCTTAATCTGAGAAAAGAATCAATATTTTTCTTGCTTTGACCTAAACAAAGGAATTTAGCTTATTGCAAGGTAATTCACAATATTAGCAAACCAAGGTAAATCCCTATGAGAAACCCCAAACAGTTGTTCATCCGGAAAGGAATAACAAACTGGAAGTGAAGTTGAGGTATCCTCAATCAGAATTCTAGAAAGATAGTCAGTTATCACATTTTCTGACCCTTTCTTATCTCGGATCTCATAATCAAACTCTTGAAGCAATACGATCCATCGAATCAAACAGGGTTTGGTTTCCTTTTTGGAGAGAAGATGCCTCAAAGCAGAATGATTAGAATAGACCACTACTTTGGAACCCAACAGATATGATCTGAATTTGTACAAAGCAAAGACAACTGTAAGCAACTCTTTTTTAGTAGTGGTATAATTCAATTGTGCATCTAAAAAAGTTTTGCTCACATAGTAGATAACATGAGGAAGTTTATCTACTCTTTGTCCCAAGACAGCACCCAAAGCATAATCAGATGCATCATATATGATCTCAAATGGAAGAGCCCAGTTTGGAGAATTCATGATAGGAGCTGAAGAAAAAAGAGAGCGAAGCTTATACAAAGCTTCTAGGCATGATTCATCAAAGATAAAAGGACTGTCCTTTGCAAGTAAATTACACAAAGGACAAGAAATTTTGCTGAAATCTGTAATTAAACGTCGATAAAACCTGGCATGCCCAAGAAATGATCGCACTCCCCTTACAGAGGTAAGAAGAGGCAATTTAGAGATCAAATCTACTTTGGCTCTATTAATTTTAATACCTCTCTCTAAAATGATATGTCCGAAAAGCAATCCCCTCTTGAACCATAAAATGGCTCTTCTCCCAACTATGAATAAGATTTGTTTCCCTACAATGCTAAAGCACTAGGGAAAGATATTAGAGACAGTTCTCGAATGTAGATCCGAAAATAGAGAAGTCATCCATAAAGACCTTGAGAAACTTTTTAACCATGTCCAAAAAGATAGACATCATACACCTCTGGAAAGTTACTTACGCATTACATAATCCGAAAGGCATCCGTCTATATTCAAATGTACCGAATGGACAAGTGAAAGTAGTTTTCTCTTGATCTTTAAAATCAATGGCTACTTGATTATAGCTGAAATATCTATCTAAAAAGCAATAATAGCTCTGGCCAGCTAACCGCTCTAGGATCTAATCAATGAATGGTATGGAAAATGATCCTTCCTGGTAGCAGAGTTGAGTTTCTGGTAATTAATACACACACGCCATCCAGTGGTGGTGCACTGTGGAACTAATTCTCCATCAGAATTCTCAACTACTGTAATACCGGACATTTTGGGCACTACCTGAGTGGACTCACCCACTTCCTATCTGAGATGGGGTAAATTATTCCTGCATCTAGTAACTTCACAACTTCCTTCATAACAACCTCCTTAATATTGGGATTCAATCTTCTTTGGAGTTCCTAAGATGTTTGGGAATCCTTTTCTAAATGAATCTGATGCATGCAAATTGTGGGACTAATTCCTTTCAAATCAGCCATACTCTACCCAATAGCCTCTTTATTTTGCTCAAGAACTTTTAAGAGACTACTTTCTTAGGAACTTGTAAGATTAGAAGCAATGATCACCGGGATGGTGTCATTTAAACCCAAGAAAGCATACTTGAGCTTGTCTGGTAGTGGTTTAAGCTCAAGCTTAGGTGGAGACTCTAAGGAAGGAATAGGCGGAGTACTAGAAAGTGAAAGAAGAGGCTCAAGTCTAGATTTCTATGGAGGAAAATCTATGATAGAAATGGAGTTAAGCAATGAATTCACTTCAACTATTAAAGATTCGATATCGAAGCCTTTATAATTAAAGTGATGCAGACAAGCTTCTAAAGGATCCTTGGATAGAATAGTTGGGAGTGAGTCCTCAACCAACTCATCAATGACATCAAGGAAGAAGCATTCACTATCATCATGGAGATAATGAATAGCATTAAAGATATTAAGCTTGACTTTCATATTTTCAAAAGATAAATCCATAGCTCCAGTCGTACAGTTAATGTAAGCATTCGTTGTGGCTAGAAAAGGACACCCTGGAATATACTTTTTGGAATCGTGGACCGGTTCTGTATCAAGAACTAAGAAATCGACTGAAAAATAGAACTTGTCCACTTTTATGAGTACATCTTCAACAATACCTCGTGGTTGTCTGACAGAATGGTCAACAAACTGTAAAACAATTGACGTAGGTTTTAACAAGGAATAAGATTCACACTTGCTCCAAGATAAAGAAGTGCTCACTTTATCACATTGTTTCCAATGATGTAAGAAATTATAGGAGAACCAGGATCTTTAAACTTTAGAGGAGTGTTGTGCTTTAGAATAACACTAACTTGCTCGATGAGAAAATTTTTCTCAGGAACTTAGCTTTTAGATTTTCTCTTAAGAGTGCACAAGTCCTTTAGAAATTTGGAGTAGGCTAAAATTTGCTTTATAACATCAAGCAGAGGAAGATTTATTTTGACCTGTTTAAAGACTTCCATCATATCTTGAATTTTCTCCCCTTGTTTACCAAAGTAGGAGGGTTCCTTGAGACGTTCATGATAAGGCGCTCTTGACTCATAAGCTATCTCAAGGTTAGGAGCAGGTGAAGAAGTGACTCCACCTTCAACTCCTATTGTGGTTTGTAGAATAAAGTTTGAGGAAACATCCTTGGGATGTCGATTATGAATGATAGGAACAATGGGAACCCTAAGCCTCTTTTTTTCTTCCTGTTATTTTTTAACTTAGTTATCAACTACTTTACCACTCTTCAATGTAGTGATAGCCTGAACCTGTTCATGATGAATACCTGAGAAATTGGTTTCATCAATCATATAAGTTTGCCATTTTAAGTTGGCTACTGGCTAACTAGGCAGCTTTTCATCCTCTCTTCGAGATAGGGTACTCCCTATTTGCCCAACTTGTGCTTCTAGCTTTGTTATGACTTAAGAATGAGAATTAAGAAGTTGGGTATTGGCTTTAACATCAACAAGGGCATTAAATGCTTGATCCTCAAAAGCAGAATTTCTAGGAGGAGGTGGAAGATTAGGAGTTTGAGTGGGTTAATTCCTAAACTGAGGTGGACAATAAAGAGTAGATTGATTGAAAGAATTATTTTATGGCAGAGGGTTGGATAAATTTTGGTATTGTCCCTGATTTTATGGAACAGTGGCTCCTTGACTTTGATTATACCATGATAAATTAGGATGATCTCTTTAACTAGGATCATATATAGAAGAGTATGGATTATAAGCTAGTCTGGAAAATGCAGCATTCACTTGCTCCAGTGGGATCTCAGATGATTCTCCCATCATTGGAAAAGTGTCAACAAAATAGGAAGGATAAGCACAGATTGAACAAACTTCCTTAGGCAAGGAAATTTGTGGATTAGCAACAAGAACATAGCCAGATGATAAAACTTGATCAAATCTACAGTTCAGAGCTTCTATTTGAGCAGCTAACTCACTAGATTTTTCTACCTAATAGAGTTTTTCAACCTTACACATTCTAGGTGAAGACTTAGACCTAGAGGAAGAAGCATGTTGCATTGAATTCTTACTTAGGGCCTCAAATAGTTCCCAAGTGTCAACCGGACTCTTTTGAAGAAAAGCTCCATTATTAGATGCATCAACCATGTTCCTAGGAGAATCAGAAAGACCATCATAGAAAATCTATACTAAGTGTCATTTAGCAAAATCATAGTGTGGACACTTTCTTAGAATATCATTATATCTTTCCCATGAATTATGGAACTGTTCTCCCAGGATTTGGGAAAATGCCATGATATCTTTTCTCATCTGTGAGGTTTTACCCACTGTGTAGTACGTTTTCAAGAACTCTTGTTACAACATGTCCCATTTAGATATGGAATTTGTTGAAAGAGACTGCAACCAAGTTCTTGCTTTGTCCTTGAGAGGGAATTAGAAAAGTTGCATCCTGAATGTATCATTGGTAAAAGTGGTTAACTTGGTAGTCGAACACAATTCCAATAATACGTTCAGGTGTGTATAAAGATCCTCTGTTGCAAACCCATGGAAATTAAGAAGCATTTGGATTATAGTAGGCTTGATCTCATACTGGTTGCATCAGTATCAGGAAATACAAAGCACAAAGGGAAGTATATGTGGTTGGAATAAAATGAACCTTTAATTGTAGTTGTGGAGGAAAAGGTGGAACTCATTCTCCATTACCATTACCATTATCATTACCATTGCTATTACCCGGTGCATCACGATTATCAGCTATGTTATTAGAAGAACTTCCTATTGAATTTAATTTTTTTTTAAGTTTTCTTCATTGACTAAAAGTTCTCTCTATTTTAGGATCGTGCACTAAAGGTTCTGACTGAGTATGGTGAGTTAACATGCACTAAATCTACTAACCCTAATAGTAACAAAAATAAAAAAATTTCAAGTAAAAGAAAACAGCAAAAACTCATAGAAGGTTTTATAAACTAAAGCTTTTTATCCCATAAGTGTTTTTGTACTCACTGCTAATTTCTTGCACTTGAAAAGAAAAAAAAATTAAGGTAAGATATCAGAAATTCCGAAAACTAGTAAACTAAAAATAAACTAATTAAAAACTAAACAAATAAACAAATCTTCCTGACAATGGCACAAAAAATTTATGTGTGTCAATTTATTACCACTCGCAATAGCACGAATCTTTGTACGATAGTATTATATAGAAGGTGTCGATCCCACAGGAAGAGGAGATTTCTTTGCTTTGTTTTTAACTAATATTTTGATTTACAAGTAACTAGTTGAATTGATTGATTGGTTGGTTGTCACAAACATAAAATAAAATTAAACTAAATTAAACTAAAGTGATCAGAGAGAGATCTTAAGGCTTTGACCTCACCATAACTTTCATACTATGGTTAACTATTTCAACTTTGGGGATTTAACAAATTATATTTTAAATGAATTGGACTCAATAACATTCATTCAATTCGAGTTTTAAAGAAAGATGTTTTGTAAATTGCAGTTAACTATAACCTATTTGCGGTTAGCAAGGACTATCCACATACCTACTTTAACTACTTTAACTAATTTTGTAAATAATCTATCTTTCCTAAGCATAGACTATGAAAACATTCATTTATAAAAAACATTGGAACACCATTACATGATCTCTAATTCTTATGTCCGGCAGGGCTCCACCAGATACCGTCCAATAAGAATGGGTTGAGTATAGTTAATGAACAGTTATATCTAAGACAAGGTAATAACAATTCAGAAACTATTAAAACTTTAAAAGATCCAATTGAGTTGTCTCAATTGCTCATAATCATGTAATCAAAAATATGATATATTAAAATTATCCCAGAGTTAAAACAATCAAACCATAGTAATCAGATGGGTTACATCAGTGCCCTAAGAGATGAATTAGCTACTTATGATGATGCAGAATATCATCTATGTTGTTGTCATCTTCATCGTCACGGACAACACTTCTCTTCTTAAGATCTTCACCTTCTAAGATTATATAAACCCTAAAAGCCGCCACTACAATATCTGCCTTCTCAATAATACGATAATAAGTAACCTCTTCTATCAAGGCCTGTGCCTTTTTTTATAGAAGAAAATAAAGGTCTGGTGGGCTTTTAGGTCTTTTGGCCAATCTAGAATGAGATATGACTTAGAAAAGAATAATTCCGTAACTTTAAATCTGATCTGTCCTGGAAGGCTGGAGCTTAAGAAGTGGAGCTTGAGCTTTGGGGCTCAGGCTCAAGCTTTAAGAGCAAAGCTCGAGCTTTCTTAAATTATTGCTCGAGCTTTAAAAGATAGTGCTCGATCTTCAATTCTGTACTTAGTCAAATTTCTCTAACTATTTTCCAAAGCGTCTTTTCCTTCAACACTTAGAATATTTTGGTATTCTCTTCTTTTAACATTGCTCGATCTTAGCTTCATAGGGCTCAAGCTTGTGGTCTTAAGCTCAAGCTTTTTGTACTCAAGGCTTGAGCTTTAAATGATGGTGCTTGATCTTTGAGGTCTGGCGTGAGGCTCTGGAAGCTTGGTTCTTCTTTTAAATCAACTTTTCAAATTCTCGAGCACCCTGAGGTAAGGCTCGAGCACCATTGAATAGGGCTCGAGCTTTGAAGGTACAAGGCTCGAGCTTTAATACCTTGTTGATTTTCCTCTATTTCTTTGCAGGGCTTGAGCCTCAGGACTTAGGCTCGAGCTTTGGTACTTGAACTCTTCCAAACTTCACTATTTAAGCTCTCGGCTTGCTTTGAATGACCGGCAACGACTCTATAAGCTTCGATATCAGTCTTTTCATCATAAAGTCCTGGTTTTAACCATTTCTCTTGGAAAGTACCTATAAACACACAATAAACATAAATCAATCTAACAATGGATAGAAGTATCACTTTAGGCCTTAACATTCGTATATTTGGGGGCTTGAATATGCATTATTCAGCTCTCATCAGTATACTTATCTTTAATAGTAATACCGTTTAAAGCACGATAATCCACGTACATTCGCCAGAATCCATCCTTTTTGCATACTAGTAATATAGAGAAGAATCGGGACTGATGTTAGGTCTTGTAAGGCCAACATCCCGCATTTCCTACACAGTCCTTTAAATATATGCTTTTTGAAAGTAAGGGTAATAGTATGGTCGCACATTAGTTGGTGCACTCCCAGGCAAAGGGGAATCTGGTGCTCATGTGACCTTTGGGATGAAAGGCCATTGGGTTCAGCAAAGTGATCAAAAAATTCTGATAGCAATGGTGCTAATGCTAACTTGGATTCTTCGGGCATTATTATAGTTTCACTTCTCAATTGTAGCAAGTAACCATTGCAGGTCAGTCTTCTTCAAATTTCGTTCCATGCGGTGGCTACTAACAGTGGTGATGTTGTTACCACGTCTTCAATGAAATGTCACTATTTTCCGTTTTAAGGTAAACTTCATGGTTAGCTTGGAGAAATTCCACAGTACAAATCAGCTTACAGCTCCTGATCCTACGTAACAAACTTAACATTTGTGCACTTACTTTTGCACGTTAAGGTACCCCCATTCGCCAGTGTGACTTCAAATTACTCGCAGTCCTCTATCAGAATTGAGAATCTTTTAGCAATACTCTTATCAAGGAAGTTACTAGTTCTACTAGTGTTAATTAATACTATAACTTGCTAGCGCTTAAGGAGACCATTAGCCTTTATAGTTTGCTGGTTTGAATAGCCAGCCAAGGCATGTATAGCATAAGTCACCTCACTGTCGTCACCAACAGGTTTATTGTTTTCTTGTGCAGACTCGTCACTGTCCATCTCTGGCATCATTTGTTCCACTGTTGGCTCGATCATTAATAGTTTCCCTTGTTTACACACATGCCCTCTATGCCACTTCTCATCACAGTGCTAGCAAAGCCTTTTGCTATGTTTTTCTATAAGTTCTTCTTGGGTCAAACAGGCAGTCTTCCTAGTTGGTGCTGAAGAAAAACCACTCCCACCAATGGCTGGCCTTGTAACGACCCGACCCCGGAGGTCCGAATCGCTAACCAGGTCGTTACCAGAACCCGAGATTATCTAAGGCAATACCATCATATCCAAGGTCAATACGTCATTATTACGTCAATTATAAGATTTGTAGTGATCCAAGGTAACTTCCTTTGACTTAGGAATGGTCATACCAAAAGAAGATACAAGAAATAATGAGGGGTAACAAACTGGCCGACCGAAGCAGCACTTCGATCTTGCAAAATAGCCCAATACTAGTCGATTGGAGCTTCTCTACCAATCTACCAGTTGTGACTTCAAATCTAGGATAGCTACTGGAATTTGATCGAAAAGACACCGGTCAACCGAATTGCCATTTCAGTCGGCCAAAATGACTCTGCTGTAACAATCCTGCTGCTAAACTTATGCAAGAATAAAAGAGTGTATAGGCCCCACTTAGGGCCTTTAAAATAGATCTAAACCTGTCCAAATGCACATCAAACACGATACATACCACATCCAAGTCATATACATCAACTAAAAACGCTAGAATTAATTTCTTTATTTCACATTCATTCAAAACATAGAAATACAAGTCTTTTACATAGTCCCATAATCATTTACAAGATATGTGCTTTGAATACAGTAAATTATAGTCTATAAAACATAGTTATAATTATAAGAGTCCATAGTTTACAACACCGAATATAACAAACTAAGGCTTTACAAAATAATGGGACTTAGTTACAAAAAGTAGTAAAAGTTAACTTCGAATTCGACTAAGCCTGTCGTGGAATGTCATCCGCCACTTCCTTTCCATATCCTGAAAATAATAAAGAAGGGGTGAGCACAACAGCTCAATAGAAGTCGCCTAAGGCGTCAACTTTGGACTCCCTTGAGCCACGTAACACATAATGGGGATGGAAAAGAAGTTGGGATCATGCATTGGGAGTCCATATAATATTCATAGCATAATTAAGCATTTCTATCAACCACATGTAACATTTCAATAAATAACGTGCATGATATGAAATGTAATGTACCTGGTCCTACAATTGGTCTCTACCCACCCAACTCTTACTTTTCGAAAACCACTAACTGACTTTACCAAGGCAAGATTGATAGCTATCCCTGGTTCCAAATACGGCAATCATTTCGGGCTTAGTATCAACTTTTTCATATCCTACACCAAGTCGTGCTCCCTCTAGGTCAAACTAGCCCCGAATTCGCAAAATCTGGTTCATTTTATTAAAACTTCCCATTTGAAGAAAAACTTTTCTTTTCTAAAAGTCTCTTTTTTTTAAACCCTTTTTTAAGTCCCCACCTTCTTACCATGTCATGCAATGCACAATTTTACATTCTCTTAACATCAATGCATCATAACAATAGTAACATTAACATGGCCCCTTCAATTCAATAAGCATAAGCAAGGCATTCTATAATAATCAATTTTAATCTTGGCGTGCTCATCAAAAAAAAAAAAATCATAATAACACAAGGTCATGTTATCAAATCATACATCACTATGACTTCCATATAACAAAGTCATACATACCTTTTTTACAAATTGGAAACAAATTATGCTTTCACATTTAAACATATTGTTAATATTAACAAGACAACCATATCATCTCATATATTACAAATCTCAAAATTTAAGGAAGAAAAATATAGAATAGCTCAATTAAAAGATAAAGCTTAAGGCATTATGTAATACCCCTAGTTTTTATAAGGATATAAAAGGGATTCAATTATTTATTTTGTTGTATTTTATGTGCTTATGTGGCTATATACTTATGTGGCTATATGATTATATGCTTATTTGTCTTAATTGCTTAAGTTATTTATTTGATTTAATTCTTTGACGTACTTTGTGTGTATTATTGGTGTGTATTGGTGTGATGTGATCTATGTGATTTATTTGAGTATTTGTTTGTAGTTATATGTTAAGTAAATGTTTAATTGTTTGTGTTATTTTATTTTATTTTAAGGATAGATATGGATAGTAGTTATGTACCAACCAATTGGGTCACATGGACTACTTGGATAGCAGGTTAATGGGTACGAATATTTACCCATGGATGGATGTACATATATATATATATATGGGTATATATATATATAGGGATTTCATATTTATTATTATTAAAAATAAAATTAATATAACTATGGTCAGATATATATATTTTGTATATATAGTTACAATGTAAATAGTTATATATATATAGTTATAAGGTTAATGGTTATATATATATATATATATATATATACACTTACGTTAGTTGACAGACTTATATATTTGTATTATTATTTTATTTTTCCTTATTTCTTTTCTTTTCCATAGTTAGCAAAGTTAGATTAGAAGAAGGATTAGGGTTGAATTTATTTAGCCTATATATATGTAAGTATAAGTCTGTAGAGGAGGCTAGGGTTTATATTACGTGGTACTATAGAGAAAGAATAGAGTGTTACAGATAGTTTTAAAGAAAGATTAGGGTTGGATTTATTTAGCCTATATATATATATATATAAGTATAAGTCTGTAGAGGAGGCTAAGGTTTATATTACGTGATACTATAGAAAAAGAACAGAGAGTTACAGAGAGTTTTAGAGAGAAACCAAGGAGAGAAAGAGAGGCTTGGCCAAGGATTAGGGCTGGACCAAGGAGGAAGGAAGAAAGGCTAGCTTATGGGTTGAACAAGGAGCAGTGGTGGGACTTTAACGACAACCAAAAGTCGCCGGGAAAAAAATCTAGGAAAGAGAAGTTAAGATTTCAATCCAAAATCTAGAGGCAAGTTCTTCTTCTATCTCTCTCCCTTTGATCTGTGTTCTATGCATGCCTAGGATAATTCTGGGAACTTTTAATCCTTAAAATCAACTATGTATGCATGTTAAACAGATGAATTACAGAGTTGTATATATATGTGTATATGTTTGATTTAATCAGATCCTTGATGCATGGAACTTGTTTAAACTTGTTTAATTTATGCATGTTATTGTTAAATAAATACTGGGGACAATTGGAACATAGAACAGTAACCTTAGGACCCTTAACGAAGGAGGACGGAGTCGCTGAAAACAGAGAAGACGGACAGCCGAGGCTTCACATTGACGTCTATTGGCTAGATGTTGACTTGTTTTGGAAAATCGGTCGGCGCCTAGAGCTTCACGTCGATTGGTTTATGCGAATCGGTTAACACCTACTGGTTTTACGTTGACTGGTTTGCATGAACCGATCAATGCCTAGGGAAAAACCATCAACCAGTTTGGCCTAGAGCAGGGGTTTTAGGTTGTGCTTATGACATGTTTAGGTCTATTTTAATGGTGTAAAATTTATATAAATTAACTTAAACAGGAATTGGAATGCATAATATTAAATAGTATGCTAAGTTTGGAATTTAATTAACTTAAGGGTTAATTTATGGAGGAGTATTTGTATTAAACTATTTAAATCAAATAATTGGATTTGAATGGTTTAATTATGTTATGGAGGTTTAAACAATTTATTGGAGATGCATGATAATTTCTTATAAAGTAAATTAAATGTATGCTACTTAGACTTGTTATCATTGCTTAATCATGTGCAATGATGAGTGCTCAAATGTGACGCATATTATCACCTAAGCGAGGGTATTTTAGTCCATTCATTAATCTTTATTTTCCCATTTTAGTACTTATTTGTGCTTTTATCAATTTTAGGTCAATAAAGTTCAAACGGGCTATTATCAATTATTTGTGCTAATTTCGGTCCATTAAGGCCTTTTTGGAGTCGAACTAAGTCTTGGTGAGAAATTGAAGCAAAAGGAGGCTAATGCTGAAAATTGCCAAGTTGGATTAATCGAAGCCAAGTTGGATTGATCAAACCCTGATCGATCACACCATACCTCTGATCGATCACACTGTTGGTTGGATCGATCGAACTGTTCACAGAAGTTATTAAAAAGTAGATCTAAAGCTCATTTCAAACTAACTCGGGCTGTGCTTGAAAGGGGAGATCCTAAGGCCGAGTTCTGTGATACCCTTCGATTCTAGAGCCACGGGTGATTAAGTCCGAGCACAGATCCGAGGAATACCAGACAATTAATACAAAAAGAATTAAGAAATAAATTAAAGGCTGAAAAGAATTCTAATAATTAAATCCTCAAAAGTTATAATATAATCCAAACTTTCCAAAACCTTCAATACATACAACTAGGGAATCCATCTAGTGGACCCCTAATAAAATTCCAAAATAATGTAAAGTCCAGAAATAAAATCCAACACTAAGACATGAAAGGAAATCCTACGTAGTCGGAGGAATGAGTGACTGTCTCTGCCCAGCACGATTAAGCTCTGAGCTTGGAACTGACGAACATCTGAAAAATATAAGAGTGGGTCAGGTGCACTAGCAAGTTCTAATCTACTATAATCCATGCAAAGACCCGATACACAAATACATCCTAGATATCTCAGCAATAACTAAAATAGTCCATATATATATAAATACACACTATAGGACGCTCATTAACCTATAGTTCTGCTAGAGCCTGAATAGAAGGTAACATGCAAATCGCATATCACGTGGGCATGCATACCTAGACCTACCAGGGAACAACAACTATGTTTAGTTATCCATCCTAGGCAATATACGCACCCTAACCATGATCCTGAGACTCAAGCTCATATCACGGTATCATAATCATATATATATAATCCATCTAAAACCTAGGTATGTCATTCAACTGTTTATTGATCTGACATATATAAATAGGACTTAACTTAATCCATTTCCTATTTCAGAATAGGTAGGACTAAGTATTTTGAACTAATCCGTCCCTGGTATACCACCGTCCTATACTAGTGCATACAATTCACAAATCAAACAATTGATGCAGTAAAAGATAAATTTAATCATCAATTTAAGTAGGACTTAACTTTTATAGTTAATCCAATTCTTATTTCAGATTAGGTAGGACTTAGTATTTTGAACTAATCCATCCCTAGTATGCTAACGTCCCATACCGATGCATACAATACACAACTCAAATGATTAATATAGAAAATAATAAATTTAATCATCAACCATACTCCAAAATAAGCATAAATAAAGCCTAACATGTATATGACCATATTATGCATCCATTACCAGACTTACAAAACATGTTCCAGTCCTTTAACTTGTTAAAATAAGACTAAACATTTAAATCTTTCAAACAGTCCAATAATTGATGCAATATACAATAAATTAAACATTAATTAATCCAATCTAAGTGTAGTTATTTTAAGATAATCAACTACACTTATCACACTGCTGAAACATGATTAATACTATTAAATCATGTATAGAAGATTTGTTAAATATAAGTAAGAAGTTAAATTAATCATTCAATACTTAACATGCAGGTTTTCTGTTTAACTTCAAGTTGTTCCACCCCTAATCATACTAATATAACCCTACTTCCAAGTATTTTTAAATGTCTAAAACAATTATTTAGACCATTCACTGCAATTTAAAACAATTCCAGAATACCCCAATCGGCCAAACAGGGCTCAAACCACAGAAAACCAAAAAACTGAAGAAAGAGCCGCTTCCCAAAACAAGGGAGCCAGCTCTCCCCCATGGGGAGCCGTCTCTACCCCTTGTGGAGCCGTCTCCACCCTTATGAGAGCCTACTCTCTCATCCCTAGAGCCGGCTCCCTCATTTGGAGAGCCGGCTCTCTCCCTCTAAGAGCCGTAACCAGATTTTTGATCATCTTCCTCGCCTCCGGTGGTGTTTAAACCTTTCTGTACTATCTTATTATGGTTTCTAGAAGTTTAATCTATGTCCCAATCTCAAAAACTCATAAAAATCCAATGCGCATCATTAACAAAAATTAAAACAATTACAGAACAATCTATTCAGCAAATCAGTTTCAATTTATCAATTTATAACATAGATTAAAGTTAGATTTAACATGCATAACAAATCCGTTTTAAAGTCTAATTAAGTCCTATAGACTATCTAGGCATGCACAGAACATAGGTCTAAGAGAACGAGTTAAAATATGAACTTGCCTTCGGTTTCAGTTTTGAAACGTTAAACCACCGTCTCTGAGTTTTTCAACAAATTCTTAAACTGCCATTCAACACCTCCATTGCTCTTGGTTTAATCCAGAAGCAATCCCTTCTTTCTTCCTTGAGCCTCCTTAGTTTTCTCTCAAGTCTCTCTCTGTTTTCCCCTCAAGTCTCTCTCTGTTTTCTTCTCAAGTTTCATGTACATGAATAGGGTTTTCCAACCCTAGACAGACATATACGATGATATTTATAAGCTTAGGAAAAACACAAATCCTAATACGATTTATATTAAGAGAAGGAGAAAAACAATTAATTCTATAACTAAGTCGGCTATACCAAACACGTGACTACCTAAAGGAATGCAAAACCCTAATTAAACAATTAATGAACACAAACAATTAAATTTCCACATAAGCATACATTAATGAAAACAAATAATTTAATTAAAAAAAACAATTAAACAAATAATTCAATTAAATAAAACAACAATTTAAACAAATAAGCAAATAAACATATAAGCAAATGAAATGCAATAAAACCATTAATTAAAATGCCAAGACTATCATTTTAAAATTAAGGGTATTACATTCTTCCCCCCTAACAAAAGGAATTCCATCCTCGAAATTCACTCTTACCTTCTTCCATTATTTCAGAAAACTGTGAGCGAATGACATCCTCCCGTTCCCAAGTAGACTCAACCGCATTGTGGTGACTCCACTGAACACGCACTAAAGGGATAACCTTATTACGAAGAATCTGATCCTGACGGTCGACAATACGACACGGTGGCTCCAAATAAGTTGTATCTGGCTGCAACTCAATCTCCCTAACATTGATATGCTGATACCGATCCTCATCTCGCAGAAATTTTCACAACATGGAAACATGAAACATATTATGCACTCGATCCAAATGATCTGAAAGTGCTAACCGATATGCCACAGTTCCAACTCGATCCCTAATCATGAATAGACCGACAAACTATGGTGACAACTTCTCTTTCTTCCCAAAGCGCATTACACCTTTCATAGGAGACACTTTGAGTAGAACCCAATCCCCAACCTGAAACTCCAAAGTACGAGTACGACGATCGGTATAACTCTTTTGTCGACTTTGAGCAGTACGTATGCAATCCCGAATAAGAGCGATCTTTTCAGAAGTATCCTTAATGAAATCAGGGCCCAAAAATCTACTCTCGCTAACCTCCATCCAATAAACAGGAGATCGACATGGTCGAACGTACAATGCCTCAAATAGTGCCATACCAATAGCCTGCTGGAAACTATTGTTATATACAAACTCCACAAGTGGCAAATAACTCTCCCAGAGGCCCTTGAAATCAAGAACACTCGAACGAAACATATCCTCCATGATCTGATTAACCCTCTCAGTCTGTCCATCAATCTGAGGATGATAAGCAGTACAAAGATGTAACTATGTACCCAAACTGAAAACTCTTTCAAAATCCTGACACAAAGCTCAAATCCCTGTCCGATATAATAGATAATGGAATGCCATGTAACTTCACAATTTATGTACTGTAAAGTCTCTCTAACTGCTCAGAAGTGAAGGCAGTGCGAATAGGCAAGAAATGACCTGATTTTGTCAACCTATCAACGATGACCCAAATGAAATTATGATCCTTAAAAGAATTTGGCAATCCCTCCACAAAATTCATAGAAATGCTCTCCTATTTCCACTCCGGTATAGGTAGTGGTTGTAGAGCTCTTGGCGGCCACTGATGATTAATCTTGACCATTTGACAAGTACTACACCGAGAGACAAAAATAGCAATGTCCTTTTTTATACATGCCCACCAAAACTGCCGCTTCATATCCTGATGCATCTTGTCTCCTCCTAGATAAACAGAAAACTCAAAATAATGAGTCTCAATCATCATATCCTTCCTCAAATCGTCAGCAGAAGGTACCACTAAATGTCCCTTATACCTTAAACCTCTATTAGTCCCAACATAGTAAAGTGAAACCTCCCCAGAAGTTATCTCTGTAATTTTATCAATGCACAGCTGATCTATGAGTTGCGCCTTCAAAACTTTGTGAATGATAGAAGGTGCAACTACCATACAAGCCATAAAAGTATCAGGCAACTTGTTAATTGTCTTCAAAGCATTCCACTCAGTGGTGAATAAAGCAGAAAGACTCGCATCGGGTTGGCAACTAAGTGCATCTGCCACCACATTCGCTTTCCCTGGATGGTACTGTATAGAGAAATGATAGTCTTTCATAAACTCTAACCATCGACGCTGTCTCAAATTCAGCTCCCGCTGAGTGAACAAATACTACAGACTCTTGTAATCATTAAATAATCTGAAGGATTCTCCCAATAGATAATGCCTCCAAATACGTAAGACAAAGACCACAGCTACCAACTCCAAATCATGTGTTGGATAATTAAGCACATGAGGCTTAAGTTTTCGAAATCCATATGAAATTGGTCGTTCCTTCTACATCAAAACACATCCAAGACCTTGCAAAGAAGCATCTGTGTAGACAAGATACTCAATCCCGCTCTGTGGAGTAGTCAGAACTGGTGCAGAAGTCAACTTGCTCTTTAGCTCCTCAAAAGCTTTCTGACAATGTTCATCCCAAACAAACCGTATACCTTTCTTAGTTAGGTGTGTTAGTGGTCCTGCTATCTTTAAGAACCCCTGGATGAATCTACAATAAGATTTTGCCAATCCGAGGAAACTCCAAATCTCAGTAGGCAAAGTAGGCTATCCGCACTCAACCACTACTGAAACTTTGGCTGGATCTACCGCTATGCGCCTTTCTGACACCACATGACCCAGAAACTTCACTTCCCACTGCCAAAATTCACATTTCTCGAACTTGACATATAACTGGTGTTCACGAAGTGTCTGCAACACTATGTGAATATGTCTCGCATGATTATCCTCCGACTTAGATAAATTAAAATATCATCTATAAAGACGATGACAAATTGATCTAAGTAAGCCCTGAAGACTCTATTCATTAAATCCATGAAGACTGCTGGTGCATTAGTTAATTCGAACGACATGACACGAAACTCATAAGATCCATATCTAGTAAGAAACGCTGTCCTTGGAACATCTTGCTCCCTAACCCGAAATTGATGATATCCAGAATGCAAATCAATCTTAGAAAAGTATCTAGCTCCCTTCAACTGATCAAAAAGATCATCAATCCTAGGTAAAGGGTAATTATTACATATAATAACCTTATTCAACTCCCTGTAATCTATACACAGGCAAAGCAAACCATCATTCTTCTTCACAAACAAAACTGGTGCTCCCTAGGGTGAAGTACTCCTACGAATAAAACACTGGCTAAGTAATTGTTGAATCGGATCCCTCAGCTCTTGCATCTCTACTAGTGCCATCCTGTATGGTGCCCTAGCAATAGGCATAGGGCCTGGAGCTAAGTCAATCACAAAGTCTATATCTCGACTAGGTGGCAACCCTAGAATCTCCTGAAAAACATCCGGAAAGTCCTGTACAATTGGTATGCTATCCAATGACACAGTAATCTCCTCCTTCATTTCTTCCTCCACATAGAACAAATAAGTGCTAATGACCTCATTAGAACGTGGCATAGCGATGACGTACATATCTTAACCAGGTATGGTAAAAACAACAAACCTATCGTAACAATTAACTTGGGCATGGTAGTGAGATAACCAATCCATCCCAAGTATCACATCATAAATGTGCATGTCCAGGACCAATAGATTGGCTTAAAATCTGAGTCTACCAATATCTAGTATCACAGGCCCATCACTCTCATGTAAAATGGCAGTATTGCCTAAAGGTGTAAAAATACCATAAGGTCTATCGTATACTCGCATTGTTATCCCAGATAAAATAACAAAAGCTTTAGATACAAATGAGTGTGTAGCACCCGTGTCAACTAAAACATAACCATTTGTACTATGAATAAGAAACATACCCTCAACAGCCTGAGGTGCCTGAACATCCTGTGACATGGGGTTGAATACCCTACCATAATGTAACTGCTGCGGTGCCTATCACTGAGGCTGTAGCGGTGCTGGTAAAGCCAGATATGTCTGTCCCTGAATCCGTGGAACCTGTGGAGTGGGTAAAAGGTATTGGTGCCCTCTATACATACTGCACATGTTGTCCCTGTCCCTGTCCTGCTTTAGGACTCTGCTTGGAAATGTGTCCAAGATCTCCATAAGTATAACAACTAACCTGGAAAATGCTAAACTGTCTTCTCTACAATCCATCTTACATAATTGATTCCCACAAGTTTCTTGTATAAACTCATTGGTAATTGTCCCATCTCAACACAACGTCCCTATAAGCAAAGATTTGGTTACTTGTCCAAATTATCACTCTACTAAGATAACCCTTTTATTATTGCAACAATCACATTCCAAAACCATTTATGAATAAATCACTAAAATGTTATCATAAAACACAATAGAGATAGCCAAAACCATTAGTTCACTTCATTAAGAATTTCTTTAAATCATACACTTCCAAAAGAATAATCATCTAGTGTATGCCATTAAAACAATACTATTCTTTAAATAATACTTCCACTCCTACTAGTAATAAAAATCATATCACTCTTAAAAGAGCACTCATCCTTGAACTCCGGTACCCGCCATCTTGGATGCTCTGGTATCTCCTCCATTCGGATCTTCTTCGGGGTCCTCCTCTCCACTTGGCTCAGCTTTCAGCACCACTGAGGTTGTGTTGGGTCTACAGTATGGTGGCCAATCTTGCACACCATAAATCTTCATTGACTTATACCCTGAAACAACATCTATTGGAAACAATTCCTTGATCTCCAATGCTGCCTTCTTGATCCGCCTTTGCAGGGGAATCGTCGGAGTTATTTTTTTCTTCCTTGGGTCCTTTTTTGCTTTCATCATGGACCACATCCTTTTCCTAGTGCCAAACATTCTGAAATAACAGAATAAATTGACATCAGTACGTTCTAAGCGAACTGTAAAGGAATTCAATGAATCCTAAACTTAAGCTCTAAATAAGAGAATACGCTACGCGGAAGTCTTAATATGAAATACCCTAGAGACACTGAACCTGGAGTGCTTTGATACCAATAGTGATACCCCTCGATTCTAGAGCCATGGGTGATCAAGTCTGAGCACAGATCCGAGGGAAATAGACAATTAATATGTAAACAAGTAAGAATACAAAAAGAATTAAGAAATAAATTAAAGGCTGAAAAGAATTCTAATAATTAAATCCTCAAAAGTTATAATATAATCCAAACTTTCCAAAACCTTCAATACATATAACTCGAGAATCCATCTAGTGGACCCATAATAAAATCCCAAAATAATGTAAAGTCTGCAAATAAAATCTAACACTAAAACATGAAAGGAAATCCTACGTAGTCGGAGGAATAAGTGACTGTCTTTGCCCAGCACAATCAAGCTGTAAGCATGGAACTGACGAACACCTGAAAAATATAAGAGTGGGTCAGGCCCACTAGCAAGTTCTACTCTACTACAATCCAAGTAGAGACCTGATACGCAGATACATCCTAGATATCTCAGCAATAAAATACACACTATAGGACGCTCACTAGCCTATAATTTTGTCTCAGCCTGAATATAAGGTAACATACAATTCGCACATCACATGGGCATGTATACCTAGACCTAACAGGGAACAACAACTATGTCTAGTTATCTATCCTAGGTGATATACGCACCCTAACTATGATCCTGAGACTCAAACTCATATCACGGTACCATAATCATATATATATAATCCATCTAAAACCTAGGTATGTCATTCAATTGTTTATTGACCTGACATATATAAGTAGGACTTAACTTTTATAGTTAATCCATATCTTATTTTAGAATAGGTAGGAATTAGTATTTTGAACTAATCCGTCCCTAGTATGCCACTGTCCCATACCGATGCATACAATTCACAAATCAAACAATTGATGCAGTAAATGATAAATTTAATCATCAATTTAAGTAGGACTTAAGTTTTATAGTTAATCCATTTCTTATTTCACATTAGTTAGGACTTAGTATTTTAAATTAATCCGTCCCTAGTATGCCACCGTCCCATACCGATGCATACAATACACAACTCAAATGATTAATACAGAAAATGATAAATTTAATCATTAACCATACTCCAAAATAAGCATAAATAAAGTCTAACATGTATATGACTATATTATGCATCCATTACCAGAATTACAAAACATGTTCCAGTCCTTTAACTTGTTAAAATAAGACTAAACATTTAAATCCTTCAAACAGTCCAATAATTAATGCAATAAACAATAAATTAAACATCAATTAATCCAATCTAAGCATAGTTATTTTCAGATAATCAACACTACTGAAACATAATTAATACTATTAAATCATGTATAGAAGATTTGTTAAATACAAGTAAAAAGTTAAATTAATCATTCAATACTCAACATGCAGGTTTTCTGTTTAACTTCATGTTGTTCCACCCCTAATCATATTAATATAACCCTGCTTCCAAGTATTTTTAAATGTCTAAAACAATTATTTAGACCATTCATTGCAATTTAAAACAATTCCAGAATACCCCAATCGGCCAAATAGAGCTCAAACCACGAAAAACCAAAAAACTGAAGAAAGAGCCACCTCCCAAAACAAGGGAGCCGGCTCTCCCCCATGGGGAGCCGGTTCTACCCCTTGTGGATCCGGCTCCACCCTTGTAAGAGTCAGCTCTCTCATCCCTAGAGCCGGCTCCCTCCTTTGGAGAGTCGGCTCTCTCCCTCTGAGAACCATAACCTGATTTTTGATCATCTTCCTCGCCTCCGGTGGTGTTTAAACCTTTCTGTACTATCTTATTATGGTTTCTAGAAGTTCAATCTATGTCCCGACGATCTCAAAAACTCATAAAAATCCAATACGCATCATTAATAAAAATTAAAACAATTACAGAACAATCTATTCAGTAAATCAGTTTCAATTTATCAATTTATAACATAGATTAAAGTCAGATTTAACATGCATAACAAATCCGTTATAAAGTCTAATTAAGTCCTACAGACTATCTAGGCATGCATAGAATACAGGTCTAAGAGAAGGAGTTAGAATATAAACTTGCCTTCGGTTTCAGTTTTGGAACCTTAAACCACAATCTCTGAGTTTTCTGACTAATTCTTAAACTGCCGTTTAACACCTCTGTTTCTCTTGGTTCAATCTAGAAGCTATCCTTTCCTTCCTCCTTGAGCCTCCTTAGTTTTCTCTCAAGTCTCTCTCTGTTTTCCCCTCAAGTTGCTCTCTCTGTTTTCCTCTCAAGTTTCATGTACGTGAATAGGGTTTTCCAACCCTAGACAGACATATACGGTGATATTTATAGGCTTAGGAAAAATACAAACCCTAATATGAATTATATTAAGAGAAGGAGAAAAACAATTAATTCTATAACTAAGTCGGCTATACCAAACACGTGACTACCTAAAGGAATGCAAAACCATAACTAAACAATTAATGAATACAAATAATTAAATTTCCACATAAGCATACATTAATGAAAACAAATAATTTAATTAAATAAAACAATTAAACAAATAATTTAATTAAATAAAATAATAATTTAAACAAATAAGTAAATAAACGTATAAGTAAATAAAATATAATAAAACCATTAATTAAAATGCTGAGACTATCCTTTTAAAATTAGGGGTATAGTGCAAAAGGAGGCTGATGCTGAAAACTGCCAAGTTGGATCGATCGAAGCCAAGTTGGATCGATCGAACCCTGATCGATCACACCATACCTCTGATCGATCACACTGTTGGTTGGATCGATCGAATTGTTCGCAGAAGTTATTAAAAAACAGATCTAAAGCTCATTTCAAATTAACTCAGGCTGTGCTTGCTTGAAAGGGGAGATCCTAGGACCGAGTTCTCACATTTTTGGGCTTTAAAAGCCTTGTATATAAGAAGGATTGAACCATTTTTGTAGAGAGATTCATATTTTTATATTGTAATTTCTATATTGTTGTAGTTTCTCTCTCTAGAAAGTTAGAGATTAGGGTTAGAGAAAGTTAAAGAAGTGGAGGCACATCTCAAGAACACATCTTTAGATCTAGATCCACATACTCTTTATCTCTAGAGCTTCAAAGAAGAAGAAGAAGATGGAACCATGTTTGGAGCTTGCCTTTAAGGGCTTTATGACCACATCCACTTCCTCTATGATTGGCTAGATCTACACTTAGGGTTTGAATAAGTAAACCCTTGTATTTCTATTTTTGGGGTTTTATATATATATTGTTGTGATTAGTGGTTAGCCTTGTGATTGTTGATTCAATTCTTCCTAGTGATTCTCTATTTTAATTACATGTTGTCTTATGTGTGATTATTTGGGAATTGATCTCTACACTAGATTCTCTATGTTAGTTGCATGTCTATGTGCGTTTAATTAAGGATTTAGTGATGGCTAAGCATGGTTTTCATTGAATGAGTGTATAAATTAATTTGATGGATTATGCTTACACTTGATGGGTTGTTCTGCAATTTAATTCATGCTTGTAGGTAGGAAGACAATCTTTGTTTGGTTTGATACTCCACACTTATTATTACAAATTCTATGATTCTCTAGATTTATGTGTGCTTTTATTAGACCCATTTGTTAACTAAGTGATGGATTATGCCTTTATCTTGATGGGTTGTTCTACACTTAGTTTACTTGTTGGTTATGTGGACAATTCACTCTCGCATAAGATTGTTCACACTTTTACATGCAAATTGCGTCTATGTTTATGGCCACATCTAGATTGCAATAATGTATTCCCCATTAATGGAAAGCAAGTGGTTAATTACATGAGCTTAGTGGTGATTCCAACACCCTAAACCCTCTCTTCATATCTTTTAAATCCCTATCTCTCACTAGTTTACTTTAATTGCATTTTAATTTAATTGTTTTTTGGAGTAATCAACCAACCCAACCCTCCTTTGCAATCTTTTGATACGCTAGAGTCGAAGTTAAATTCTAACACGTATAATCCCTACAGACGATCCCTGCTCATTATACTTCATTAGTTGTAGTAATGGTTTTATAAATTTAAATTTGACTAGAAAGACTTCCGAAACCATATTCATATTTTGACCTTGTGAAGTGACCTCTTGCATTAAAAAGTCCGTTTTCTAAACACATAGAAATGGACTAATCAAGTTTTGACGCCGTTGCCGGGGATTAACGGTTTTGTTGGAATTAGACTAGATAATAGTGTTCATTTGATTGCTTCTATTTTTATTTTATTTTCCATTGTATATTCTTTTCTCATTCTTGATATTATTTGTTCAATTAGGTATTTGACTACAAGGAAGGCAAACATTGGATCTTAAAGCAACCATTGGAGCTTAAAGCTAGTATTGGAATTTAAAGTTGCTTAAGGACCTTTGTGTGCATTTCTTGAAAATCTCATAGTTTAATTGTTTCACTTCTTTGCATGTTTGTGTTAGCCCTTGTTGAGGCTCATTATATTCCTTAAATTTTTGTCCAAGCATCGGCCCGTGTGGAGGCCAAAATTTTTCTTGCATTTGGATTTTAATTGTGAATGGAGGAATTGTTTGATCCAAGTTTGGGGGGAAATGACATCCCTTCACCTTATGTCCCTCCATTATATATTGATCCTTATGGGATTTAGTCCTATGCATTTCAAGTATCATCATTTGGCAATGGGCTTAATCACTTTCATGATCCTCCTTATGACTATTGCCCTCCCCCACCATTTTATGAAGAACCACGTCCATTACCTTATTCACCCAAGTTTCAAGAAAAAGTGTTAGCTCTACTTGATGGGCTTAATTCACAAACTCAAGATATTAATTCTCATTCTCAAATCTTAGCCAAACTTAAAGCTCAAGTTGAAAAAATTGCAACTACTCTTTCTCGTCAAGAGGGGAGGAAGTGACAAATGAATAAATGGCAAGAACTTCAAATTACATAAATGAGGATGAGGAAAGTGAAGAAAAAGTAGTGAGTGAGCAATTTGAGGAGTTGATGAGTCCACCAATGGCTAATCCAATAGAGCACAACATGATTAATGAGCACTTTCCTTATTTTGATTATAATTTTATCTCAACCATTGCTACTTTAGAGAGTGAGGAGATGGTGACCACTATAGAGGTAGGAGAGAAGGAGGAGGAACTTGTTGAAAAGAACCTTCCTTCTATTATCTCCAAAGACCCTCTTGAGACATGCCATTTTGAAATGTATAAAAATTGTGGTTTTGACCTTCAAAGCTCCAAAGATGAAGTGAACTCTCTAATGTACTCCTTAACTAACTTGGAAAATGAGGAGATGATGATCATTGAGGAAGAGAAAGGGGATGAAGAGAATGAAAGTCCTATTAGTCCAAATGAGTCTTTGAAAGACTTTGCCTTGCCAAGTGCAAGGCCGCTTATCATTGATTTTATTTTCAAGACCGTGGATGAAAGGAATCATATTGCATCTTTCATAATTTCTTTTCAAGTCACTCTTTTGGAGGATATGTATATTGTTGTAGGTGAGGCATTAAATGAGAAAAGTGAAAAGAAGATCAATAAGGATGTTTCATATCTGGTTTTTGATTCTTTTGATTAGTAAGTTGACCTAACGTCATGCTAGAGACATTTAACACTAGTTTTTCATAGAGTTTTAAAACTCTATTCCTTCCTCATTTCTTTTTATTTTTCGTTCTTGTGTACATTCTTCCATCCATTTTTCAATCTCCATTCTTGTTACCATTATTGGGACTTAGCATAGGATTTTTTACACTTTCAACTCAAAAATAGGCATTTGGTGCCAGTTCGATCGATCACAAGTGTACCCTGGATCAATCGAACCTCTCTGTAGTCAATTTTCTATAGATTTCAGTTCGCTGTCCATCATACGAACTTTCTGTTTGATCGTTCCAAGTGCACTTCGATCGATCCGATTGTCCGTGTGATCTATCTCACTTCCATACTTAGAAATTTTTTTGAAGCTTTACAAATTTCATGCCTCTATCCCATCGTGTGAGCATTGAGATCGATCATGGTATGATCAATCCAAGTCAGGATTGATCACAGCTTTGCCCTTTTGACTTTTTGACTTTTTCCTCTTTCTTATTTTATTTTATTTTATTTTTTATTTTTTTTTTGCTTTTGTCATTTTCTTTTATTTTATTTAGTTACTTTTCTTTTGTGAAAAAAAAAATCTTTAGCATTCTTTATTTCCTTCCGTTTTTACTTCTTACATTTTTATTTACTTGCCTTTTTATTTTTATTTGTGTACATATTTATTATGTCTAAAAAATTAAAAAAAAAAATACCAAACAAAAAAACAATTTCTCAAAGTAGTATTCCGTTTTGCTAGAGACGTTAAACATAGCACCCACATGACACATTGCATTCTTTATCTCTTGACACATTGCATTGAGATTTAGGATCCATATTAGCTATGATTGTAATCTTTTGAGGACTATATTGCTTAGAATTTAAAAATTGATTGACTTAAGAGTCTAATACTCCTTGTATGCCTTGTGAATGCTATTTAGGAGTAAATTTTTCAAAAAATTAATATCTTACTTGCACTTGTGGTCCACATCATCTTGATTTTGTGATTGTTTTAAGATTCACTCTAGGATTCTACACTAGCACAGGCACACACTAGCATTCATTTGTGGGGTATATGCTTTGTTAATTATTGAATTGGTTATATCCCAATTGAGATAGTAGTGCATTGAAAGTTTTCATTCTTGACAAGGTGGATAACAAACCCTTTTCATTGAGTAACCAGGATTCTAACCTCATCAAGCACTGAATTTCTCGCGGTGAAAGGTGGAGGGCCCAAACTCTAGGTTAAACAAAAATACAAAAGCAAATAAAAAAGTAAGGACTTCTCCCAAAAGGTGAGAAGTGAAAAATGATTAGATGGAAGTTGTTTTGATTTGTAACCTAGTTGATTTGAGCTTATAAGCCCTTAGGGGTGTTTAAACACCTAATGCCCTAAAATCGTCTAGTTTGGGAGTCATTGACTTAATGCTTGACCTCATGGATGGCTAAAAAACTTAATAGATCAACACATTACACTATGCTTCCATCTTTGATACTTAGGATTAGACAAAAAAAAAAAAAAAAAAAAAAAAAAAAAAAAAAAAAAAAAATTGAGTGAAAAGAATAAGCGCACTTAGTTGAATAAAGCTTTAATAAAAAGGTCCATTCTTTATCTTGATGACTAGTTCTAGATTTGTGTGCTAGTTTGAGACCGGATGCGATCATTTCTTTGGTTTGCTTAGATAGCAACATATTTGATGCCGGTTCACTTAAAAAGGATTCTAGAATTTTTTTTATTTACATGATCATTATCTTGATGTGTGGAGGACCATACTTGTTTGCTTGATGTTGAGATTTTGGAAGATTTCTTGAAAATGGTTGAAAAATTACATACTTAAGGTAGTTTTCTCCTAATGCTTGTTTGGAATACTAGTGTCTCTTTAGTAAGAAAGAGCTTAATATTTATGGGTATCATTTCTGGAAACCCTCACAAGACTTCACTCATCCACTAGGGGTAACCTAGGGGTTTAAAAGGCTTGTTGCATGTGCTAAATGCAATCGTGTTCCCTACGAAAGTGACGTTATCCATTTTTCGCTTTCTAGTTGTATAGTTGTTCATTTCTTTATAGGTTGTTCTATAATTTAATTCATGCTTGTAGATAGGTAGACAATCTTTGCTTGGTTTGATACTCCATACTTTTTATTGCAAATTCCATGATTCTCTAGATTGATGTGTGCTCTCATTAGACCCATTTGTTAACTAATTGATGGATTATGCCTTTGACTTGATGAGTTGTTCTACACTTAGTTTACTTATTGGTTAGGTAAACAATTCACTCTTACATTAGATAATTCACTCTTTTACATAAAAATTGTGTCTATGTTTATGGCCACATCTAGATTGCAAGAATGTATTCCCCTTAATGGAAAGCAAGTGGTTAATTACATGAGTTTAGTGGTGATTCCAACACCCTAAGACCTCTTTTCATATCTCTTAAATCCCTATCTCTCACTATTTACTTTAATTGCATTTTAATTTAATTGTTTTCTAGAGTAATCAACCAATCGAACCCTCATTTGCAATCTTTTGATACGCTAGAGTCAAAGTTAAATTTCAACACGTATAATCCCTGCGGACGATCCCTACTCACTATACTTTATTAGTTATAGTAGTGATTTTTGTAAATGTAAAGTTAACTAGAAAGGCTTCTGAAACCACATTCATATTTTAACCTTACAAAGCGACCTCTTGCATTAAAAAGTCCGTTTTCTAAACATATAGAAAGGGGCCCGTCATGCAAGCGGTAAGCATGTTAATTTTACTCATGATTATTGTTGGATTATTTGATGTGTTACTTTATCTGTTGCATCATTTATGGATTGTATGCATTATATGCACTAGTATGGGATGGTGGCATATTAGGGGCTGATTAACTAAAAACGTTAAGTCCTACCTATTCATGTATAACAGAATAGATTTACTAAAATGTTAAATCCTACATATTTTCATGTTAGGTCAACTGAATTAGTTGGATGACATATTGGATATTTTATTTTATATTTTAGGATGGATTATATATATATATAGTTATGAGCCATGATATGAGCTTGAGGCTCAGGATCTATGGTTAGGGTGTGTATATTACCATGGTTGTGTAGTTAGACATAGTATAGTTGTGGGCCATGGTAGGTCTAGGTACTCATGCCCACTATATGTGCGTTTTGCATGTTGCCCACTATTGAGGTTGAGACAACCCTATAGTCTAGTGAGGTTTCTTTAATGTGTGTGTGTGTATATATTTATATACGGACTATTAGATTTTGTTGGGTTGACTAGGATGTATACGTGTATTAGATATCTACTTAGATTATAGTAGAGTATAACTTGTTTGTGGGCCTGACTCACCATTATTTTTCAGGTGTTCTTCAGGTGTCGAGGATTGTTCAGGCTGAGCAAGGATCAGTTTACTTCATTCTTCCATGTCTACTTAGGAGATTCATTTATGTTTCATTTATTAGAAGTATCATTACTGTTACTTATTCAGTTTTGAAATTTTCTAGGGGTCCACACAGTATGGATTCCCGAGTTGTATTAATAGAGGAATAATTGTATCAAAATGTTATTATTATTAATGAAAATTTATTTTGATGATTTATTAGATTATCATTTTAGTGTTCATTTCAATATTTTTATTTATTCTTATTTATTCTTTTGTACTCTGTATTCGTTTATTGCCGATTTGTTTTTGATATTCCCGAGCGTTCGGGTGTGGGCCTGGCCAACCCGTATTCGGAAATCCGGGGGTATCACAGTTGGTATCGGAGCACTCCAGGTTCAAGTGTAATTTTGGTATGTTCAATCACGTTCATTTTCTTTTCTTTTTTTTGGCAATATTTTCCTATAATTTTCTTGAATAAATTTTCATGCTAACCAAAATGTATACTAGAAAATAAATTTTCTTTTATTTTCCATTTATCTACTTTTCTTACTTATTTTCATCTAACCAAATGTAACCTTAAAAAGTTTAAAAAAATTTCTATCTAACCGAATCAAGCCTAAAGAAATATTTTTCTTATTTATTTATTTATTTATTAAAATGTAGGTGAATTCCCCATGCCTGTTTGATTTTTAAGAAAATTTTAGAAATTTGAAACAAATAAATAAAGATGTTAAACCACATTGAATTTAATATCATTAAGATTTGCATATTTATGCTTGTATAATGTTATTCTCTTTTTTAATGTTAAATAAATTACAAATTTATTTTTCTTTTAATCAGATCACTTTTCAGTATTAATTTCCATCTAATCAAAGATAATCTCAATTTTTTTTTGAATTTGTCAACATTATAATATTTGTTGAAATTCATCAATTCCCATTCCTTTTAAAATTCCACCTATTCTAAACATCTTAAAATCCCTTTCCAAATCCAATTTTATAATTCCAAGCGTAAAACCATGAATAGCCCAAAGACAAGTGGTTTAATTACAAATAGAGAAACTATATAGTCGTAGTAAAGCCACAAAAAATCACAATACTAGTTAAGAAAGGAAAGTGAATGGGTAAAAACTAAGAATAGAAAAAAGAAAAAGGGTTTAATTATAAATAGAGAAAAAATCGATGTAAAGCCACAAAAAATACAATACTAGTTTAGGAAAGGAAAGTGGAAATAGGTAAAAACTAAGGGTTTAATTAGAAATAGAGAAAATATATAGTTGGTGTAAAAGCCACACAAAAAATACCTCACTAGTTAAAAAAGGAAAGTGAAAATGGGCAAAAATCAATAATAGTCCAAAGAAGAGGGGTTTAATTAGAAATAGATAAAATAGTCGGTAAAATCACAATACTAGTTGAGAAAGGAAAGTGGAAATAACCTCACACGCCTTTATTTAACACCATCCCTTCTCTTCCTCCCCACGCATTCCCCTATTTATAAGAGTGCAGAGAGGGTAGAAAGAGTGTGTGAAGTCATAGTTGGAGAGTGATCATAGTTGGAGATAGAGAGCTAGGGTTTTTTTATTAGGATTTGACGATCTCTTCTGTCGTTATTATTGTGCCCTTTACATGGCTCGTCAAGGGAATTTCTTCTCTTTCTTGAACGATGAAAAAAACGAGGTTAATCCCGCAGACCTCGCCGCAAAGATCGAGGCGGAGCGGCTGAAACGGTTGAAAGAGGAAGAAGACCGGCTAAAGTGGTTGAAAGAGGAAGAAGAGTGGCTGAAGCGGTTGAAAGACGAAGAGGAGCAGCAGTTTAACCCCCAATATCAGCCCCTTGTTGTGGTTTTGTGGAGTTTGATTAGGTGGAAGATTTTTAGGAAGATTTAATTATATAGAAACTTCAAGAGTACTGAATTTTAGGGAAAATTCAGTTTCCTAATTTGTTAGGGAAAATTAAGTTTCCTAATCTGATTTGACTTCCTTATTGGTTTAAGGAAAATTCAGTTTCCTAATCTGATTTAATTTCTTTTTTGGTTTTGGATTCTACAAAAGGCAAGTTCTTGTATGACAAGTTTGAGACTCTATAAATAGGGGTGAAAATTAGAGATAAATTTGTGCCAGTACAAGAGAGAGCAATTGAGAGAGATTGAGAGAGAATTCTCCTTGTAATTCATCATCTTTTTCATAGTGAATTTGTTCGGTGTGCTTCATGAACGTAGCCCTAAGATTTGGGTGAACCATGTATATCTTGTGTTCTTGTTTGTGATTTCTTGATTATTTCTCGAACAACGTGCATTGTTATTTTGCTTTTTCGCCACAACAACTGGAATTAAATTCGGTTGATTGTGTAGTGCAACTCTAACAATTGGTATCAGAGCCTTTGGTTGAGAACCTAGGGCACAGATGGTGTTTGACGAAATTCTGAAATTCTTTCGATCAGATCTGTTCGTTTGAGTGGGAGTAATGGCATCAGAAGATAAAGTTCGATGGCACAAACTTCAGTTTCTAGAAGATGCAAATTGAAGACCTCTTGTTTCAGAAAAATCTGTATCAACCTTTGGGAGAGAAGCCAGAGGATACAATGGATACAGAATGGGAATTACTTGATAGGAAGGCTCTTGGCACTGTCAGATTGATGTTGTCAAAGTCAGTTGCCTTCTATATCAAGAATAAGAAGATGACGAAGTCTCTCATGGTAGCCTTTTCTAGTATGTATGAACAGCCTTCTGCAGCGAACAAGGTGCAATTGATTAAGAAGTTGTTCAGCATAAAGATGGTCGAAGGTGGTAAGTTCAACGAACATCTAAATGCGTTCAACGAGATAATTGGGCAATTGGAGTCTGTTGATATCGACTTCAAAGACGAGGTCCAAGAACTGTTAATTCTAGGGTAGTTACCCGAGAGTTGGAGTGGCACAATTACAGCGATCAGTAGCTCTGCAAGGAAGACCAAGTTGAAGTTAGATGAAGTTGTGAGCATAATTCTGACTGAAGAAACCAGTGGTTCAGCGTTGAATGTTGAAAGCAGAGGTAATCAAACAAGAAGAAGGGCAATAGTAATAGAAACAGAGGCAGATCCAAGTCAAGGAATGGAAGGACACAGTCTCAAAATTTCAGGATTCCACAGATCTCAATGATATTGAGTGTTGGAATTGTGGAAAGAAGGGACATTACCGTGTTGATTGCAGACTTCCAAAGAAGGGAACCGAAAGAAAAACTGAAGCAAACTTTGTCTCAGAAGAATCAGATGATGCATTGATATGCTCTTTGGAGAGCAAGGCGGACTTATGGGTTTTAGATTCTGGCACATCGTTTCATGGCACCTCGAACAAAGAGCTATTTAATAGCTATGAACCGAGTAACCTTGGCAAGGTGTATCTTGGTGATGATCAGCCTTGCAGCGTCGTTAACAAGGGTGAAGTGCAAATCAAGTTGAATGGGTCAGCTTGGAAGTTGAAGGATGTGAGACACATCCCTGACTTGAGGAAGAATCTGATTTCGGTAGGACAATTGTTAGATGAAGGTTTTGTTATAACCTTCAATGGAGACTCGTGGAAAGTTTCCAGAGGCGCTATGACCATTGCACGTGGTAAGAAATCTGGCACTCTCTACACAACTACCAGTGCTTGTGGGTCTATAGCAGTTGTAGAAAACAAAGAAGATCACAACCTTTAGCACCAGAGACTAGGTCACATGAGTGAAAGGGGGCTCAAGATTATGCACTCAAAGGGGAAACTACCAGGCATACGGGCAATTGATAATGACATCTGTGAGAGTTGCATGATGGGCACGTAGAAGAGAGTCAGTTTCAAGAAGAGTGGCAGAGATCTCAAAAAAGAGAAACTTGAGTTAGTTCACGCAGATGTTTGGGGGCCAACCACTGTTTCATCCATTGGCGGAAAATCCTACTTCGTGACTTTCATTGATGATCACACAAGGAAGGTATGTGTTTATTTTTTGAAGCACAAATCTAAGGTATTTGATGTGTTCAAGAAGTGGAAGGCCATGGTGGAGAATGAGACAGGTTTGAAGATCAAGAGGTTGAGATCAGACAATGGTGGTGAGTATGAAAGACACTAGGTTCAAGAAGTTCTGTTTTGATAATGGGATCATATTAGAAAGGACTGTGCAAGGAACCCCACAGCAGAATGGGGTGGCAGAACAGATGAACCGAACATTGACAGAAAGAGCCAGAAGCATGCGCATACATTCGGGTTTACCCAAATAGTTTTGGGCAGAAGCAGTCAATATAGCATCCTACCTAATTAATCATGGACCATCGGTGCCTTTGGAGTATCAAATACCAGAAGAGGTATGGAGTGGCAAAGAGGTAAATCTTTTATAGTTGAAATTTTTTTGTTGTATTGCATATACACATATTAGTGACCATGCTAGGAGAAAGCTCGACCCCAAGTCACTAAAATGCATCTTTGTTGGGTATGGCAGAGATAAGTTTGGTTATCGACTCTAGGATAATTAGAACAAGAAAATCATCAGAAGTAGAGATGTGATTTTAAACGAGAAGGTGATGTACAAGGATAGAGATATAGCATAGTTAACTAGTCCTGTACAAAGTAAGCCTGAGTTTGTTGAATTAGATGATGATCCAGAGAGTGTTGATGCGGAGCAGACAGATGAAGGTTCTTAGCCAGAACTCACAGAACATAGTTCATCGTAGATTCCAACTCCTATGCCTGCACCTAAAAGGTTTACACAACCTCATGTACCGAATAGGAAATATTTGGATTATATGTTGCTCACAGATGATGGTGAACCTGAATGCTATGATGAAGCATGTCAGGTTGAAGATGCTAGCAAGTGGGAGCTTACAATGGAAGATGAGATGAAGTCCCTTATCTCCAACAAAACATGGGAACTAGCCAAGTTACCCATGGGGAAGAAAGCTCTTCACAACAAATGGGTGTATAGGGTAAAAGAGGAACACGATGGTTCCAAGAGATACAAGGCGAGATTGGTGGTCAAAGGCTTTCAGCAAAAGTAAGGCATTGACTACACAGATATTTTTTCCCCGGTTGTGAAATTGAGTACCATTCGCTCAGTTCTTAGCATTGTTGCAGCAGAGGGGTTGCACCTTGAGCAGTTAGATGTCAAAACTGTTTTCCTCTATGGTGACCTTGAGGAGGAGATTTACATGCAACAACCGGAGGGTTTCTCAGTCAAAGGGAAAGAGAAACTAGTGTGCAAGTTGAAGAAAAGCTTATATGGTTTGAACGCCCCGAGGTAGTGGTACACGAAGTTTGATGGTTTTATGAAGTGACATGGCTACAACAAGTGCAATGCTGACCATTGCTGCTACTTCAAGAGGTTCAAGTCAAGTTTTATTATCCTTCTACTTTATGTTGATGACATGTTAGTGGCAGGTTCTGATTTTGAAGAAATTAGCAAATTGAAGAAGCAGTTGTCTAGTGAATTCGAGATGAAGGATCTTGGTGCAGCGAAACAGATTCTTGGGATGAGGATTAGCAGAGACAAACAGAAAGGTACTTTGCAGTTGTCTCAGGCTGAGTACGTTGAACGGGTTCTGAAAAGGTTCAACATGAATAATGCTAAGGCGGTGAGTACTCCCTTAGCTAATTACTTCTGATTATCTCAAGATCAGTGTCCGAAGACAGAAGATGAGAAAAAATTCATAGCTAAAATTCCATATGCATTAGCCATTGGAAGTTTGATGTATGCCATGGTGTACACAAGACCAGACATTGCATATGCAATGGGAGTAGTAAGCAGGTTCATGAAGGATCCGGGTAAGCTACACTGGGAAGCAGTAAAGTGGATATTGAGATATCTACGGGGTACCACAGACAGATGTTTATGTTTCAGAAGGGGTGAAGTGAAGCTACATGGTTATATAGATTCAGACTTTGCTGGTGAGGTGGATCATAGAAGAAGTACTACCGGGTATGTGTTCATGGTGGGTACAACTGCAGTTAGTTGGGTTTCACAAATACAAAGGATTGTAGCGTTATCTACTACAGAGGCAGAGTATGTGGCGATGACAGAAGCCAGCAAGGAGATGATTTGGTTACAAGGTTTGTTAACAGAGTTGGGATTCGAACAGGTGAAGAATGTTTTGCATAGTGATAGTCAGAGTGCGATGCATCTAGCAAAGAATTCAGCATTTTATTCAAGGACCAAGCATATAGGACTTCGGTATCACTTTATCAGATCTTTGTTAGAAGATGGGGTGGTGTTGACACTTGAGAAAATACTTGGCACCAAGAATCCGGCTGACATGTTGACCAAGGCAGTGACCATGGAGAAACTGAAGTTATGCGCAACTTCAGTTGGTCTTCTAGCTTGAAGACAAAAAGAAGCGCACCGACATGTATGGGACATACATGAGAAGAAGATGGAATGGGTTTGCAAGTGCTCTAGACTCCAAGTGGGAGATTGTTGTGGTTTTGTGGAGTCTGATTAGGTGGAATATTTTTAGGAAAATTTAATTATATGAAAATTTCAAGAGTACTGAATTTTAGGGAAAATTCAGTTTCCTAATCTGTTAGAGAAAATTCGGTTTCCTAATCTGATTTGACTTCCTTATTAGTTTAAGGAATATTCAGTTTCCTGATCTGATTAATTTCCTTATTGGTTTTGGATTCTATTAAAGGCAAGTTCTTGTAGGACAAGTTTGAGATTCTATAAATAGGGGTGAAAATTAAAGATAAATTTGTGCCAATACAAGAGTGAGCAATTGAGAGAGATTGAGAGAGAATTCTTCTTGTAATTTTTTATCTTTTTCATAGTGAATTTGTTCGGTGTGCTCCATGGACGTAATCCTAAGATTTGGGTGAACCATGTATATCTTGTATTCTTATGTGTGATTTTTTTTTCTTTGTAATTGCTTGATTATTCCTCGAACAACGTGCGTTGTTATTTTGCGTTTTCGCCACAACAACTGGAATCAAATTCGATTGATTGTGTAGTGCAACTCTAACACCCCTTACGGCGGCAATGTCTCAACCTCTTCCTCCTTCTCAATATGGTATAATTCCATTCTTCTTGTTCTGTATCTATAAGTTTATATTTTAAATTCTGTTTATATTGTTATGTATTTATTTGTTTATACATATTTATAATGTTAATTGATTCTGAAAGAGGGTTTATTTGATAGGGTGAAGAAGATTGTTGGGTAATTAAGATTTTATCTTTATCCACTTCTCTAATCTATCAAAGATAAAAAAAAAATTTACAATTTTTTAATGCTATGTTTGGGTGCAATTCTTTTATTCTCTATTCAGTTTCTCAACAGCTAATCCAAAACTCATTCACGATCAAATTTGGGCATAAATTCCCACCCGTGGGACTAAATTATAATTTATCTGAGATCAAAAAGATTTTATCTTTATCCGGATTTTATCTTTATCCACTTCTCCAATTTATCAAAGATAAAAAATTAACGCTCTGTTTGGGTGCAATTCTTTTATTCTGTAGTTAGTTTCTCAACCTGCTAATTATACAATTTTACCAACTGATCCAAAACTCATTAGTGGGCGAATTTGGGCATAAAACCCGTGGGCCTAAATTATAATTTATCTGAGATCAACAAGATTTTATCTTTATCCACTTCTCTAATTTATCAAAGATCAAAAATTTTACAATTTTTTAACGCTCTGTTTGGGTGCAATTCTTTTATTCTGTATTCAGTTTTCTTTAAAATTAAAATTGATATGAGTTTCAGTTTCTCTCTCTAGTTTTTTCCAACTCAGTTTTCTCTGTTGTTAAACAATGTAGCTTTACAATTATTTTTTGATTGATTTATGTGGTTGTATCTCTTTTTCTTTGTTGGTTATTGTTGTATATATTTTTTGTGTGATAATGGCGGTGTTAATTAATTTCAGTGAAATCTAAGACAGTGAGAGGAGGAGGCAGTGGTCGTGGTTCTGGAAAGTCTTTTAGGAATCGTGGAGAGATGAATGGTTATCAGGGGAACAATGGCGGTGCCGGAGGTTATCGCATGAATAATGGAGGAGCTGATGGTTATCAACAGAACTATAAAGGGAATGGAGGGGCTGAAGGTTATAGGAGGAATAATGGAGGAGTTGATGGAAATTGGATGGTCAGGGTCAGGGTCGTGGCGGTGGTAGAGGAAGGGGTCGTGGCCGAGGTACTCAATATGTCGAGGCTAATCATCAGCAACTTGAAAACCAGCAGCAGGAAGGTGGTGCTTCAGAAAGGAATACCCGAATGCCTGAGCTGAATAATACTTCTGCTAATGGAGGTCTTGCAATCAATGGTGCTGATAACAGTGGTAGTGACGAAAGGTATGTGTCTCTTAAGTCAACTTAATTTTTATTTGTTGTATAGCTTCAAATATATGCTACTTTACTCATCAAATCTGGTATAAATCACTCTGAGATAGAGAGAATTGTTGCATTAAATGTTTATGTTGCATGCAATTTTTGTTGTCAGTATTACTGTATTAGGTTCTAGTTACCAGCAAAGGACTCAGAAGAATCAAAATACATCACTTGAAATAGTGGAACAATTGATAATACATATATAAGATTCTTTTTGTAGTTGATAATACATAAGATTTCTATGCACAAACTAGTAACAAAACCGAGAATTGTTACTATAATTTTAGAGAAATTAGCCACTAATTTATTTATTCATAATGAAGAGAGTTGAATGGTTATATCTTATGTTTACTCTTTTTGGTCAGGAATGTTGTTCCAACTACTGAAGGGTTAAAAGATGCTGAGGATAAACTCGATAAAGCTGATCCGGCAGAGGCTCGCAGAAAGGAGGAGGAGGAGGAGAAGGAGAAGGAGGAGTACCGCAGAAAGAAGGCCGAAGAGCGATGAGAAGAAGAAAAGGTAATAGCTATAGTCACTGCAAAATTTGGAAACACATATTGTCATTGTGAAATCTAACTAACCATAACATATTTTCTTTGCCAGAAAATGACACTTGAGCAATATCAGAAGTTTCTACTTGAGAAGAAGAGGAAGGATTTGGAAACTTTTTTAAATTCGGGGGAGAAGAAGCTAACAGTGGAGAGGAAGGTAACATTTGATGACTTCGAGTCTACGCAGCTTGTTGGCAAAAAAAGAGAAGACAGCATTCAGTTGGTGAGCAAAATTTCTTTCTCTGTTTTTTTTTTTTTGTTTTCCTTAAAATTATTTTATATTTATAACATATATATATGATTAATTGCGTCTAATCTTCTATTGTAGAAACTTGAAAAAGACAAGCTCAAAAAGAAAGATAGCCTCGACAAGGAAGAGAGAGCTCGAAAGGTAGCAGCTCTACATTGAATTTCTTTTTCCCTTTTTATGTGTTTTGGTTCTGCCTGCTCAAGAATGGTCCTTAATATAATGTCTGTTGCTGTATAGGTTAAGAGTGTGATTCTTCCACTTGGTGAGATGATGCCGCGAAGGGCTGGTGGCCGAGGTCGTGGGTATGAGGAGCGACGTGGGGGCAGGGGAGGATTTTCACGGCGTGCACCGGTTGCTGACTCTACAAATGGTGATGGACGTGGTCAGGAGGAGCGACGTGGGAGCAGGGGAGGATTTTCACGGCCTGCACCGGTTGCTGACTCTACAACTGGTGCCGATGTGGGGGCTGAAAATTCACAGCCAGGAGTAGCTGCTGCTCTTCCTTCAGTTGAAGATCCTCTTCAGTTTCCCGACCTGGGTAAAAAAGCTGTGAAAGCATGATTTTTCCAAGACAAGTTTCTAAAATCCCCTTTTATCTTCTCCATTATTTCCCTCGTTGATGTATTCTTTCTAGCAACAAGTCGGAGAAAATTTTGAATTGCTTTATAATGATAGTATTCTGTTTATCCCATATGGTTTACCATTCTCATCGTTTGTGAATTACTTTCCGAAATTTATGTTTGAAATTTCATGTTTTCTGGTCATGTCAATCCTCCTCTTCTATTTTCTTTTCTTTTTTCTTCTTCTTCAGGTTCAATAATAGGAAGAAATAAAATTCTGTGTGTTTAAAGTATGGTGAGTAATGGTGGTCACTCGCGAGTGTAACGGACTCGAACAAAATTAAATAAAATTGAACTCATACGAATTGTGTATCCAAATTATGATTTAAAGTAACATAACAAAACTTTCATACTCGTTGAGAAAAAATATTTCATCAACAAAAGTATAAAATAGATTTTAAAAAAAATGAAATTATCATTAGCGTACTACTTCATCAACGAAATAGATTTTTATGAATTGATTATTCAAGTTGGTCTTTTTCTCTCCAAGTCTCTCTATTATATAAACAAGATAAAAACTTAGGGAAAGCATCATTTTTTAACTCTGTTTCTCACTAGAAACGGAGTCAATCATGTATTGAAATTAGTAAATTTAGTGAAGGGGGTTCATATGGATCAAAAAAAGGCAAGGAAATGATGATGAATTATCATATTTTAATTACATTTTTTTTATAATTTTTTTAATTTATATTAATTAAAAAACTTAACTTTAATACTATCTTATATCCATGCACATGGTACGCATAAGAACCTAATTTTTTATTTTTTATTTTTATTTTTAACAGGACATGAGAACCTAATTAACTCACAAATTTCAAACGATTTAATAAAAAATGATTTAATTCTTAACTCCTTAATTTATATTTAATATAATTAAGTATTTAAATATAATATAATAACATCAAGTAAACTCTAGCACAAGTAATTAACTTCTCATCCGTTCACATCATCACCATTATTCTTGTTTTAATTCCACATGTGATGCACTAATTTTTCAGTCTCTACTTTTTTTTAATTCCTTCTTTGATCTCCAATGTATGTCTTTTGCAAGCCCTAATCGGCCTAGGTATATGTAATTTAGTCCTTTGATAAAAGTCCCTTGTCCTAGTAAATGGTAATAGCTCAATACAAACTCACATCCGGTTCAAGCTTTGGTGAAAGTATGGATGGGTGAGCTTGGTTATTTAACCCTTCTTTTTTTATTTTTATAAAAAAAAAATCCTTATCCTAAGAAATGATTCTAGAGAAATAAAAGAATAATGTATTAACGGCAATTATTTATTAAGACGCAAAAAAATATTTTCAAACCTTATTATTTTACATTTCTATTGTTATTTTATTATTTTGTATAATAAAGGCACTCTAGGTATTTTTGAGTAACAATTCCTTATCCTAATAAATGATTCTAGAGAAATAAATTCAGTTCGAACTTTTATGAGTGTGTAAAAGAATGATGTATTAGGACAGTAAAAAATATTTTCAGACCTTTTTATTTTTATTTTATTATTCTATTATTTTGTATAATAAAGGCACTTTAGGTATTTTTAAGTAACTTTCGTGCTATAAAAAACAGAGGCAAATTAGGTTTTTAGGCAAATTAGGTTTCATGCTATTTTCTTGGTTTTTTTTTTTTTTCGGAATTTTGTATAACAAAGGCAATTTTGGTTTTTAGGTATTTTTGCATACTATTTTTTTAGATTTTTTTGCATACTATTTTTTTAACTTAATGATTATAATTGCACTACTTATCATTAAATAAATACATCAATTTTTTGTGTCAATTTTATTTAATTTTTTAATTGCACTCGACAAAGAATTGGTACAATAATTTCTCCAAAAGAATAAACCCACTACCGTCGGATATTCCGCTGCTTATACCCCATTCACTGCTATACTTCTCTTAAGTTCTTCCCAAGTCGCATCCAATTTTCTTTAGCAGCCTTATCAAAAGTAAAATAAAATATATATGCCTATGTGTGTGTGTATATATATATATATAATGATACTGTACTATTTGGACGAATATTCAATATCTATTCCATACTAAATTCCTTTATAATTTAATATATAAATGAAGGCACACACATACAAGTTAGTTCATCAACGAAATGCTACTGAAAGCATTTTAATGCCTAAAAGCTTTTCAGAAAAAAAGCACTTTTACCAGAAATGGCTGCTTTTGCGAGGACAAAGCGAGTCACTGACCCGCTCGATAACAAGGTCAGGGATCGAATCATCGGCCGTGAACCGGTCTACGTCAGCAGCGGAAGCGAACACAGCTCCCAAAACGACGACGAATCACCCTGCCTCTCCGATCTCATCCACCACTTTCTCGAAGACGACACCGCCGCTCACTCGCCGGAGAACGAATCCGATTCCGAGCTCGATCCGTCAATATCAGATCCAACGGACGTGATCGATTACCTCATTTATCCAACGGTCTCTGTTTGTGTTGATTCATTCAAGAATGCACTCGAAGCTTGTGTTTCCAGAGCTATAGTTGCGCTCTCGAGTGTGAATTCGAATTCAAATTCGAACAAATCGATTTTCCGGCGAAACGTGATGGCTTTTCTCCGAGATTGCGGACACAATGCGGCGATTTGCAAGACGAGGTGGGAGAGCTCCGGTGGACTGACCGCCGGCGGCTACGAATTCATCGACGTCGTCACATCGGAGTCCGCCGTGTCGCGACGCCGGTACTTCATCGACCTCGATTTCGCCGGAGAGTTCGAGATCGCGAGGCCTACGGGCGCGTACGAGCGCGTGTTACAAGCCTTGCCTAGGGTTTTCGTAGGTAGGAGTGAGGAGTTGAAGCAGGTCGTGAAGGTGATGAGCGACGCGGCGAGGCGGTCGTTGAAGAGTCGAGGTCTGCACCTTCCTCCGTGGAGGAAGAACCGTTACATGCAGAACAAGTGGTTCGGTTCGTACCGCCGGACAACCAATGTGATTCCGGCGAACTCGTCGTCTTTGTCGTCGCCGGTGGAGCCGACGTTAGTCGTCAAATGTCGATCCGTTGGATTTGACGTCGTGAAGGGACGTTTGTTGTGTCCCGCCACAACTCGTACTTGATTCGATCATATTAATCCAATTAATTTTAAAACTCTGTCGTTTAGTGTACGAATACTATCTATACTATCTATAGTTGTAAGTATATTTTGTCTGGGACGCGGCAAATGCACATCGGATAGCCGACGGGGCAAATGCATATCACATGGAAACAGTGTTCATGTTGATGACTTCGAATCGCACTAAAACGCAAAAATACTTTACATTAATTAGACAATAATTTCAGATAATGATACAATAATTTTAAATTATTTATACAATAATTACTTTAGACCGTTTCTTTCTTTTCCAACAGGTGGTGACTAGTTGTGAGCATGGGTGTACCAAATATTTGCGACATGGTCGTGAATCGTGATTGATGAGGAAAAAAATAAAAATAAATAAAGGAAATTTTGTAGGATAAGTTTAGATAATGATTTTATGTGATCGGATAAGACCACTAACTTTGCTATGGGTCTTCGTGGTGTGACTTTTGTGCCTTTAGTAGATCTTTTGTGGAAACCAATCAACCAACATTTATAATTTTAGTGTATAAAATTATTACATGATTAATCAGTCCCCTCACACATACAATAAAAAATTTATATTTATTCAATATTTTACTTACATGTTAACTAGTGTGATCGTCATTGATTTAGAGAATATATAATTACTCAAATTTAAAGTAATTATTTATTTATTTTTTATTTTTTTAGTATAAGTGGTACTAATACCAAAAGCATATTTAATTTATATTAAAATTTTGGTAATTAGAGTTAGGGGGCGTGATATATATATATATATAATCTCACTAAGTGAATGAGAGATAGAAGAGATACCACTAGATCACAAAATTTTTGGTGAATGTGAACTTCACACAAATATTCCTTTATCTATCATAATCTTTTGACAAAATATACTCATTTACACAATAAAATACTTATCATTTAATGACTCATTAGCTATATATATATATATATATAGCAATAACTTATAAAACTTGAAATTTTTTGTTCCATAAGATCAGCCAGTTTAAATTATCATAATTTTATTAAACAAGTTTTGTTTAGTCAAAACATTCAATCGTGATCCACAGACTGCCAATGAAATGCATGTGTTGGTGAAGATAAAACATAAGTGACAAAAACAAAAAGAAATAAAATTCAAGTAGATTTAGAATTCTATGCTAGCAAACACTTTTCACTTCCACTTTGATGAAAGTTCAAGTAATATTTACTAAAAAAACATAAACAAGAATAGATGGAAAATAAACAAGGAAATACTATAAAATTAATAAAAATAAAATTATTGCTAGCAAACAAGCAAAGAACCACCATTTCTACTTCAGGAATTGTTAAGTTGAGAAAATTTTATTTGTCCGTGCAACGAACATCTGGATCGTTATGAACGGTCCGGATCGTGCAACGTGCATAAGAAAATTTATATATATATTTCCTGACAATAAAAAACAGAAGCTAAGACAAAATAGGAAGATCTACATGAATAAGATGGCTGCAGCCATAGATGAAAAAATAGGAAGATCTTATACGAAGAATAGCCCACTGGAGGGTGAAACTCTCACTACCCTTACTCACCAGAGCGTTGACATGCATCATCTATAACCACATCAGATATATCAACAACTGCAAGATTAAATTCTTGGACAATATAGAAACAGAGAATCATATGAATATCATAAACGATAAAAAGTTTCCCCAGTAAATTCTTCACAGTGACTGTAACTCATAAACCAGAGGTTGAAACTGTTGAACAAAGATATAGAATTTACAAAATGGAGGTTGAGAATGATCACAATATACATAAATCGAATTAAGGGGTCATAGGGTTACAACATGTATAGTCATGTACAATTTTTGTGCTTGTAAATGCCGCATGACAGATGATGAACTCACACAGTATGAGTATTCGATCTCTACATGTGTAATGTACAATATCCTGAAAGCTTTACATGTTTAATGTGCACTGTACAATTTTTGTCCTTGGAAATGCTGCGTGAGAGAAGAAATGATGCCGAATGAGTAATGTCTAATGTGGAATCCCCAATTCCAGTATCTCAAGAAATGTATTGGCAAACTTCTGGGCGACTGGAGACCAATTCTGAGCAAGCCGAGAGAACGTTTTATGAGAATTCTCTTCATCACTTATTTCCTTGTAGTTTCTCCCATTGGAACACCATATAGTGTTGTAGAGGGTGAAAAGGCAATTATCAAGTTTGAGAGCAGACTTCTCGGCGTTCACAGCAGAAGAGCTCTCTCTGATTAAAGCAGAATTCTCATTGTTGACAGCAGAAACTCTCTCTGTGATTATGTTAAACAAGTAGGGAACAGCACCCAACTTTCTCATTTCATTTGTTGCCATTTCAAGATTTGAAAGCAAACTGAGAATAGACACCGACTCATCGACATACATACCATTTTTTATCTTCTTCACGAGGACCTTCACAACACCAAGCCCGAGGGCTTTTTCCTTGTTATTCCCCACAATGCATAGATTAAAAATGGCTGAAGCAGCATTTCTCGTAGCTAATGGTTGCCCTTCTTCAAAGAGATCAATTAGTGGTTTTAGGGCCCCCAATTTCCCAATAAACTCCTTGTTTAGGTCAAGATCTGATGACAGGCAGAGGGCTGCAGCTGCATTGCTCCTTGTTTCGAGTATACTGCTTTTTAATGCATCTATAACAAGAGGGAAAACAAGTATGCCCATTGGGCCGTCCTCAGCAATAAGCTTCTTGCAGTTGTCATCATGGAGACAGAGATTCAAAAGTGTTGTGATCAAGTCTCTCTGGAGATGAGGGTGAATGTCACTTTGAAAGAGGGGAAAAAGCATATCAGGTATGGCACTTTTGGACTCGGCAAAAAGTGCCCGGAATGAAGGCATACACTCGGCCAACGATCTCAATTTCTATGCAGCTTCATTCTGATCAGAACTTTTGGATGACATCTTCCCAAGCAAAGAACGAAAAAGGTATCCATCTGAATATTGAACAGGCTTGGGCAATTTGACTCTATGATTCTTGCAGCATTTTGATATCAAGTCTCGAATCAAGTGATTGGACGTGAGGGTAGTATCCCAAAGTTCTTTTTGGGTTTGAGGACATGTATTGTATGGATTCCCCCAGTTGAACAATTTTTCAATGAATTTTCTATCGTAAGTCTGAACAACCAAAACAAAGAGAAAAAAAAAGCTAATACTAATAAAACAACATAGGTATTAAATAACTAGTATATAGAAAAGAAAAAGGAATGAGTCTATCAACAAGAAGGGTGGCCAATAACTCAAGTGCATCAACTCATCAAGATCCTCAGCACAAAATGCGAAATGTGTATTCGACCTTGATAAAGTGAACCCATACAGTAGAATCTAAATCAAAGCTCTTCGACATTTACTAAATAACTGATACATGATAACAGACACTATTTGTGTTTTACAATTATCTCACTCAAATATTTTTTACAAATTTAGTGGCACGATAAAGGAGAAGAAAAATGAAGATACCATGAGTTTCTTATTACTGATAGAAAATTTAGTAAACCAAACCCAATGCTGCTAAAATTGTTTCTTCTCATCTCACCCAACTCACCAAAGGTTGAACACAACTTGAAAATAAGAGAAAACCTATACCCATCTTCCTTGTAGGCTTATTTTTTAATTCTATTTTGGTAATGCTAAGCTGTTAACTAGATTGCCTCTTGTCTGTATCAAATAAGTGCCAAGAAACTATATAGTATATTTTACATTGACTATGAAGTCTCATTTTCGATTGATTCAATTGTAAGTTCATTTGTTCTAGAAGTGTTCATAAAACTTGAATCATGGTGACAAAATCAGCAAATCAATATAAAAACTTTATATTTTGACATTCACCTTCATAAAAAACAAGTCAGTTGATTATTCATAACATAATCTAGCTAAAAAAATTCAGTCAAGTGATCACAATGTAATAAAATACCTGGGATTTGATGAATGATATATCACAAAAACAGAACAATAATAAAAACAACAAAGATAGTGAAGTAGAAATAGTTCACAGAACCCAACTAGTGCAGTACCTTTTGCACATAATGTAATCATAACAAACATTTCAAACCCCCAAAATTAAAGAATTGTCTCCTAAATCAAGAAACACAAACTTCTAATTCAAGCTTTTAGAAGAATTTCAATTCCACCCGCCCAAAATTGAACTCCACAACAACAATTAACGAATTTTGAACCAAAACAATTTTAAACCCCAAGAAAATTCTTCAAATTCATATGACAAACACAAAATGTAGACAAACCCTAATGGTGAGAAATCTGACCTGACCGTTGGATGCAATAACAGGGTCTATCATGAGTTGTTGGGAAAGAGGGCAGAACGCCTCAGGAAAAGCCAACCATTAGTCTATTATCAGAGATAAGGGTTTGCTGAGCTTCCTCAAATCCTTCATTGCAGAGAGCGTTTTCTTGGCTTCATCGATGGCGTCGATGATCGTATCGTCGCCGTTGTCATCGACGATTGCCTTCATCAGCCTCTGAAGCTCCTTTTTCAGCTCCATTTTCAACTTTGTCGGAGCGTCCACTGCGTTTCTTAGATAATCTTCAAGAATACGATTCAGACAAGCATTAGCGAACCAATTGCGACGTCGCGGTGTATCACGAAAGAGAGAGTACTAGTGTGAGTAGTAGTCTTCTTGTTCATCAATTCTCTCTCTCTTCTACTTTCTCTCTCTACAATACAAACTCGATCACTTTTTCTCTCACCAAGGGTCACCAAGGGTGAGGTTCAATGGAAAAGGATGGAAAGGTAAGGAAAGGCGACGGGGAGGATTAAAAATTTGTGTTTAGCAAAAATTGTTGAAAGGAAAGTGAAGGATTTAGAGGGTTAATATAAGCTAAACAAAAATTGTTGAAAGGAAAGTGAAGGATTTGGAGGGTTAATATAAGGTCTGAACAGTGTTTTGCTTATCCTTAAAAAAATGGAAGGAAAAGGAAGGAAAGTGAAGGGTTATTTGTGATGCCTAATTTGCCCTTAAGATTATATATACATACAGGTTAGCAGTTGCATAGAGAGTGAGAGACGGCGAGCCAGTGGCTGAAGCTTGCGAACGACGAGCCCGAACTAGAACAGCGGCGATGGAAACTGAAAGATATGGGTTTTGATTTTTGATTCTTACAGACAGATAGATAAACGGAAAGATATAGGTTTTGAACTTCTAATTCTTGTAGTGCAGAGAGAGAGAGAGAGACAGAGGGCAAGTTTAGAGTTGAGAACGAGATTAGAGATGAAGGCGAGATTGGGGAGGCTGAAATGATTTGCCCTATTTTTTTATTTTTTTTTATTTTTTTATTTTTTTTTTTTTCAGAGATAGAAAGAGAGAGATATAAAAGAGATGAAGAGGTGTATCGATATATAGAGAGAGTAATTAGAATCTGTGCTCTAAGTTCAACATTTGATTTTTCTTGTTGAAGCTATCCAATATGGAGTCAATGTTACATACATCGACTCTCTTGGCTATATCCAAAACCCTGTCTTTTCTTTTGGCCCATCATGGCTTGGTATAGGAGGAGACAGTATATATATATATATATATATATATATATATATTTATCTTTTAAAATATAAAAAAGTATAATGGTCAATTTATTAAAATAATTCATTTCTTTTCTTTTCCCTTCTTTTCCCAAACGTGATTATTGTCCTTCCCTTTCTTTTCCTTCATTAATCAGCCAAACATAATACCAAATTAAAATTATCCTTCCCTTCCCTTTCCCTCATAACTAAAGTTATTCTTCCACTTCAAACCCACCCTACCAAACATAGCCTAAAAGATTTGGAATGTGCTATGGGCAGCATTGCAGGTATAAGGGTGGGATTTATATAGGCGTGGTATTGAGGCAGTCAGCGTCTCAGGCATAGTTAGTTAGGAAGTGGTTGGATGCATAGTGATCGTTTCGGATAAATATGCTCTCTATTTTAACCAAGTTCTAGCAACATTTGGAACAATGAATTTTCTTTTCTGAGTAGAGGAGTCGTTTTCTTCAATTGATGAGGGTATTAACCAATATTCGATCAATAAATTTAACACGTGTCATAGGCTGATACGGGTGAAGGGTCATCGGACTGAGAAGACAGATAATTTGATTGATTATTTGTCTAAGATAATTTAAGAAGAAAGGAAAAACTTTGTTGAAGCTATTTCGTTTTTTCAACTCAATTTTGTTTATCCATTTTGTGGAGGTCCAATCTTGCATTGTGGGCCAATAGGAGTAAGATTACATAAAAGTTTCTTCAACTTCATCTAATCTTGAACTTGTCTGTGGAGTATAAGAACAAGTTCACTTTACTCTCACACCTTGTTACTGAGGTAGTGTGAGATGAAGAAAGGAAGACTTGGAAGCTTGTGTATGACCTCCTCACTTCTCCATAAGGCCGGGTGTGATAACTCTAGAATTGAAGGAGTATTTAAGGGCTGTGAGGAGAGCTCTAGTTGTAAAAGCCGAGGCCAAGTATAAATATGCTACTAGGGAGACAAGGCAACAATATGGGTATTTCTTCTAAGGGAATGAAGAAGCAAAAAGGAGATTCATCTCATTTTTAAGGGCAACAGATAGCCCGATCCGCTCCTACTATTCCTTTGTCATCGAGGTCTTTTAAGACCGGAGTAGTATGTTGGGCGGAGCCAGGATTTTATTTTTCGGGGGAAATGCTAAGAAAAAAAAAATTATTTAAAGGACAAAAAAAAAAAGGTAAGGAAAACGTGATGTCCTGGATTTTTCGACATTTTTTGAATTTTATTTTTCTCGGCGCATAGTTTTGCGTGCCATTCTTCGTTTTGTGTGGCACGTGAGTCTCGATTGTCGTTTAAGACATTTATTTGAGTTTAAAGCTCTTAGAAGTGTATTTGGGTCAATTTCAGACATTTTTGAGTTTTAGACCAGGAGGTCCCGTGTGGGTTTGGGGTGGCCTAAGTGTATAGAAATGGCGAGGTAAAGGGTTTTTCTTAAAACTGGTATTAGGGAGGTACCCCTTTAACGACGGTACTAATTGGCTATAAGGACGGGAGGAGGTACTAGAAGTCCGGCTACTTTGCATCGATTATCACAAATTGAATCATGCTATGATCAAGAACATATATCCTTTGCCAAGGATAGACGACTTGTTTGATCAATTGAAAGGAGCGACTTATTTTTCGAATGTTGACTTGAGGTTAGGGTACTACAAGTTGAGGGTCAAGGATTATGACATCACTAAGATCATTTTTCGCATATGGTATGACCATTATGAGTTCATTGTAATGCCATTTGGTTTGACCAATGCTCCATCAGCTTTTATGGACTTGATGAACTGTGTGTTTAGTGCCTATCTTGATAAGTTCATGGTGGTGTTCGTAGACGACATTCTCTTGTACTCATCTTCGAAAGAAGAGTATAAGTTTCATGTAACGACCCAACCCGGGGGTCCGAATCGCTAAGTGGGTCCTTACCCGAACCCGAGGACACCAAGGAAAAATGGTCATTTGCTCCACACTATGCAATAAAAGTCGTAACGAGGTCATATCAGTCATTTCTAACTATTTCGGATCATAAACATAAGATAACCTTAGCTTTGGGTCAATTCCGGGATTCTAAGGTTCACAAGGGTAAAATGGTCAATTCAAGTAAAAATTCTGGGATGAGACCTATACCATTAGAAAAAGGGTTCAAAAATGTGTAACTTAGGTTTAAAGGTTTGAAGTCGCCTCCTCTGAGTCCTCTCATCATCTCATGTTTGAAGGTTTGAAATCGCCTTCTCCGAGTCTTCTCATATTCTCCTTCTATATTGTATAATCGCATTCGTCGATTTGCCATCTCAGATCTACACTCACACTATAACTACCAAACTCGGAGATCTGAATCACTATCCAGGTCCCTACCCGAACTCAAGGGCACACAAGGGCAAAACAGTCATTTCAAGGCAAATATGGGGAATATCTGACTACAAGGGCAAAACAGTCGTTACACATTTAATGTTGCTAAGTATATATTACGTGACCCAGTAAAATACGTTAATTATATTTTATCTATGGTAATGACCATATTACCCATGGACTTCATCCTAATTATTGTATGACCTTAGCAAATGACGGTGCTAACATATATGATAGCCACGATTTATAGAATAACTTATCATAGTAGTATAGATTTACTTATGTATATTTTAGCATAGATGATAGCCATGATTTATGGATAGCCATGATTTATGGAATGACTTATCATATTAGCAGAGATTTGATTTATTTTCTTTTCTTGTAGTATTAATAGAGATTTGATTTAGTTTCTTTTCTTATAATATTAGCAGAGATTTGATTTAGATTTGATTTAGTTTCTTTTCTAAATCAAATCTTTGCTAATATGGTAAGTCATTCCATAAAATATAGCTATCATATATGCTAACATATGCATAAGTAAATCTATGCTAATATGGTAAGTCATTTCATAAATCGTGGCTATCATATATGCTAACACTCCCCCTTAAGTTGGTGCGTGGATATCTGAAACGCTTGTGCTCTTATTACAAGAAAAGAAACTAAATCAAATCTCTGCTAATATGGTAATTCATTCCATAAATCATAGCTATCATATATGTTAACATAAACATAAATAAATATATGCTAATATGGTAAGTCATTCCATAAATCGTGGCTATCATATATGCTAACACTCCCTCTCAAGTTGGTGTGTGGATATCTAAAACGCCCAATTTGGAAAACGCATCTTCAAACAGGGTCTTGCTAGCACCCTTCTTCAGAATCTACAAGTTGTAAAGTGCAAATCTGACTGGATTAAAAATGTCGATCAACAAACCAAAAATGTTTCCTCAGACCATAAACGATTAATAATGTCTCCTCAGACCGTAAACAATTAATAATGTCTCCTTAGACCATAAACAACCAACAATGTCTCCTCAGACCATTCCCCTCCACTTGTTTAAAACATGTAGATGAAAGAATCAGCAATGTCTCCTTAGACCATTCCCCTTTATGCATATGTTTAAACAATGTAGATAAAGAATCAACAATGTCTCCTCAGACCAAAAAAAAAAAAAAATCTATGTTTTTACAGACCAATTCTGAATATATGGTGCCAAACTCGTAACGCCCTCATTAACGTCGGACCACCCTACCTACCTGATACCACCTTAGACCATTCATGAATAGCTGGTGCCGAACTCGCAATGCCCTCTGTAATGTTTCTGATTTTTCGTATTTTTCATTTTCGGGATTTTATTTTTTGTACCTTGTTTTGCGTGCCAGACACTGTGGGGTGTGCCGAGTGAGTCCCGAGAGTGGTTGGGGCATTTCTTTGAGTTCAATACTCTTAGAAATGCATTGTTTGCCATTTCGGCATTTTTCAATTTTTCAGGCCAGAAAGTTTCAGGCGGAACCTGCAACCGATATTATTATGCACAGAAATTATTTTTTCGAGACCGTTACTCTTCATACATTATTATTTGATGTATGTTTATGTGACTATGTGTTTAGACACGTGTTGTGGTGTGTTTGGTGTATGTACATGTGTATATATTTATATAAATTATATAAAGAGATATTTTTTTTGGTGGGCCCCACATAATGTAATTCATTTCATATATATGACATGGTTTCTCTTAGCACCATAATCTCTCTTTCTCTCACAACTCTCTCTCTCCTCTCCTTATTTTTTTTCTTTTATGCTTTAAGTTTCTCCTCCATTTTTTGGCCAATCAATTGGGTTTCCAGCCTAGTTCCTTAACATAAAGTATTCCTCTCATCATCAGCTATCATATAGTCAAATGATTTAATTTTCGGAGCAACAAGAATTATTTTACGAATTTTTGAAGATTTTAGATCTAAGACTTAGGAAGGGGTTTTGAACCACTTCGAATCAGATTCCGGAGCCACGTCTTTGGAGCAGTTTACTCTCCTCATCGTCAGCTAAGTTTCCACCGAACAGTTTTCCATTCCGCCACTATTGACCGACATTGATCGCGTTGTCCGGCATTGACTTTCCGGCCGGGAATGCATCTTAGCTGCTTTTTGGGGTAGGGATGTCTAAACCATTAAGTTTTGACTTTAGTTGAGTTCTTTTACTTGGTTTCTTGTTAAACATGATTAAAATGATAAAATTTAAAATTTAAATGTTAGCTATATGTTTATGTGATGAAGTATGTTCAAGATGATGTCAAGTATATATATGTGTCTGTATGTGTGTGTGTGTGTGGGAGTGCTTGATTGCAAAGTTGTTGAATGAGCATGCCTTGCGTTGAATTATTTTCTTGAGGTAATATATACATATATATGATAATGATGATGATGATGATAAGTATGTTATTACTATTGTTTTGAAAAATACCATGCTTGTAGTTAGTTTCTATGATGAATGCTATGCTTGTAGCTACATTGAAAATAAATGCCATGTTATATCCATTGTATTGGGAATGATGTGTTTATGCCATGGTTATCATACATGTGAAATTGAAATCAAGTTGATGCAATTACATTCATAAGCATGGCATAGTGGGAAAAATTGGATGAGAAGTGCATTAGGTCATTTCATAATGGTGAGAAAGTTGAATAAGATTGAAAAGTGAGACACCTTAGAATGGGCGGAAAGGAGAAATTTAGAAATGAACTGAGTATCGCGAATCCGGAGCTAACTTGACCTAGAGTGGGTGCGACCCGATGTAGGGCGTGAAAAAGTTGATACTAGGCCCCAAATGATTATCGGATTTGGAACCATGCACAGCTATCAATCCTAGCTCGGTAAAGTAACGCGTAGGTAGGGATTTGGGGTTGGTTGAGACAAGCTCAAGAATGATTATGCAAAGCATTGCATTTCATGGCATATTGGCACCTATAATTATGACTGATTATGTATTGATACTCTTTTGAATTTAATGATGTGGATTGTGATTTTGATAATTCCCCGTGTATAATCTCGACTGCTTCTCCCTGTTCTTGGTTGTTGGATTAAGGGAGTCCAAAACCAGTGTTTTAGGCATTGCCTATTGAGTTATTGAGCTTACCCTTTATTATAATATTTTCAGGTCTTGGAAAGGAAGTGGCAAATGACGTTCCATCACAGACATAGTTGTGCTTGAGGGCTATTTTTGGTTATTTCTATAATTAGAATTCCATTTTTGTAAAGCATTGTATGATATGTATAACCTTGAAGTGGTGGCCATGTAATCTATAACTCTGAACCATTTCATGCAAATTGAAGTAACTTGGATTATTTTGTATTGGCCATTGAAAACATGTCTGAGCTATGTTGTTATCTTAGGATGAGGTACAAGTTATGCATGCATTGACATAAGAAATGACAGTAATGCCCTTAGATGATCTCGAGTTCGGGTAATGACCCGGTTAGCAATTCGGACCCCCAGGTTCGAGCAGTTACACCCTCATTGCAGTTGGACCACTCTGTCTCTGATACCAAGTAGAAATACAAAAAGAAGAAAAAAGAAGAGAGTTGTGTATAGGCTTGAATGAGATCTATAATATATAAAGGCTTAAATGATATCAATCACTCATTCACAGTTCTAGTATTTATAGATAAAATAAGTGCACATGAGCTATATTAATAGGAAAAATAAAACTATATTAAATCTAAATCAAATCTTTGCTAATATGGTAAGTCATTTCATAAATCATGGCTGTCATATATGCTAATAGACGATTTTACCCTTTGGGTCATAATCTATCATAATTGTGTCAAATGACCATTTTACCCTTATTGGGTCTAAAAGTATTAATTTAATGGAATATAGTACCCTTCTATGACCTCGGGTTCGGTTAAGGACCCGATTAGTGATTCGGATCCAGCAGATTTGGGTTGTTACACACAAGGATGTGATTCGTGGTTCCAGCCTCTCATCTTCTCAGACCCACGCACCGTCATGACTCTATCTCAAGCCTCTGTTTGTTGCGGTTGAACTTTAAAACCGCCTCTCACCATCTCAGATCTACACCTACACACCGGAGTTACTCAGTCACTCTCAGTTTCTCAGTTTTTATTTTTTTTTCTTTTTAATGATCTTGATTTTTCCCGTTTTCCATTTTCTAGAATTTTTCAATTTTTCTGGATTATTTTCATTTCGTTTCGTCTCGTTTTGCATGCCAAACACCGTGAGGTATGTTGGGTGAGTTGTAGGAGTCGGTTGGGGCATTTCCTTGAGTTCAGGACTCTTGGAAATGCATTGGTTGCCATTTCGGCATTTTTTCATTTTTTAGGCCAGGAGGTCTCAAGTGGGACCCATTACCGGAGTTGTATAGCATGGGGATTATTTTTTAGGTTTGTCACATTTCATGCATGTTTATTTAATGTACAATTACTTGGTTACATGTTTTTGTTGTGATTGTAAAATGATTAGTGTATATATATGTGAAATGTTAAAGTAAGATTTTTATAATGACCATGGGACCCACCTTTACATTATGTTATGACAAATGGCCTTAAGGTCATTAGATAATCATTGTTGTAACGACCCTAACTCGTGGGTCCGGACCGTTAACCAGGCCCTTGCCTGAACCCGAGGTCACCTAAGTCAATCCACATCATGTCTAGTGTCCATACGTCATCATTACCTCCCAAATATGACCCAAGAAGGCTTTAAAACAACTTACCATGGCTCAAGGATTATTCATACAAGATGAGGGACAAAAGGCACATGACAGCTTCATTTCGGTTGTTCAAAATGGAGTTTCGGTCGGCCGAAATAAAGTTTGTACCGGTCGACCAAAATGACCATTCCGGTCGGCCGGTTGTGCCCCAAACAGTAACTGATGCTACTGGAATGATCAGTCGACCGAAGTGCCTATTTCGGTCGGCAGAAATGGCCCTTCGAGCTGGAAATCTGCAACTGAACAACTATGAATGTGAAAATGAAGAAACTTTGGTAAGGACTTTAAAAACTGATCTAAAACCTATCCCAATGCACTATAAAGTGACTTTCTACATTCTATAGATATAAACATCAACAATGTGATACAAAGCAACACCCTTTTCCCTATTTAATGAGAATTATGCATGGTTATTATAAGTAGTTCAAGTTACATCAAAATAGAGTCAAAGTTCAAAGTTATATTACAAGGCCATGATAGACAAACTTAATACATTTTTGTCATGATGCTCTACAAAAGATTGGCTCTATACACAAAAGATTCCAAAACCCTCATCTAAACCCTTCATGCTTGTGGTGGATTGTCATCTGCCACCTAATTTCCGAGACCTGAAAAATGTTAATATAAAGGGGTGAGCATAAACTCAGTAGGAAATGCCTAAGATATACCTCTTAAGACCCCGTGAATCTACACAATGAACGGAAAAATAGATAAGACGGGATTATGCCATGCCGGGGAGAAAATAACCACAATATCACATTAATAATCCAAGTCATGAATGAACTATGCCATGTAATGGGATGTAATGTCATGTAATGTCGCTCCTCATTTCCAAAACCTTTTCTATCGTCATTTCCAAACTGTTAATGCAATTCGTCCCATGGTAACTCCATGGTGGCACGAGAAAAAGATTGGCTAACTATCCCTGACCCATGATAACACCATGGTGTCATTTGGGCCCAGGTAAGTTAACCACGCTAGGGAAGTCTCCCTAGTTCCCTCTAGGTCACACTAACGCCACGGACCCTAGGCAACTCCTAGGCGACTGGTTTTCGCAAAACTCTTTCAAAACCTTTTTCCCAAAAAACCATTTTCTTTCACTTTCAAAACCAATTTCCCAATTCTTTCCCCAATGGAGTGCATGGATGCTTCATGCTTTTCATGCCATGCTAATATTCATCATCACACATCTAATTTCAAGCTTAAATCACCTAGCATGCTTTACTAGAAATTCAAAGAAAATAACATGTTTTCATTCAACAATAATTTAACATGGTAAACATATAAAACATGAATTCTAGTCCATATAAGCATGCTTGACCACAACACAACAATTAACACATAGCTAAATATTCCATATACAAAATTTAAACAATTTTGCCAGAGTTCATACAAAATAGGCATGCTAGACAACCATTTATATAAGAATAATTCACAAAAAATCCTAAAGGTTGTGGATTAAACACCCCTACCTCAAAAGGATGCAAAAGCCCTAATTTCCAAGCCCTAAATTCGAAATTCCTATGGGTGGGCAAATGGTGAATTGCTTATATCAATGTCTAGATCTCGCTGAGCTCCCCGATTTGCCGCAAACGGCACAACCGAACTCTCAACGATTAAAGGTTAATCAAAGCTTAAAGCTTTGAAGGAAAAAGAAAAGAAAAAATGAAAAGAAAAGAGGGAGAGAGAGAATTAGAGAGAGAAAAGTGAGGCCAAAGTTGGCCTCTTGGCCACTAATGCATTAGTGGTGGGTCCCACCACTAAAAATCCACTTTTTGACTTTTCTTTTCCACCACACACATATATATGCACACTAACCATATAATAACCACATAAAACACACTAATAAAATGAATGAGATGCAAATGGACCTAAATAAAACAGCCGTACGTGACAATTCCTGTAGCGGGTCCCACCTGGGACTTTCCGGCTTGAAAAACGAAAAAATGTCGAAATGGCAACCGTTGCATTTCTAAGAGTCTTGAACTCAAAGAAATGCCCCAACCAACTCTCGGACACACCCAGCACACCCCACGGTGTCCGGCACATAAAACAAAAAAAGACAAAAATGCCCTTGCAAAAATAGAAATTTCTAGAAAAAAGAAAATAGCAAAAATCAGAAACATTACAATCTACTCTTCTTAAAAGATTTCGTCCTCGAAATTTACCCTCCTTAAAGAAGGAGGCTCACAGCCACACACCTTCCCGAGAAAACCTCACAAAAACCTTGAAACCATGAACTCACCAACATTATTGCCTTTGACATCGGACGTCACTAGGCAATCACACACCACTGCCACTAAAACCCAATGCGGGTACCCATCTCTTACCTAATCATAACACATGACCAACTAGACCTTACGCCTGACTCAAAATGGACATCGGACTACTCTACATAGTCACGAAAGGTTCCAAAGCCCGAGAAAAGAGCAGTCATTAGACCATCTAATAAGACAACATCCAACCTCAACTCATTCTTCAAAGGACATACAAAATCCCAATTTCATACATCTCCGTCAGACCAAGCACTCGCTATCTAACACGTAGCTACACCATCACATAACCACACCAATGACTACGGATCACATTATACTACAATCATTACACCTACAACTTTAAGATGATTAAACAATGAATTCCCCTATAACTGTATAAACATTAGTCACCAAATCAGTAAAACGCACTATCCTGTACCCAAGACACAATTCCTCAAAATGAGATCTTTAATAATTAAATGGATTGGGCATTTGGTCCTACCTAACACACTTCATTACCCGAGATAACTCCCTGAATCCACACCACCACACCGACACACGCCCAATACTATACTCTCATTATTCGTGACAACTCAAAACAATCATTGACCCGACATCGTGATAAAGAGGGATTGATTCAGGAGAAATGGTTGGCCAGGCCATCCTCATCCTCGATCCGGTCTCAGCACAGACGTCATTTTTGTCCTCAGGTCTACACCTCAAATATAATCTCACACATTTTACAAAACAGCAATGAGATTCACTCACTATCAATCCATCACTCTACGTAACCTCAACAACTATACAGTCACATACCTATTCTCAGAATCCCAATCATATCTCAATCACATAACCATAACAAACAAAAACAATATAGCACCAAATGTCTCAATCATCGACTAACATCAAAGCTTTCTAATCTTCTCATAATACCCATACCAGATAAATAGCTCCATAACATCATTTGATTCAATTTTGACCTCGTTAAAACACACAATACGACCATCTTATGCCTGAAACCTCAAAGCCAAAGTCAATCATCCCCATTATTCCTCAATGGAATCCCCATTCACTATCTAGTTGCTTAACACTCAAACAATACCAACACTTGTCCTCAAGACACTACTCGAATCAAATGCCAACAAAACTTCCAAGTACAGAACTCACATCACATCACTTAATCATCCTCGAACTACCATTCATGACATATTCCCTAGCCATCATCACTAGTACTAAACACCGAAAACATACAATCTCTATTCAGTAACTCGTGCCTCACATACCACCGGTCAAAACCACACTCAAAACAAGCACTACATAAACCAAAGAGTCCACCTCCCTCTGTGGGAGTGAGTCGACCTCTTTAGCCAGGACCTCTATTGATGAATTCTAACAGCGTAACAACCACACATAAGTCTATCCATCCATGGACGCATGCAACTCCTAAATAGAGGACAAGACTTACGACAAACGGCGTCCTCGCCAGGACTAGAACAAATGGAAAGGGTAACAAACCCCGCTCTCATAAGAGACTGACGACTCGCACCTGAATGCACCTGACACCTTATCACACGCTACATACCAATCATCCAACCATGGAAAAAATGTCAATTCCAATTATATCTTTTTGAAAATTAGGGGTACTACATTCTTCCGCCCTAACAAAAGGAATTCTGTCATCGGAATTCACGAAACTCTGAATTCTTTTCATTTTCGTTCCGCTATGGACTCTGCCTCTATGTATGGGCTCCATTGAATTCCAAATCCTCCAAGAAAATTTATGGGTCCGATATATAGGAAACACAAAAACACGTAGGTTGTATTTTACAACTACTTATCCTTACCCAATTTTTATACAGGGTAAAGATCCACATTCCTCTTAGTTCCATACCTTATATTTGCAAAACTTCTATGCATCCAATCCTAATGTTTTAGTAACGCTGATCTATAGGCTACCGCCTCAATTGAGAAACACCATCCATGAAAAGTCAATTTAATACATAAAAACTGACCTTCCTCGAAAACGCACCTTGCTTCCCATATGAAAGACATCCCAATCAACTGTTTCCTGATAGAAAACTCTAGTGTATGAGTGTAACGATTTACAAAATCATGCTGCCACTGCTAGACCGTACGCATTCCATTACAAAGGAGAGTATTTCTCTCCGATGTATCCTTTAATGAAGCCAAGGTCTTATTGTACAACCCTCGCTTTCATTTCAAACCAACAGGTGAGAGGTCAGCACTAAATAATATACAAAACCTCAAACATTATCATACTAACCTCCTTGTGCCAACAATATGAGAAGTGAAGTAAACACTTCCAATTTTCTATAAAAACCAAGGATATATATCCCAAGTATCTCCTCCATGATCAAATTTACATTCTCGATCAAATCTTCCATCTAGAGATGTGAAGTAAAACTGCTGCTTATCAGTGCAATGTAGAACTGATATAAAGTTCTAAAGTGAACATTACGAGAATTAATGTCCATCAGCAAACTTGCTTAATCCACCACTCTTAATCCATATGGAATTTAAAATTCCCAAGAAATGTCAATAATTTCTACCAACCATCCACTCCGGATTAGTCCTACTCCCATTTTGAGATAGGAAGTGGCAAAAATCTCCAATGATAGCCGAGTATCAATCTTCCCCTTTCCTCACAGGAATTCTACTGAAAGACAGTTATGTACGCGTCCCTACCCGTATCTGTTCCTCAAAGCTAACAGTAGATGTCCTAATGTAATGCATAACCATCTGAGTGCATTGTGAGAAATTTACACATTTTACATCTCAGTCACTTAGACATCATTCACAGAATCTACTAATCTTCTTCTAGTACCTTAAGCTCTATCTGAGTAAGGTAACACCAGCTCCGATATTTGAAGTTGACCTTCTTAATTTCCTTGGTAATAACAAGTGTTATTATTATACATGAAGACAAAAACACTATGTCCCTCGTCCTACCTATCTTCCAAACATCTGCTTCATACCGTGAAGCATCATGTTTCCACCAGGATAAATAAAGAACTAAGAGTTGTGAACCTCAGTCATTGCATCCTCCTTCCAATTTGTTTACAGAAAATAACGTTAGTTTGGTACCCCCAGCTTTCGTCTACACCCATTATTTAAATTAAAGCATCTTCAAAAGCTAACTCTGCAACTGAACCCATGCATCACTGATCCGTCATAAACTTACCGATAAAGAAAATCAACCGGTAATTATATTCATCAAAAGTCAACTAGTTATAACTTTTCCATACACTCCGTGCACCTCTTCCTTATTATATAGGTAATTGGTCTTGCCATCCTGTCGTTGTCACATCCTGCTTCTTTAAAAGTAAGTGTCAATTAGACTTCTTGTCTAACTTCAAAAGAATATGGGACCTTTCCATCTTCTAAATAAGTCATCAATTCCTTAGCAACAACGAATTATGACCCTAAAATTTTTTCCATATTATTTATGCAAGTATTTAAGACTTAGTTTCCTTCTCCATGTGCAACACTGGCAACTCCTCCTAATGACATGCCCTTGTGATTAAATTCATGATTAAGAATAGACTTATAAAGATTTATTCAGTTTACTATCCTCAATTGGTGTCATTCCGATAAGTACCTAAACCAGTACGAAATCCTCTTTTTGTCTTGGTGACAACTTCTGGAATTTCCAAGAAGATGTTCTACAACTCTGATACCTCTGATAAACCATCGTGGCATTACAGTGGTATTTATTTACCATAACCTCATTACCAGCGAAATATTAATAACCATAATTTTCATGGCATTGTAAAAATATACGTATCCAGACCTAGCGTCAAATATCAAACTAATTGTACTAGATTATTTGACTCGTAGTATGGTGTAACTATCCCATCCCAAATAATATACCATAATGATGCATGTCCAGGTCTAATAGTTTGGTTACAATTATGTATATCTACGAAATCCTATGACCAGATGCTCACAATCCTAGCGTAAATAGCGCTATTACTCCATGTTATTAAAAACAATAGTTAGCTGATCACATACTTGCATCCCCAACTAAACTATATTCCCAATCCTGAATAATTAATGAAAATAAAACACGTATGATATACACAATAAAACAAAATATAATCCTACTTAAGGCATCGTTCTTTCGAGAAAAGAAAGTCTCATTTGGAATCAACCTTTCCAGATTGGTTCATAATTTCCCTTTTTGTAGTTTCGTAGATAACCATCCAACCTCGAAACATACTCTTTAAATATAGCTTAATAGCAACATCCGTTTTCCTAAGCAAATACCAAAGGCGTAACCCTCATCCTCCTTATACGCGGAATGCAAACCGTCTAACGTGGCTTTATAAAGAAACTTAGAACATCACAACCTAATCCCCATACTCTCTGGAACATGATATATAATCATTGCATTGTTCTGACAAGAACTCCATCCAATTCCTAAACTCCTGAAGAGTACTTTTTATCTACCTCTTTTAAAGATAAAATGAAAGTTTAACTATATGTAGATTAATCCACACCAACTCTCCTAGCATCATTCACTATACTACTAGCGAATAAGATCACCTTCGTGTGGTCCTTCATCTTCAAGATTTTGTATCCTCTTTCTTGGATACGTTCAAATCTCCTCCATTAGGATCATCTTCGAACCCTACCCCTTGATTGTCTCCTTTTTGAGATCAACCAAAGTCATGTTGGCCCCGATATGCGGTGACCTAACACATACACCTAAATCCTTCCTTGGCTTATACTTTTAAAAGTAGCGCCAACCAGAACTAAACCTTCGATTCCTAATTCTGCCTTCTGACAAAGAAATCGATAACGTACTCCTTTACTCCTTTCGGTCTTTATCGTTTTCGCCTTCGACCCCCATCCTCCTCCTAGTGTCAACCATTCTGTGTCTACAGAATATAATTGACATTAGCACCTCATAACGAACCGTAAGTAGAATAGAACGAATCCTAATATGGCTCTAAGTTTTAAGAGACACAACGCGGAAGTCATATAACGAAAGACACTCCTAAGGACACTAAAACCTGGAGTGCTCTGATAACAACTGTGATACCCCCAGATTTCTGGATGCGGGTTGGCCAGGCCCACGCCCGGATACCCGAGGATATCAAAACAAATGGTAATAATCAAGCACAGAATATAAACGGATAAATGAGAATAAATAAAAATGTTGAAATGAAACTAGAATGATAATCCCATAATCCAATCATCGGAATAAATGTTCATTAATAAATAAATTCTTCTGATATAATCAATCCTCCAAATATACAACTCGGGGTTCCATACTATGTGGACCCCTAGAAAATCCAAAACTGAATAATCAACAGTACCAACTGTCTACATCTGAAAACTGAAATATAAAAGAATCTCCTATATAGAGTCAGAAGAATGAAGTAGACTGATCCCTACTTAGCACGAACAATCTCTACTCTTGACGAACACTTGAAAAAAATAATGGTGGGTCAGGCCCACAAACAAGTTATACCCTACTACGGTCTGAACAGAGATTCGATACACGTATACATCCTAGGCAATCCAATAATAACTAGTCGTCTATATATATATATATAGATACACACTATAGGATGCTCACTAGACCATAGGTATGTCTCAACCTAAAAAGAAGGCAACATGCAAAACGCACATAAAGTGGGCATGAGTACCTAGACCTACTAGGGCACCCAAATGTCTACTATGTCCAATTATCCATCCTAGGCAATATACGCGCCCTAACCATAATCCTGAGACTCAAGCTCATATCATGGCTCGTAACTATACATATATATATAATCTATCCTAATCCAGAACGTAAAATTAATCCACTAGAAATCATTCAACTTGTTCAGTTGATTTGACTTAAATATAAGTAGGACTTAACTTTTTTAGTTAATCCATTCCTTTAAATGAAATAGGTAGGACTTAACTTCTTTGATTAATCCATCCCTAAAATGCCACCATCCCATACTGGTGCATTAAACCATACAATCCAATCATTGATGAAATAATTAACACATAACATCAATTAATTCCAGAAACCAACATAATAAAAATCAGCTATATACATGATCATATAATGCATCCAATACAAAATTAAAATCAGATCATATACATTTAAGTCGCTAAAATAATATTTAAGCAATTAAATTCTCCACATCCATGAACAACATGTAAACTTGCTTAAAATTTCATATTGTTCCAATCATTAGCGTATTATAAATCCAATACAAGATAAAAATCAAATCATACTCATTTAAGTTGCAAAAATAATATTTAAGCAATTAAATTCTCCACATCCGTTAACAACATGTAAACTTGTTTAAAATTTCATATTATTCCAATTATTAGCATATAACTATAAAGTATGAATTATGGGATTTTAACATGTCTTTAAAATCATTTAGAACCCCCATAATCAATCGAAATCAGTTCTAGAACCCCAAAACATCCAAACGGAACCCAAAATCCACCTCTGTACAACAACCCAGCAAGGAAGCATGCTCTCAAAATGAGAGAGCATGCTCTGTCCACAAGGGAGTAGGCTCCCTCCAAGAGGGAGCATGCTCTCAACCTGAGGGAGCATTCTCTCAACCAAAGAGAGCATGCTCTCGGCTTAAGGGAGCCGGCTCCCTTCTTCATGGAGCTGACTCTCTCCTCTGAGAGCCATAAATATTCAATTCGGAGTCGGCTCCATGACCTTAGGAGCCGACTCTCGACTTGTTCTACTTTTCTTCTTTGTCTCCAGTGTCCTTTGATCATTCTGATCATCTCTGTTAAGGGTTCTTGACCTCTGTTCTATATCCCAAACAATCCCAGACAATTAATTGAAGATATTATGCATCAACAACACGGATCAAAACAAATTCTCTTGTAAGTATAATTAAGATCAAATTATTACATATAGAAACATATAAAATTAATTTTCATTCCAATTAAGCATGCAGGAAAGATCCAATAAATATCTGACTAATCCTGGAATCAACCTAAGCATGTATAGAACACGAATCTAAGGGAGAGAGTAGGAGAAGAACTTGCCTCTAGGTTTCGGATTGAAACCTTAACCTTTACTTCCTAACTTTTTCGGCGACCTTAGTTGTCATTGAACCTCCTTTGCCGCTCTTGGTTTAACCCACGAGTCAGCCCCTCTTCCTCCTCCTCCTTGGTTCAGTCCTCTTGGCCGAACCCTAGCTTTCTTCCTTTTAAATTATTTTTCCTCTTTGTAAAACTCTCCCTCTCTAGGTATAATATATATTACGTATATAAAACCTAGCCTCCTCTCCTAGACTTATACGAGTATATATATATATATATATCTAGGTTACTTTCAAAACCCTAATCCTATTTATACTATAAGTCTGCCTAAGAAAAATAAAGAAAAGAATTATATTTACATATACACAATTATATTAATACGCGCTGACATAAACATAATTATACTATATATTTTATAACTATATATAGAAATATATTTATACTGACAAATAATTAATAATACTATCTCTAAACATTATCAATAATAATAATTATTATTTTCCCCTTATATACACATATATACCCATATATATATATATATATATGTATCACCAATCCACGGGTAATTATTTGTACCCTTTTAAATCTCCTATACAATAGTCCATGACCCAATAAATGATCCATCACTACTATCCAAATCCATCTCCTCTTTAAATTAAAATTAAACTTAAAATAAAATAATTAATCATTTAAAACTAACAAATAAAATCATTTAAAACTAATATACAAGAAACTTCACAGCGTTCAAATAAACAACTAATCATTTAAAACTAACAAATAAAATCATTTAAAACAAATTAGATAAACACATAGCCATGTAAACACATAGCCACCTAATCACTAAAAATGCATAAGAAATAAAAATGTAAATTCCAATTATATCCTTTTGAAAACTAGGGGTATTACATCAACTATCGACCCTATAAACAAGCTAGCTTGTGATTAACATGGGGAACAACATAAATATATATGACTATGATATGTAACAACGCAAAATTGTTACATTATCTTCAAGAAATTCATGAAATCAATAGGCAAGAATAATCTATCAAAGTTTTACATGCTTGAACTACCTAAACTAGGGTGTAGCCTTAGACACGCTCACTAAGTTAGAGATTATCAATCCCTCAATCAAATGATAAAAGCACATGAAGTTAAAAACCAAGAATAGTCCATCAAAGGAAGGCCCTAAGCTATGAATTATCAAACTTCTTAAACAACATGCCATTAAAACCATTTCACAATCTCATTTTCATTGTCACTATGAAAATGCAGGCCATATGATTATGAGAGAAAACAATCTAAGACAAGATAATAAACTCAAAATGATCATTTATAAACATTAATATCCATTACAATATGTGTATAGCTTTAGATTATGAAACTTGGCCCATACATATATTTCATCTCCAAAATTAAACCAAAACTAAGGCATACTTATAGGAAGGGCTTCATCACCTCCCTAGAAAGGGAGTTAGCTACCCATAGAAGCAAAGGAGGAAGGAGAAGAGGGTGATCTTACCATCCATTTTCGCACCTAGGAGCCACAATACACACACACCCTCAAGAACTCAATATTTCTCTCTCTAGAAATTCTTACAAAATGAGATATGTTTATTACATTGTTCAAGCCTTCTATTTAGCTACTATTGCCTTCCAACCACTCTAAATTCGTGGCCCAAAATCCCCAGAGAAGTGCAGAACAATCCCTTGAATCAAGGGGATAACATTAGGTAAAATGAAGCAGCCCATGACCTCTTGTCTGCAGATTGGCGAGCATCTGCAGCGGAGGGCGGGTGTCCATAAGGTGTCAGGAAGGCTAGGCTGTGGCACTTGGCTGGGGCCCGCTGTGCATTATGGGGCCCCGCAAAAATGAAAAGTTTCTGAACCAATCGGCGGGCGCCCGCAGGTGCATAGCGGGCGCTCGCAATGCTGTAGCATTGGCTCTTGGTTTCTTTCTTAAATTGGCTTTAGATTAGCCCGATGACGCGACCATCCTCCTTAGTACTTTTTGCAGGGATAGCCATGAGTTCAATGAATCACTGGCTTGGCCAAAATGAAGGTCCCCGGTAACGGCATGCTTTGATTCTTCAAGAGCTCATCAAATGCTCACTTTTAACTATCTTTGGGGAACCAACCTGAAAATAAACAAAAACATGCAAATGAAGCTAATATATACAATATGATCAACTAATGGAATTAACTAATGCAAATAAGGGCGCTTAAATATGCAATATTCGGCTCTTATCATACCTCCAAACTTACATTTTGCTAGTCCCATAGCAAAACCAAAAATAAAGTTCTTACCAAAATGACAACATTTGAAATGCTATCCACATACATCAACCATAGTGCAAGAAAATGAACACAGCTTATTTGCAACTTAGAACAGACAGAACATTGGAGACAGAATCATTTTGTAGACTACCTTGTGTATATGAAGCCTTGATATAACACAATGGCTAAACATAATTCAATTTTAATGCATCAACATCATAGTCTATATAAATACTTTAATTGTCATCTCTTAAATGGAAATCAACTCTAACTTCAATGAAAGTGGATCGGATTCCCAATATGCAGCTTTTACCTTCTTTTTCCAATTTCAAAATACAAGTCTTCAAATCATTGAATTTCCCTTTTAAATGAGGTCTGTGAGATATGATTTATTCAAAATATACATTTTTTTTTTTAGATACATATTATGGTCGTGCAATGCCAAAGTCCCTTAAGCTTTCTAACCGACCTATGTAGCAAGTATTAGGCCAGCAAATCCTAAACCGGATGGCTTTAGGGTGCTAAGTATAAGGACACTCCAAGGGCTTAATAACTCGAGTTGGCAAGGCTACGAACTCCAACGAACCATATTTATTTATTTTTATTTCGTGAATGACCGAGCAATGCCTAAGTCCCTTAAGTTTTCTAACCAACCCATGTAGCAAGTGTTAGGCTAGCAACTCCCAAATCGGATGGCTTTAGGGTGCTAAGTGTAAAGACACTCCCAGGGCTTAATAACTCGAGTTGGCAAGGCTACAAACTTAAACTAGTCATTATCATTATTCATTTTTTTTTTTTTTTAGATCAATGCCAAAGATATCCATTCATTAGGGTCATCACTTTAAATCAACTGAGTCATGGTCAAGGTAAATCAGGTTACATGCCTCACAATTAAGTTTTCGATGTGCATCTGTGAAGTGTGAAGCATAGAAGAGCATAAAATCCGACGAAAATCTAATTGAAGTATTTATACAAACCGATTTGAATCAACATGATCATTTCAAATTTTTCTTTATTTTCAAAACTATCATTTGCCTCTATACACAAAGTATTAAACACATACTTCAATCTCTAACAAGTTTCAAGATTACAAGATCATTGCTTCCCAAAAACTAAATTCATTAACTTACATGAATAAGTTAGCACATGCAATCAAAAATGCAATACCAAAATGTACCCCCAAACTGGAATGTCACATTGTCCTCAATAGGAGAAGACAAAAAATGACTAATGAAAAATAGAGAGGGTAACAAGAACAATATTACCAAGTATAAGAGGAAAATCCTTGGCAGTGTGACAATATGCCACCATATGATTTCCAAAAGCCACGCCCCCAAGCTTGAATCTAAAAACCTGTCAAGAACACATCTATGCATAACAAGCATCATATAAATTCAGACAGAGATAAAATTAAACAGCTGCAATTTTATTTAACCAAAAACCAAGTATCCATGAAAAATAACATAAAGAATTGCAGTTATAAGTTCAAAATAAGAACTGAACGTAATGCCAAACGCGGCCCAACATAAAGTAAAAGAGTACTACTAAAAATGAAAATAGGAACTGAAAACAGGAAATCACTCCATCATCGCCGTAGAGGATTGGTGTTACCGTCGCACTAACGCTTAAAAGATGTTCAAAAGGTAGTGAATGTGCAATGTGGCCAAGTTTTAAATTTATAAATGCCACTACTACCTCTAACTAAAAATATAGCTAGGGTGAGTAAGGATCGTCCCAAGGGATTAAGGGTGCACTAGTAGTGGAAACAAGGCTTAGGGTTAGAGGGTCGGGTGATCAAAGGTAGGTTGTTTTGTTGATTAAGCTGTAATTAAAACTAAACAAGATCAACATCAAGCAAGTAATTAAAGGATAGAGAAAACAAGAGAGAGAGGTCTTGGACCTTAGAGATTACCACTAAGCGTCACTTTTTTCTATACTCAATTCACAATTAATGAGAGGAAGGCATATATTGCAACAAGAGTGAGTGTGTGTGGTTGTTTCAACAAACATGGATGACCAATTAAGAGTTTATTGTCTAGACAACACAATGAATAGCACGATATATCAAAGTAAGCCATTAATCCTTCTTTAAGCTCATAATCCAAACACATCACAAAATTAGAGCAATACACTACTTGCATTCATAAGTATGAAACATCAAACAACAAGCATGGATTGTTCTCCCATTTAACAACTAAAGTAACTACACTACATCTAAGCTAATGACATGAAAATTAAACTAATTAGACTAAAGGAGAGCCACAATCCATCAATAAATGAGTATGAACCATCAAATAAACCATAAGAGTATTCTATTAAGCACTATATCTTGACAATCTCTAGATCTATAGCATTAATACACATAGACATGAATCAACAACACAAGAAATAGAGATAAACACATGAACATCTATTCTAGCGTACAAAGACATATGGATAGAATGAAATGGTCATTTGGAAGAATTAAACCACACAAATCATTGAATAAACAAGATCTATGTATATAAATATGTCAAAACATGTATTACAACACAAATCCCCTCAAAAATATATGAATCAAGATAAAGAAAGCATGCTTAGGGCTAACTCTAGCCCCAAGAAGATGTCTAGCCACTCATGAATGGTGTCCTCCAACCCTCAAGGGCTATCTCCATGGTAGAAATGCTCTTCTTCTTGAAGTAGATGAAAAACCTCTCAAGAATGTCTCTAGCCTCCTCTCCAAGAATATGTAATACAATATGTAAGTTATGTCAAGTATGCTCTCAAGAATGGCTCATATTCCTTATATAGGTAGGTTAAAATGTCACACCCAATAGTCTTGGCTCGCACATCAATATTCCTCCAATGATTACACCATGATCCAACCTTCAATGAGCTGGATTTTATCTTTTTTCGGGCTTGAGGAAGTTCAATCGATCGAACTTGTGGTGAGATCGATCGAACATGGCTGAGATCTATCAAACTTTGACTGGATCGATCTTCCTGTGGCGGCACCTTTTTGGATAAGGACAGATCTGTGATATTTTTGGGAAAGAGACAAAAGTAGTAGGTGGGGTGGTATAATAGGATAAGATGGAATCTTTTCGATCGATCTGAGAATTGTTGGATCGATCAAACTTTGTGGGATCTTTAGATAAGGACAAAAGAGCTTGGATCCATCTTGAAATGTCTAGATTGATGAACTTTCGATCAATCGAAGTATACTTGTGATCGATCGAACCTGCTGAATCCTATACTTTGCTTCAATCTGCTTCCACTTTGCTCTTTTCTTACATCCAGCTTGAGTTAGCTTCTTTTAATCTCTTATTTGTCTAAATTAGCTTATTTTGGGGATAAGCACCTAAAAAGGGCAATAACACGAAATTAGTCTAAAACGGGAAAGTAAGATAGATAAAGGTCCTAGAATACCTAAGCTTAAGGGGTTTAAATGCCCACTTTTCAGCGCTCATCATACCCCCAAACTTAAATATTGGTAGTCCGTAGCAATGAAATATAAAGTAAAGGAATGAAATGAACAACTATACAACTATGAACTAGAAAGTAATAAATGGATGATGCTACTTTCGTAGGGAACACGATTACATTTAGCGTATGTAACAAGCCTTTTAAACCCCTAGGTTACCTTTAGTGGATGAGTGAAGTCTGGTGAGGGTTTCCAAAAATGATACCCACAAATATTAAGCTCATTCTCACAAAAGAGACAACAATATTGCAAACAAGTATTGAGAGAAAATTACCTCAAGTATGCAATTTTTCAACCCTTTCCAAGCAATCTCCCAAAATTTCAACATCAAGCAAACAAGTATGGTCCTCCACACATCAAGACAATGATCATGCAAATAAAAACAACACTAGAATCCTTTTGAGTGGACCGGCATCAAGTATGTTGCTATCTAAGCCAACTAAAGAAATGATCACATCCATACCCTCAAACTAACACATAAATCTAAGTATCGATCATCAAGACAAAGAGTGGACCTTTTATTAAAACTTTATTAAACTAGGTGCGCTTATTCTTTTCACTCAATTTTTTTTTTTTTTTTTTTTTTTTTTTTTTTTTTTTTTTTTTTCTAATCCTAAGGATCAAAGATGGAAGCATAGTGCAATGTGTTAATCTATTAAGCTTTCTAGCGATCCATGAGGTCGAGAATTTGGTCAATGACTCCCAAACCAGACGGCTTTAGGGCACTAGGTGTTCAAACACCCTCAAGACTTACAAGCTCAAATCAACTAGGCTACAAATCAAAACAACCTCCATCTAATCATTTCCCATTTCTCACCTTTTGGGAGAAGTTCTCACTTTTTTATTACTTTCGCAACTTCTTTTTTTTTTTTTTTTGGCATTCAATTATTAACCTAGAGTTTGGGCCCTCCACCTTTTGGCGCGAGAAATTTAGTGCTTGATGGGGCTAGAATCTCGGCTACTCAATGAAAAAGGTTTGTTATCCACATTTATCAAAATGAAAGCTTTCAATGCACTACTAGCTCAATTGGGATATAACCAATTCAATAATCAACAAAGCATGTACCCCACAAATGAATGCTAGTGTGTGTCTATGCTAGTGTAAAATCCTAAAGTGAATCTTAAAACAATCATAAAATCAGGATCATGTGGACCACAAGTGTAAGCATGATATCAATTTTTTGAAAAATTTACTCCGAAATGGCATCCACAAGGCATACAAGGAGTATTGGACTCTCAAGTTAAGCAATTTTTAAATTTCTGAGCAATATAGTCCTCAAAAGATCAAAATCATAGCTAGTTATGGACCAATCATAGAAAATTCCTCAAATACACAAGTCATGCTCAAAATTTTGAATTGAAAGCAAATACTGTAATTAACACCATTACCCCCCCTAAACTTAAGTAGCACAGTGTCCTCAATGTGCAAAGAGAACAAAGGAAAGAGTATACCAGTGTAGCTAAGCAAGGAATGGCTGGGACACAAGTATCCAAAGTGGGTGGTATAACCCCCCAAACTTGGGATTAACTGTGGTCCTGAAAAGATGGCACTGGATAAATGTTCATTAGATAACAAAGGGGATAATAATAGTGCACAGTGGACATGCAAGTGTAAATGGGATAAGAAATTGAAATAAAGAGAGAAGAAAAAGGTGGTCTTGAAAAATTCGGGCAGCATTCTCTCACTGAAGTCACTAGGATGTACCTGATAAATGAAGTTAATCACAAACAGATATATCAATATAAAATCCAGACATCCAAAAATATCATGTATAATATAGAAAATAGAAATAGTATATATAGTACATCAAAGGAATAGGGCCGACAAACTGGCCTCAAAAATATAATATAACTGTATTAAAATAGCAGTCTAATATCACAGATATGGATAGAAATGAAAGAGAAGTAGAGAGATCAGCCATAGGATGTAGGGCAGGTGGGGCGTGATCCCCGGATATCTCTGGATATGTCCTGCAGCGCAGCTAGAACGTCTGAGCGGAGAGATGCCACATCTGTGCTGAGGAAAATGACGTCTGCTCTGAGAGAAACAACATCTGCTTGGAGAGAGACAACCTCACCCTCCAATGTCTAGAAATGCTCTCCTAGGCCAGGTGTCTGTGCTGGAGCCTCAGGTATGACTAGATCATAAAACTGTGGTATGTCTTGAGTCTGCTCCTGAGAATGAACTGGCAACCCTACCGGAGAGTGATGCGGAAGCTCCTCTGCTAGCAGCTCTCGCTCTAAATCAATATCCATATGCACATCAGCAGCTACTGGTGGGTCTGCTGGATCGGCTGCTGCTGCCTGCTCCATCTCCTCTATCTCAAGCTCCTCAGCTGCTAAAACTGCCTCTTCGCGTAAACTCTTAATAAGAGCATTATAGCCCTTATCCCAATCCTGTTTGCTAAAATAGCAAGCTCCTATCTTTGGACGCTCATTCGTATGGATAGGATAGCGCTGGTCTCAGAGTATCTGGGTGATCAGATGGACAAATGGTAGAAAAATGGCTCGCCTAGGCTTGGCTTTGCTAATGTAAATGGAATATAACTTCATCATGACACTCCAGTAGAGTGCTAGCATAGAAACCCAGTGCCCTGTGTAGAATCCATATAAAGCAACTAGAAAATCAGACCGCTTCTGGATCTTATGGCCCGCCGTAAATACGTTTCGGTATAGGACCAAATCGTAGAACCAGAGCTCATCAGGCAGATAAGTCCGAGTGGCGAAAAGCTCGCCATCTGCATAGTGGCCTATGAGTGCCACAATTATGTCTGTATAAGAAGGCCTCCTCTCTAAAATAGGATAATGAACATCGGGAGGGTAGAAATAAGGACATCGGGATGATCTCGCTAGAATATCAACTGTGATACGGATGGGGTAACCATTAATAATGGTCTGCAGCTCTGATAAGTTACCTAGGGCCGGACGGAGATGTTGGTAGAATAACCGAATAAGCTGTGGATAAACTGGATAAGTGACTGGGGCAAATATAGCTGAAAGACCCCTTCGGTCAAGATCATCGTAAGCTGGCCGGGTCAGTATATACCGGGAGAAGAAAGAAATGTCGAACACCGACTCATGCGCCACCTGAAGGCATGAGTATCTCCTATCAGGTCTCTCGGGGACCAGGTCTGGCTGTACCGGTGGTGGTGAAGGAGATGGTATATGCTCAGCCTCAGCTGAAGAAGATGATGCGGCAGCCGAAGACTGTAGTCTAGAGTCAGCGGATGGGGACTGAGCTGTATCTGCCCTGGCTCTGGCTCAGGAATGGGGTCCTGGACGTGAGATGGGCCTACCTGGTCATCTAATCTCAACCTGACTCTGCGATGATAATGTCCACGGGCAACAGTCTTGACCCTAGCCATGGCCTACAAAATAAAAGGAAAACTTGCAGAACAAGTCAGTAGCTGAATAAGGAAATAAGGTATAGCATATAAAAACATGTATGTCAAATAAGATAGACAAAATAGAATAAAGGACATTAATCTATGCAAGTCATAAGAAATAAACATTAAGTGACTCATGCTTAGACAGTATAAGTATAGAATGCATCCAATGTGGAAAACACAGGCATTGGGCATGTATGAGATAGCATGAAACACAAGAGATTGTGTATGAAGTGTGTGATGTAAATCTATGAAGTTCGATCGATCACAAAAATGAGAGATCGATATAAATTCGATCAATCTTGAATAAGTTAGATCGATCTGAGAAAAAGTTCGATCGATCAAACTGTGAGGTGAAATTCGAAAAGTCACAGATCTGTGACGTGGATTGCATGGGGGCCTCACAAGCAAGCTCGTGGGCCCCTTTACACAACAAATCAATAAACATGGTCACTTAATTAGGCCCGTGACCTCCAAAATCAAAAATCAAAACCAAAAATATAAAAACGATATATACACATGTATATACAGAGCTTCAAAGCTTCATCAATGGCTATAATCATCATCATCATCATAAATCTAACATGGAAAGTAGTGATGACATCAAAATAAAGCTTCGAAATCAAAAAGGGATCTCGGATCTTACCCCAAACTGAGAGAAAAGATGAGATGCGAATGAAATCTAAGATCCGGGATGAGGGAGAGAGATTCAGGATGAGATGAAGTCGCTTGAGGGTTCGCCAGAGATGGAAGAGAAGGTTTGCAGTGGCGATAGGCTCTAAGGTTTGAAGATCGATTTCAAAGAAATCGATCGAATGACCCTAGGTTTGATTTTTAAAAACATTTCCTTTTCAGTTCGATCGATCGAACTGAATCCTCAGATCGATCGAACTGGAATCGATCTCTCCTCTTAAATGACAAAATTAGTTTTGAAATTTTTGGATTTTTCTGAATTAAAAATAATTAAAAATTAAAACTATTTTTGAATTTTGGAAATTAAAATTTAAAAATTAGAAATTAAAAATCAAAAATGTTTTTTGGATTTTGTTTAGAAAATGAATAAAATAAAATAAAAAAAAATGGAAAATTAAAAATTGAAAATATTTAAGTTTTTTAAAAAAAAAAAACAAAATAAAATAAACAGAAATATTTTTGTATTTTTGACAATTTCCCCCCCCCCCCTTTTTTTAAATTCAAAACAAAAGTCAAAGTCAAAGTCAAAGTCCAAATAGTAAATCAAAGAACAGAGATCGATTTCTCCAAGATCGATCTCAGAAGTACTCCGATCGATCGAACATGTAAAAATCTGCAAACATGTTCAAATGATAGGACAGAGGGGTCTTTGGATGCAGGTTGGATGTAGGTTCAAAATTTTTCTAAGTGTTGAGACTGCGAATTGATCTAAGATGAATCTAGATCGATCGAATAATTTATGATCGATCAGACAGAGAGCTGAAATATATAGGTTTTCTTCGAACGATTGGACAGAGAGATGATTGGATGTAGGTATGGAGTTCAATCGATCAAACCTCTTTTGAGATCGATCGAACAGGAACAAAATGTCCATTTTTAACATGAAAGTGTATGCAATCCTAATCACAGTTCCTAGCAATGTATATGAACCTAAAGCAAATATCTAGACTTCTTAAGAAATGAAATTTAAAATAGGAATGAAGGAGGAATAGAGTTGTGACACCCTACGAAATGTACTAGTCTTTAACGTCTCTAGCAAGACGTTGGGCTCTTTTAGCCCGGATCAAACATCTTGTAGTGCATCCCCTCCTTAATGGGGTGATAAGTACTTTGAACTCCACCCAACAAATGGTTCCCTAGAGAACTTGTTGGATTAGGCTCAAAGGAACTTGTTGGTCCTTTTTCAATGTGATCTTTGGGATCCTATCCCATTTCAAAACAAAATTTTGAAACAACTTTTTTCGAATTCAGGGTTGAAGATAACCCTTTTGAAATTTTGGTTTCAAGCAAAGACTCTATTCCTTCACATTTATTAGCATGACATTTCTCTACAACATTCACTTCTTCATGCTTGTCAAATGAATTCGGGGTTGGATTGAAAATACTCAACTTCACATTCATGTGGCCAAATGAGATCTTTATTATCCCCGTCCTACAATTAATGTTGGCATTCGCGGTTGCCAAGAAAGGACGGCCAAGGATAACGGGAATTTGGCTCTTAAGATTCGGGACTAGTTCCGTGTCAATGACAATGAAATCAACGGGGAAGAAAAATTTATCAATCTTAATCAACACCTCCTCAATCATACCCCTAGGCTTTTTGATGGATCGGTCGGTAAGTTGCAAAACCACCGACATCGGTTTCAAGTCTCCTAAGCCTAATTTGACATATACCGAGTATGGAAGAAGATTAACACTTGCTCCAAATTCTAGAAGAGCCTGATTAATGACATGGTCACCAATGACACAAGATGTAGTAGGTGAACCGGGGTCTTTGAACTTTGGAAGAGTGTTATGTTGCAAAATAGAGCTCACTTGCTCGGTCAAAACCACTTTCCTATATGCTTGGCTTTTGTTCTTCCTCTTTTGGGTGTAAAGATCTTTGAAAAACTTGGTATAAGCCGGAATTTGCTTGATTGCATCCAAAAGCGGAAGGTTAACCTTCACTTGCCTAAACACATCAATGATTTCATTTGTCTTTGTCTTTTGCTTGTCAAGATAAATAGATCCTTTCAAGGCATTCGGAAATGGAGCTGTTGGCTCAAAAACTTTTTTAAAATCCTTCTTTAAAACATCATCAACACAAGAACTTTTCAAATCATGCTTTGATTCATCTTTCAAATATTTTTGAACTCACTTTTCAAATTACTTTTTGACACTTCCTCATTTGATTGATCATGATACGCAATGAATGAGGAATATGATAAGAAACAGGACGGGTTTCAACTTTGGGTTGCACCGGTTCACTCTCTTCATTGGACACACCTACTTGGTTATCAATGATTCTCCCACTTTTCAAGGTTGTCACCGCATTGACATGCTCTATTATAGGACTTTCCGATGAGGAATGAGTCTCCATAACATATTGTTGCTTTGGTGGGGCATTCAAAGGCATTTTCCCTTTCTCTCTAGCATTTAAAGTACTAGCTATTTGCCATATACTTGGGTTTCTAGCTTAGCAATGGATTGAGAATGAGAATGAAGCAATTGAGTATTCGCCTCTAAAGTGCCTGCGGTCAAAACTTTCTCTTCAAAAGTGGAACTCCTAGAATTTCCTTGAGAATATGATGGTTAATTAGGAAAATGAGAATTAGAAAATTGATTACCATGCAATTGAAATGATGATCTAAAACCTTGGGAACCTTGGCTTTGTATCGGAGGTGGAACATACTTTCCTTGAAAACCACCTTGGGGAGGGTTTGAGCCTTCCCCTTGGCTTTTCCAAGAAAAGTTCGAATGGTTCCTCCAACTAAGATTGTAATGATTGCCATAGGGATTATTCCCTAGGTTAGCAAAAATAGCATTGGCTTGCTCATGGTTTTCATTTTGCACATGTCCGTGGGGACAATTAGAAGTAGAATGCAAGACACTTGAATAAGTCATACATGATTCATTAGATGCACGATGATGAACATGATTAGGGACGGAAGGCATTTGATTCGCCGAGTTTTGGTTAATCAAGAATTGATCAAACCTTTGAGATAAGGATTTCATCTCGGTGGCTATATCATTGGAGTTATCAACTTGATACAAGCCAACATTCTTCCTTCCTCGTAGATATCTACCATTTTTAGAAGATAAGGACCTATGCATGGAATTTTCACTCATACTTTCATACAATTTCCACATATCATTTTCATACTTGTCAAGATAAGAACCACCCATTGAAGCATCAACCATACCCTTATGATTATCCGGTAAGCTTTCAAAGAAATATTGAACTAGTTGCCACTTAGGTATGTCATGATGTGGGCATTTTCTTAGCAAATCATTAAACCTTTCCCATGCCTCATGAAACATTTCCCCATCCCCTTGAGAAAATTCTCTAATGTAAGTTCTCATGGCATTGGTCTTAGAAACCGGATAGTACTTTTTCAAGAACTCTTGTTGTATTACCGCCCAAGAAGTTATCAAAAAAGGTGTAAGATTGTTGAACCAATATTTTGCCTTGTCTTTAAGGGTAAAAGGAAAAAGTTTAAGCCTCAACACTTCTTCTGGCATATCCGTGTATTTCACGGTGGAACACACTTCAAGAAACTCATCCAAATGCTTATAAGGTTCTTCACTTAGAAGTCCATGATAGTTTGGAGGCATTTGAATAGTTTGTTGTTTAATTTCATAGTGATGTGCTCTAAATGGAGGCAATTGAATGCAAGTAGGTGCATTATATTCATTAGGCACATAATGGTCTCTTAATGCAAAAGGAGGATTCACAATTGGTGGTGCTAGACGAACACCTTGATTAGCTTGAACTATGGGGGGTTGTGGAGCAAATATTGGCCTAGGCATTCCCAATGAAACTTGGCCTTGTTGTTGTGGGTGAATGAATGGTCTAGGCATGCCTAATGGTACTTGAACATTTTCATGATGCACATTAGGGTGGAGGTTGCCTTGTTGGTCTATGTGACCAAGGTCCTCCACATGGTCGTCAATCAAATCCTCCATTAGTGAAATGGAGTGATGAGAACTACCCTTTCCCCTAGGATTATGAACAATCGATTCAAGATGCAAATTAGGAGGGACAAGAGTAGGATTCAATGACCTACAACCATGCATACACTAGAAAAACAAATAACAAGCAAGTAACAATCACTTCGCCCCCACAACAAATAAATCAACAAATCTCCACATTCAATGATCCCATACTCCCATGCTTAAACAACATGCAAAGAAAAGTAAATTTCCTCCATGCGAGCTCATGATTTATCTCGGAAATGGAAAACAAGCCTCCACGCGGGCCGACAATTTAACTAGAGCTTGAGTTAGAAAGATCTCACAAAGGGTCCTTAAGCAACTTCAATTGATTTTCAACTTCCAAACTTTGCTATGCTTTGCATTTTTTTTAGATTTTGTGATACCCCTCGGATCCGAGACACGGGTTGATCAGGCCCAGGCCCAAACCCGAGGGAAATATCAAACAATTAATATATAACCAAACACAGAATACAAGATGAAATAAATAATAACAATAAGCTGGAAGGATACTAATTGAAATCCTCAAAATATAATCAATGAAATCTGTTAAAACCAAACTCCAAAACTCCATAAGTTATAACTCGGGAATCCATCTAATGGACCCCTTATTATTAAAAATCCCAATTGAAACTAAAATAACTGAAATAGAAACTTAAGGTAAACATAGAAAAGATTCCTACGTAGTCGGAGGAATGAATGTCTGTATCTGCTCTGCACGTCCAAGCTCTAACCCTAGAACTGACGAACACCTGAAAAATAAGAGAGTGGGTCAGGCCCACATGCAAGTCCTATTCTACTACGATCCAAACAGTAATCCGATACGCAGATACATCCTAGGAAGACTCAACAATATCTAGAGTAGTCCATATGCATATATATAGTACACACTATAGGACGCTCACTAGTCCAGTAGGTTTGTCTCAGCCTGAGTAGAGATACCATGCAAATCGCACAATAATGTGGTTATGTGTACCTAGACCTACCAGGGAACAACACCTATGTCCAGTTATCCATCTTATGCGATATACGCGCCCTAACCATGGTCCTGAGACTCAAGCTCATACCATGGTACCATATACTAAATATATAAATCCTTGTACTCCTAATACAAAATATCAACCATCTGTATTATGGTTTGATATATGTATCACCATTCCATCCTAAAACCACCACAGGTCATTCAATCGTTTTATTGATATGACACAAATATGAGATGAACTTAACCTTTTTGGTTAATCCATCATTAAATCTAGATTAGGTAGAACACAGTGTTTGAAAACAGTCCAAACCCAGTATGCCACCGTCCCATACTGGTGCATACAATCCTCCATCCAACACAGTTAACAAAAATAGCACCATATACATTTATTAACTATACTCCAGAACCAACATACAACCAATCTAATCTATGTATGATTCAATTATACATTCAATATAAGATATAGAAATCCTATTCCAGTCCTCAAAGTTTATAAAGAAGAACTACGCATATAACTCCTCCAAACCAGTACAATAACTGATGAAAATTACTGTATAATTATACTTCAATTAATTTCCATTTAAGCATACCTACATTAATTCCCAGAATATATAATAGATGCTTATAGCCAGTTGAAGCACAAATAACAGTTTACAATCATGCTAAGGAACCAAGTTGCTTTATGGAAACTGTAAGCAATAACAAAATATACTATAACCTTCCACATGCAATGTATTAATTAACTGTAGGTTATTTCATGCTTTAAAAATTAATACTTACATGCTTCCCAATCTTTTACATCTCTAGAATAATTTTATAAACCATCCACAGTCCTTAGAACCAACCGAGAAACCTAACTGAAGGCAGAACGTGAAAAAGTCAAAAAACAAAAGAGAAGCCATCTCCACTAAAAGTGGAGCAGCCTCCCCCCCTTGGTGGAGCCGCCTCCACCACAAGTAGAGCCAGCTCTACCCCTTGTAGAGGCGGCTCCACCCCTGTGGTGAGCCGGCTCTACTCCCCTGTGCTCCGTTTGTGCAAAAACGGATCAATTTCTCTGTCTCCGGCGAAACGCAAAGCCTCTGCAATGTTTTTAATCTTCATTCTAGGTTCAATCTTAGTTTTGGACAAATTTAAATCACTAAAAACCAATCCCAACATGTGAAGAACACAAGTTCTTAAGCCACGGTCACAGAACCTCCATTAGAAAATTCAAGCAACTTACAACAGATTTTTACAAATTAATTTAGTGAAAACAAAAACTGATCTAAGAACTTGTTCTAGGGTTCAAACTCAGTTTTAGATTAATTACCAGACATCCAATCCACTATTAATCCCTATTAAACAAAGCTTATACGTAACAATAACAGGTACAATTTACAGAGTAACCTCCTATCAACACAGATTTATCCAACGTTTAAATCACTGATACAAACATGATTTTAAGCTTAATATTACCTTCAATCTAATCTGTTTTAATGCTTAGTAAAACCTTGGAGTCTACTAGGAATGCACAGAACACGAATTAAAGGGAAGGAGAAGAATAGTGACTTGCCTTTGAGTTTCAGATTTGAAACTCTAAACTGCCGTATCCTGAATTTTCCGATGAGGTCTCCGATTGTTGTTCCACCTTCGTCACTCTAGGTTTAGTCTCAGTTGAAAGCCACAACCCCAACTTTCTTCCTCTCTATAACTCTCTCAAGTTCTCCTCTCTACTTCTCCCAAATCCACAACTATTACTCTCTGTATGTTCTCTTTGTTTCACAGTGACTATGAGAACTAGGATTGTGTTTCTAACCCTAAACCAACGTAGAATATGCATATATATAGACTTTTAAATTCTGGACCCTAATCCTTATACAACTCGGCCCATTAAACAACCTAGGTTTAACCAGTACCGGCTACATGAACTTACGTAAATTTATACCCACAAGAAAAATAATAACAATGACTTAAATAAAGAAATAAAAAAACAACATTTAACAACCAATTAATTAACAACCAATTAAATAATTAAAACAATTAAATAATTAACAATTAATCAAATAATTAATAATTAATCAAATAATTAACAATTAATTAAAATACATACAAGTTAATCAACAAAATAATAAAACAATTAATCCAATAAAAAGACCATGAAATCAAAAATAAAAATACCAAAAATATCCTTTTAAAATTAGGGGTATTACAGATTTTTAGTCCTTTTTGTGCTTGGCTTAGCTCCTTACATTGAAGTTTCCTATGTTTAACCTCCTTACTCAATTTCACCTAGTCAAATAAGAACAAACACAATAAGTAACCAAAAATAAAACTAAAGTAAAGATACGATCAAAAGAGTACTAATCCCTAAATGTTTCCAAAACACGGCATTGCCAATTTAATCCCCGGCAATGGCGCCAAAAACTTGGTGTTACCGTCGCACCAACGCTTGAAAGATGTTCAAAAGGTAGTGAATGTGCAATGTGGCCAAGTTTTAAATTTATAAATGTCACTACTACCTCTAACTAAAAATATAGCTAGGGTGAGTAGGGATCGTCCCAAGGGATTAAGGGTGCACTAATACTGGAAACAAGGCTTAGGGTTAGTAGGTCGAGTGATCAAAGGTAGGTTGCTTGGTTGATTAAACTACAATTAAAACTAAACAAGATCAATATCAAGCAAGTAATTAAAGGATAGAGAAAACAAGAGAGAGAGGTCTAGGAACTTAGAGATCACCACTAAGTATCACTTTTCTCTATACTCAATTCGCAATTAATGAGGGGAAGGCATATGTTGCAACAAGAGTGAGTGTGTGTGATTGTTTCAACAAACATGGATGATCAATTAAATGTATATTGTCTAGACAACACAATGAATAGCACAATATATCAAAATAAGCCATTAATCCTTCTTTAAGCTCACAATCCAAACACATCACAAAATTAGAGCAATATGCTACTTGCATTCATAAGTATGGAACATCAAATAACAGGCATGGATTGTCCTCCCATTTAACAACTAAAGTAACTACACTACATCTAAGCTAATGACATGAAAATTAAACTAATTAGACTAAGAGAGAGGCACAATCCATCAAAAAATGAGTATGAACCATCAAAGAAACCACAAGAACATTCTATTAAGCACTATGTCTGGACAATCTATAAATCTATAGCATTAATACACATAGACATGCATCAACGACACAAGAAATATGGATAAACACATGAACATCTATTCTAGCATACATAAACATATGGATAGAATAAACTGGCCATTTGGAAGAATTAAACCACACAAATCATTGAATAAACAAGATCTATGTATATAAATATGTCAAAACATATATTACAACACAAATCCCCTAAAAAATACATGAATCAAGATAAAGAAAGCATGCTTAGGGCTAACTCTAGCCCCAAGAAGACGTTTAGACACTCATGAATGGTGTCCTCCAACCCTCAAGGGCTATCTCCATGGTATAAATGCTCCTTTTCTTGAAGTAGATGGAAAACCTCTCAAGAATGTCTCTAGCCTCCTCTCTAAGAATATGTTATACAATATGTAAGTTATGTCAAGTATGCTCTCAAGAATGGCTCATATTCCTTACATAGGTAGGTTAAAATGTCACACCCAATAGTCTGGGCTCGCACATCAATATTCCTGCAATGATTGCACCATGAGCCAACCTTTAATAAGCTGGATTTTGTCTCTTTTTGGGCTTGAGGAAGTTCGATCGATCGAACTTGTGGTGAGATCGATCGAACATGGTTGAGATCTATCAAACTTTGGCTAGATCGATCCTCCCATGGCGGCGCCTTTTTGGATGAGGACAGATCTATGATATTTTAGGGAAAGAGACAAAAGTAGTAGGTGGGGTGGTACAATAAGATAAGATGGAAATCGATCTGAGAATTGTTGGATCGATCAAACTTTGTGGGATCTTTGGATAAGGACAAAAGAGCTTGGATCCATCTTGAAATGTCTAGATCGATGAACTTTCAATCGATCGAAGTATACTTGTGATCGATCGAACCTACTAAATCCCATACTTTGCTTCAATCTGCTTCCACTTTGCTCCTTTCTTCCATTCAGCTTAAGTTAGCTTCTTTTAAGCTCTTCTTTGGCTGAATTAGCTTATTTTTGGGATAAGTACTTAAAAAGGGAAATAAGACGAAATTAGTCTAAAATGGGAAAGTAAGATAGATAAAGGTCCTAGAATACCTATGCTTAAGGGATTTAAATGCACATTTTTCAGCGCTCATCAAGGATGAGCCACCGGTGCCGCTTGGAGGTCGGTCAATCAAAGATTGCAGCATGGCCTACAATAGCTGATGTCCCTCCCTAGTCTCCTTACGAAGGTCTGTAAAGGTGCCCTCCATGGTCTCGACTCGCAACTAAATGGTATCAAGATGGGTGCTAAGAGAGTCGTAGTCAGCATAGGACATAGCACGTGGTGGTGGCGCAACAGGTGCAGGAGCAGCCGGCGCAGAAGCAACAGGAACAGCGGGACCTCCCCAATCAAACACACCACCAATGCGGGCTTGACAAGAAGTCTTAAGCTGGACGGTGTTTGACTTCCATGCACCAAGGTCAAAAAGAAATACCTCGGTGCTCCGCTCTTCTCTCTAGGGGACCTTAACTTTTTATTCTTAAGTAGCTTGGTGACCAAGTACGAGAAAGAAAGTGCCCAAATGAGGGCATTATCCATATCACAAAAAGATCATTGTAGACCTTGAGAAGCTGGTCCTTGATGAGTTGCGGGACACAAAACCAATGTCCCTTCTCAACGGCATAAAGGGTGTGCAGAAAAACCCCCTTATGCTCAGAGTGCTTAGGAATGGGAAGGACATTTTTGGCAAGGATAGAGTCCAAGAACCATAACTGGCATGGAAGGAATAACTTATTCGTGCTTGATTTGTGACTACCGGTATACATGTTGTGGCATATTTCCTCGACAATTTCTGACAATTTTAGCTCAGTGAGAGGATCACCGTATAAAGGCTGTCTTCGTCATCCAAAGGAGATGTGAATGGACAGTCCAAGGCCATGGCAAGGTTATGAAGGGTGAATGCAAAAGGTGTGCCATCAATGGTAGTCTTCATGACCTCCGGCTCAGCACATGAGTAAAACATGTTGGAGTAAAATTGGAGAACTATACGCGGATAGAACAAGCTGGTGCAAGGTTTAAATAAAGCTTTAAGGCCACGATCCTTCAATTCTTTGACCGCCCACGCCGTTTTCGGGTTCTTTTTAAACTCATCCTTAATGATGAATTTTGCTTCAGTTTCAATGGGCCACTTAGCCCAATTTGGAGTAGGAGCTTCCCCGGATGGTCCCTCAGATGAGCGAGCAAGCTTGGAGGAGGTTTTGGGAGCCCTTTGGAAGAAGGATTTGGCTTTGGCAATTTATCGAATACCTGGCGTGCAAAACAAATAGGAAGAGAGATAAAGGGTGATTAGAGATGTGAAATCCCAAAAATTTTGACCCTGAAAATGCAATATACAGTCCCCAAACAATCCTAAATCCTTCACACATTTAATCCCATCCTCTATTGATCAAAAATTGAGAGAAAGAGAAAAGGAAACTTACCCAAAGTGAAGAAACTAAAAGCCCCCTTCTTGGAGTGAAATGGAGATGGATGAGAGAATGATGGAGATGGAAGGATGTTGGAGATGAGGGTTTGTGATGGGAATAGGTTTAAGAGGGAGAATGAAAGAGAGTAAAAGGAGAAATAAAGAGGGTGGCTCGGCTGGGAGGGTAAGAAGGAAGTTAAAAGGTTTGAAATGGGCCTTGAAATGGGGCCTTTTAATGAAGCTGCGAAGTTGGGTGGGCGCCCGCGAGGTACCAAGGCTTGGCACAAGCCAAGCCTGCCGTGCAGCTAGAAGGCCTTATGGCACTCGGTGGGGGCCTGTAGGGATTAGCAAGCGCCCGCAATTTTGGTCGGAATCTGCCTTGGCATTTTGGCCGAACGGAGGCTAGGCCGAGGTCCAAAAATTCTCTAATTAGAAACTTAAGCTCCTATGGACCCTAGACACCTTGTATAACCCTCGGAACGGGATTCAGAGATCATTTGCAAAAGCACTATTTTTGAGGTCCGAATTTCCCGTGATTTTTTTTAATTTTTGAGAAAATTACCGAAATGACCTTGAAAAATTCTGAAAATGGTACCGAGACCTTAAAATGACTAAGTAAGCCTAAAGTGACTTTTGGAACGCAATTCAAGATAGTTCCAGAAGAGTTCACATTATGGCTACACTTAGCTAATTTCTAAAAAATTTTGGCTAAGGCAACTTGAAAGAGGAAAGCTTTGAAGTTGAAAGAATTGCTTCCCAAGAGTGCTAAATTTAGTTTCGATAGCTAGACGAACCAATATTAGGATCCACTGAGTAGATGGTTCCTTAACGTTCCTTATGCAACTTTCCTCCTTCATGTGGTCTCAAACTTGGATCAATGAATGGTGAGGGATATTGATTCTTCTGAAGAGAAACAAGTTTGGCCATAGAGGATTTGAGTATCTCTGGTAATCTCATTTTTTTCATTTTCAGATTGAAGCAAATGTGTTGCTATTTTGAGATTATGGAGTCTCTTTTAATGTCGTTGTCTTGAATTACAACGGGAGGATCATAACCTTTCATATTTGCAATCTCCAAGTCACATACCTCGTTATACAAAAATGGTTCGTTCATAAGTTGAGTATCTTTGACAATGATTATAGATTGAGCCGAAATGATAGGAAGAATTTCCAACAAACTGTAAACATTTTCCTTACCCTTTTACAGTGGTCCACCCTCAAAATGTTGAGGTAACTCTGGTGAAGAAATGGAAGGAGATGGAAAATCCCAAGACAAAGATGGATTCGGTGCTTCCCATGAAGGAAAGGGAAAGTGCGATGGAATATCAAGCAAGGAGTTGACTTCCCGAATGGATTTCTCCACATCAAAATCGTCAAAACCAAAGTGGACCAAGCAAGCTTGTAGGGGATCCTCCGTTGAAGGAGGTGCGATTGGATTTGCAATGAGTTCATCAGCAATAGTGACTGCATAACACTCATTGTTATCCAAAGGAAGTTGCATAGTATTGAAGATATTGAGCTTAACATTCATAGTCCCAAAAGAGATATCCATCAACCCAGTTCTATAATTAATGGAAGCATTAGTTGTAGCTAGGAAGGGAAGTCCGAGAATTATGAGAATGTGTTTTCTTGGGTCATGGACTGGTTCCGTATCAAGAACCACGAAGTCTACCGGGAAGTAGAACCTATCCACCTTTATGATAACATCTTCAATGATTCCTCGTGGTTGTTTAATAGATTTATCAACAAATTGCAACACTATTCGAGTTGGTTTAAGCTCTCCCAACCCAAGTTGTAAGTAGACTGAATAAGGAATTAGGTTTACACTCACTCCTAAGTCAAGGAGGGCCCTCTCTATCTTGTGGCACCAATGACACATGAGATTGTCGGGGCTCCTAGATCTTTATACTTTGGAGGAGTGTTGTGCTAAATTATCACACTCACTTGCTGTAATACCCCTAATTTTAAAAAGGATATAATGGAAATTTAATTAATTATTTATGTGCCTTTTAAATTGATAAATTGATTATTTGTTTTGTGTGCATTTAAATATGATTATCTGGCTAAGTGGTTAATTATTTTACTTGTTTAAAATTGGTATTGTGTATTTGTTTTATGTTATTTATTTATTTTAACTTAATTACCTGCAATTGGGATTTATTTTATTTATTTGATTAATTGGTATTTTTTTTATTATTACGTGTTTTTAAATGGGTTGTGTGACTTATTTGATTTAAGTTATATGGTTGTAGTTATATTTACGTTTAGGGTTTTGGTGTTAAGTATTTTGGTTGGCCGACTTATACTTGGGCTGGAATTAGGATTAGGGTTTTTTGCATGAGTCTATATATATAGAAAAATATTTGTCTGCAAGACACCCTTTTCACGTAATAATCTGGAGAGGTAAACAGAGGGAAACTAGAGAAGAGAGAAACAGAGAGGTTTGAGGGGAAAAACACAGAGAGAATCAATTAAGCTTTCAGCTATGGACTAAAGGTGTACCATAGAGGAAGGAAGAGGTTGATGCTGAGATAGAACTGGAGCAGTAGGAGAGTTGCCGATAGTCTACAGTTCGTCGGAGAATTTAGTAACGGCGTTGAAAGGTTTCAAACCAAAACCTAAAGGCAAGTTTCATTCTCTCTCCTTCCTGTAAACTTGTGTTCTGTGCATTCTAAATAAACTCTAGGAATTTAATTAAACTTTTAAAATGGACTGTATGCATGTTAGATTAGGTTGTAATCTATTGTTGCATTCTTGTAAACTCGAACTGTTGTTTTTGGTTTGAACTTTTGAAAATCAATTCATAATAGAAATTGAGGAGTTTCTAGGTCTGTTGGGACTTATCTTGAACCTTAAGAACTTTAAGAAAACTTTGGAACAGAGGATAGAACTTTATCGGAATCAAAGAAGACAAACAGTGGAAACATAAACTGTTGTTGTTTTCGGCTTAGATTTTTGTCGATGAATTCATACTGGAAGCTGAGGGGTTCTAGGACTGTAAGAAACTTAAATAGAATCCTAAAGATGCTACAAAGGTTTAGGGATAGGATGGGAACCTTCGCCGGAAGCATAGACGGTAACCGAACGAAGTAGAGACGAAGCAACGGAATAGAGGCATCTCTCAGGGGGAGAGAGCCGGCTCCCAAGTATGTAGAGCGGGCTCTCCATGAGGGAGAGCCGGCTCTGGAAGGTAAAGAGCCAGCTCCCATGGGGGGGAGCCGGCTCCTTTGAACAGAAACCCCTACGGGGTGTTTTCTGCAATTTTTCCGGAGTTCTGGGGTTAAACGCAAATACTAAAAATTAAAGGGGGTTTCAAATATGTTAAAATTAACCTATTAAGACCCTTAAATAGTTGGTTTATGCTAGGGTGCTAATCCTAAGGGGCATCAGGAAACAGAAACGTGGAATAGGCATGCTGTCAAGGAAGGATGAATGTTTAAGTTAATAAGTTTGTTTTAATAACTTAAACTGACTGGTATCGAATGACTTTTGGGATGTTATATAAATTATTTATATACTTTAATGGAGGCCAGAAAGTTTGGTGTAGGATATGGGCATAGACATTATTAACTTAGATATTAAATGGTATGCTGTCAGGAGTGGTAGGAATTTTAGTTGCTAGTTTTGGTTTAGCGAACTAAATGGACTAGTATGGGAATACTGTTGGGGTTTCATATAATGAGCAGTTTGGACTTCAGAGTGTCATATTATATCAGGCACAGGTTTTGGAGTGGAGGATCAAAGGGACGTCATGTGGTGTAAATGCTAACTTTCATGCCGTTAAGGATTGTGGAGGATTTCATTACTTGTCTTTGTTTTGGCAATTTAAATAATATAGTATGAGAGGATGGTTTGGGATATCTAGTATAATGTATTTAGTTCATATTTCTGTCTGATCATTATAACAGGTTATGGATGTTAATTGATGAACTGTTTAACTTCTGTTTTATCAATTGTATGGATGTGGATAATATAAATTGTTTATCAATACTTTAACAATTTATTTGGAGGATTAATGATTATAATCATATACTGGATGCATAATAGGATCTTAATAATATCTGTTTTCTATTATGCTGGTTTTTGGATTTATTTGATGTTCTAATGAATGTGCATCATTTGTGGATCATTTGCATTATATGTACCGGTATGGGACGGTGACATATCAGGGATGGATTAGATCAAAAAGCTAAGTGCTACCCCTTTCATACATATGGAATGGATTAACTCCTACATGGATGCATGTCCTGTCAACTAAAACAGTTTAACGACATAATGGATGGTTGCTTTACTTTTCTGTATTAGGAAGAGATTTAAATATATACTTAAGTGCCGTGATACGAGCTTGAGTCTCCTGATCATGGTTAGGGTGCGTATATCGCCTAGGATTGATAACCAGGCCTTATGATGTTTCCTTGGTTGTTCTACTCGGGTTGAGACGGATTATGTGGGCTGGTGAATGTCCTATAGTGTGTATTTATATCTATATGGACTATCTTAGCTATTGTTAAGATATCTAGGATGTATCTGCGTATCGAGTTTATGTATGGATTGTAGTGGCATGGAACTTGCATGTGGGCCTGACCCACCCTTATTTTTCAGGTGATCGTCTATAACAAGTTTAGAGCTTGTTCGTGGTGATGCAGATACAGTCATTCACTCTTCCGACTAAGTAGGATTTTTCTTTCTGGTTTTAGTTTTGGATTTTATTCTGTAAAGTTTTATCAGTTGAGATTATTAGGGGTCCACTAGTTGGATTCCCGAGTTATACGGATTGGGAAGTTAATTTATATTAAAACTTTTATTTTTGGAGGTTTTACAATTAGAATTCTTTTCAGCATATCATTATTTTATTCTTAATTCAGTTTTATTCCTGCTTGTTTATATATTGATTGTCTGGTATCCTTCGGATCTGTGCCCGGACTTGATCACCCGTGGTTCTAGAATCGAGGGGTATCACACTTGCTCAGTTAGTCTTATCTTCTTCGGTAAATGACTTTTGAAAGTGCATTTTTAAGTGGACAAATCCCTGAGAAATTTGGCATAGGGAGGAATTTGCTTGATAGTATCTAAGAGAGGTAGGTTAATCTTTACTTGCTTAAAGACCTCACACATGTCCTGATTCTTACAACTTTTGTTCCCAAAATGTGTCGACTCTTGGAGACGTTGAGCAAACGGAGCCTTAGGCCCATAAGAGGTCTCCACATTTGGGGTGACAAGCTTGGAATTTTTAGTGCTGGACTTTGAATTTTCAGGAGAGAAATTTGGATTAGATGAGATGGGATTTGGATTTTTAGGAGGAAGAAGTTGTTCATTTTTTCCTCTATCAACCTTGTTGTCCACAATTCGACCACTCCGAAAGGTGGTCATTTGCTTGAACTTGTTCATGAGTAGGCCCACTCGGAGGAGGGGCTTCGTCAATCACATGAATCCCTCTAGGATTCTCAAATGGTTGAGCGGGAAGTTTTCCCTTATCTCTTTGAAGAAGTTAGTTCATTGAATTAGCTATTTGTCTCACTTGATTCTCAAGTTTAGCTATTGACTGAGTATGCGAATGAACCATTTGGAGAGTGGGCTGCAATGATGTCAATAGTTGCTTGTTAGATTCTAACATTTGCGTGTTAAAAGATTCCATCATTTGCTTATTTGTAGCGAGAATCTTATCAGTTGGAAACATAGGAGGAGTGGAAACATTTGGATTATAGGGTGGACGGTAACTCAAAGAGGCCTGAAATTGCTATTTGGAAATTAAGAAGAGGGCTGATTTTTGATGCCCTTGATTTTGAAATGTCGAATTTTGTGGGGCAAGTTGCCTCCACGAAAAATTCGGATGATCTCTCCATCCCAGATTGTAGGTATTGGAGTAAAGATTACTTCCAGGCCTGGAAAACATAGCATTTTCTTGCTTTTGATTGTTACTAGGAAATTGCTCCGGTGTGGGGCAATCTTCCAAGAGATGGATTGGGCTAGTGCATGATGCATACACCGCACTTGCTGAATTTTGAGACAAGGAATGAGAGAGATGTGGTGCCATTAATTGATAAAATTTGTGAGCTATGGCATCCACTTGAGAAGATTCTTCCCTCATTGTCTTTGGTTGACAGAGATTGGTGTTCTTTGCGGTAGTTAAGGTTGGAGCCCTATGAGAATTATGTTGCAATGAGTTTTCACTTAAATTCTCGAGTAAAGTCTAAGCCTCATCCGCATTCTTAGACATGAACATCCCTCCACAAGATGAGTCAACCATGAGTCTATGTGGTTAGTTAAACCATCATGAAAGCTTGTACCAATTACCATTTTGGAATTAGGTGGTGCGGATATTTCCTAAGGACGTCTTGTAGTCTTTCCCAAGTCTCATGGAGTTGTTCCCAATTGATTTGTGAAAAGCTAAGAATGGAACACCTCATTTGATTGGTTTTACTCACCGGATAGTATTTTTTTAGAAATTCTTGTTGCAATTGTGCCCATGTAGTGATGGAATTTGTAGTAAGGGAGTTCAACCAATATCTTTTAAGGCGAATGGTAAGAGACGCAAATGGAATGCATTTTTAGGGAAGCCCCTAAGCTTGATGGTAGAACAGATTTCAAGGAACTCATCAAGATGCTTATAGGGATCTTCATTTTCAAAGCCATAAAAGGATGGAAGCATTTGAATTGTGCTGGATTTGATCTCATATTGGGCTACATCAATGTTTGGCATCGCTATGCAAGAAGGAGAGGCATAAGTGGTAGGGATGAATGGCCCCTAAGAGTCATAGGTACCACATTTGGAATTTCAGCCCTATCATTATTCATTCCCTCGTTCCCGACATTTTCTTTATTTCCGGCCATTGTATTAAATTTAGGTTCAATTCCTCTTATATTTTCAGATTCCCTAAGGTTTCTTCTAGGAGTCCTTTCAAGTGAATTTATCAATTGGGGATTCAAGAGTTGGCAAAGATAATGACCTACGTCCCAACATCAACAACACAATTCATAACAAGCACAACACTTCTTCATCATAACATCCATATACAATGTTTCCTTTCTCCTCAATTATCAACAAGATAGAAAATAAATGGCCACGACAAGGACCGATCCTTTATAAAATAGTAGAACAGGAATAAGCTCGACAAGGGCTTCACCATCAAACATCTCTAATTTAACCACATGCAAGATATTCACAATTTTGAAACTAGAACTTAAAAAAACTTACCTGGAGTCTTCTAAACTTATGATATTTTCAGTTTTCCCTTGGCAAGCCTTGAGTCCCTAGAATCTCATAAGAATTCAAACAAGAAAATATATATAAAACATAATATTCATAATCAAACCAAAGTTAATCTTTGAACCTTGGTTACAAAACGGTTTGCAGTCCCCTACAACGGCGCCAAAAATTGGTCGGTTGATGAACGTCTACCAATTCTAATCAACACTTGCAATAGCACAAATCATTGTAAATAGGGCTACCATAAGAGTAAGTCGAACCATAAGGACTGCTAATTTATGGCAACCAAGGTCTTTAAAATTACTTTGTTTGATGAAAAAGGTGTAAGGTTTTGTTTGGTTTGTCACTTGGTACTTGGAATTAAAATGTGCAGAAAACAATAAATTGAAGGAGATTAAAAGGAGGGAAACTTAGGTAGAGAGGGCTAGGGAAGTGAATTAACTACCGACCCTATAAACATGCTATCGTGTTATTAACATGGGGAACAACATAAATATATATGACCATGATATGTAACAACACAAAATTGCTACATTATCTTCAAGAAATTCATGAAATCAATAGGCAAGAATAATCTATCAAAGTCTTACATGCTTGAACTACCTAAACTAAGGTGTAGCCTTAGACATGTTCACTAAGTTAGAGATTATCAATCCCTCAATCAAATGATAAAAGCACATGAAGTTAAAAACCAAGAATAGTCCATCAAAGGAAGGCCCTAAGCTATGGACTATCAAACTTCTTAAACAATATGCCATTAAAACCATTTCACATTCTCATTTTCATTGTCACTATGAAAATGCAAGCCATATGATCATGAAAGAAAACAATCTAAGACAAGATAATAAACTCAAAATGATCATTTATAAACATTAATATCCATTACAACATGTTTATAGCTCTAGATTATGAGACTTGGCTCATACATATATTTTATCCCCCAAATTAAGCCAAAACTAAGGCATGCTTACAAGGAAGGGCTTCATCACCTCCCTAGAAAGGGAGTTAGTTACCCATAGAAGCAAAAGAAGAAGGAGAAGAGGTGACCTTACCCTCTATTTTTGCACCAAGAAGCCACAATAGACACACACCCTCAAGAACTCAATATTTCTCTCTCGAGAAATCCTTACAATATGAGATATGTTTATTACATGGTTCAAGCCTTCTATTTAGCAACCATAGCCTTCCAACCACTCTAAATTCATGGCCCAAAATCCCTAGATAAGTGCAGAGCAATCCCTTGAATCAAGGGGATAACATTAGGTGAAATGAAGCAGCCCACGACCTCTTGTCTGCAGATTGGCGTGCGCCGACCGCCCACGAGGTGTCAGGAAGGCTAGGCTGTGGCACTTGGCTGGGGCTTGTAGTGTATTACTCGGCCCCGCAAAAATGAAAAGTTTCTGGACCAATTGGCGGGTGCCCGCAAGTGTATGGCGGGCGCCGGCAATGCTGCAGCCTTGGCTCTTGGTTACTTTCTTGAATTGGCTTTAGCTCGGCCCGATGGCGCAATTATCCTCCTTAGCACTTTTTGTAGGGATAGCCATGAGTTTAATGGATCACTGGCTTGGCCAAAATAAAGGTCCCCAGCAACGGCATGCTTTGATTCTTCAAGAGCTCATCAAAGCCTCACTTTTAACTATCTTTGGGGAACTAACCTGAAAGTAAACAAAAACATGCAAATGAAGCAAATATATAAAATATGATCAACTAATGAACTTAACTAATGCAAATAAGGGCGCTTGAATATGCAATATTTGACACTTATTAGTTGGCTAACTTATTTGGTTTGAAATATGTATGGGCCAAAGCATACGTCAAACATATGTGGTCGGCTGGTATGCATACTACACAGTTGAGTGAGAGCTTCATTGCACGCTTGAAATAGTACTTAGCAAGACAATATGCACTACTAGAGTTTTTCAAGCAATTTGAAACATTTTTGTTCGACAAGCGATGTAAAGAATATGTAGCTGAGTATAAATTGCTCCATAAGATGCCAAGCTGAAAGCAAGGTCTCCTATTTTAGATCAAGTCGAACCTCTGTACACTACTAACATGTTTGACCTTTTTTCTGCAACAGTTAATAGTAGCTGGCATGAGTGAAAATATCTATAAGTGCAACGATCATGGCAACGCGGTTTTTGTTTATAAAGTTACGGTTTATAATGATAACTTACATCGACTCATCACAAGGACACATGATGACGTACTATCATGGAAAATTTAAAATGGAGGGTATCATGTGAAGCCACACTCTTAAAGTCCTTAAAGATGTTATGTTTGCCAATGAAATACCCAGCAGATATATATTAAAAAGGTGGTCTAGAAATGCCAAGGACGGCAGGGTCGAAGATATACTAGGCACTGATGTAATAACAGATCCTAGACTCGAAATGAGGTAATGACACAAAATCCTTTGTCTTTATCTAACAGAAATTTCTGCTATTTCATCACTGAGTGAGGATGGATTCAATAATGTTTTGTTGCAGGTGAAAAGTTTGAAGAAAATTGTTGAAGGATCAGAACCTAATCCCAAGCTTACATGTAAACAAATCGCATAACCCAATGGCATGGCAAACAGCATTACAAATACAGAGCTGAATAGTCAAATGCAAAGTATAGAAGGATTGACTCCAAAAAGGATTGCCATGAAAGATACATTGAAAGGAAGAAGGCGTAGGCTGATACCTGCATTGGAGAAAGCCACTGCGAAGAAGAAAAAGGCTGTTGTGGCCGGAATAACAGGTCACAGTCGTAGTAGGACAACCCCTTTGTATATATTAAACAATATGAGTCTTGTTTTGTGTTTTATATATCCCCTACCTGATCTATACGTAACTGATGAGTTGATGATTTTTGGTGAAAAGTGCTGAAATTCCAGTAGAGTTTTTCTACTCTGATGAATGTTATAAGCCAGCATGTCCAACACAGGGCCAGGATTGGGATAACAATCCGACTACTTATTTTGGTCAACCCATGACTCCATTAACTAACCAGGTATGTGATATCATCTAAATTAATTAAAGTCATCAAATAACTCATAATTTTTATTCAGTAACTATATTGCTAACTTAAAATTATTAGTAGAATAATATTGGCGATCCACGAAGAATGTCACCTAAAGTATTAAGGACTCCATTTTCCCATGACGAATCATTGGCGATGAATCTGGCAAGTGTATATTCATATTAATCCCCAATCTCTTTTTATTTTACTGAATTGCAATTGTGACATGCATTAAGAAATTTAATGAGCTGTTTTTCCATGTATGTGATATAAAAAGGGAGTTGATGTAGATGTTGTATGTGACACAAATTTGACGCTAATGATCCAAATGCCAAACATGAATTCACCTTTTGTGCAACAAGGGTTCCATGAATTACCAGGATATGCTAGAAGGATATAAAAAGTGTACTTCATCAGTATTTCATCGTTTCTATGATGGCACTTCCTTTATTTTGCTAGTTGTTCAAGATGTTGTAGGGGTATCACTATACATGATATCTTCTACTTTAGTATATTTCTTATATTAAAAATATTGTATTTAAGTCAGAACTGCACTTCCCTTTTTTATATTGAACACTTTATTTTTGAGCATTTATTCCTTGCCTTCATTGCACTTGAATAGTATAGTTAAAACATTAAAGACCCCACTTATTATCTTCAACCTAAATGATGCCTCGGATTTATATTAGGCCATCTGTATCTCCATAACAGTCGTGCTATTTTAAAATTGACATTCCTTCAAAGTATAAGCAATGGTTGGCCGTCGGTTTTACCTTGTAGTCAAGGGCCGAAATGTTGGTATATACACGAAATAGGCGAAAGCAAAGGCACAGACATGGCACATACACGGGGTATGCTAATGCAAGGTATTATCCATACAAAACTCATGTAGAAGCTGTTGAAACCGTGGCTAGATGGAATGCCCACTTCTATAGTGAACTCTTAAACATAGAAGGTACGGTAGTAGACGATATTCAACTTGCCGAAGGCGATCTAACTCCACATCCGCCTGATCCAAAAAGTGAACGACAACATCGTATTAGGTACAATGAGTTAATAAATGCTAGGAGTGTAATTATGGCAGAGTGCAGACGACAAGGTCTCCCAATTCCAAGACCCCGTTCACTTGAAATGAAGCTCTCAGGTACATTAAATATGGATTTCGTCATTGGTCAGATCAAACGTGAGATCTAGCAACTATATGTGAGATGGCGTAAGTTCCAGAAAGTGAAACATGCTAATCTTTTTTCATCCCATCATCTCTATTTTTTCTGTTGGGTAGTATCCTTCTGACATAGGTCTTCAATGGCTGAATCCAGCAACAGTCGACTACATCGTAGGGGTGAAGTGGCACACCCAAAATGTTTCTGTGGAGAATTGAGTCTCTTGCATGTTTCAAAGACAAAAGAAAATTCAGGGAGATGATTCTTCAATTGTGCAGCAAGACGTTATTCTTTTTTTTGTGTGGGCGGATTCTCCAACCCTTATTCAAAAACCAGTTGGTCATGCAACTACTTCTGCTCCAGATGCCGATTTTGTTATTCTATATTTGTCAATTGCAAAAGCTTTTTTTATCTTGTTTGTTATAGCAATGGTCTTGTTTGGATTGATGGTTATTTTACTTCTCCTCACCTTGCTGCATAAATGAAATCTTAATTAGAATACTACTTTTATACTGGGGTGATATGCTATGTAATTGCATAAATGAAATCTCAGAACACATTACATTGGTGGTTATCTTTCTTCATGTTTTTATCTGATTTAGCGTACATCATAGTGTTTTACTGACTAACAACACAAATCATTTTCATATAGTATAGGAAAACATTTAAAACATAACATTTATATAAATAATATTATACATTTTCATGATTTTGCATACATCATAGTGTTTTATAAATTAAAATCACAAATACATTTTATGTAGTGTAGAAACATATTTATAACATAATAGTTATATAAATAATTCAATGCATTTCTCTTATTTATTTAATTCTGATACAAACAAATATTTTATAATCATAATTCTAACTATATGTCGACAGTTACATGCATATACCATCACAAACATGTTTTTATCTGATTTAGCATACATCATAGTATTTTACTAACTAACATCACAAATAATTTTCATGTAGTATAGGAACACATTTATAACATAACATTTATATAAATAAAATTAAACATTTTCTTGATTTTGCGTACATCATAGTGTTTTATAAATTAACATCACAAATACATTTCATGTAGTGTAGAAACATATTGATAACATAACAGTTATATAAATAATTCCATGCATTTCTCTTATTTATTTAATTCTGATACAAATAAATGTTTTATAATCTTAATTCTCATTATATGTCAACTGTTACAAGCATATACCATCACAAACATGTTTTTTTTTTTTTTTTTTCTAATTTAGCATACATCATAGTGTTTTACTAACTAATATCACAAATAATTTTCATGCAGTATAGGAACACATTTATAATATAACATTTATATAAAGAATATTATAAATTTTCCTGATTTCACGTACTTCATAGTGTTTTATAAATTAACATCATAAATACATTTCATGTAGTGTAGAAATATATTTATAACATAATAGTTATAAAAATAATTCAATACATTTATCTTATTTATTTAATTCTGATAAAAACAAATGTTTTATACTCATAATTCTTACTATATGTCGACTGTTACATCCATATACCATCACAAACATGTTTTTATCTGATTTAGCGTACATCATAGTGTTTTACTAACTAACATCTCAAATAATTATTATGTAGTGTAGAAACACATTTATAATATAACATTTGTATAATTAATATTATACATTTTCCTAGTTTTGCGTACATCATAGTGTTTTATAAATTAACATCACAAATACATTTCATGTAGTGTAGAAACATATTTATAACATAACAGTTATATAAATAATTCAATACATTTCTCTTATTTATTTAATTTTGATACAAACAAATGTTTTATAATCATAATTCTCACTATATGTTAACTGTTACATGCATATACCATCATAAACATGTTTTTATCATATTTAGCATACATCATAGTGTTTTACTAACTAACATCACAAATAATTTTCATGTAGTGTAGGAAAACATTTATAATATAACATTTATATAAATAATATTATACATTTTCTTGATTTCGCATGCATTATAGTGTTTTATAAATTAATATCACAAATACATTTCATATAGTGAATAAACCCGTTTATAACATAACAGTTATATCAACAAATGAATAGAAATTGTTTTTTCTAACATGTTTTTACTAACATCACAAATACAAATCAATGGTAACTAACTAATTCTGATTAATGTTGTTCTGCCATCAATGGTAACATATGAATAGAAATTATTTTTTGTTTTACATTCATTAATAAAAGAAATGCCAGCAAGTACAAATCAGATCTTATTTCATTCCTATCGTCATTAATCAATTGCAATAGTATCTCAGAACGCATTACTTTGGTGTGTTCCTGTAAGATTATGGATATTGTACTAATAAATGTAAGTATTAATTAAATTACTTTAAGTATATTGTACCATTAACTTATCAACATATTTACTTACTTGTTCAAATTCACTGGAAAAATATTCCCCATTCCACATCTCCATAAACATCATCACATAAACTCCACATGATAAGCTGAAACGAAAATATAAACACAAGTCAAATAGATCAACTGCATTACCACATGACCTATACTACAATTGAATTACGACTAACCCATCAAAACTATTTAACCTCATTTTTACATCAAAAACATATTCAATTATACATACCTGTCAGCTTGCCAGGGTATTGTACTTGGCATGTTCATGCGATATTTTCTCAAATCTTTATTCCACACAATCCCATCAAACCTTTCTGTTGTTCAAAGCAAGTTTTTTTAAATATATTATCAGTAAAAATTCATTATAACAACTGAAACTCCATATGGAATACATGTATGGGGTCTTCCTTTTGAACAAATGTAATCCACCGTTTGCTTGCGACGGTTTACCACAAACAATAACCAATGCCCATCTATGCATGAAGGGAATAACAACTGCACCAAGGTCACTATAAAGTTAATGATATAAAAACTAAGGTTTAAAAAATTATATGCAATAAATAAAATACATACTCACCATCTGCGCTTGCTTGGGATCTGGAAGAAAACTTATCTCAGAATCCTTCTAGTATTTTTCCTAGACTTGATGTAAGACAAGCAAGCGTCTAGCTTTACTCTTTATATTCTTCACTTTGAAATCAATAATGAACTGTACCGCTCTACTACTAAAGCAGTGCATTTCCCCATCAGATCCTTCCTCCATGTTTAGTATATTCCCAAAGAAATTAATGACCTTTAAATAAATACATTTCATTTAGATACATTCAATTTTTATACCATTAATAACCAGAAGTATGCAATAATAATGAACGAAATTAATTAAACTCACATCATCGGACAACCAGTTATCATGGAATACACTTTGAATCTGATGACGACATATAGTCCTACCAAACATGGAAATGATTATTTCACTGAAGAGACAATTAACGACAATGGTTATAAATTTAGTATCATACTCACACATTACATATAAACACATGCAATAATTATTTAAATGCAAAAATATGTAATGCAAAAGATGATCAGTGCAATAAAAAACTTGCGAACTGTCTCCATCAACCTTTCCCACATATGTCAACAACATTTTTTACTCCTTGGTAAGACGAACTATTTTTTTTTTTTTTTTACAAATGGAGCGTAAGCATATCTATACCACTTTAATTTCCTCTTCCCCCTTACAACCTTTACAAGTCCTTCGTTCATTGTTAGATCAATGTGGTTCGAACTTAACTCACTGTCTCGACAAGTGGCCACAACAGCAGCATTCAACTCATTATTTCCTTCGGTACTTAACAAAACACTGTGAGTTGGACTAGAACAACTCTCATTCTTTTCACCCTACTCCTGCTCATTATCATCATTACACTCTTCCTCATTTTTTCGATCACTTTCTTCATCTTCGCTTATTTCATTGCCATTGCCAGACTCTCTATCATTTTCTTCATCCTCAACTTCCTCATTGACATCAGTAAAATCTCTATCACTTTCTTCATCATTAGCTTCCTTATTGCCATTGGCAAAGGCACTATTATTTTCTTCACCCTCAACTTCATCCCCACCTAATTCCTCAACATGGTCACTTTCATCATTCTTACCATCTGGATCACTTGGTTGCCCACCCAACCCATCATTCTTCTCTTTGTTGTCCCTTGAGAGTCTTATTTTTTTCACATATTCCGCTTCTTGAAGGCAGACAACATATTTGATAGACTTTTTTTAGATTTTAATAGATTTAATTCAGCTAGTTCTATATCAATTCGCACTTTCCTTATGCAATCTTGCTTAAAATAAGGACAATTAGTTCACTGAACTTTTTCAAACATATCTTGTACATAGACAAAATGTATTTTACAACATGATTACCTCCACATTTGAGTCAAAAAAATGATAATCATTAAAATCCATATTTAAAGAATGGCCCAAACCATCTTCAGCTGGCATATCATTACCACTGCTGCTGTTGCTACATATCTTCGGCTTCAGAAGGATCAATAATTTCCATTCCATATTTATATAACACCAGTCCATCATCAAATTATAATATATTTATATATATATATAACTATTTTCAACAATACAAAGTACTATTAATAAATATACCTATCCATGTCCAAAATCTCCATTACTTATCTCCTATTTGATGCGTGATTGTACAACCTCTAATGTCCAAAAACTGAAGCTTTTCATATTTCCCTCAGGGTAAGCTCGGTATTGCGTATCACAACACATCAAATAAAATAACTGATTTCAAAGACCAATAATTAAAGTAAATATTACTTCTATTACATAAAATTAATATATAATTCACAGATTTTTATACAAATTTTAAAGGCAAATGTATAAAAATCAAAACCAAGGATACCTGTAAAAAAATCATACAACCACCGTATGAATTTTTCAGCCTGCCATCTGCAGCTGGTTCCAGGGTTGTCACCAAACAATCACAAATATATCTGCACCAGTTATAACTACTAATTGCATTCACATCATCCACACTTTAACAAGCCCCAATGACAATTGTTATGACCAGTGGGACTGAGTACAGTGCAGCAAGCAAAGAGCACAAACGCTCACTTGAATTCATCCACTCCCTTTACCTTTAAAACCTAGTCTAACAAAATATCTTAGTGCATTCCACCAATGTTGTTGTAACCACCTTCATCTATCCACTCAAAATCAAAAAAGTGATTATTTGTCGGCAATTTTGGAACACCAAATAGTATGCCATGGATTGAGTAGATATCAACTGAATGGATGGGTAAATAGCCTATGTCCTCAAATTTTATATAACATTTTTCAGAGTAAAATTTTTTAATTAAATACATACATAAATCCCGGGACCAAAAAAAAAAAAAAAAAAAAAAAAAAACAATAGACAAACGAACATTTAAGTTTCAACAATTTTCCAAAACCAAGCTCCTCCACAACCTTTTTCTTTTCCTCGTCAAGCTGTGACACTACTTCGAGGAACTTGGAAAGAAAGCATCTGTGCCAGGTTCCTTTGGTAGGGTTGATCTTTTCCTTTTCTTCTACTTCAAAGGCATATGATTATAATACATCATGCATATATTATGGGTTAGGTCATCAAATAAAATATTTTCATTAAAATTTTATTACTCTTTCTTTTTTGGGGGCCTTTCTTTCTTCAGGAAGCTTGTCGTACCCTTCCTTTAGTCTTTTGTGCTTCATGATCCATAGCTCTTTTTCAACAGTAGACATTGCATTCCATGTATGTATAGCACATTTGTGCACTGAATGCATCACTGGCTTCGGTAACCTGCCAGTTTTTTGTGTTCTTTCTAGTACTTTCTAATGAAGTCACCCCATCATGTATGCATTGCATATTACCAAAATTTATTTTAACATATATCATGTATGAATTGCATATTGCATCAACATATTTTTCTAACATATTAAAAAAATTAACTTCCCCAACTCAATTTCACAATTCGTATATTAATAATAATAACCACAAATACTTTTAATATATATGTAGAAAGATTTACGTATTTCATCACCTACTTTTTGTTACACCATACAATACAAAAGTTGGACAGATCAATTTATTATGCTCACAACTTATCTAAACATGTATCATGTATGAAATTAACTTATTATTTATATTACATCAACATATTGACCTAACAAGTTAAAAAATATAACTTCCATAACTCAATTTCACAATTCCAAAATTAATAAACACAACCACAAACACTTTCAACATATATGTAAGAAGATTTCATATTCCATCACATTCTTTTTGTAATAGCATACAATACATAAATTGGAGAAAACAAATTATTATTATTACAACTTTTTAAAACATGTATCATGTATCAATTGTATATACCATCAACATATTTTCCTAGCACGTTAAAAAAATTATCTTCCAAAACTTAATTTCACCATCCCTAACCCTAATATATATATAATTAGTCAATTATTTCAAAACCCTAAAATATCAAATAAATTTATATTTGACTATTGAACTGTACCGATACATAATCAATGTTTACCTATACAAGAAGAACACTGTGGGAGGCGGGTTCACCAAATCCTGCTCACCACCTAAAACACCAACACTGCTTTATCCTTTATATGAAACATTTTTTGTTCTGGCATCATTAGTAGACATTGGCTTCTTAGATAACGATATCGTACGCTTTTTCATTTTTCTCTTTGCTATAGATTTTAACCTAGCCATTAAATTTTGAAATTTCGTAAATGTATAAATCCCTTCTAAAACCAGACCAACAGACGAGATACTAGTCTCACGAAGAATCAGAGCAAACAACAAGAACCAGAGCAAACAACTTTCACCTTTCCAAATTAACCTTCACTAAGATTGGAAGGAAGAAGAACAGCCAAAGTTCAGACAAAGACGAGGAGGAGAGGAGAGGAGAGAGATTAGGGATTTGTAATTTTACTCCAAATTAACCTTCACTGAGATTGGAAGGAAGAAGAACAGTCGAAGTTCAAACGAAAATGAAGAGGAGAAAAGAGAAGAGAGATTAAGGATTTGTAATTTTACTCCAAATTAACCTTCATTGATATCGGAAAGAAGAAGAACAGTCGAAGTTCAGACGAAGACAAAAACGAGAGCAGAGGAGAGAGATTAGGAATTTGTAATTTTAATGAAAGGTAAAGTTAAATGTAATTGTATATCATGTATTGTTATACGTATAATATATAAGTGTATGACATATTAATTTAAGTGTATGGGGTATTAGTACATGTGGTAAATGAAATAGTGCATCAGTAACTTTGTTGTGTAAGATGCTGACTGGGTGCTGACTGGATAATGATGTGACAAATGGGCTGAAGTGGTTTCATCTCAGCCCTTGGGTCCTCACTGTCTGTCTGGTGAGAGGTGCACTGGAGCATATTCATGTCCCATAAACATGGGCTGAACACCCATTGCTGAAGACACATCAGAATATGTACCCATTAAAATTCTACACCTACTCCAAAAAATTATGCTAGCTCTACACTCATCCTTATACTTGGTTGCCGGTAAATAAGGCTACTACCTTTATTGATATAGGCAATTCCATACATTACAATTGATGGCTAATATCTTCTCCTTACCTTAAAATATCTTTAGAATATTTACAACTCTACACAACTTGCTAGAGTTCTAGATTTTCTCGTCTACATCTTATTGCAAACTTTTTAGAATCTTCGATCACTCTATATCAGTCCATAATCTCAATATAGACCGTCATGTAGTAGTGTCATTGCGTGCGGCTTGTAAATGGGAAAAAATTTCTTGATGTGAAAATCTCTTAGTTGCTTCCGGACGAAAGTTGTCCGTAAAGATGGTTGTCTCTAAATCCCTATTAGTTGTCCATGTTCGAGTTAAGCTGTGCATGTTATTTTCTGAATATTAGTATTTTTTTTTTTTTTTCTTTTTGTATAAGGACACAAATAATTTGGAGAATGTTATTCATCTTTCAATTTCATACATTTGCAAAAGTACTCTTACATTTTCAATTTCATATAAATGGGTGTGAGTTACTAGTCAAAGAATGAAAAAGAAAAGAACAAAGAATTATATTTTGATTCAAGTCTGATTCAATAATTTCTAATAAAATCTATATAAATTTATGTAGTAACTAATTTATAAAGGCGATTCAAAATGATGGTATTGAAGTTGCAAACAGTGCGAAGTTGTGCTTTTGACTTTTCGAGCTGAAGCTTGAGTCAAGAGTGCAGTTTAAGGAATTAAGAATTAGATCTTAGGTTCGTTTCCTAGAGGAAGTAACGAAATAAAATTGTGAAACTGACCTGACCAGTGGACACAAGAACGGAATCTATGATGAGTAACTTGAAAAGAGGGCAAAGAAACTCATGAGGAACTTGCAATAAAATCCGTTTCTTAATCTTCAAATCTTCTATGCAGAGAGAATTTTCTTGGCTTCATCGACAGTGTCGATGTCCAGATCTTCGATCATGTGGGCCGTCATCGTCGACGATTGCCTTGACCAGCCCCTACAGCTGCTTCTTAAACTCCTTAGCCTTCTGCAACCTCTCCCATGACGCCAGCAAATCGCCTTCCTCGAAGATGTCAAACTTGTTCTTGTCCATGGCGTTTGATAGATAATCTTCCAAGAATACGATTCAGACAACCATTAACGAACCAATTGCGAAGTTGCAGTGAATCACGAAACAGAGAGTAGTGTGAGTAGTAGTCTTCTTGTTCATCAATTCTCCCTCTCTTCTACTTTCTCTGTCTACAATACAAACTTTTTCTCACTAAATGACTTAACAAATTTGGGATGTGTCATGACGTGCGCGGAACAAATGTGAGCGAGTCTAGTGTTACCGCGTGCGTATGGGATAAATGTGATCAAATAATATATATCCTCATTTAGCCAATGTGTGACTGTGAAATGTTAATCTCAGACCAAAAGGGGGTTTATTTGACTTTTTGATTGATTTTTAACTTATGTGAATTTAATCCAATTAAAACAAAAAAGTATTGGGGGTGTTTCTTAATATTGAAAACGTGTCATGTTAAAAAGTTAAAATTAGCCTACCTTATATCAAGGTGCAAGACATAACAATGTATACGTGAGATTTGAGACTGGTGGCCCTTATTCTGATGACATTCATTGAACTTTAATTAAAACGAAAAACAGTTAAGTGTTGCTTAATGTCGAATCCGTGTCACATTGAAAAGTTAAAATTAGCCTACGTGACATCAAGGTGCAAGACATAACAATGTATACATGGCATTTGAGACTGGTGGCCCTTATTCTGATGACATTCATTGAATTTCAATTAAAATGAAAAGTAGTTGTGCTGAATACGCGTCTGGTTAAAAAGTCAAAATTAGTCTACGTGGCATCAAGGTGTAAGACATAACAATGTATACGTGGCATTTGAGACTGGTGGCTCTTATTCTGATGGCATTCATTGAACTCTACGCATGGAAGTGTAAGACAGTCGAGGGGCCACGCTTTTCGCTTGGACGGAGTAGTGCTCCGATTGTGTCTGCGGTGGCGGACTTCCTGAATCCATCTTTTTTGTGGTGATATTCCTAACAAAGTCGCCAAAATGTAAGGATTATTTAATATGGTATGAATATAATAATGACAAATGCGACATCAACCTATAAATGCGAGGGACCTAGAGAGTGAGTTTTGGAGTTAATGGTGGAGATAGAATGTTTTCTTCTTAAATACTACTCCATTCCCTGTTCTGGATTTAATGCTTCCTTGAATGAATATAACCCCGTTAAGCATGATGAGCCTAGAGACCTAAGGGGTCGAATCTCAAGCAGGCTGTGTTAGTTTACCGCAAAACTACCCTTTCTCGAAGTCTTGTGGTCTCGAGACATGGTATCTTGATATCGTACTATGGCTTAAAAGCGATTCTCATATAATTGATGACCAGTTTTTGATGTTACACCCCTTTAGTGTCAAATACATAGTATGTTCAAAAGTCAAAGTTAGTTTACGTGGCTCAAGATACAAGAAATAATAAAAAAATAAATAAGTAAAGTGGGAGATAACATATAATTTTTTTAAGGAAAAATCAATAAGAAAAAATCACATAGACTAATCATCTCAGGCGGAATAAAAAGGGTATAATAAGTTCTAGTGCCTTCAAAAATGTTCTCTGCAGGAGTCTTTTTTAGTTTAGTATCTTCAGAATCATCAGTCCTGCTCAGCGTCTTCCGATATTAGTGCCTCCGATCCACGCAAATGCAATCATGTCACAATGACCCATTTTTTCCAGTGATTGAAAGCATTTTCTTTGCAATCATGATTTATATAGAGAGCATCATCCCAGATCACCCTAGTATATAAGTGTGCGCTCTCAAATAAAAATAATAAAAATAAATCAAGGATGATTTTTCTCTCATACAAAAATTCATCGACGCAGAAAATATGTATTTTCAAAAAGGTGAAGAGTTTATAAAACCAAGACAGTCTTAACAAATATTTATAAAAAAAGTAGTTTAAAAGCACTCAAGGACATCTCTAGAGTTTGAGTTAAAAACAGAATTAAAAACCAAGTACGAAAACTAAGTTCTATGTTAATTTAGTCCAATGAACATATTGGCGAAATGTGCTAGAGAAAATAAAATTTTTAACAAAGGTGTGCAACTCAACAGTGTGAAAAGTTCAACTCGATGTCATTTAGCTTCTGATATCAAGACTCAAAGTACGTAAACATAAAATTGAAACTCGATTAATCAAATTTTGACTCCAAAATCTGCCAACATAAAAATAAGTTACTCAAATGATTATTAATTAGCATACTTATTCATGAAACCTCTTGGTGGAAACATTTTCTGAGAGAATATTGAGAATGAAAAGCAACTAGGTTTAAAGGAGGCATTGTGGGAAGACTAAACCAAATTAATTGTATAATTCTAGAGTTTAATTTTTCACTATTGCCAATAAATTTACTAGATAATAAATTTGCATGTATTTATGTGTAATCTCCATCTTTTCCTCGTTGTATAGTGCCATGCCCTTCATTTGAGATGTGAGGCCACTTTCTGCACACTGTGTTGTTGAATTGTATAGATTATCAAATAGTCTGGTTAATGAGTTTACCGAACCTTGCTTTAGAAGTAATGGTACGTGAATGGATTTTCCCACCTCTTTATAATAGTGAACTGGCACAACTGGATAATTTGTACGTTGTAGAGTTAGATCCTTTTGCTAGAGAATTCTACGGAGAAGAAGAAGCTGCTCCTAGGGACAAGGTCAAGCTATATGTTTGGCATGTAAAAGTGGTCGATTCCGATGGAATTAGATGGACGTGCCAAGAATTGTAATAGTTCCGAAGAGAGATCCAAACAATATTCCAGATGAAAAATTACGAGACCAGGCGACTGTTATGAGGTTTGGAATGAACACCTCAAGTTTTTTTTTGCCTTTGATAAAGGACTTCGGGATAGTTAACTGGCTAGGAAAAACTACGTTACTTATGAAAGTAAAAGAATTGATTGTAAAATTATCTAATGAAAAGTAAAGTGCAGGACTAAGACTAATCATATTGAAAGTGCAGTGCAATAAAAAGTAAGATTGTATTGAAATGTTGTGTTTGGTTTGGCGTTGAGCAGGCCTTCTAAGTTACAATATCATATCCTATTTATAGAATTTAGTAATGGTAGCTTGCATGTAACCGATTGTTTCCTAGGTTGCCATGTGTCCCATGACTTTGCATGTAACCACTTGTTTCCTTGGCTGCCATGTGTCCCAAGACTTTCCACTGAAATGTCGTAGTACCTTTCCATTGGAATCGACCAACTTCCTAGGCTATCATGTGTCCCATGAATTTGCATGTAACCCCTTGTAACCGCTCACTTCCTAGGCTGCCATGTGTCCCATGACTTTGCATGTAATCGCTTGTAACCGCTTGCTTCCTTGGCTGCTATGTCTCCTAAGACTTTCCATTGGAACATCATAGTACCTTTCTATTGGAATCGACCAACTTCCTAGGCTGCCATGTGTCCCATGACTTTGCATTTAACCACTTGTAACTGCTTGTTTCCTAAGCTGTCATGTGTCCTATTATTTTACATGTAACCACTTGTAACGGCTTGCATCCTTGGCTGCCATGTGTCCCAAGACTTTCCACTGGAACATCGTAGCACCTTTCCATTGGAATTGACCAGAGCAATCTTCCTCTGGAAAGTGGAAAAATAGGGTGTAAAAATTACCCCCAAAATTTTATGTGCCTAATATTTTTTGAAAAATTGTAAAGCATATCAAATTTTAAATGTGAGTGAAAATTTGCCATGTGATATTCCTATTGTTAAGGGATTGAACAACTAAAACTTTTTAGCCAGAATGTACCATTGGATCGAAAACTTTAAACAACTTTATTTAACTAAGACGAAGATTTGAAGCCTCACATCCAATTTCGTTGCCCCCCGGGGTCTGGAGGTTTACGAGGAGGACAAATTTCTACATCTTCAAGCCAAATACATAGTTGATTGGCCAAGTTTTGCCCCTCAAAAATCACAAGATGTGAATTTGGGATTAATAAAGTAATAGCATTTTTTTCCAAAATAGGAAGAAAAATACTATAACCGTTATATTCTTCAAGTGGAAGAATATACAACGATTGAGAAGATTATGCCGTTTTTGAAGGAAAATCTAACTGTGGAAAATCTTTTTTCAACGGAAGAAATGACTTTTTATGGAAAGGTTTGTCGACCTTCACTACAAGAAAAAAGGGTTTCTACGAGGGGTCAAAAGCGCCGTGAAAAGTTATTCACGGCGCATTGTAGGCCCTCGTGTATGAGGGTTCCGTAAATACTTAAATTTATTTACAACATGAATATTTACCCATTAATAATTAACTTACGAGGCACCGAAACATGCCGTAGAAAAATTTTCTACGCCGAATTGTAACTACCCGTAAATAATCTCACGAGGCACCAACGCGTGCCGTAGAAAAGTTTTCTACGACGAATTTGAACTGCCTGTAAATAATCTCACAAGGCACCGACGCGTGCCGTAGAAAAGTTTTTTACGACGAATTTAAACTACCCGTAAATAATCTCACAAGGCACCGACGCGTGCCGTAGAAAAGTTTTCTACGATGAATTTGGACTACCGTAAATAATATTTACGGGGGTTTCAAGCTCCCCATAGATAACATAATTTTTTAAAAAAAAAAAAATTATAAAAAATTACCCTTAAATGCTACCTAATCATTCACACAACCTGCAATTGGCATCAATTTACAATTATCATTTAATTCAAAAATATATCAACACATTCATAATTGCAATTCTATATGTTAATGTCAATAACCATAACCTAAACAATCTCTTGAAATACCACATTAAACATATCAAAAGACTTAAAATATTTTTACAATTCAAGAATTCATGATTGATCAATGTGCCAAAATAGGAAGTAAATCAATTTCCAAAAAAAAAATAATTAATTTCCTAGCAATTGAGTTTCAATCTGCACTTGTCAAAAACACCACCTCATTTTCCACGGTACAAAATCCAAGCAAGTAGGTGCTCCCACTGGTTCAGCAACCAAAACTGGAATAGCAGGGTTGATAAGCTTGGCAGCCAATGCAACCCCAGATATCAAACCTCCGCCTAAATTTTTTTTACCAGAAAAAAATGGAAAGCTTATCAAATTAGTAATAAAGATGATGCATAAGTAGAAAAGATGAATTAATACTTACATTAAACAAACCATATAGGAAATATTAGAGTGTCTATTTGCGAGGCTTGCTCCAAAAGCTCCAATGATATGGTACCCTTCCCACTGTGTAAACAATTGAACACTGTCATAGTGCATTCATACTCATGCCACAAGATTTTATTTTTTTATTTTTTATAGTTTCTACATGCATAAATACCTCTCAATGTGAAACATGTTGGAGTTTCAATTGAGAAGGCATGCAGATTTGAAGGACAATGGCAATGCAATTTCTTAAATGTAAAATCAGCATGTTCGGTGCATTCCTGACATAGGAGTCGAGCCTAGAAAATGTCTCTATTTTCCAGAAGTGAGAAAACTACAGGAATGAAAGAGAATCAGCAGCAAATGAGATCTTTTAGGTGTTCCTAGGATTACACTTAATTTATTTGGCCAAGGTATGAAAAATCTAGAATTGATTACAACCATATACTGCTAGTTTTGATCTTCACATTCAAAAAATAAAATGGGAGTGAGTTTAAGGCTGCTTGTAGGTTCCATGGCAGTTAGTTTGCAAGGAAAATATTAGGAAATATATATTACTAATATTTTAGGGTTGTTATAACTAAATGGAAACATTATTTTGTTGGTGCTACATGATGTATGTTTAAGAACATGTTGTTTGTTATTAGACACAAGTACTTCACAAAGAACCTCAACTTATCTCTTTTGGTGTTTGTGAGTGGTGTTTGTGAGTATCCATTTACTTACTACCTTTTATTTAACAAGATCTCTCTATCTATAACATATTCATGTAATTAAATTGGAAATCCTTCAGCCTCTACTAAGGGGTTGTTTAATAATCCATATTTTTTGTTTAGCAATAAAAGCTCAGCACTTCTTAGTTACAACTTAAATAAGTTTTTGCTTTTGTGGTTCCGAATTTTCACTTAGAGAGATTTGGCCTGTCACTTCTCATAAGGATTTAGAAGTAAAAATAGAAGTTTATATTTATTAATATTTAGATAAGTAAAATTTTTATATGAGGCTGCCTAAAGGGAGCAAAACTTATGTTCACGTGAATTATATGGGTCATTCAAAAGTTAGGCTATGTTCAAATTTAACACCACCCTGAAAAACTTCAAGAGAATTTGATGAAAAGGTAAACCATCCTAAGCCCCCAAAAAATAACAAACTGAAAAAAATAAATGTTTCAACCTATTTTTTTTTTTTTTTGGCAATTTCACTCCTATAAAGGTCCATCTAACATCTCTTTTAACAACCAATCTAGACATCAGCTAATAAATACTTATAGGGGAAAATTGACGAAGCTTAATTCTTTGGCAACAATTCAATTCAAGTATATTAAAGGCACATGACCCCCTATACACTGCAAAATTGGTCACTTAAAGGCCCGTGACCCCCTCAAGCATGAGTAAAAAGCATTAAAATATATGCAATCAGGAACAGTGTGTATTTGATAGCCATCAGAGAATAACTCGGTGCAGTTTAAGGGCATCTGGGAATTCTAAACTAGTGTTTGAAATGATTACAACACTATCTATCTATTATCAAAGATCTCCTGATGTAGATAACAATGGTGACATCAAGCTACAAATTGTAAACGATTTATGAAAAACATACTTGCTCTGACAATCTGCACATTCCCTATTTTCTGGCAGCTTAAGAAGACCATCCAATATCTGCAAAACAAACAGCTTGCAAGATAGTGTTAGTACAAAATTCATAAAAATAAATAGATAGAGAGATTCTGCCATAATGGTAGAATAGTCATGTTAAATTAATTCTTCACCGATAATTAACGCCAGGGTAAACATATAAACACCTATTCCACTCTAGAATAAATAGCTTATATTTTGCATGAAGAGTTGCCTTTTTAAATACAAATACATATTCTTCTTTTAAAATATGAACACATCTTCACACAAAATTTTCAATTTTTTTTATATAAGCATCAATCCATCAATCAATATACATATATACATTTGATGGGGGAAAAATTAATTAAAAGAGGCAAAAGAAAATTACAGTACATTATAAAGAACAAGCAGTTCTTCCAAAGGTGAAAAAATTACTGGGAAAAGATGATTTCAATGTAGAGTTTTCATTCTAATATATATTTTTTTATTATGAGAAATATCAGTTCATGCATTGGACACTTAATTATGTTGAAATGACCAAGGTGGTAAAGTACTAATAGGCCAACAGAAAGATTTGTTTTTTGATTGACCCCAAAAATACCAATTCTGTATGAAATACTTTTGGGGTTGGATTGACCATTAAATTGCATAACTATCAATTTAGTGTCTTCAGCATAAGGAATAATCTGGTCATAAATAAAATGATAAAGCTTACCAATAAAAATTTCCACCGACTTCCAAAGAGTTTACAAGTATACCATCATAGCAGCAAAAGGCATATACCATGATCAGAAAGACCAATCTGAGAGAAAAAATAAATAAATAAATAACGTACAAACTACCAATAATGATATTGTATCAAGTATACACCAGCACTGATGAGATATTCAAAAGTGTTTAAATTATTCTTTATGCAAAGTTACACAAGACTAGTTGATTTTTGCTGATGGGCATTCAACAGGCGAAAGTCTAAAAAATAAAGAAATCTTTAGGAACAACTGGGAATTTTTTTTGGTAAGCTTTATCATTTTATTATTCCTTATGCTGAAGACACTAATTTTTGCATCAGAATGAACTTGAACAAAGGTCAGAAAGAGTTAAATCGGTGGATTTCCATCCAACATAGCCATGGTGATTGTTAATTTTTTTTTTATCAGCCTTGTTGTACCTTCCAAATTACTAATTTAATTTTAAAACTGGTGGTATTAGCAAGATGTATAATTATCACTTATATAAGGAACAAATTATTAACTGTTTTCGTATTTCAGTACAAATGGTGAATAGTGGATGCTGGAATATATTTAATGCAAAGTATTTAAGCTAAAGAAAAGGTTCATTGAGGATTCGTGTTTGTTTTACTAAACTATGGTGCATAATACTTGTTCCCGTGAGATTCTAGCAAGTCTATATTCAGGAACAGTGTGTATTTGGAACTACCTACCAGTCACAAGTAAGAAATTGTGTTTCTTTTACATAATTATTTTATGCATCGATTATTTCAGTTAAATTTAATCCTAATTAGCCATTTCCTATGGTTTTTAGTGTTCCATCTCTCGTAATATAATTTTCTTAAAGTCATCAGCATCTTCTTCATATAGTCATTTCCTAGCATCTGTTTTGGATTTAAAAGATATTGATATTTAGTCATTTATATACTTTTAAAGGCCGTGGAGAAGTCTTTCAAATTAACAGAGTCGCCAGGTATACAATGTCCACATTTTTTGTGTTGCATTTTCCCTTTCATCGAACACAATTCACTGATCAATTAATGCAATATATCTGGACCTATCAAATGATCAATTCTATTTAATGTTATTTAATTTACTAATTTTGGCCACTGATTTTGGTACTAAATGAAATAGAAACGACCACATCTAAATCGTACGGAATACTTAATTATCAAAAAATTGGGATCTACGTTGATACTTGTGGGAGACTCTGGTAGTTGATCACAACACTTTTCTTAAAGGGTACATAGAACAATTATGGGCCATCCAAGCAAAATGAAGAAAATAAAATGGAACATACTAGGGGGAAAATGGAACATACCAGTTCATAAAAATAATCCCATTCGACAATGTTGGTACTTGTTCATTTAAATGCTTAAGCTTCTGAACCAGAACAATTGCCACAAATATTGTGAATTTATGGAGTAGATTAAAATGCCTAGATAAGAGTGGAGCAGTCATAAAAAATTAATTTTCGAAAACAAAACAAAAAAATATCTCAGGTTACCTGATTAATTATGAAATTTAATTAACATGATTGTTATTAGTCTTTCAAATTGACCCATAACTTGGAGTACTTGGTCTGGATCTTTAATGATGACTCAGAAGGAACACACTTGCACTCCTCATAGCATATTCCACATATATAGACTAGGATTTTATATAAACTGAAAACCCCAACTCAATTTCATAATATACATCAAAGATTAACTCCAATTTCATCAATACATCAGAAAAATTGAAAACCCTAACCTGTTCTTTAACTCCTCTTGTCCAGCTCTAACCTCAAAATTGCATCAGATAAGTCATGCATTCCTCAAATAAAACAAATCAAGTATCAATTAGACAAACACATTGATAAATAAACACAGATATATATATATATATATATATATATATATAGACACACACACAAACATATGCGCATAACCTTCAGAAAACCCCATTTGATGTAGTAGCAATGACTTTGTCTCTCTAAACCACCGGTGATGGAAGGGCGAGACTAAAACCCTCGAATCTAGATTGAGTTCCAGATATACCTATATATGTACCAAACTCAACAAACTCTTAGACAGTTCTCGCCCAAACAGATCAACACAAATTCATGAAACGTAAAGCTCTTCAATCAGCTAAACACAGCAATCAAACTGAACCATACGGTCTTAAACAGCAAGAGTGAGATCTAATTAGTGAAAATTAACAAGAAAAAAAACCCAAAAATGGATTCTGAAACCGCTAAAATTAGCAGAAAAAAGAAAAACTAACGGTATGGACAAAAAACCAAAAACATTATGTCCGTACGAGGAGTCAGAGCAATTGAATACTTAACCTTGTGATTGCAGAATGGAAATAAAAGCTGTAGTGTACTTACATGTGTGTGTATATATATATGTGTATGTGTTTGTGTGTGTATATAGATTGTAATCTGGAAGGGCGAGACCTGTGATGGAAGAAGAGAGAGCGGCTGAAGAAGGTAGGGCTATTGCAAAATGAAATAGGAAAGTGGAATACATTGTTAATTGGCCCCCAAAAACGACGTAGTTTAGGCCTAAATATTACAAATCACCGGAGGGAAAAAATGGAGGGAAGGGAAAAAGCGGAAGGAGTGTTGGTAAAAGCTTATTTACGGGGCGAAAAAGGCGTCGTAGATATGAAAATTTTTATTGGTTATTGCTTATTTACGGAGCAAAAAAAGCGCCGTAGATGTGAAATTTATCCATTAGCTCCTTAATGCACCGTAAGTTCATCTTATTTACGGGGCAAAAAAGGCACCTTAGATTTGAAATTTTTTATTGCTTATTTACGGAGTAAAAAAGGCGCCGTAGATGTGTGCTTTATCAACGAGGAACAATTATCTCGTTAAAAGTGTACAAATATGCCGTAAATGTATCTAAATATTCACGGGCTCTTTAATACGCCGTAAAAATATTTTTCTACGACGATTCTATAAAATCCTCGTGAAAACATGTCTTATTACGAGGATTCTTTTAAAAACTCCGTAAATGGTGGTAATCACGATGCAAAATAAAGAAGCCCCGTAAACACTATGTCGTAAAAGCCCACTTTTCTTGTAGTGCTTCCTCATGGCTAAGCCATAATCTTGCTAGGAGAAGTCAGCAAGTTGGCTTGTATTTTCTGGCCAACCTTTGGGTAGGTTAGCCATGGGATGCCCCCAAACACCACTAAAATTAGGTTTGGGTTTGCCAAAGGAATATTTCTCCAGCAAATTGGATTTACTCCTTGATTAGGAGGTTTCCTTGAAGGTGTTTCGAATGCCATTTGAAAGACCATAAGTGGCCTTGGTGGTGTGTTTGTAAGCTGCTGAATGTTCGAAAGTGGAATATTCTGTTAGACCTGAGATTAAAAATTTTGGACTACTACAGGTGGAGGGTTCTGCACCTCATGTGAAAACTTCACCTAAGATGGAAGTGGTTGAGCTACTGCTGGTGGAAGGTTCTGCACTTGAGGTTCCACTTAAAATGGAACTTGAACTACTGTTGGTGGAATCAACTTCCTAGCTCGTGGAATTGATGCCATAGGTGGTGATTGTTGCTGAGCTCGTGGAAGGGTCTGTACATGTTGTTGGGACCACTACCATTTTGTTATTTCATTCCAAATACATTCTCGGAGGTTTTCCCCAAATTCTCGAAAAAATTGCTCACGTTTTTCTGCCATCTTTCGGTACCTTCGGTAGCTCTCTTCATGTTCTTTAGCCATCTTTTGGTGGAGTTTGTCACGGCATTCATTAATGCATGCCAGAAACGTATTAGATAGTAGTTAAAATTCTCTTTATGCCATAAGAAAGCTCTTTACCCTGTTGTCCCAATAGGCATGCCAATATGTTTGGCTTGTAAAAGTGGTTGGTTCCGATAGAACCGGATGGGCGAGCCAGGAACTGCAGTAGTTCCGAAGAGAGATCCAAACAATATTCCAGATGGAAGATTACAAAACCAGACAACTACGATGAGGTCTGGATTGAACATCTCAGGGTTCTTTTTTCCTTTGATAAAGGACTTCGGGATAGTTAACTGGCTAGGAAGAACTACGTTACTTGTGAAAGTAAAGTGCAGGACTAAGATTAATTATATTGAAAGTGCATTGCAATGAAGAGTAAGATTGTATTGAAATGTTGTGTTTGGTTTAGCATTGAGCAGGCCTTCTTAGTTATAATATCATACCCTATTTATAGAATTTAGTAATGGTAGCTTGCATCTAACCGCTTATTTCCTAGGCTTTTATGTGTCCCATGACTTTGCATGTAATCGCTTACTTCCTTGGCTGTTATGTGTCCCAAGATTTTCGACTGGAATGTTGTAGTACCTTTCCATTAGAATTGACCAGTTTCTTAGGCTGCCATGTGTCCCATGACTTTGTATATAACCGCTCACTTCCTAAGCTACCATATGTCTCATGACTCTACATGTAACAGCTTGCTTCCTTGGCTACTAGGTGTCCCAAGACTTTCCAGTGGAACATCATAGTACATTTCCATTGGAATCGACCAGCTTCCTAGGCTGCCATGTGTCCCATGACTTTGCATGTAACCACTCACTTCCTAGACTGTGTAATGACCCGGATTTTCACGGATATATATATATTTTTTTCGTTGTCTTTCCTTTCGGAGTTCAGTTCCTCTTCGCTTAGTGTTGTCTCGAGTGCTCTGGAGTGATTTCCGAGACTCTTTTCTGTGGATTGACAACTTCCTTTGAGGACCGAGTCATTTCCACATTTTTCATTTTTTCGACACTATTCATTTTTCTTCCTTTTCCCTATTTCGTCATTTTCCCTATTTTGTCTTTTCCCCGTTTGACACTTTGTTGGCATAACCATACTTCTTGTGTTCGAAGTTGATTTTTGACTTCATGTATCTCTATGTTGAGTGGTTTCCATGAAATACGTATCTTTACTTTTGCAAGAAAGTACTTTGGTTGCTCCCGGTGTCCATAGGGGCATGGATGCAAAGTTCTTTGAAATTATTTTCTTTTCTTAAGGTGTTTTTCATAAATATATTTTGAAGATATTTTATTTCAGGAGTTTTTAAGAAAATATTTTTGGAAGATATTTTCATTCTAGGCCATTAGTGCAGTTTTCACTTTTTAGAGAGGCCATTGTGCAATTAATGAAAGTTATTGCTAAATGCCTTGTTTTGAGCCTGGATCCTCGTACGGGATTCATTTTCACTTTTCATCAAGTCGTGTACTCTTAGAAATTTCTTCTGGTCATTGTTTTCCAGTTTCAGGGTTTTTAGCTCCAGCTAGCGCCAAACTTGTTTAGAGCATAACTTTCTGCTCGGGACTCAGTTTTTGACGCCGTTTCTTCCGTTGTTCATATTTTCTCATTTTGAATCTTTTTTGTTCATAGATTTTGGTCATTTGAGTGCGTCTACTCAAATTTTACTTTTTCGGACCCGGCGGGGCCCGTTTGGGGCACTTTTTGAGATTTCTATAAAAAGGGGGTGAGATATTTTATTTTTTCATCTTCCCCACTCTCTTGCATGACTTGAAGCTTCCATGGCAGCCCAAGGGAGGCTGCCACCTTCTCTATCCTCTTTTGAGCTTCCTTCCTTTGTCAGAACATAGTAAGGCCTTTGTGTTTTGTGTTCATATTGACTACGCACTTCTTTCACCCTTATTAGAACCCATTTCTGACCATTCTTTGAGTTTGGGTTTGAAGTCAAGTTGTGATTTTGATGGGGCTTCCTTGGGGGTTATGTGCACGGTGTAGTCCCCAACAAAACCTAGAAGTTTCGTCGGATTCGGAGCGGTTTTCATTTTATGGCTTTTGAGATTTTCATCTCAAATTGAGGTAGGGGATGTTCTAGGCTTTTGTGTGTGTTGTATTGAGTGTTTATCATGATTATACAACAACTTAATTGCATGCCTTGTATCGATTCTAGAAAATTAGTATTAATTATTTCCTTGTATGAAATTTAATTCACAAGGTTGTGTATAACTTAGAATGGAACTGTGGCATGCTAGGAAATCATATTTTAATATGTTTGTTAACATATATTAAATTGGGATTAATTGAATAAGAATTGCATATTTTATTTAAGATTCATCTTTTGTGAAAGATTAAATCCCATGGCCGTACCTAGCATAAAATTGAATTGTGATATGCTTTTAAATTATGTCTTGGCATGTTGTTTAACATAGTTTAATTTGAGAACATTTGGACAAGTATGAAAATCTAGAGATTTTAATTAAAATGATTAATTAAGATCTAATTAAGGGTTCCATTGGCCTAATTAAGTGTTTAACTTGATATTTGTGATAACTATGACTTATGTTCTAGCATATGTTAATTTGGAACCATTTGATGTTATTTTAGAAGTTAGGGATTTGATTATCATGATTTAATTAAATTCCACTTTATTGTTCTTATGGCTTAATCGAGTTTTGATGTGGTGTATGTAACGACCATGCTATATTGTTTATCATGTATTAATTGGAGGCCATTTGATTGAGATTTGAAGCCTAAGGAATTTAATTAGTTTATTGATTAAATACCATTTCTATTGTATTATTGATTAACTCATGTATTTGACATTGATAGTATGTTTAAAGCATGACTTTTGACTTATAATGGATTTATGAGTTATGTTTCAATATTGGATTATATTATTAGAGCGCGTAACGAATTGTGCTCTGAAGATTTGACATGTGATGTTATTATAGCGCGTAACGAATCGCACTCTGAAGATTCGACATTGTCATCCTATAATAGTTGTGGATTTAGAGCATGTGTTGTGTGGTTTCAGCTTACTTATGCATGAAGGTAGTTTCGTGTACTATTCAATACGTATATAAGTTGTAAACTTATCTATTTATTTTTGAACTACTGGGGACATTGCATGATGGCTAGGGTTTGGCTCTAGTACGGGACAAGAGTCCTCTAAGTCAAAAGTTCGCGCGTTGGGTAGGCTGCCTGGGGGTTAGTAGCTCTAAATTAGCCCAGAAAAGTTTGTGCGTTGGGTAGGCTACCTAGGGTTTAGTAGCTCCAAATTAGCCCTGTATCGGTCTGATCCGACTGATGTCCAAGTCTTCCACTATTTGTTTTCGCATTCAATTCCAAGTTATCAATCATGTTTATATTGTGACAGTGGTTTTGGCTATTGGCGATTTGATGTTGTTAAGTACATCTATACTAAATTGCTATATTTACTTGATTTAGCATTTAGATTTCAAGTTGATAACTTTGAGAATCTATATCTAGTTGCTTTGTGTAAGCATGTTTCTATCTGGTTGCTTTGTGTAAGCATGTTTCTAACTAGTTGCTTTGTGTAAGCATGTTATATCTTGTTGCTATGTATAGCATGTTCTTGTGTTGTTGAAATTGCATAAAGGATGTGTTTTATGCTAAAAATGATCTTAGGTAGCTAGGATGCTCCCTGAGTCTCACCTTTGACATAGACGTTAGGTGGAATCAACCACAATAATTAAATCATGTACACTTGTAAAATGTAGGTCGATGCATGCTCATTTCCTACGAGTAGCTTTATGTTACTCACCCCTACGATATTGGGGCATATTTCAGGTACAGGATATAAGATTGAAGATTGCAATAGCTTGGGTGATTTGCTGAGTTGAGCTTCTTTAGAAACATTCTTGTTCACATGCAAGTGTTAGCATGTTCATGATTTGTCTATGAAATGTAATTTTTCTAACTTGGAGGTTTGACATGTCAAATGTTGTAAATGTATTGTAATGAGGTCATAGGCCATTGTAGCACATCTATTTTATCATATTAGATACACTTGCATGCTCACTTTGGCAAACAATACCTTCTTTGATGAAACAAAAACTTTAAGTAGCATTTTTAGGGAGTTTTACCCTATTATGTTCCTGGGGCATTTTGGGTATTTCACAATCTGTTTTTTTCATTTTTCCTCTTGAGTCACATAGAAAACTCAATTTTAAAGGGGGTTTATTCTTTGTGTTTTTCCAGAAAACATCATCTTGGCCCTCAAAAATCAATATTTTTCCAAAAAATCCTAGCTGCCAGGTTTTGCAAAATTTTAGTACAAATGTAGTTGGTACTATTCATCGACTTTTTTTTGAAAATCGTCACGATAGATCCAAAACTTCTGAAGGTCTTGTGGGTGAATTTTAAGATTGTATTTTCAATTTAGGCAATTTAAAAACCTCCCGAAACCCTATTTCGAAAACTTGGGCAGTAGCTCGGATTAGTTTTTTTTTCTCTTGACCTAATTTTCTTGGGGGCTTTCTGGGCATTTTACCATGCATTTTTTTTTTGTTTCTGTCTATGAACGGGGTAGGAAACTTGATTTTAAGGGGGGTTTCTTCTTTGAGTTTTTCCAAAAAAGTCCGTTTAGATGCCCGTTTTTACTCTCAGTTGCAACAATGGGGGGTTGTCCTCGTAGGGCCGCCACGACATCATTTTTGTTTTTGACCTTTCTCCCCCGTTTGGACTCCAAATTGAGTAAACTTTTTTTTGAACTTGACTAATTTGTCATTGTCTTTCTAGTGGTGTGCTCGATAGCACCTGAATCCACTTTTTACAAAATAACCATTTTGCCCCTAGGTTTTTTTTGTCCGTTTTTGAAACGACACTTCTGCATTTGTTTCCTTTGGGTTCCGTGACCTCATTGAGGGTCATATTGGTGTCTTAGAGACGCATTGTATCTCTAGAGACAATTGTTTCACTTTTCGCTTCCTCATTTCGGATCCATTATCGGGTCATCTTTTGGTCATCACTGACACACCGGGTTTATAAAACTTGGGCCGTCATAAGTGGAATCAAAGCTCCTAGGTTTTAATACCTTAGATGATGGGTTTTGGGTGCATATCATGCTTGTGCTGCCATACTCTATTTATTTATATGCTTTATGATAACATGCTTTGGTTTGATAACATATTTATGTGCTTATGTGCTATATGTAGTATGCTAACTGTATAACTTGCTTGAATTCTATTGTAAGGAGCGTGACATATGATGTATGCTAGATTAGATTTGTATATGCATAACTGTGTTGCATATTCGGCATGACACGGGATTAGTCATTGAGGCACGACTTGAGGTTGATAGTGATTGTAGTCACAGTCTCGTGGTGGTTTAGGTTATTGTCGACCTAGCATTGGTTTTGAGGTAGGTGGTGGTCACCTTTTGTTTAGGCTCTCGAGAGGTGAGTCATTTGGTGTTGCCATAGTGCTGGATTTATTGGTTTTGGGCCATTATGAAGGTATGGACCTCTTAGGATCCTTGATTGTTTGGGACGATTCCTCTGGAACTTGCATTTTCGTGGGCGGGTACGTTTGTGGGCGGGTGCCTGGCACTGTCATGCTACCGTACTAGCTAGCTACAAGTGCAGTTCAGATGGAGTCAGTATTGGTTTTGTTTTGATAGGCGTTGTCCTTTTGATCGATGACGATGATGGTTGTTTTGGAGATCAGTCATGGTGATTGATTTGGTTGTTGTTAGTATGACTATAGTTGCCATTTTCTTTGAGTTCTCACGTGATGACGCTTTTGGGATCAAGTCGATTGATTGATGTTTTGGGTAGGGAGAACATTGCATTGTTAGTGTCACTTATAGTGTCACCTTTAGATTCAGAGATGGATTATTAGAGTCTTACCATTGTGGTAAGGGCTCATATTTGTTTTGAGATAGATTGTTGTCACATGGTTTTTGGAGTCAGTTATGGCTAAGACTGGTCTTTCCTTTTACCTAGACACTCTGGACACGATGTCCATAGGGTTCATTATTGTATCGTTCTATCTTCTACAGTTTCATTTTCTACCGTGATAGTAGTTTGATTTATGATATTGTGATGCATGAGTAGATGGAGGTGTGTCCACATTTGCTTTCTTATTGTGTGGCATTAGCATACCTTCCTTATATGCTTAGAGATGCCATGTTGTTACTACGCTTTAGTGACATGATTTTGTGCTTACGTGGAGACGTGCTGCATGTACCCTTGATTTTTATCTATGTGAGTAGATTTCTTTATGGTAGTTGCATTCCTTGTCATATGCATGACTTTCAGGTTTTTTTTTTCCCTTTTGTTTCCCCTCAGTCGCACGTAGTGTGTATATGGGTTTCCGTAAGGGTTTCGTTATGAGATTCCTTGTGGAGGAGTTATCACATCTATTTTATCTTGAGCTGTCCATTTACCTAAGGTGGGAAGGATGCTCCATTTTCGTGGTTGTCATATCGACACTTGTGGGAGGATAGGGTTTCTTCTCTCTTCTTGGTTCGAGTAAGGGATTTCACAAGGAGTGAGTTTCTTCTCTTCGTTGCGTGGTGCAGAGTTTTGGGGTTGGTTGGTCCGTAAGGATCACTATCGTTGTTTTGAGTCCTTGGTGAGGATTTGATGGGATTTTGGTCGACTTACTTTCATGCAGGGGTGAAGTCTTTTACCTTGTTGTCTTTCATTTCAGAGATGGATTCGTGGTGTTGTCCTTCTTAAGACTGGTGGTTTCCTTTTTTTCGTGTCATCCCTTGGGAAGTTTTTGCTGTGGTTATTGACAGTTGTGGTGCTCAGAGTGAGTTGATTGGTGTGAGGTCATTTTACGAGGACTTGTGTCCATATCATTGAGGATTTATTTGATTCATGAGGTGAGCTCGATGCACTTTTGAGAATGTCTTTCGGAGACTTGTTTTCATTTTAGAGGCCTTGATGTGGTTGACTCTTAGGAAGAATTTTAGAGGATCGCTGTTGGATATGGCTTGTTGTGGAGTTTTTCGTCCTAGTTATGACTAGGCGTGGTTTTGAGGAATCGTAGTTCCAGTAGTTGTTTATAGATTGAAATTAAAGAATTTTGATTTAGCTTGGTGTTGCCAAGCACGGTTTTGAGAGATTCATTTTGTGACCTTAGTTGTCGGCATTTTGATGTGTGTGCCACTTGGGGGACTTGTATTTTGAGGATTTAGTCATCCGTGATAGGGATGTGGATCTGATGTTTGATCATGGTGATTATTCATGTAGTTGATCTGTTTCAGGGAGAAATGTAGGACTTTCGATGAAATGTCTTGTGGTGAGGTTCATTTTGATTTTTGGAGGTTTTGATTGACTTTTTAGGTTTTGGATTCTCGATTGCGGTTGTTGATAAGAGTATTTTGAGACATTGGAGTTGTTAGTTTTGTTGTATTAAGGATTTGAGACCTTAAGCATAATGGTGCTTATGACATTGTTGTCAGAGTTTAGGATTAACCGGGATGGTCCGGAACATCTTTGGGCCATATTTCAACTCTCACAGATGCCTGATTCCCACATTGCTTTTAGACATGATCGTTTTGTGACATTACTGTCATTAGTATCGAGAGTTCGATGGGTAGACCTAGTGGGGGCAGGTTATAAATTAGTGTTTTCTACTGTCATGCTACCGTATAAAGTTGTGTGTTGTGGGCGAGTACTAGTTGCCGTCGATGCTACCTTACTGACGAGTAAGTGTGGGCAGGCACTAGGTACTGTCATTACTGCCACACATTTGAGTACGTAGTGGGTGGGTTCTGGTCGCTATTCGTACTGCCACATCGTCTTGTTCGGTACCCTGATATGATACGTGGTTATCTTGGAGATCTTTTGGTGGTCGCTTTTGGATCTGTATGATGGTTCATCTAGAGGGATGTTTACGGTTGTTGTCTTCCGTTCCTTTGTCTCACCTTGGGTTTTGTGTGTGAGTTCCGACTTGTTGGGTGGCCATTTAGTCACTTTCCTTTTGAGAGGTTGTCCTGTCATTAGCACGTGGGTGTGAATGACATTGGTCTGTGCGTTGTCTTTCAGCTTTGGGATTGCTTTTGTATCGTGTTGTGTGGCGTACTCGGAGATGTACTCCATAGTTATCCTGGTTTTGCCTTTTTGTTTTGGTTGGGATTGAATTTTGGGGACGAAATCCCTTTAAGGTGGAAAGGTTGTAATGACCCTGATTTTCACGGATATTTTTTTTTTTTTCGTTGTCTTTCCTTTCTGAGTTCAGTTCCTTTTCGCTTAGTGTCATCTCGAGTGCTCTGGAGTGATTTCCGAGACTCTTTTCTATGGATTGACAACTTCGTTTGAGGACCGAGTCATTTCCACATTTTTCGTTTTTTCGACACTATTCACTTTCGTCCTTTTCCCTATTTTGTCTTTTTCCCCGTTTGACACTTTGTTGGCATAACCATACTTCTTGTGTTCGAAGTTGGTTTTTGACTTCATGTATCTCCATCTTGAGTGGTTTCCACGAAATACATATCTTTACTTTTGCAAGAAAGTACTCTGGTTGCTCTCGGTGTCCATAGAGGCATGGATGTAAAGTTCTTTGAAGTTATTTTCTTTTCTTGGGGTGTTTTTCGTAAATATCTTTTGAAGATATTTTATTCCAGGGGTTTTTAAGAAAATATTTTTGGAATATATTTTCATTCTGGGCCATTAGTGTAGTTTTTACTTTTTGGAGGGGTCATTGTACAATTAATGAAAGTTATTGTTAAATGCCTTGTTTTGAGCCTGGATCCTCATACAGTATTCATTTTCACTTTTTGTCGAGTCGTATACTCTTAGAAAGTCCTTCTGGTCATTGTTTTCCAGTTTCAAGATTTCTGGCCATGGTTAGCGCCAAACTTGTTTGGGGCATAACTTTCTGCTCGGGACTTGGTTTTTGACGCCGTTTCTTCCGTTATTCATATTTTCTCATTTTGAATCTTTTTTGTTCATAGATTTTTGTCATTTGAGTGTGTCTGCTTAAATTTTACTTTTTCGGACCCGTTCGGGGCACTTTTTGAGATTTCTATAAAAGGGGGGGTGAGATATTTTATTTTTTCATCTTCCCCACTCTCTTGCATGACCTGAAGCTTCCATGGCAGCCCAAGGGAGGCTGCAACCTTCTCTCTCCTCTTTTGAGCTTCATTCCTTTGTCAGAACATAGTAAGGCCTTTGCGTTTTGTGTTCATATTAACTACGCGCTTCTTTCACCGTCATTAGAACCCATTTCTGACCATTCTTTGAGTTTGGGTTTGAAGTCAAGTTGTGATTTTGATGGGGCTTCCTTGGGGGTTATGTGCACGGTGTAGTTCCGAACAAAACGTAGAAGTTTCGTCAGATTCGGAGCGGTTTCCATTTTGTGGCTTTTGAGATTTTCATCTCAAATTGAGGTAGGGGATGTTCTATGCTTTTGTGTGTGTTGTATTGAGTGTTTATTATGATTATACAACTTAATTGCATGCCTTGTATCGATTCTACAAAATTAGTATTAATTATTTCTTTGTATGAAATTTAATTCACAAGGTTGTGTATAACTTAGAATGGAATTATGGCATGCTAAAAAATCATGTTTTAATATGTTTGTTAACATATATTAAATTAGGATTAATTGAATAAGAAATGCATATTTTATTTAAGATTTATCTTTTGTGAAAGATTAAATCACATGGCCGTACCTAGTATAAAATTGACTTGTGATATGCTTTTAAATTATCTCTTGGCATGTTGTTTAACATAATTTAATTTGAGAGCATTTGGACAAGTATGAAAATCTAGAGATTTTAATTAAAATGATTAATTAAAATCTAATTAAGGGTTCCATTGGCCAAATTAAGTGTTTAACTTGATATTTGTGATAACTATGACTTATGTTCTTGCATATGTTAATTTGGAACCATTTGATGTTGTTTTAGAAGTTAGGGATTTGATTATCATGATTTAATTAAATTCCACTTTATTGTTCTTATGGCCTAAACGAGTTTTGATGTGGTGTATGTAATGACCATGCTATATTGTTTATCATGTATTAATTGGAGGCCATTTGATTGAGATTTGAAACCTAGGGAATTTAATTAGTTTATTGATTAAATTCCGTTTCTATTGTATTATTGATTAACTCATGTATTTGACATTGACAGTATGTTTAAAGCATGACTTTTGACTTATAATGGATTTATGAGTTATGTTTCAATATTGGATTATATTGTTAGAGCACGTAACGAATTGCGTTCTGAAGATTCGACATGTGATGTTATTATAGCGCGTAACGAATCGCGCTCTGAAGATTCGACATTGTCATCCTATAATAGTTGTGGATTTAGAGCATGTGTTGTATGGTTTCAACCTACTTGTGCATGAAGGTAGTTTCGTGTACTATTCAATATGTATATAAGTTGTAAACTTATCTATTTATTTTGGAACCACTTGGGACATTGCATGATGGCTAGGGTTTGGCTCTAGTACGGGACAAGAGTCCTCTAAGTCAAAAGTTCGCGCGTTGGGTAGGCTGCCTGAGGGTCAGTAGCTCCAAATTAGCCCAAAAAAGTTTGCGCGTTGGGTAGGCTACCTGGGGGTTAGTAGCTCCAAATTAGCCTTGTATCGGTCTCATCCGACTGATGTCCAAGTCTTCCACTATTTGTTTTCGCATTCAATTCCAAGTTATCAATCATGTTTATATTGTGACAGTGGTTTTGGCTATTGGCGATTTGATGTTGTTAAGTACATCCATACTAAATTTCTATATTTACTTGATTTAGCATTTAGATTTCAAGTTGATAACTTTGAGAATCTATATCTAGTTACTTTGTGTAAGCATGTTTCTATCTGGTTGCTTTGTATAAGCATGTTTCTAACTAGTTGCTTTGTGTAAGCATGTTATATCTTGTTGCTATGTGTAGCGTGCTCTTGTGTTGTTGAAATTGCATAAAGGATGTGTTTTATGCTAGAAATGATCTTAGGTAGCTAGGATGCTCCCTGAGTCTCACCTTTGACATAGACGTTAGGGGGAATGAACCACAATGATGAAATCATGTACACTTGTAAAATGTAGGTCGATGCATGCTCATTTCCTACGAGTAGCTTTATGTTACTCACCCCTACGATACTGGGGCATATTTCAGGTACAGGATACAAGATTGGAGATTGCAATTGCTTGGGTGATTTGCTGAGTTGAGTTAGAAGCATTCTTGTTCACATGCAAGTGTTAGCATGTTCATGATTTGTCTATGAAATGTAATTTTTCTAACTTGGAGGTTTGACATGTCAAATGTTGTAAATGTATTGTAATGAGGCCATAGGCCATTGTAGCACATCTATTTTATCATATTACATACACTTGCATGCTCACTTTGGCAAACAATACCTTCCTTGATGAAACAAAAACTCTAAGTAATTTTGGGTATTTCACAATCCTTTTTTTTTTTTTTCCTCATTAGTCACATAGAAAACTTAATTTTGCGGGGGGTTTCTTCTTTGTGTTTTTCCAGAAAAGGTCATCTTGGCCTCAAAAATCAATATTTTTCTGAAAAATCCTTGCTGCCAAGTTTTGCAAATTTTTAGTACAAATGTAGTTGGTACTATTCATCGACTTTTTTTTTAAAATCGTCACGATAGATCCGAAACTTCCGGAGGTCTTGTGGGTGTATTTTAAGATTGTATTTTTAATTTAGGCAATTTAAAAACCTCCCGAAACCCTATTTCCAAAACTTGAGCAGTAGCTCGGATTAGTTTTTTTTTCTCTTGACCTAATTTTCTTGGGGGCTTTCTAGGCATTTTACAATGCATTTTTTTTTTTTTTTATTTCCATCCATGAATGGGGTAGGAAACTTGATTTTAAGGGGGGTTTCTTCTTTGAGTTTTTTCAAAAAAGTCCGTTTAGATGCCCGTTTTTACTCTCAGTTGCAGCAGTGGGGGATTGTCCTTGTAAGGCCGTCACGACATCATTTTTGTTTTTGACCTTTCTCCCCCGTCCGGACCACAAATTGAGTAAACTTTTTTTTGAACTTGACTAATTTGTCATTGTCTTTCCAGCGGTGTGCTCGATAATACCTGAATCCACTTTTTACAAATTGACCATTTTGCCCCTAGGTTTTTTTTGTTCGTTTTTGAAACGACACTTCTGCCTTTGTTTCCTTTGGGTTCCGTGACCTCATTGAGGGTTACATTGGTGTCTTAGAGACGCATTGTATCTCTAGAGACTGTTGTTTCACCTTTCGCTTTCACGTTTCGGATCCATTATAGGGTCATTTTTTGGTCGTCACTGACGCACCAGGTTTACAAAACTTAGGCCATCACAGACTGCCATATGTCCCATGAATTTTCATGTAACCACTTGTAACCGCTTGTTTCCTAGGCTGCTATATGTCCCATGACTTTACATGTAACTGCTTGTTTCCTTGGCTGCCATATATCCTAAGACTTTTCACTTGAACATCGTAGTACCTTTCCATTAGAATTGACTAGAGGAATATTCCTCTATAAAATGTAACAATATGGTGTAAACAGTATAAAATATATATATATATATATATATATATATATGAGTTCTACTTTGTGGCAATTTGTGATATGTACATGTGGTTCACCCAAAATGAGAGCGTTACCCCAATTCGGGTAAAAGAGAATGCCGAGAATATATATTCATTTCTTTGTAAAGTGGATAAGATCAACACTAATCCATTTCACTTTTATCAAATGGATAAGAACCTAGTGTTTCCTCTCTGTGTAGAGGTTCTCTACTTCGTTAGTGTCTTCTAGGGGCTTTCTCTATTCATCAGAGATTTCTCTACCTGTTCGAGTGTTTTGTTGGTGGTTTATGGGTTCTTTCCTTCTCTTTTGTCGGTTCGATTTTTCTTTATCCTCTTTTTCTTCCTGGCCTGTTGTCGGGCTTCGAACAACGTTTTATGATTTGTAGGTGAGTTGTCGCTAGATCTTTTGGGATCCGTTATTCTTGGTGTGTGTGGGTTAATAATCTAGGTTATGTTCTCGATCTTGCATCAGTCCTTGATCTTGATAGGGTTTCATCGATATGTCTTCTTTTGGTTGTTATTCTCGTTATCAGGTTGTTATTGACAATATGCTTATCCTTTGGCTGCTTTGGTGGTGTATGATTCATTTGCTCCTTGTCTCTTCCTCTGTCCTATTCCATTTTTTGCTTTATATTTTTGGGGGGATTACTTGGTGGTAGAGGTGTGTTTCAGTTGTGGTTCTGGATCCTTAGTATTTCTGTGGTGCTGGATCTGGCTTGGGTTTGGAGTTTGGAAGGGTTGCCACTGTGGCTTCGGGGGCTCTTTTGGCGATTGTTGCGATCCAATCACCTATTGACTTTGGTGGCAGTGTTTATTACTCTGTGGTGTGGGTCTAGGTGGCCGATGTGGAAGTGGGGGTCATTTAGGCGATTCTGGTGTATCAACTGGATTAATCGCCGGTGGGTCATTTGGATTGCTGGTTTTGTGTGTAGATCTGGTGCTATTATGGGACTTTTGGGTTATTGGTCTCAGCGGTCGGCGATGTTGTTCTCGGCTAGAATGGTGTTAACGTCATGGGTGATGTCGGGGAAGCTTCTAGTGGATGCTCTTGGATGGCTGGTGGCGGGCCATGGTTATGTGCTTATTTCAAAATCTCTTCTGATGTTAACCGTCGCTGCTCTGTTGGGTACGTAATTTTTCTTACTTTAAGTCTTTTTCTGAACACGTGCGTAGTTGGGGTTCAGTGGCGTGTGATGTATGTTTCCTTGTCTGCTCCTAAAGATCTTTATCTTCTTGGAGCTATGTGTCGGTGGATGTTCCATTGGTGTCCGTTGTGTTTTATTGACTTTGGGGCTCTGGTGATGATCCTAATTTCTTGTGATATGAGCCCTTTTATGGTTCTTTCTTATGTGCTCTTTCCGTTCTTTTACTTTGATTATCATAATCTCCTTTGTTTTTTGTTTCTACGGTGGTGTGTGATGGTGTTCATCCTTTTTATGGGGACTCTGTCTGAGGGAGTGATGGCGAATGGTGTCTTGATCAGTTCTAGTGTTTGCCATTACCTACGGCTGAGAAGGAAACCATTCATTTATCAAAGGATGACACGGCTTAAGGTGCTCAGGTTGGTTGCGTTCGGTCGGGGACACAAGCAACTGACTCTTTTACATCGGAATCGTCCCAATTCTTTGCCTCTAAACTTGCTTTGTTGATTGGTGTGGATCTGTCCAATGCTTCAGAAACCGTTTAAGCTTAGGTTGTTATCATGACGTGGATGTCATGACCTAGCTTAGTGTTAGGTTTCTATGCGGTGGTTTTTTTGAATGTTATGTGGTTCTATGGTATATAGTGCTTCCATACGTTCGTTGTTTACCTATTGGCTATTTGTTTGCCAGGACAAAAAAAATAAAAATTAAAAATAAAAAAAAAATGTATAAGAATCTATATATATGTGTGTGTGTGTGTGTGTGTGTGTGTGTATATTCACAAAGTTAGCAAAATATATTGATGTATGTAAAAGTACACAGCATGAAGTATATGGACTTGGGCCACGGGCTCAATATAAACAAACACGGAGAGGAAATTAATAATACAATATAATTCATCCCATTCAAAGGTTCAGCCCAATTCATCGTAATTGTTTTAGGCCCAACAACGGCCCATCATTGGCAAACAAATAAAGCTAACCATTTCGGTTCGAGCTCCTAAGATTGAGAGAAGATATTTGTCATGTGGCGAACTACTATTATACAATGTATGATTAATAGTCATATGATAAACCATCTGTTTGAATCTGGTGGCCTTAATGGTCACATGATAAACCATCTTTTCAAGATAGAGGTAGGAGTGTTTCTTTATCACAATGTATATCTCCATATAGCTGAAGGAGTTTCTCAAACCCTTGAAAATTCTTGAATTCCTCTCCAACTAGATATGGTAAATAGATACTGACGGTGTCAGTTTGTTTATCGCATTAGAATGAATTATAGGTCATTCTAAGAGAATGGTATTCAAATTGCACTTGAACAAAATTTCCAATTCACTAGATGAATACATAGTGATAGTGAACAGTGATTTGATAAAAAAATGTGAGCATAAAAAAAGAGAGCATGCAAAGAGAATCTATACCATTCACTAGATGAATCTATGCAGGTTGAGCAATCGTGACAAATGGTGTGACCGTCAATTCTCAATCAGAAATGCAAAGAGCATACACAAATAAGATGCTAAGTCCAAGAGGAAGTGATGCAAGAATGTTAATGATTTCTGTTCATTTTAAAGAGGCATGGATTTAATGTACCTTTTTGAAATTCTATAGATATAGAGTTTTAAATATTTGTGTTTTTTTTTTTTTTTTTTTTTTCCGGGAAGTTAAGGTGTAATATATAGATGCAAAAACTGTACATAGGCCAAAAACCCAAAGGAAACAAAACAGAGGGCAACACAGCCTAGCAAAAACAAGGCCCAACCCATTATACAGTTGAAAGAAGACAATTATATTCTAGATACCCTAGAATATTGTTGTCTATGACAACCGAACAGCCGATGTGATGAAAACAGAGGCAGAGCCTCGCTAGATCAGTCAGGCTCAGGCGGAGGCCGGATGAAGGAAGGAGGAAGCTCCGAGTCCAGAGCAAGTCTTCTCGCTAGAGCAGAGTCCTTTATCGGCATCGAGATCATCCTTTGCTTAATCATATCCATGGTGTTTCTTAGCATCTTTGATTGGGAGTTCCTTTGCCTACGAATTATCCGATCATTCCTGTCAGTCCAGATCCGATTAACAATAGTGGAGAGAACAAGTGAGTTGGTCGAAATCTGCAAATTTCTCCTTCGCCAGCGATCTGATGCCCATGCAATGAATCCATTCCAAGAGAGGTGTGAAACTCGGAGCCATTTAGCTCAGTTTATGGTGTCTTTTCAAGATGGAATTGGTTTCTGTTTGTTACTGTTTTTAATGATAAAAAATTCAACAATGTCAGGTGTTCCATTTTTGGAGTTTCAAAATATTCTATAAATTGAGAAAGAAATGGAAAAGAAAACTAAAAAGCTAAAATGATTCTAATTTTTCCACCATTCACGATCATTAGTTATTCCAATCCAGACTTTGAGTGGTGCATGGATGATTAGACTATACTGACAGCACTCCCATATGGCCAGCAAGCTGATCAATCATTCACTTACATCTTTCACATCAACCACAATAATGCATGCATAAGAGATGCTGTGGTGGGACGATTGTGGGATCGAATAAGCGAGAAATTATTACACGCTCGTGAATTATATGATCCAATCTGACCAATCTAACCAAAACTCTTCAATCATAGAAAGATATATGTACAAAGTGTCGAGTTTAAAAATAAACAAATGTCATCAACGTTATATTTAGGAGTATTGAATCAATATTTAAATTTATAAATAAATAAATAAAGTGTTTTTGTCTTTTTTTACTTAAAATAATAATAATAAAAAAGATACTACTAAAACACAAACTTTAATAAAGACGAGCCAAATATAGCTGTTGGATTATGGTTTGAGGTCTGTCATATGACATGCTTCAAAATTCAAAACCCAAGCGCAGATTAATGTCGTGAAGTAATTTTTTTTGAGATAAAGTACAGCAATACTTCCGGAGGTTTGTTAAAAGGACATACAGATAAAACTTAGCATAAATTCAAAACCCGAGCCCAGATTGATGTCGTGAAGTAATTTTTTTTTTTTTTTTGGTAAAATATAGCAACACCCCCTAAAGTTTGCTAAAACGACACACAGGTAAAACTTAGCCTATTTTAGGACAAAGATACCTCCTCAAGTTTGATATGGTTGCCAAAGACACCCCAATGGTAATGAATTGACATTTTTGCCCTTTAACTTTTATATTGACCATGAAATGATGTTTCTAACCTCAGAAACCCATTCCCATTTATTTTTTTCTCTTATCTTCTCTTTGTTCTATCTTCATTCGTCCTAACACCAACACACACACACACACACACAAACATATATATATATACAGATACATATATATATATACACACACACATATATATATGTATATACAAGCGGCGATGGTGAATGGATCCGCGGCCTTCATCCTTCGATTCCATCGATGAGTTTACCCAATGCCAGAGTACACAAGTCACGTGTTGTGCTTAATAGCGGTGGTGGCAATAGTGTTTGACCTGGGCGGAAGTGAGTGCTCTCGCTGCTCGGTTGATTCTCTGTGTCAACGGCACTCAAAATGGAGCCCGGTCTTGATCTATCCTACGATGGGGCCCAAAATTGGAGCCATCAGTCCGACGAAGCTTCAAACTACAAAACCTATCTTTGTACAGCGAGCCCCAAATCCGGTGAAACCCAGTTCAGACCAACGGATCCCAAGCATGAACAGTTCCCCTGACCTAGAAGGAGAGAATGAGGTTTCAACATATTGAGAGGGATCGTAGAGAATTAGGTGGTTGCGCCGCCTTGCAAGAACAAAACAACATAATCAAAGGTTATGCTGAGAAGGGTACACAGATATGACTTTGCTTTCTGGATGATTGAGAGGAACTCTTTCCCTATGTGGCTCATTTCCATCACGCTCATTCCGGTTTGAGCACGTTTTCAGGCAGAGTGGCCAAACCGGCGGCGAAATTGAAGACCCGATCTTGGGATTGGGAAGTGGAGGTTGGGCGATCTTGGACTTGGGTTGTTAAACAAGTGATCGATATGGGTTTGTTGAGGCGCAAAGATTGGTTGAGGGGGACGCCATTGAAATGGGTGGTGGTGACGGTGTTGGGGATTTTGAAAAGGTGATGGTTAGGGTTTTCTAGGAGGAGAGAATGAGGTGAAGTTGTTGATGGTGTCGTCGTGAACCAACAAGTTAAAATGTGTTAAAGAGTGGCTAAGTTTGAATTTATAAAGTGCCACTACTACATCTAACTACTAATATAGCTAGGGTGAGTAGGGATTGTCCCAAGGGATTGGGAGTAATGTTGATAAGGAAACAAGGTCGGACTAGTAGGTCGAGTGATCAAAAGGTGGTTTGATTGGTTAATTAAACAATGATGTAAACAAATTCAATACAAAGTAATTAAAGCAAATAAAGGGTAGAGGACAAGAGAGAAGGATCTTGGAATTTAGAGGTCACCACTAAACATCACCTTTTTAGATACTTAATGTGCAATGAATGAAAGGAGATATATATTTCAACACTAATATGTGTGATTGATTGAATCAATAAGCATGGATGACTAATTAAGTATACATTGTCTAGACAACCTAATGAATAGCACAATATATCAAACTAAGCCATTATTCCTTCCTTTAAGCTCACAATCAAACACTTTAACAAAGCTAGAGAATTATACTACTTGCATTCATAAGCATGGAACATCAAACAACATGCATGGATTATCCTCCCATTTAGGAAAATAAGGCAATTACACTACAACTAAACTAGGGACATGAAAATTAAACTAATTAAACTAAGGTAGAGGCACAATCCATCAAGAAATGAGTATGAACCATCAAACAAGCCACAAGAGTATTCCATTAAAGCACCATGCCTTGACAATCTCTAGATTCATATCATTAACACACATAGACATGCATCAATCACAAAACCAAGAGACAAATACATGAACATCTATTCTAACATACATAGACATATGAATAGAATGAAATGATCAATTAAAGTATTAAACAATTCAAATCAATGTAGAAACAAGATTCATATATAAATCAAATGTCAAGATAAGAATTACAACATAAATCCCCTCAAAATACAAAGCATCAAGATCTAAAAGGTATGCTTAGGGCTAATTCTAGCCCCGAGAAGATGTTTAGCCATTCATTGATGTAGTCATCCAACCCTCAAGGGCCATCTCTATGGTAAGGTTGATCTTCTTCTCCTTGATGGAAACCTTAGATGAATGGAAGAACTCCTAAATGGTGTGTGTGTGTCTCTCTAATCTCTATGCTCTCTCCTCTATTCTTTTGTTGTATGATGATATATTGTAAAAATGGCTCAAAATCCTTATTTAGGTAGCTCCAATGTCACACCTAATGGTTAGGTTTCGTGCACTAGGGCCCCTTCAATGATTGCACCACGAGCCATCTTTTAATGAGCTGGACTCTGTTTTATTTCGAACTTGAGGAGATTCGATCGATCGAATTCTAATGAGATCAATCGAAGTATAACCAAATCGATCAAAGTATGGCCAGATCGATCAAACCTTGGCGGCACGTTTTTGGAATGAGACAAGTTTGAGATATTTTTGGGATATTTTGGGAAAAAGACAAAAGTGGTAGGTGGAGATAAGATCAAAGAAGTTTGATCGATCGAAATAAAAGTTGGATCAATCGAAGATGAAAATTCTTGAGGATAAGGACAAGGGGTTTGATCCATTTTGGTGAGGCTGGATCGATTACTATGAGATTGATCGAAAATTGGTCTGATCGATCGAAACTTGCTATTTTCCACCACTTTGCTCTTTTCTTCCATTTAGCTTGAGATTGTTTCTTTTATGCTCTAATATGGCTGAATTGACTTATTTTGGGGATAAGCATCTGAAAAGGGTAATAACATGAAATTAATCTAAAATGGGAAAATAAGATAGATAAAGGTCCTAGAATACTCGAGCTTAAGGGGTTTAAATACGCACTTTTCAGTGTTCATCACACCCCCAAACTTAAATATTGCTAGTTCCTAGCAATGAACTACGAAGTAAAGGAATGAAATGAACAACTATACAACTATGAACTAGAAAGCAATAAATAGATAGCGCCACTCTCATAGGGAACACGATTGCATTTAGCGCATGCAACAAGCCTTTTAAACCCCTAAATTACCCCTAGTGGACTAGTGGAGTCTCGTGAGGGTTTCCAGAAATGATACCCACAAACATTAAGCTCTTTCTCACTAAAGAGGCACCAATATTAGAAACAAGAATTGGGAGAAAACTACCCCAAGTATGCAAATTTTCAACCCTTTCCAAGTAATCTCCCAAAATTCTGACATCAACCAAACAAATATGGTCCTCCACACATCAAGAAAATGATTATGCAAATCAAAACAACTCTAGAATCCTTTTAAGTAGACCGGCAGCAAGTATGTTGCTATCTAAGCCAACTAAAGAAATGATCACATCCTTACCCTCAAACTAGCACACAAATCTAGTACCGATCATCAAGACAAAGAGTAGACCTTTTTATTAAAGCTTTATTCATCTAGGTACGCTTATACTTTTCAACTAACCTAGAGGATCAAAGATCGAAGCATGGTGCAATGTGTTGATCTATTAAGCTTTCTAGTGATCCATGAGGTCGAGCGTTAGGTCAATGACTCCCAAACCAGACGGTTTTATGACATTAGGTGTTTAAACACCCCTAAGGACTTACAATCTCAAATCAACTAGGCTACAAATCAAAACAACCTCCATCTAATCATTTCCCATTTCTCACCTTTTGGGAGATGTCCTCACTTTTATTACTTTTGTAACTTTTTTATTTATTTTTTATTTTTTAGCAAGTTCAATTATTAACCTAGAGTTTGGGCTCTCCACATTTCGGCGCGAGAAATTCAATGCTTTATGAGGCTAGAATCCCGGCTACTAAATGAAAAGGGATTGTTATCCACTTTTGTCAAAATGAAAACTTTCAATGCACTACTATCTCAATTGGGATATAACCAAATCAATAATTAACAAAGCATGTACCCCATAAATGAATGCTAGTGTGCACCTGTGCTAGCATAGAATTCTAGAGTGAATCTCAAAACAATCACAAAATCAGGATGATATAGACCACAAGTGTGAGCAAGATATCAATTTTTCAAAAAATTTACTCCTAAATGGCATCCACAAGGTATACAAGGAGTATTGGACTCTTAAGTCAAGTAATATTTAAATTTTAAGCAATATAGTTCTCAAAAGATAAAAATCATAGCTAGCCATGAACCAATCATAGAAAATCCCTTAAATACACAAGTCATGCTCAAAATTTTGAATTAAAAACAAACACTGCAAAAAACACACATTACCCCCAAACTTAAAAGGCACAATGTCCTCAAAGTGCAAAGAGAACAAAAGGAAAGAGTATACCAATGCAGCTATGGTAAATAATGGTCGGGACACAAATATCCAAAGTGGGTGGTATAACCCCCCCAAACTTGGGATTAACTGTGGTCCTGAAAAAAATGGCACTGGAATAAAAGCTGATCAGATAACAAAGGGGATAATAACAGTACATAGTAGACATGCAAGTGTAAGTGGGATAATAACTGAACTAAGGAGAGAGGAATAAGGATGGTCCTAAAAATTTTTGGGCAGCACTTTCTCACTGAAGTCACTGGAATGTACCTGATAATGGAGTCAATCACAGATATATATATCAATATAATAACCTGATATCCAAAAATATCATGCATAAAATAAAGAGAATAAAAGCAATGTACGGCACAATATAATATCTGGGCCAACAGACTGGCCGCACAAATATAACAATAGTATCAAAAGAACTGTAAAGTATCCCAGATATATAAAATGATAAAGAGAGAAAGAGAGATCAGGCTGATAAAGTCGGTCTGGCATGGCGTGATCCCCAAATATCTCTGGATAAGTCCTGTAGCGTAGTCCAGACATCCGCACAGAGAGTAGTCACATCAGTGCTAAGGGAGGCCACATCTACTCGAAAAGAGACTATCGTATTTTCTAAGGTCTGGATACGTTATCCTAGGCAGGGTGTCTGAACTGGAGCATCAGGGATGACTGGGTCAGGAGACTGATGTTTATCCTGACTCTACTCTGGAGAATGTACTGGCTACCCTGCCAGAAAGTGATGTGGTGACTCCGCAGGAGGCACTTGCTCCAAGTTAATCTCTATATGTGCGTCTGCAGCCATTTGTGGGTCTGCTAGATCATGTGCTGTTGCTGATGCCTCTGCCTCTGCTAACTCTGCCTTCTCCGCCTCCTCGGTTGCCAAGGCTACCTCATCCTCTAGACTCCGAATAAGAGCGTTGTAGCTTTTGTCCCAGTCCTTCTTGCCATAGCGGCAAGAGCCGAACTCAGGCTACTCCTCTGAATGAAAGGGCAGTGCTGATCTATGAGGATCTGAATAATCAGGTGGGCAAAGGGATGGAAGGTGGCGCGCTTGGGCTTGGCCTTGCTGATGTAGCTCGAGTAAAGTCTCATCATAACACTCTAATAGAGTGTAGGAACATAAAATCAATGGCCCGTATAGAAGGCGTAGAGGGCAGTAAGAAAATCTGAATGCCGCTTGATCTTATGGCCCGCCATAAATACATTTTGGTACAAGACCGAGTCAAAGAATCAAAAATCATCGGGTAAATAAGTCTGAGTGGCAAATGTCTCGCCGTCATTGTAAGGGCCAGTCAGGGCAACGACCATATCTGCGTCAGATGGCCTCCTCAGAATAGGATACTGAAGGTCGAGAGGGCAGACGTGTGGGCACCGAGAAGATGTTGCCAGTGTCTCGACTGTGATGCAGATGAGATGGCCATCAATAGTAGTCCGCAACTCTAATAGATTACTCAGGGCCGGCCGGAGGTTCTGGTAGAACAACCAGACGAGTTGAGGGTAAACTGGGTAGGTTACCAGGGCAAGAATAGCTGAAATACCGTGCCGCTCAATCTCATCATAGGTAGCCCTGGTTAGAATCGACTGGGAGAAGAAAGCATTGTCAAAGACAGACTCATGCGTCACTGAAAAGCATGAATATCTCTTGGTAGGTCTATCTCAGACCTGGCTGGGCTGTGCCGGTAGTGGTGAAGAAGGTGGTATGTGCTTAGCCTCATTTGCCGATGAAGAAGATGAGGATGCAGATACAGAAGAGGCGGAGCGCTCGGACTGAGTTGGAGTTGGCTCTTCTGTCTCCTCTATACGCGATCTCACTTAGCGGTGATACTGCCGGTTGGCAACAGTCTTAACTCGAGCCATGGCCTACAAAAGAAAGAAAACACTTGCAATTGTAGTTAGTAACAGGTTTGAAATATAGAATTGAAGTACAACAAATAGAAATATGTTCGTCAAGTTAAGATAGACAACTCAGAATAAATCACATGAATCTATGCAAGTGATAATGCAGCCAGGTATAGACATCGAATGTTCAAATAAAGTGAAACATGATGAACATGATAAGTATGGAATGCATCCAATATGGAAACACAGGCATTGGGCATAAATTGGATAGCATAAAACATAAAAGATGATATGCAATATAGTAAAGTTTGATAGATCATGAAAAAGATGAGATCAATCCAGGTTGGATTGATCAGGACATGGATACGATCGATCAAGCTTCGAACGATCAGAGAAAGAGTGTGATCGATCAAACTTTATAAAAAAACACGAACAGTCACAGATCTGTGACGTGGACAACACGAGGGACACCCAAGTAAGCTCGCAGGTCCCTCTACACCTCAACAAGTCAATATTGGTAACTTAAATAGGCACAAGACCCCCTAAATCAAAATCGGAACAAAATATATGCATATATATATATCTACACATGCTTCAAAGATACCAAAAATGGCAACAATCAACATAGAGAGTGTAGATCTAAACATGGCAACATCTAAAACTCGAGATTTAAGCTCAAAATTAAAAAAAGAACCCAAAACTTACCAAGAACGAATGAGAGAAGTGGACCGAGAGAGATGAGATGAGATCGAGGGCGAGTGAGAGATGTAAAGCTTCTGAGATGTCGCCAAAGGTTCGCCGGAGGTGGGAAAGAAAGTGAAACAGTGGTGGGAGAGAAGGAAGGGTCGAGATCGATGGTGAAATCGATCCAAATAACCTTTGGGTCATATTTTTTAAAAACTGTTTCTGACAAGTTTGATCGATCACTTGGGAAACAGATCGATCCAACTCTGATCGATCATGAAAAAACTTGATGAGCGCTGGATATTGCATATTCGAGCCCCTAAATATATGTATGTTAAGACCCAAAGTGATATATCTATACTATGTTAGCCTGAATTCTATATATTTCGTGTTTGTATGTACTTTCCCGAAGAAATGGTTAAAACTGGGCTTTTATGATGAAAAGAATGCTAGTAAAGTTTACCACGTTGTTTCCGGTCATTCATAGCAAGCCGAGAGCTTAAATGGTGAAGTTTGGAGTAATTCAGAATCCAAAGCTCGAGCATAAGACATTAAAGCTCGAGCCTTGTACCTTGGTGCTCGAGCCTGAACAAAGGATGCTTGAGCATGACTATAGGGTGTTCCAGCCTTGACCCTCAAGCTCAAGCATGAGGCATTAGAATTTGAAGGAATTGATTTCCAAGCTCCCAGACTTCGTGCCAGACCTTAAAGATAGAGCACTAACACCTAAAGCTCGAGCATACAACCCTAAAGCTCGAGCCCAACACCTTGGGATCGAGCACCATGAAGAGATGATTGAGCACCATTAATAAAAAGATGTTCTAGATAATTTTTGCTCCCAGAGCTCAAGCCTCAGCTTTGAGGCTCGAGCACGAATCAAAAGGATCGAGCATCAACACTGTAGGCTCGAGCGTGGTTGAAGACTCCCCGCTTTAGTATTTTGGCCATAATTTTTGACTCAAAATTCCAAATTGAGTCAACTTAGTGGATCTGGAAAGAAAACTCGAAGCTTAACATTTTTGTCTCTAATAGCCATCTCCAAATTCGAGATCTGAATGGGTCAAAATCGCATTACAAAGTCGGATAAAGTTATTGGCAGGTGATGCTCGAGCCTGAACCCAAATGCTCGAGCTTGAACTTTAATGCCTCTGATCCTCGAGCATGGACGTCCTGGAAGTCGTAAATACATTCGGGAATGACCAAAAATCATCTTTCTTTGTTTCCTTATGGGCCCAGATTACCCTAGAAGAATTAAAAGCCCATCCAACCCTTAGTAGAAGTTAATTCTTATATAAAAGGAGGTACAAGGCCATCATATCGTAGCTCTTCCATTATCCATTAGTTCTCTCTCACGTCGGCTTTTAGGGTTTTGAAGAAGAAGATCCAAAAGGAGTTTTGGTGGTCCATGACGATGAAGACCACAACAACACAGATGATATCTTGCGTCGTCATGAGTAGCTAATTCTTAACTTAGGGCATTGATGTAGCCCGAATCTGAATACTATGGTTTGATTATTTATACTTTAGGAATTTAATAGTTTATATATTTTGATTACATGATTTTGAGCAATTGAGTTAACTCAATTGGTGTTTTAATGAATTAATAGTTTTTGAATAGTTATTACTTTGTCTTAGATATAACTACTCATAAATTATTCTCAACCCATTCTTATTGGACGGTATCTGGCGAAGCCCTGCCGGACATAAGAATGAAGATCATGTAATGGTGTTCAAATGTATTTTGTGAATGAATGTTTTCATAGTCTATGCCTAGGGAAGACGAGTTATACAACAAAATTAGTTAGAAGTAAGTAGGTAGATAATTCGTGCCAACCGAAGATAGGTTATTTTTAACTGAAATTCATAAAACATATTTCTTTAATCTGAATTAAACGAATGTTATTGAGTTTAATTCCACATGGTATATAAATTGTTGAAATCCTAAGGTTGAACAGTTGACAATAGTATGAGGTTCGTGGTGAAGTCAATCCCTAAGTATTTATTCTCTCGATCTTTTCCTTTATTTTGTTTATTTTCTGTTTATATTATTGCACAACACACAAATCAAATCCTCTTTGTAAATTAAAATAGTATTAATTGAGAACTTGATAAACCACCACAGTCCTTGAGGTTCGACACCCATAACATAGCCCTATCCTACAAGGATTCATTCTATTGCGAGTGGTATTTTATTATTGATAAATAAAATTACACATCAATTTTTGGCGCCGTTGCCGGGTACTGAGTCACAATTTTGTTTAGTTTGAGATTAGTTTTATTTTAATTTATAGTTTTAGCACTTTCTGATATCTCACCTAATTTCTTTTTCTTTTCAAGTGGAGGAATCTAGCAACGAGGACGAAGAAGCCTAAAGAATAAAAGCTTCGGTTTCAGGACCTTTTGTGAGTTTTTATTGTTTTTCTTCACTTGAAATTTTTCTTTTTGTTACTACTTGTTACCATTGAAATTAGCTTAAATTGTTAGGAGAATTCTCTAAATCAAACTTGGCTAATCCTATTCCTCCACCACAACCACAATTAAGGGATCATTTCATTCCCACCTCATATACATCCCCTTGTTGCTTTCAATTTCCATAATCTGATGCAACCCATTTTGAAATCGAGCCCGCTATGATCCAAATGATTCCAATTTTCCATGGGTTTGCTACTGAAGATCCCTATAAGCACATAGATGAATTTCTGGAATTGTGTTCAACTACCAAGTTGTCCACTCTCTCTAATGAAGCTTTTAGGATGAGACTTTTCTAATTTTCTCTCAAAGACAGAGCTAGAATATGGTTACACTCCCTACCTCATAATTCCATAAGCACATGGGATAAGTTACAACAAGAGTTCTTAAAAAAATACTATACTGTGGGTAAAACCACACCAATGAGAAGAGAAATCATGGCGTTCTCCCAAATCACGGGTGAACAACTTCATGATACTTGGAAGAGATTTAATAATTTTCTGAGAAAGTGTCCACACCATGATATTCCTAAATGGAATTTGGTGCACATCTTTTATGATGGATTACATGATCCACATAGAAATATGGTAGATGCTTCTAGTAATGGTGGTTTTTTGTATAAGAGCCCAGATGACGTTTGGGAACTGTTTGAGGCCCTAAGTGAAAATTCTGTTCAACATGCTTATTCCTCTAGGTCTAGGTCCACTCCTGATATCCATCAAGTTGAAAGTTTGTATGAAGTAGAAAAATCTAAAGAGCTTGCCACTCAAATGAAAGTGTTGAATCGAAAGTTTGACCAAGTTTTGTCAGTTGTCAATACTATTAGTTCTTCTCAGCATTCCTCTTTCCCAAAAGAGGTGTGTTCTGTCTACGCTAGTCCATCTCATTATGCTAATAGTTGTCCTCTCTTAAGTCACTCTTTTGAAAGTCCACAAGCACAAGCCAATGCTGCATTCTCTAATTTGGGTTATAATCAAAATTCCAATACTTACAACCCTGGCTGGAGAGATCCTTCCAATATATCATGGCAGAATCAAAGCCAAGGCAATAATGTTCCCCAATCTCAAGGACAGTACCACAATTCATCCAATCCTCTACTAAATAATTCTTTTAATCCATTTTCCATCCACTATCCTCAATTTAGAAACCAAGCTAATCCAGATTCTTCTCCTCCTAAGTACTCGTCTGTATTTAAAGAGAATGTCATGGCTGCACTTAGTAACCTTAAGTCTAACAATGAATTGTTGTATTCCCATTCTCAATCTTTATTCAATCTAGAAACTCAAGTTGAGCAAATATCTACTCAAGTTGGGCAACTATCTACTCAAGTTAGGGAAATAATAAAAGTGTTGAATCAAAAAGAGGAAGGGAAATTTCCAAGTCAGCCAATTGCAAATCCAAAAAGGTAAACTTACATGATTGATGAGACTAAGTCTTCAAATTCTCATCATGAGTAAGTTAATGCCATCACTACTTTGAGGAGTGAAAAAATCATTGATAATCAAGTTGAGGAAAAAGAGGTAGAAAAAGAGAGGCATAGGATTCCCATTAATCCAATCATTCATAATCCACATCCCACAGATGTTCCCTCACATCCTATTCCATCAAGCTCCAAAGGAGTTGAGGGTGAAGTAACTTCTTCATCTACTCCTAACCTTGAGACAGCTTATAAGCCAAGAGCGCCTTTTCCTAAACGTCTCAAGGGACCCTCTTACTTTGGTAAGCAAAGAAAGAAAATCCAAGACATGATGGATGTCTTCAAACAGGTAAAAATCAATATTCCTCTCCTTTATGCTATCAATCAAATCTTTGCCTATGCTAAATTTCTGAAAGACTTGTGCACCCAAAAGAGAAAATCAAAAAGCCAAGTCTCTAAGAAAATCTATCTCACTAAGCAAGTCAGTGCAATCATTCAGCACAGCACTCCTTGTAAGTTCAAAGATCCTAGTGCTTCTACCATATCTTGCACCATTGGAAACAATGTGATAGACAGAGCACTTCTTGATCTTGTAGCAAGTGTTAAACTTCTCCCTTACTTGGTGTATGAGCAATTAGGCTTGGGAGAGCTTAAACCCACGTTAGTGGTATTGCAACTTATTGATCGATCTTTGAAGTAACCACGTGGGTTAATTAAAGATGTTCTCATTAAAGTGGACAAGTTTTATTTTTCGGTAGACTTTCTTGTCCTGGATACAGAACCTGTCGATGATCCCAATCGATGTACTTCTGTGATCCGTGGTCGTCCATTCTTAGCTACAGTGAATGCCAACATTAATTATAGGACTGGGGATATGGATATTTCTTTGGGAACATGAAGCTCAAATTAAACATCTTCAATGCCACTCCATATTCCTCAGAAAAAGATGAGTGCTTCTTTCTTGATGTCATTGATGAGGATTCAGTCACCATCTTTCCAACAAAAGACCCTACTCCTTTGATTTCGAATCTTTCTTGTCCTTCTTGTGAGTCCTCTCACAAACTTGAGCCTAAGCCACCACCGGATAAGCTTGAGTATTCTTTCATGGGTCTTGATGGAACCACATTGGTTCCTTCTATTTCGAATTTCATAATCACCCGTAGGACTGATTTTGGGATGAGGGAGGTAATTGAGTTGTTGGATACAGGCTAAGGAGTGGCCTAACGTCGAGCTAGCGACATTAAACTTAGCATGCTGTCGAGCTATCGGCGTTAAACTTAGCACTTGTAGGTTTGTACTTTAGTTTGATTTGATTTATGTTTCTTTTTATTCTTTTTAGTTTTTCTAGGTTTTTAGTTTTTCTGTTTATTTTTCTTTCATTTTTAAATTAGGTTTGTTTTGTTTTGTTTTGATTTAAAAAAAAAAAAAAAAAAAAAAAAAAAAAAAAAAAAAAAAAACTGATTGATTTGTGGATAATGATATATATCTGTTTTACTCCATATACTTGATACTCTGATGTGTGTTGTGGAGTGTGATTTTTTTACAGATACAAAGGACTAAGTTTGGGGGTGAGGTGACGATTTCATTCTTTTGAGCTATCAATTCTTGATACTTGTTGGTTCTGCGTATTTGGTAATATCTTTCTAACTCTACATCTATTTTTACACATTGAGGATAATGTGCATCTTAACTATGGGGGTAAGGTAGTGCCTTTTAAAATTTTATTGTTGATATATTATGCACAAGAGGATGCCATTTAACCGTTTAAGAATGATTTTGAGTCTGTTGATTGTTGTGATGTCCATTTGTAGTCTAATGTTGGTTAAAGATGGCTTGTATGCCAAATTTATGTTCAAAGGGAATTTTTAAGAATTTTTTAAATCAGTGGGTGGCCTGTGGTCCATTTTATCAGCATGATTATTGTTTAAGGATTAAAATCTTTGAAATACTTCACTTTGCACATATTCACACTTGCATGAATTCTGTGGGGTATAAACTGGAAGTCTTGTTTTGTTTTATGTTAAACTAAGATGAGCAAGTGAATTTGATAATTTTGATAACCAAGGTATAAAAAAAAAAATAGAAAGAATGAAAGAATTGGTATGTATGCAATAAATGAAAAAAAATTCTTCACCTATGTGAATGAAAGAAAAAAAGAGAAAAGAAAAAAAAAAGAGTAGAAATGGGTCAAGTTTAGGTCTGTACCTAGATTGCTTGAGCAATTAAGTCCTTAAGGGTGTTTCAATACCTAATGCCCTAAGACCATCTAGTTTGGGAGTCATTGGTTGAAAGCTTGTTACATAAGGGGTTTAGGTTGCCTAAATTACTTGAACAATTAGGTCTAGAGGGGTGCTTTATCACTTAATGCCCTAAAATCGTCTGTTTGGGAGTCATTGGCCGAAAGTTCATTACATAGGTGATTTAGAAAGCATAATAAAGCCGAGCATTTGCACAATATCCTTTTTGAAAAATGCATACCTAAAGAAAATAAATAAATAAATAAATACCTTGGGAATTGGAATTTGAAAAGTTTGCCTGTAAATTGAGGGTTAACATGGAATGAATACAAGTATGGATAGTAAGCCACATGTTTGAAATTGTGAGTTCACTTTTAAAAGGTTTTGGAGATTAAGATTATTAAATAAATGGTTAAACTGGCATATGGGGACCATGGTTACTATACTGAGATTGAAGGTTTGAAATTTTTCCTGATTAATATAACTTGTTATACTTGTTGTAGTTGACTGATTGATGCATTGCTGAGACATCGTGATATGAAAACTGGTTTAAATGAGCCTACCGTGCAATTAAGGCACTGATTTGATAAGTTTATGGGTATCTTCATTGGAAACCCTCACGAGAATATAACTCATCCACTATGGGTAACCTAAGGGTTTAAAGGCTTGTTGCATAAGCTAAATGCAATCGTGATTCCCATGAAAGCGGCATTTTTGTTTTGTATTGTTAAGGGACTAGCAATATGTAAGTTTGGGGGTGTGATAAGCATTGAATATTGCATATTCGAGCCCCTAAATATATGTATGTTAAGACCTAAAGTGATACATATATCCTATGTTTGCCTAATTTCTATGTATTTCGTGTTTGTAGGTACTTTCCCGAAGAAACGGTTAAAACCAGGCTTTTATGATGAAAAGAATGATAATGAAGCTTACCGCGTCATTGCCGGTTATTCAGAACAAGCCGAGAGCTTAAATAGTGAAGTTTTGAGGAATTCAGAATCTAAAGCTCGAGCATAAGGCATTGAAGCTCGAGCCTTGTACCTTAATGCTCGAGCTTGAACAAAGGATGCTTGAGCATACCCATAGGGTGCCCGAGCCTTAACCTTCAAGCTCGAGCATGAGGTGTTGGAATTTGAAGGAATTAATTTCCAAGCTCCCAGACCTCGTGCCAGACCTAAAGCTCAAGCATACAGCCCCAAAGCATGAGCCCAACACCTTGAGATCGAGCACCATGAAGAGATGATTGAGCACCATCAACAAAAAGACGTTCCAGACAATTTTTGCCCCCAAAGCTCGAGCCTCAGCTTTGAGGCTCGAGCACGAATCAAAAGGATCGAGCATCAACACATCAGGCTCGAGCATAGTTGAAAACTCTGAACCCGCTTTAGTATTTTGGCCATAACTTTTGACTTAGAATTCTTAATAGAGCAAACTCAGTGGCATTGGAAAGAACACTCAAAGCTTAACGTTTTTGTCTCCAATAGCCATCTCCAAATTCACACTCTAAATGGGACAAAATCGCATTGCAAAGTCGAACAAAGTTGCTGGCAGGTGATGCTCGAGCTTGAACCCATTGCTCGAGCCTGAACTTTAATGCTCGAGCCTCAGACTCTGATGCTCGAGTATGGATGTCTTGGAAGTCATAAATACATGTGGGAATGACTAAAAATCATCTTTATTTGTTTCCTTATGGGCCCAGATTACCCTAGAAGACCTAAAAACCCATTCAACCCTTAGTAGAAGTTAATTCTTCTATAAAAGGAGGCACAAGGCCATCATATCATAGCTCTTCCATAATCCATTATCTCTTTCTCACGGCGGCTTTTAGGGTTTCAAAGAAGAAGATCCAAAAGGAGTTTTAGCGGTCCATGACGATGAAGACTACAACAACACAGATGATATCTTGCGTCGTCATAAGTAGCTAATTCCTAACTTAGGGCATTAATGTAGCCCAAATCTGAATACTATGGTTTGATTGTTTATACTTTGGGAATTTAATAGTTTATATATTTTGATTACATGATTTTGAGCAATTGAGTCAACTTAATTGTTGTTTTAATGAATTAATAGTTTCTGAATAGTTATTACCTTCTTTTAGATATAACTGCTCAAAAATTATTATCAACCCATTCTTATTGGACGGTATCTGGCGGAGCCTTGCCGGACATAAGAATGGAGATCATGTAATGGTGTTCAAACGTATTTTGTGAATGAATGTTTTCATAGTCTATGCCTAGGGAAGACTAGTTATACTGCAAAATTAGTTAAAACTAGGTAGGTAGATAATTCGTGACAACCGAAGATAGGTTATTATTAACTGAAATTCATAAAACATCTTTCTTTAATCTGAATTAAACGAATGTTATTGACTTTAATTCCATATGGTATATAAATAGTTGAAATCCCAAGGTTGAATAATTGACCATAGTATAAGGTTCTTGGTGAAGTCAATTCTTAAGTATTTATTCTCTTGATCTTTTCCTTTATTTTGTTTATTTTCTGTTTATATTATTGCACAACACACAAAGCAAATGCTCTTTGTAAATTAAAATAGTATTAATTGAGAACATCATTTACCACCACAGTCCTTGAGGTTTGACACCCTCAACATAGCCCTATCTTACAAGGATTCATTCTACTATGAGTGGTATTTTATTATTGATAAATAAAAACACACATCAGAACTCAGATCAATCGAACCCACAAAATGACAAAGTATTTTTGGAAATTATTTTTTTGAAAATTATTTTTATTTTTATTTTATTTTAAAATTAAAAGGTGAATTAAAAATATTTTTGAATTTTTGTAAAATAAAGTAAATTTTGAAATTTTTGGATTTTTTTTTTTTTTTTTTGTTTTTTTTTTTTATTTTAGAAATAAGATTTAAATTCAACAAGAAGTCAAAGGTCAACAGGAGCACCCAGATCGATTGAACATAAATCGATTGAAGCTCTATCGATCCAACAGGTGAAAAACTTGCAGACATGTTCGAACGATCACACGAGAGGTGATTTTTCATGGTTTCAAAATTTTTCTAAGTATGGGGCACAGATCAATCTGAGGAAAATCTAGATCAATCTTGGAACACTCAGATCGATTGAACATAAAGCTCGCATGATACACAAAGAGCTGAAATATGCAGGATATGTTTGCACGATGGGACAGAGAGATGATTAGATGCAGAGATGATGTTCGATCGATCAAACCTCTTTTGAGATCGATCGAACAGGCACAAAATGTTTAATTCAAAAATGACAGTGTATGCATTCTCAATGAAAGTCCCTAGCAATGTGTATGAACCCAGAATATAGAAATGAGGGAGGAATAGGGTTATAAACCCTACGAAGCACTAGTGTTTAACGTTTCTAGCAAGACATTGGACACTTTTAGCTCAGATCAAAGATCTTGTTGTGTATCCCCTCCTTGACGGGTGAAAAGTACTTTGAATCCCACCCAACAAATTGTTCCCTATAGAACTTGTTGGATTTGACTCAAAAGAGATTGACTGTCCTTTATCAAAGCAATTCTTAGGATTCCATGCCTTTTCAAACTTTGTTTTTGAAACAACTTTCTTTGAAATCAAATTAGAAGGCAAACCTTTGAAAATACGATTTTCAAGCAACGACTCAACTTTATCAAATTCATTGTCAATACACTTTTCCACTACACATGCTTCTTTATGCTTGTCTATTGAACTTGGGGTTGGATTAAAAATTTTTAACTTCACTTTTATGTGGCCAACTGAGATTTTCATTATTCCCGTCCTACAATTTATATTGGCATTTGGGGTTGCCAAGAAAGGATGGCCAAGGATAACGAGAATTTGGCTCTTGGGATTCAGAATCGGTTCCGTGTCAATGACAACGAAATCAACCAGGAAGAAGAACTTATCAATCTTGATCAATACATCTTCAATAATACCCCGGGGCTTTTTGATGGATCGGTCGGCAAGTGGCAAAACTACCGATGTCGGTTTCAAGTCTCCTAAGCCCAATTTAACATATACTGAGTACGGAAGAAGGTTAACACTTGCTCTTAAATCAAGAAGAGCCAGATTAATAACATGGTCACCAATGACACAAGAAGTAGTAGGTGAACCGGGGTCCTTAAACTTTGGGAGAGTGTTGTGTTGCAAAATGGAGCTTACTTGCTCTGTCAATACCACTTTCTTTGGTGCTTGGTTTTTGTTCTTCTTCTTTTGGGTGCAAAGATCTTTCAAGAATTTGGCATAAGCTGGAATTGGTTTGATTGCATCCAAAAGCAGAAGATTGATCTTCATTTGCCTAAACACTTCAATGATTTTATTCACCTTCGTCTTTTGTTTTTCAATAGAGATGGATCCTCTTAAGGCATCCGAAAATGGAGCCTTTAGCTCAAAAACCTTTTCGAAATCATTTTGAGAGTTACCTTCAACACAAGAATTTTTTAAACCATTTTTCAATTCATTTTTCACAACTTTCTTAACAAGATGATCATGCTTATGCAATGAAGGATGAATAAAATGTGAAACGGGACGGGTGTCAACTTTCAGTTGCACCGGTTCACTCTCTTCATTGGAAACACCAACTTGATTGTCTACAAATTTCCCACTTCTCAAGGTTCTCACCGCATTAACATGTTCAATGGTGTGATCTTCCGAGGAGGAATTGTTCTCCACAACAAATTGTTGCTTTGGTGGGGCATTTAAAGGCATCTTCCCTTTCTCTCTAGCATTCAAAGTACTAGCTATTTGCCCAACTTGGATTTTTAACTTAGCCATGGATTGGGAATGGGAATGAAGCAATTGAGTGTTTCCTCTAAAGTACCCAAAGCGGTCAACACTTTTTCCTCAAAAGCGGGACTCCTAGAATTTCCTTGAGAGTAAGACGATGGATTAGGGAAATGAGAGTTTGAAAATTGGTTTCCATGTGATTGAAAAGATGATCTATAACCTTGGGAACCTTGGCTTTGCATTGTAGGTGGAACATACTTGCCTTGAAAACCACCTTGGGGAGGGTTTGAGCCTTCCCCTTGGCTTTTCTAAGAGAAGTTTGGATAGTTCCTCCATCCGGCATTGTAGTGTGTGCCATAAGGATTATTCCCTTGGTTGACAAATGTGGCATTAACTTGTTCATGATGCTCACTTTGCATATATCCATGTGGACAATTGGAAGTAAAATGAAAGACACTAGAACAAGTCATGCATGTTTCTTTAGATGGATGATGAACATGATTAGGAGAGGAAGACACTTGATTCACCAAATTTTGGTTGATCAAAAATTGATTGAACCTTTGAGTTAAGGATTTCACCTCAGCACTATGTCATTGGAATTTTCAACTTGATATAAGCCGACATTCTTCCTTCCACCTAGAATTCTACCTTTTTTGATGACAAAGATCGATGCATAGAATTTTTACTCATACTTTCATACAATTGCCAAAATCATTTTCATGTTTATCAAGATAAGAACCACCCATGGATGCGTCTATCATTCCTTTTTGATTATCCAGCAAACTTTCAAAGAAGTATTAGACTAATTACCACTTAGGAATGTCATGATGTGGACACTTCCTAAGCAAGTCATTAAATCTTTCCCATGTCTCATGAAACAATTCCCCATCCCCTTCAGAAAATTCACAAATAGAAGTTCTCATAACATTGGTCTTTGATATCGGATAGTACTTTTTCAAGAACTCTTATTGCATTTTTGCCCAAGAAGTTATCGAAAAAGGCCTAAGATTGTTGATCCAATATTTTGCTCTATCTTTAAGGGCAAAAGGAAAAAGTTTGAGTCTCAAAACCTCTTCCGGCAAGTCCGTGTATTTCACGGTGGAGCATACTTCAAGAAACTTATCCAAATTCTTGTAAGGTTTTTCACTTAAAAGTCCATGATAGTTAGGAAGCATTTGAATAGTTTGCAGTTTAATTTCATAGTGATGTGCTCTAAATAGGGGCAATTGAATGCATGTAGGTGCATTATATTCATTTGGCACATCATAATCACACAAAACAATAGGAGGATTCACAACCGATGGTGTTATAGGAACTCTTTGATGGCCTTGCATAATGAGAGGTTGTGGAGTAAAAATTGGCCAAGGCATTCCCAATGGAACTTGGCCTTATTGTTGTGGTGGAATGAATGGCCTTGGCATGCCTAATGGGACTTGAATGTTGTCATGATGCACATTAGGGTGGAGGATGCCATGTTGGTCTATGTGACCAAGATCCTCCACATGGTCGTCATGTTACTCCTCTATTGGTAAAATGTAATGATGAGAACGCCCCTTCCTCTAGGATTACAAATAATGGATTTAAAATTCAAATTAAGTGGGACAAGAGTAAGATTTAATGATCTACAACCATGCATGCACAAACAAAACAAAAACAAATAACAAACAAGTAGCAATCACTTCACCTCCACAATAAATCAATCAACAAACATCATCTACATACATTGATCCCATACTCCCATGCTTTGAATAATATATAAGAAAAATTAAATTGCCTCCATGCGGGCTGACAATCTATCTAAGAATTTAAGAACTTGTCACCACGCGGGCCGACAATTTAACAAGAGATTGAGTTAGAAAAAGCTCACAAAAGGTGCTTAAGCAACTTCAATTTAGTTTTCAAGTTTTGCTATGCTTTGCAATTTTTAGAATTTTGCCCTTTTTATGCTTAGCTTAGCTCCTTCCTTTTCAATTCTCCTTTGCTTCACTTCCTTTCTCAATGCACCTAGCCAATCAAGAACAAACACAATAAGTAATCAGAATAAAGTAAAGTAAAGACACGATCAAAAGAGTACTAATTCCTAATTATTTCCAAAACACGGCGTTGCCAAATCAATCCCTGGCAACGGCGCCAAAACTTGGTGTCGTCGTGAACCAACAAGTAAAAATGTGTTAAAGAGTGGCCAAGTTTAAATTTATAAAGTGCCACTACTACCTCTAACTACTAATATAGCTAGGGTGAGTAGGGATTGTCCCAAGGGATTGGGAGCAATGTTGATATATAAAGAAGGTCAGACAAGTAGGTCGAGTGATTAAAAGGTGGTTTGATTGGTTAATTAAACTACAATGTAAACAAATTCAATACAAAGAAATTAAAGTAAATAAAGGGTAGAGAACAAGAGAGAAGGATCTTGGGATTTAGAGGCCACCACTAAACATCACTTTTCTAGATACTCAATGTGTAATGAATGAGGTGAGATATGTGTTGCAACACTAATATGTGTGATTGATTGAATCAACAAGTATGGATGACCAATTAAGTATACATTGTTTAGACAACCTAATGAATAGCACAATATATCAAACTAAGCTGTTATTCCTTCCTTTAAGCTCACAATCAAACACTTTAACAAGCTAGAGAATTATACTACTTACATTTATAAGCATGGAACATCAAACAACAAGCATAGATTGTCCTCCCATCTAGGAAAATAAGGCAACTACACTACAACTAAACTAGGGACATGAAAATTAAACTAATTAAACTAAGGTAGAGGCACAATCCATCAAGAAATGAGTATGAACCATCAAACAAACCACAAGAGTATTCCATTAAAGCACCATGCCTTGACAATCTTTAGATTCATAACATCAACACACATAGACATGCATCAATATCACAAAACCAAGAGATAAATCCATGAACATCTATTCTAGCATACATAGATATATGAATGGAATGAAATGATCAATTGGAAGTATTAAACAACACAAATCATTGTAGAAACAAGATTCATATATAAATTAAATGTCAAGACAAGAATTACAACATAAATCCCCTCAAAATACAAAACATCAAGATCTAGAAAGCATGCTTAAGGCTAACTCTAGCCCTAAAAAGATGCTTAGCCACTCATTGATGTAGTCATCTAACCTTCAAGGGCCATCTCTATGGTAGGATTGATCTTTTTCTCCTTGATGGAAACCTTAGATGAATAGAAGAACTCCTAAATGGTGTGTGTGTCTCTCTAATCTCTAGGATCTCTCCTCTATTCTCTTGTTGTATGATTATATATTGTAAAAATGGCTCAAAATCCTTATATAGGTAGCTCCAATGTAACACCTAATGGTCAGGTTTCGTGCAGCCATCTTTTAATGAGCTGGACTCTGTTTTATTTCGAAATTGAGGAGATTTGATCGATCGAATTCTGATAAGATCGATTAAAGTATGACCAGATCGATCAAAGTATTACCAGATCGACCAAACCTTGGAAGTGCTTTTTTGGAATAAAACAAGTTTGAGATATTTTGGGAAAAAGACAAAAGTGGTAGGTGGGGATTAGATCAAAGAAGTTCGATCGATCGAAATAAAAGTTGGATCGATCGAAGATGAAAATTCTTGAGGATAAGGACAAGGGGTTTGATCTATCTTGGTGAGGCTAGATCGATCACTGTGAGATCGATCAAAAATTGGTCTTATCGATCAAAACTTGTTATTTTCCACCATTTTGCTTTTTTCTTCCATTTAGCTTGAGATTGCTTTTTTTATGCTCTAATTTGGCTAAATTGACTTATTTTGGGGATAAGCGCCTAAAAAGGGCAATAACATGAAATTAGTCTAAAACGGAAAAATAGGATAGATAAAGGTCCTAGAATACTCGAGCTTAAAGGGTTTAAATATGCACTTTTTAGTGCTCATCAGCTGACATTGCCATGGTGTTTTTGAAGTTGCTGACATTGCCTTGGTGATATACCAAAAGCTTGATCCTTCCCTTCCGTTGGAGAGCTTGAAGGCAAAGGTGATGGTTTAGGGACAGGGATGATGGTGGTTGCGGGGAGATTATGTGTTAGTGGTTGTGGAGTTTGGTGTGGTAGCGGCAACAAAATCTGGTTATTGAGGGTAATTTGGTCATTTATTTTAATATTTTATAATTAAGATTAATAAAATAATGAAGGATAATGTTGCCTTTTCACATGTTTTAACGCTCTGTTTGACTTGCAAATACCATTAGGGGGTGTCATTGTCCCAAAACAAAGTAAATTTCATCTGACTGTTCTTTTGGCAAACCTCAAGAGGTATTGCTGTACTTTATTTTATTTTATTTTTTTCTTTCATTATGGATAGACGATATATATACTCCACTCACAGCTGTATTAGTGAAGTGGAATCTCTGCCTCCAATGATTTTTTTATTATTATTTATTATTAAGTCTTTACATATAAGAAAATGATACTTAGGCCAAATCGAACAGTCTTATTGATGAATGCGTATCCCTGAATGTAATGCATTGGGACTCTCATGGATTCTACTATCCAGCATTCAAAGAATGAATGAATGCTCGGCCAGACTAGCTGTTCGTCTATAATTTATTTATTTATTTATTTATTTTAGCTAATCGTGCGGGTTTTAAACATAACATACACAACCCCATATAAAAGCCATAAAATTTGATTTTGACAACATTATATTACCTACGTTTCACAAAAGATGTCGTGTTTAGGGAAACGTGATGAGTCACATTTCCCCAAATGTGACATCTTTTGTGGGATAGAGGGAGTATGATTTATTGGGGTTCAAGATAATAACAAATCTTTCATGATTTTTATTTATTTTTTATTTTTTATTTTTTTTTTTGTCCTGACAAGAAAAGCCAAAAGGCCATTACATGAATAGCCATCAAAAGGGCAAACAAACATAACAACATCAAAGGACCCACAAAATAATAACAAACAAGATGATTCCAAAGAAACCTAAGCAAAAGCTAAGACATGACCATCGTTACGAGAACCGAAGCTTAAGCAGTTTCTAAAGTAGGAAACCGTCCCGCACCCATCAGCATGGAAATCTTGGTAGCAAATGACTGGGAGGAATCAGAATTGAAGGGGTCGGTCAATTACAATCCCAAACCCCCCGAGGAAATGGAATTAACACCAGCTAAACTACTAGGAGGGCTCAACGACCCCATCTTGCTCATAGTAGCATCTTCCATACCTTACCGCCGCTTATCTCCTTGTAACTGAGCCCTTGTAGATCCCCCAGAAGTTGCTTGACGTCTTTTATGACCCCTTTTAGCTAGTGAAGAACCCTGACTATTAGAAGTGGCAGATAAGTCAAAGTGTGAGCCTTTGCCTACAGAGGACTTTGCCTTACCTTTCTACCTTTCCTTGATCATCCTATCCCAACGCTCCAAAGGTAAAATCTGACCTTTAATAGGTTACGTGACAGAAACAAAGTTAACAGCATCATCCACCTGTATTGAGGCAATATGACTTTGTGAGGAGGATCCAATCATTAGCCCCCCTTCAGGAACAGGCAAATGGTCCCCCCTAGGGTTAAAATCCACCACCACTCCCATACCATGATGATCCAGCACTGGCCTAGTAGTCAAATCAATAGCCCCACTAGATCCTTCCCCTTGACCCTCTCCACCAGGCGTCCGGTTTGGATCCCCAACACAAGACAAAGCTACTACCGGTGGTTGCAAAGGAGGCCTAGGAACAAATAAATTTGGACCTAAATGACTCCCAAAGAGACCAAAAAAGTCACCAAGCTACTTTGGAAAAGGCCGAGTGAGAGAGGATGAGGGAGAATGACCAACATCATCCGCCCCTTCAGAGTTAGCCTCCTCCATATAAAGCCAATTTTTTGTGTGAGTATCACTTCTATTATCCCCCCCATCCTCAGTTTGCCATAAATCCCTACCAATAAAGCCTTCTACTCTAAGCCAACCCCCATACTCCTTAAAACCCATAAAATTAGAACCGCCCTCCACCTGACAGACCTTCCAGTGATGCCCAATCACTTTACATCGGAAACAAAAAGAAGGCAATTTTTTATAACTAATTTAGGCCACTAAAGCCTCTCCCGTCGGGCTATGCAACACCACATGATGTCTAAGAGGTTGTAAAACATCCAACTCCACCTTAATACGTAGCACCCTGCTGTCAGCCATCCTTTTCTCAGTTCCCTCAGCAATACTCTTGTCCCGCAATTCAACTTTGAGGCATTAGCTAAAGGAGTTAGCAATCTGTTGGCCGACCTTTTCAGATAAAAGATCTGCCTTAACCTTAGAGAGCTGAATCCAGAATGGGGCAACTTGGAATGGACTTGCCGATGATAAGATTCCCTCCTCTCAAACCTTGATGACCACAAGATGGCCGTCAAAAAGCCACGGACAGCCGAGAATCACACCTTGATGGACCCCTGGATTTAGAATAATTAATTGGAACGGGTTGTGGCCAACCTTGTATACTTGAAGCTTCTGGAACATTGGTTGCTTTTGTTAATCTTTAGGCTACAACTTGGAGAAAAGTTTGCCAAAGGTAAATTTCGCACCTGCAAGAGTAAGAGATTTAGAGGTCCAGACTTTAGCAAATAGACTCTCATTACAAACCTAAACACCTTGAGCCATATCCTCAGGTGATAGTTGGATCGGCACTTTCTTAGTCGATGTTAATGTCAAGTCTCCAAGATGATTAAGAATGCCCTGCTCCATGAAAGCCTCAGAGGACGCAACACCGTTAAGAAAAATAAAAGGACCAAAGAGTGTCCATAAAGGCAACAGAGAAATATACAAAAAGGAAATAAGCCACACACAACTGGTATACTAAGAGAACATCCCATAAATAGCTCTGGGATCACCCAAAGTTGAACAACAGATAAGCTCCACCACAGTACCACTACCTTGGCAGAGCCTCGGATACTGGGGGAAGTGACCATTGTGCACAGCTCGAGCCAAGAATTGCGTAGACTCATCAAACCTGAAATCGTATTCCAGACGGCAAAGAATTCTAACCATATACCTAAACGGGCCAGCCCTAATTATGAAAAGAAAATACATACCCGATAATGATGAGGGTCCAAGGGTCACCCAGGTTAAAAACTTGGGCCTCAAAAAAGGGTCCATCTTAGACCCCAACTCTAGAACCTTCCTTGACGTCAACAATGAGGACACCATTCCATGCCCTGACACCCAGACCGACATCAAAAGCCAACACCAAAGGTTCATCACGTCCTCCGCCAGCAGACCTCCAGCAAGCTGGAACCACCCTGAAATAGTGGCCCAACAACACCACACCCTCCACCCCAGGTCCCAAAAATCAGGTCGAAGCAGATCCCAAAAAAGATAGAGTCCAGGAGAACCCCCCCCCCCCCCCCCCCCCCCCCCCGGCCTTAGCTATTTCCCTCTAACCAGAGCCCTATCAGTCACCACCAATCCATTTTCCTCCCCCCCACCCCCCAATGGATAGAGCAACATCAACAAGCAGTGGTTTACACAGAGAAGGCAAAGTCCCCTTCCAAAAAGACGGAGATAAAAGCAGATCCGAACTGGTACACCACCAAAACACCCTAAAGATGATCAAGCGATGAATGGTAAAATGGAAACGAGTAAAGTTACGAAGCGAAGACATAACCAACAAATAAACTCAGCCCAAACCCAGATCAAAACAAAGCTAAAAAAAACACACACAAAACCACTTCAAATCGAACCCTAAACAGATCAAATCACTCCCAAAAAATAGAACCCCTATTTACACAGATCCGGTTAGGCGTCCCTCAAATCACTCCCACACCCTCTGATTAAGTGATTGCCCTTAAAACAAAAACTCCTAGCACCTGGAATCACCTATCCAGACAGAACGCCACCTAACCACAGTAAACACACTTAACGTCTTACGGAAAGATCAAAAGATCACCACTGATCAAACTCTCGATAAACGAGAACCCTCTGATAAACAGAGAAACCCTTGATCATGCAAGGCTTTAATTAATTCAAAAAAATATGTAAATCTTTCATGATCAAAACCATCAATCGCTATGGAACTTGTGTAGATAGTGACATTGCAAGGAATCCATTAATAGTAGAGTTACATTATCTTTTTTTTTTTGGGAGGGGGTGGCTTACCATGCATATTGGAGCAAGAACTTTCTTGATGTAATGTGCGTGTCCAATTATCCATATGCTATTTAGTCAGTAGGTATCTTAAAATCACTGTAGTTTTCATACAAAAGTCATAAGACACTTTTAGAGAGATAATATATATATATATATACACACACACACACACATTGTAGCTAATGAAATTCCTGGTATTGTAAATGGAGAAGGACCACTGGGTGCATGTATTTGGAAACGAACCGTTAAAAATACTAGACGAACTCAAAAGGTATATACCACTTTTTTTGAGGCAATAAAATATATATAGTTAATCAACTTCGAATTCTTTGAAATATCGTTATACTATGTTTTAAAGTTTATCCTGGTAAAGAATTAAAGAAAGTAACTTATCAGAAAAAATAAATAAATAAAAATGAAAGGAAGAAGGAAGGAAGGAAGGGTAAAGGACTATCTTGCTTGATAAAACTAATTAGAAAGGGTAAAATGGTCATACACATTACACGATGCATGTTTTGTCAAAAGAATCCGCAAATGTGTTACAAAGCAATATGCAATTTTTGTAAGCACAGAGAAATTATTTGGTAACAAAAATAATACACTAAATGTTTTGCTACTTTTTGAAAGCATATGAGGATGTGTTCAGTTGTATGGAATTAGAATTGGAATTAGAATTGGAATTGGAATTGAAATTAAAATTGAAATTGAAATTTTAGAACTAAAATTTATAAAATTTTAGAAAAATAAATTAAAAAATTGAACTAAAATTTTATCAAATTTTATCAATTTAATACCTCAATTCTATGCAGCCGAACACACTTAAAAAATCAAAAGCAAAACTTCATTCCTTTCGTTTCAAATCCCCTTGGACAAACGTAGTGAGAATATTATTCCAAGGGTATATTCAAAAGGTTAGCCTATCCCACCTTTCCTTTCCAATCCTCTCCCCCCTCTTTTTAAAAATAAGCACAATATAAGTAATCCCTTCTCCTCCTCTTTTCTTTCAATGAATTGACATCCAAGTCAGGTGTGATATAAGATATAGTTGTCATCGATATTAATTAGAAGGAATACCGCCAGATATCTAGTTCGAATAGTATGATCTTTTTCAAAGAGGAATAAGCATTGGAGTCTCGCAAAGGACATGTTGTGGCTATGTAATTGTTTCAAAGTACTTAAAAGAAAAAGAAAAAAAAGGTAAAGTACACAAAATCTCCTTAAACTATGTCTAAATTTGTAAATAACTCCATTTAAATATATTTTGTGTATAATAGTCCAAGACTATCATATTTTGTTGCAAAATGTCCCAATACCTAGACTATTTTTTTATTAATTGGCTATAATATCATTTTCCTATTAAATTACACTTGATTTATTTTTCTTATTGAAATAAATTATGAAATTAAAATATTCATACTGATTTGATGATGTATTCTTTATTAAATTTGCATTAATTTACCTTAAATTTTTTTAATTAATTGTTTAAATAAAAATATTAAGTAATTGTTTTTAAACAATTTAATTAATTTCTTATTTTTTAATAATATATTGGATGGAAAAGAAGGTTTTTTTTAAATGTAATTTATGGATTTTTCATGAATACATTTTATGGAAAAAAGAGGTACTTTTTACAATAAAATTTTAAACTAAGTATAATAAGTTTTATTATTAGTAATAAAATTTATGTAATAAGATAATCAATCATTTTAGAAAATTGTAGTTACAAATCTATTTTTTTTTCATTTTTAATGATAAATTGATACTTATAATAAAATTAAGGTAAATAATAAAATTAATATTTAGATAAGAGAAAAGATAATAAAAATAACTTAATAAGAAATGACAAATTTAGTGAGACATGATAAAATGACCTTTTGCGACGAATTTGTCTTTAATTGCAACAAATTAATAATTCAAGGGGGAAATTGTAGTTTAGAAAAATTATTTTCAAAAAGGTAATAGTTCAATGAATTTTTTTTTTTTTTTTTTTTTTTTTTTTTGCATTTTACCTAAGATAATACTATTAATAATAATATATAATAATCATCAATGAAAAGGACTAAACCAGACCAATATATATGTATATATGTATTGAGTGTGTGGATGTATATTAGTATTTATTGAGGTTAAAGTCTTCCTAAGTTATGAACAAGAAACTATAGTACTACCTCCTTCCCAATATAACTGTCCACTTAGTACTATTGTATTTTTCATGTAATATGTTCATGAAAAATTAAGAAATTCATTAAATTGTTATAGAATTTTCTACTAAAGATTTTTATTTAAATAATTAATTTCAAAAATTAAAAGGTAAATTTATGCAAATTTAATGAAGAATATGTCATCAAATTAGTATGAAATTTTTTAATAATTTATTTCAATAAGAAAAATAGATCGTGTAATTTAATAAGAAAGGGCGTTATGGTCATTTCATGAAATATAGTTTAGACATTGGGTCATTTTGCAACAAAATGTGATAGTTCAGGGGGGGTATTATGCACAAAATATATTTCAGGGGAGTTAATTACAAATTCAAACATAGCTTTTTTTTTTTTTTTTTTTTTTTTTTTTTTTCGCACTTTACCATTGGCAACAATCGATCGAAGAAGTGGGTTCTGCAAATCAAACTCCAACCCATCACTTTACATTCGAATCACTCCCTCAACATCATCACATTCATTTCCTCGCATCCCCACTACGGCAACACTGCCACAAGCCGTTGCCTCTTCTTCTCCGACTTCTGGACTGCTGTTGATTTTGTCGCCTCATCTCTCTCAGCCATGGAGATTCGCAAAGGCTACATCATCGTACTTCTCAGTCCAAAAAAATTCATCAAAATTTTGCCTCCTTTTTCTTGATTCGGGATGTTTGTTAGTATAATTTTAGGGTTTGATTTTGTTTCGCCACCTTCGATTCATTCTCCACCATCGCCATATCACAGCCACCATCATCACCACCATCGCAGGAGTTTGGTCGGAAGACCAAAAATCAAGTCATGGTGGTTTGGAGGAGGACTTGCGGGAGTGGCAACCAACGAAGGAGTGATAAACCCAAACCGGCGGATCCAAGATATTGATGGGGTGGGCTAAATTTTTTTTTGGATGAGCTAATACTAGTAATATATATATATTTTTGGTGAACTGGGCTAAAATTACCCATTATAATAAATAAATAAATAAATTTGGGGTGGGTTGGAGCCCACCAAAACATACACATAGATCCGCCTTGCTTATATATATATATACATTTTGTTAAAGCTGAGAAAAATATATTTAAAGTGGAAAAGTTGGGCAAAATCCTTTGAATAATATATTTGAAATTTGATTGGATCATTTAATAACCAATCAAATATCGTATTGTAACGACTTGAACCCGTAGGTCCGAGCCGCTAATAGGGTCCTTACCCGAACCCGAGATTACCTATGTAAATACCATCAAATCCGGCGTCGATACATCATCCTTATGTCATAACTATACTTCATGAGGACTCTAGACAAGATTCCGAGGCTCAGGGTTAGTTATATCATAAGAAGGAACAAGTTTAACAAAACAGAAGCAAACCGGTCGACCAAAATGGAGCTTTGGTCGACCGATATGACAGCTGTTCCGGTCGACCGAAATGGCCATTCCGGTCGGCCGGTTGTGACCCAAAATTTGATAGAGCTACTGGAAATCTCGGTCGACCAAAATGGCTATGTGAGCTGCAAAATTTTCATTGAACTATGAACACGGGAATGAATAAAAGCCTTCTGTGAAACCTTAAAACTGAATAATTCTTGTCCAAACATATGTAAAATCATTGATTTTAGATCACAATGGCTGTTAAGGTTTAACAACTACAGTATCATGCATGATTCTTCATAGTTTTTTTTAGGAAAAAAACAAAAATCTATATAATTTACAGCCCATGGTTTACATTTGTTGCTGCAACATTACCAAACTACACTTGGTCTTTACAAAAGAAAATAGGTCATAATTCTATACAAATGACAACAAAATGATGGTTCCAATCCAGTCTAGAGTTGTGGAGGATTTTCGTCTGCCAATTCTTTTCCCGAACCTGAAAAATGTTAAAACAATAGGGTGAGCTAAATGCTCAGTAGGAAGTGTCTAAGACACACCTCTTATGACCCCATGAATCCATATAAAGCATATGATAAAAGAAGTACGTGATCATGCTATAGGGAATATCACAGCAACAACAGCCACAACAAGTACATGTGCAGGTCATCCAACCATGAATACACAATGTATGCCAATGAAGTGCAATGTCATGCCAATGTTGCTCCCCATTTCTGAAACAATTCCGTTTCACCATTCTAAACCGTTAATGCAACCCGGCCCATAGCACCTTTATGGTGCCACGAGGGAAGGATTGGTTAGCTATCCCCGACCACATGGCACCTTTATGGTGTCATCTGGGCCTAGGTAGCTCAACCACGCTAGGGTCTCTCCCTAGTTCTCACTAGATCACACTAACACCCCGGACCACTAGGCACCTCCTAGGTGTTCAAGTTTTCGCAAACCTTTCAGAAATCATTTTTCCTCAAAACAATTTTATTTATTTTAAAACATTTCTCCCCTTTTCTTTCCCAAGGTATGCATGAATGCTTCGTGCTTCTAAATACCAATCAACAATAAAATTCCATATGCTCTTTTACATCATCGTCACATTTTTGATAGAAAATTTTAAACATTTATTTCACAATCACAACATCAATTTCTATAGCAATTGAGAAATCACAAGACACAATATACCAAAATTAAGCATACTTCTTCACAATAATGTAAATAGTCATGTATATAACCCAACTAACATGTAAAACACATTCATCATTTTGAGTATATACAACCACAGTAGTAATGGACAAGATAAATGAAATTAAGCATGCTTAAGGTAAAACTAAAGAGGAAAATTCACAAAAAATCGATTAGAACACCCCTACCTCAATAGAGAAGAAAACCCCCAAAACCATGCCCTAATTCAAAAATTCAAAGGTTAGTTAAATGGTGTTTGGCTCCTATCAAATTGATGGCCTCGACGAGCTCTCCAACTTTGCCTAAGGTAATACCATCAAATTCCCAAAGAGCTAGGCTTAATCCAGCCTTGAATGGAAGGAGAAGAAAAAGAAAAGAGAAGGTAAGGAGAGAGAGAATCTGCTGGGAAAAAAGAGAGGAAAATGAGGCTATGTAATGGCCTATTGGCCATTAACAATATGAGTGGAGGTGGGTTCCTCCACTAAGATATTTTTTTCCTTTTAATTCCCACCACAAAATATATTTATGCTCTAATTATAATACAACCACACAATTGAACTTACAACATAAAATTATGCACAAATTAATAATACATGAAATGCAATGGACTCGAGATGCAACCCTGTACATAACAATTCTGGTAGCAGGTCCCACCTGGAACCTTCAGGCCCAAAAAATAGAAAAATTAATAAAGATAGACACACCTAGCACACCCCACGGTGTCCAGCACGTAAAATGAGAAAAGACTAAAATTGTGACCACCCTGGATTTTTCAACCCAATGTGTCCTGTGATGACCCAAAACGGATCCAAAATGCGGAAGCAAAAGATAGAACAATGATCTCTAGAGATACAACATTCCTCTAAGACACCAATGTGACCCCCAACGAGGTTACGAAACTCAAAGGAAGTAAATGCGGAAGTAACGTTTCAAAAATGGATAAGAATGAACCTAGGGGCAAAATGATCATTCTAGACTGAAATGGGTGACACTGTACACACCATTGGAAAGAAAATGAAAAATTAATAAAGATAGACTCAAGAATCACTTGATTCGGAATCCGGACGACAAAGATATCAAGTTCTAAAGTCGAAGGAAGGGAAACCATATCCCGATTCGAACCAAAAACAGACACTACCTTACTAAAACTTAAATAACTTAACCTATAAGAAGAATCTGAAGCTCTAATTGGTACCATTGGAAATACTATTTTGACGCGATCAATTTAGACTCAAGAACGGACCAATTCGGAGTTAAAACAAAGAAGATATGATAGTTTGAAGTTGGAGGTGCAGTGCTGAACCAAGACACAAACACACACACACATGAACAGTACCTCGAGGGCTCGAGAAAGGGCTTCTAGTGCTTGAACGGCACAAGCCCAAGGGCCAAAACTCTTTGCCCCAACTTTGAGCGCTTGAACCCCCTCTAGAGCGCTCGAACTGCTAAAAGCTTAGCAGAAATCTGAGTTTGAAATGTGATTTTGAGGACTTTTTGGCCCTTTCTGAAAAAAACACAAAGAAGAAACAACCCTCAAAATCATGTTTTCTAGCCAACCATCCCAAAAGAAAACTTTATTTTTCATGTGAAAACCACAAAATGCCCTTATACTCAGTTTAGGCTCAAAACGGCAAAAATGTAAGTTTGCACCAAACATACATTTGACCCCAAATGCATTTCTAGGCTGAAACAAATTTGCACGCAAATGTAATAACTGATTTTGAGCACGCGGAAATGGTCTGCGGCTCCCGGAAACGACCGATGCAAAATTCAACTCCCCGACAGCCAAAAAGGCGAAAATGAATTTGAAATGGAAATTTTGAAAACCAAAATTAACAAATGATTCGAAATTACCGTTTGGACCTTGGTCATGCTTTATATATGATTAATGAATGCTAATGGAAGAATCTCATACACAATGCACACCCCGGTGCAAAATAACATACTAAAATGCAAAATTTTAATATATTCTCATTAAAGGGAAAATTAAACATCCATGACGTATATGTGATTTCAAAAGAAGTTTGGCCCTTGGCCTCATGTCATATACATAAAATGAGAATCAAAAAGTGTGCTTAGGCACACATTACAAGTTTAGAATCAAATATACACATTTGACAAATAAGACTACAATTGGCATTCCGAGCCAACCTTCACAAAAATGGAAGTCTTCAAGTCCACAATTCATCCAAGCATAATGGGAGTCTCAACTTTAATTCTTGTAACTGAAATATGCCCCAATATCGTAGGGGTGAGTAACATAAAGCTACTCGTAGGAAATGAGCATGCATCGACCTACGTTTTACAAGTTTGCATGATTTAATTATTATGGTTTATTCCACCAAACGTCTATGTCAAAAGTGAAACTCAAGGAGCATCCTAGCTACCTAAGATCATTTCTAGCATAAATCACATCTTTCAAGCAATTCCAAAAAATATAGGAACATGTTATACAAGCAACAAGATATAGATTCTCAAAATTATCAACTTAAAATCTAAAATGCTAGAATAATCAAAGTAGGTCATGCCACCTAACTTCTATGTTCCAAATGAATCTATAAGATCATTCCTAAACCACATTTGAACATATAAGGCATAATATACGTAACAACATCAAAGTTCACAATGATTCACGAAAATCATAAAACATAGATACGCTTAACAACATCAAAATGATTCACAAAAATCATAAAACATAGATGTACTTAACAACATCAAAATGATTCACTAAAATTATAAATGTAGATGTACTTAACAATATCAAAATGATTCATTAAAATCATAAACATGGATGTAATTAACGACATCAAAATGATTCATTAAAATCATAAACATAGATGTACTTAACAACATCAAAATGATTCATTAAAATCATAAACAAGGTTGTACTTAAAAACATCAAAATCACCAATAACCAAAACCACAAGTTATAATATAAACATGATTGTTAATTTGGAATTGAATGCGAAACCAAATAGTGGAAGACTTGGACATCTAAGCTCGGAATTCTGCCAAGACCTCAATGGTTATTCCGGGCGCCAACCCGCAGGGAAGACTACCCTAAGTGCGCACTATCTTAATTGGGGAGAACTCATACCTCCCGCACTAGATCCAAACTCTAGCCATGTTACTAGTAACCATGTCCCAAAAGAATCCAAAATAAACCAAATAAGTTCACAACTTATACATAATTTATATAGTGCATGAAAACACCTTCCATGCACAAGTAGGTTGAAACCATACAATCCATGCCTTAGAGTTTCAATTCTAAAATGACGTACATAATGTTAATTACAAACTGTGCAATTCACTACACATGGCATCAATATATTCCATAAAGAAAACATGTTCTCATGAATATAAATATAACAACAAAGTTGTCCAATGCTTAAAACACAACAAAGTCAATACATAACAAGTTCAAGTCCATGACTTGAATATAAAAACAACTTCTAAAAATACCAGTAGATCCATGGAGCCATTGGATATAATTTAATTAAACAAGATAATCAAATTCTCTAGATTTCAATCAAATTTGAATAACCTCAAATTAATATATGTTAAATAACATAACATGCTCATTACATATATCAAATCAAAAGTGTCAAATAAGCAAGATAGCATCATATAGAATTTAATTAATTTAAATTAATCAAATCTCTAGATTTCAAAAGTTATTCAAATGATCCCTAATTCACATATATCAAGCACCAACTCATGGTCATAACATATCTCAAGTCCAAAATGGGATACAAGCAAAACACAATTTACTAGAATTTAAATCAAATTAAATTCTTTAAATCTCTAGATTTAAAAACTCATTTAAATCATCCTAATTTAATATACAACAAAGATCAAGTCATGGCCATGCCATATATCTAGTCCAAAATGAGTTATAAACAAACTACCATTAATCATAATTTCACAAATTAATACCATACACGCATACAAGTTGTATAAGCATAAAAAACATGCAAGATAACAAACATATAACCCTATAACATCCCTTATCCCACTAGAGAATCGTCTTTCTAGAATCCAAGGCAAAATCAACACAAAATGGCAAACCCTTCTAGGGTTATGAAGAGGAGAGTGAGGGGAACAAAAAGTGTTCCAAGCTTCAAGGTCTAAGGTGAATGGAAGGACCTCAAAAATTAAGGTTAAGGCTTAAGGTTTCAAGCTCCATCCATGGAGGCTAGGGTTTTCTTTACAAGAGAGGGAGGAAATGGAAAATAATGAAGTTGAAATGTGAGTGGAGGGGATAGAGATCCCCCACTCACTATGTGCTCTTACGCTACCTCTCACACACACACTAATGCAAGATCGAATTGTGAGCCTACACTTGTCACTCATCCAAGCATCCATTGTAGGCTTAATCCTTAGCCTACACTTGCCAGCCATCCAAGCTAACAAGTGCACCAATCCTAGGCCAACAAATGGTTAAATCCTCACCCTCCAAATGTCATCATCCAATGCATCAAATTGTTTCCACACAAATGTCAACAAGTGGACTTATGAGAGTGTGACACTTGTCATACTTAGCAAAAATTTTGAAAAGGTTCTTTTTGAAAATATCTTCCAAATTAAATTACAAAATGGTCCCCAAGACAAAAAATAATTACTTTATTTAATTACACAAAAATCCCTTAAGTTTAGAATATTACAAAAGGGTTATGCATCTATACCCTTTATAAGAAAAGTAAACACTTAGCATGCTTTTATAGGAAAGTAAAAATACACATAGCATGGAATTTAAGTATTGTGGATGCATGCAAAAACAGAAATCAAATCCGAACACGAAAAGTGAGGTTATGCCAACAAGTGACAACCGAGAAAAAGACGAAAGTAAATAGTGTCACAAAAGTGAAAATATGAAAATGACTCGGTCCTCAAAAAAAGTCATCAATCCAAGGAAAAGAGTCTCAGAAACCATCCCCGAGCACTTAAGATGACACTAAGTGACGAGAAACTAAACTCAGAAAGGAAAAAATCAACGGAAAAAAAAAAAATATCTATGAAAATCTGAGAAAAAGAAAGGAAGGAAAATGACCGAGTCATTACAACCTTCCCACCTAAAAAGGGATTTCGTCCCCGAAATCCAGCCCCAACCAATAAAAGGCGAAACTAGGAAAACTACAAAGTACATCTCCGAGTATCCCACACAACACGTTACACCAGCGACCTCAAAGTTGAAAGGAACCCCACAACCCAGTATCATTTTCACCCACGTGCTCATGACAAGACAACCTCTCAAAAGGAAAATGACCACGCGGCCATACAACAAGTCAGAACTCACACACAGAACCTAAGGTCAGACAAGGGAACGGAACATAACAACCGAAAGCATCCCTCTTGATAAACCATCAAACGGATCCAAAACACATCCACCAAAAAGGACTCCAAAATAATCACGTATCAAATCAGGGTACAAAACAAACACAACGTGGTAGTACGAATAGTGGCCAAAACCTGCCCACGACGCACTCAAATGTGTGGTAGCAATGACAGTACCTTGTGCCTGCCCACACTTACTCGTCAGTAAGGTAGCATCGACGGCAACTAGTACTCACCCACAACACACAACTTTGTATGGTAGCATGACAGTATAAGGCACTAGTTCATAACCTGCCCCCCACTAGGTCTACCCATGAAACCTCTCCATACAAATGACATCAATGTGAAAAATGATCATTACCAAAAGCACTACGGGGACCAACATTTTGTGAGAGTTGAGATATGGTCCAAAGATGTCCGGCCGGACCATCCTGGCCAATCCTAAAACTCTGACAACAATCTTATAGGTACCGCTATGCTTAAGGCCCCAAATCCTCAACACAACAAAACCAACATCTCCAATGTCTTAAAATACCCCTATTAACAACATTAATCAGGAATCCAAAACCTGACAGGCAAGTCAATGCCTACAGAAATCAAAACGAACCTCACAATAAGACATTTCATCGAAAGTCCTTTATATCTCCCTGAAACAGATCAACTACAATACTACACCGTAATCAAACATCAGATCCGCATCCCTATCATGGATAACTAAATCCTCAAAATACAAATCCACTAAGTGGCACACATATCAGAATGCCAACAACCAAGGTCACAAAATGAATCTTTCAAAACCGTACTTGGAAATACCAAGTTAAATCAAAATTCCTCAATTTTTGATCCACAACCAATCATCAGAACTACGATTCCTCAAAACTATGCCAAGTCATAACTAGGACGAGAAACTCCACAGACAAACCATATCCAACAATGATCTTTCAAAACTCTTCCTAAGAGTCAACCACATCAAGGTCTCCAAAACTAAAACAAGTCTCCAAAAGGCATCCTCAAAAGAGCACCGAGCTCACCTTACGAATTAAAAAAATCCTCAATCAAATGAACACAAGTTCTTGTAAAATGATCTCACACCAATCCACTCACTCTGAGCACCTTAACCCGTCAACAACCACGGCAAAACTCCCCAAGGGAAGACATGAAAGAAAGGGGACCACCAGTTCTACGAAGGATAACACCATGACTCAGTCTCTGAAATGAAAGACAACAAGGTCAAAGACTTCACCCCCTACATGGAAGTAGTCGACCAAAATCAACCAAATCCTCACTAAGGACTCAAAACAACAATGGTGATCCTCACGGACCAACCAAACCCAAAACCGTACATAAGGCAACGAAGAGAAGAGACTCACTCCTTGTGAGTCCCTTACTTGAACCAAGAAAAAGAAGAAACCCTATTCTCCCACAAATGTCAACACGACAACCACGAAAAGGGAACAAAAGGGAAAACCGAATATGGAAGTCATGCATATGACAAGGAATGCAACTACCAAATAAATAAATCTACTCACATAGATAAAATCAAAGTTATATGTAGCACGTCTCCATGTAAGCACAAAATCATGTCACTAAAGTATAACAACAACATGGCATCTCTAAGCATATAAAGAAGGCATGCTAATGCCACACAATAAGAAAGCAAATGTGGACACACTTCCACCTACTCATGAGTCACAATATTAGAAATCATACTACTAACATGGTAGTAAATTAAACTGCAGAAAATAAAATGATGTAACAATGAACCCCATGGACATCGTGTCCTAGAGTGTCTAAGAAAAAGGGAAGACCAGTCCTAGCCATAACTGTCTCCAAAAACCAATGCGACAACAACCTGTCTCAAAACAAATGTGAGCCTTTACCACAATGGTAAGACTCCAACAATCCAACTCCGAATCTAAAGGTGACACTATAAATGACACTAACAATGTAATGCTCTCACCAACCTAAACCATCGATCAATCGACTCGATCCCAAAAGTATCATCACACAAAAAGAACTCAAACAAAATGGCCACTTTAGCCATACAATCTGAAAACCAAATCAATCTCCAAAATCATCCTCAAAACGACCATCAATCACCGTCTCAACACTAGACGCTCAAAACAAAACTCACATCATCGCCAACCAAAAGGACAACACCTATCACAACAAAACTAACATTGATTCCATCCGAACTGCACTTGTAGCTAGCCAGTACGGTAGCATGACAGTGCCAGGCACCTTCCCACAAACATACCCGCCCACAAAAATTGCAATCTTAGAGGAACCTTCCAAAACAACCAAGGATCCTAAGAGGTCTATAACCTCATCATGGCCCAAAACCAACAAATCCACCACCACGGTAACGCCAAATGACTCATCTTACAAGAGCCTAAACAAAAGGTGACCATCCACCTACCTCAAAACCAATGCTAGGTCGACAACAACCTATACCATAATGAGACTGTGACTACAATCACCATCAACCTCAACTCGTGTCTCAATGACCAATCCTGTGTCATGCCAAATATGCAACACAATTATGCATATATAATTCTAATCTAGTATACGTCACATGTAATACTCTTTACATTAGAATAAAATAATGTTAAACAAACGGCATACAACATGTAGTACGTAAGCACATAAACATATTATCAACCAAAACATGTTATCATAAAGCATATAAACACACAGAGCATGGCAACAAAAGCATGATATGCACCCAAAACCTGTCGTCCTAAGGTTTTCGAACCTAGGAGCTCTGATACCACCTGTGACGACCCTGGATTTTTTAACCCAGTATGTCCTGTGATGACCCAAAACGGATCCAAAATACAAAAGCAAAAGATAGAACAATGGTCTCTAGAGATATAACACTCCTTTAAGACACCAATGTGACCCTCAACGAGGTCACAAAACCCAAAGGAAGTAAATACGGAAGTAACGTTTCAAAAACGGATAAGAATGAACCTAGGGGCAAAATGATCATTCCACACTGAAATGGGTGCCACTGTGCACACCATTGGAAATACAACCAAAAATTAATAAAGATAAACTCAAGAATCACTTGATTCGAAGTCCGGATGGCAAAGATATCAAGTTCTGAAGTCGAAGGAAGGGAAACCTTATCCTGGTTCGAACCAAAAACAGACACTAACTTACTAAAACTTGAATAACTTTAGCTACAAGAAGAATATGAAGCTCTAATTGGTACCATTGGAAAGCTTATTCTGACACGATCAATTTAGACTCAAGAATGGACCAATTCGAAGTTAAAACAAAGAAGATATGATAGTTTGAAGTTGGAGGTGCAGTACTGAACCAAGACACAAACACACACACACATGAACAGTACCTCGAGCGCTCGACCAAGGGCTTCAAGCACTCGAATGGCACACGCCCAAGGGCCAAAACTCACTGCCCCAACTTCGAGCACTCGAACCACCCTTCGAGCGCTCGAACTGCTAAAAGCATAGTAGAAATCTAAGTTTGAAATGTGATTTTGAGGACTTTCTGGGCCTTTTTGAAAAAAACACAAAGAAGAAACAACCCTTAAAATCATGTTTTCAAGACAACCATGTCAAAAGAAAACTTTATTTTTCTTATGAAAACCCCAAAATGCCCTTATGCTCAGTTTAGGCTCAAAACGGCAAAAATGTAAGTTTGCACCAAACATACATTTGACCCTAAATGCACTTCTAGACTGAAATAAATATGCACGCAAACGTAATAACTGATTTTGAGCACGCAGGAATGATCCGCGGCTCCCGGAAACGACCAATGCAAAATCCAACCCCCCGACGGCCAAAAAGGCAAAAATGAATTTGAAATGGAAATTTTGAAAACCAAAATTAACAAATGATTGAAAATTACCGTTTGGACCTTGGCCATACTTCATACATGATTAATGAATGCTAATGGATGAATCTCATACACAATGCACACCCTGGTGCAAAATAACATACTAAAATGTAAAACTTTCATATATTCTCATTAAAGGGAAAATTTAACATCCATGATGTATATGTGATTTCAAAAGAAGTTTGGCCCTTGGCCTTATGTTATATACATAAATGAGAATCAAAAAGTGTGCTTAGGCACACATTACAAGTTTAGAATTAAATATACACATTTGACAAATAAGACTACAATTGGCATTCCGAGCCAACCTTCACAAAAATGGAAGTCTTCAAGTCCACAAGTCATCCTAGCATAATGGGAGTCTCAACTTTAATTCTTGTACCTGAAATATGCCCCAATATCGTAGGGGTGAGTAACATAAAGCTACTCGTAGGAAATGAGCATGCATCGACCTACATTTTACAAGTTTGCATGATTTAATTATTATGGTTCATTCTACCTAACGCCTATGTCAAAAGTGAGACTCAAGGTGCATCCTAGCTACCTAAGATTATTTCTAGTATAAATCACATCTTTCATGCAATTCCAAGCAACATAGGAACATGTTATACAAGCAACAAGATATAGATTCTCAAAGTTATCAACTTGAAATCTAAAATGCTAGAATAACCAAAGTGGGTTATGCCACCTAACGTCTATGTTCCAAATGAATCTATAGGATCATTCCTAAACCACATTTGAACATATAAGGCATAATGTACTTAACAATATCAATGTTCACAATGATTCACTAAAATCATAAAACATAGATACGCTTAACAACATCAAAATGATTCACAAAAATCATAAAACATATATGTATTTAACAACATCAAAATAATTCATTAAAATCATAAACGTAGATGTACTTAACAACATCAAAATGATTCATCAAAATCATAAACATGGATGTACTTAACAACATCTAAATGATTCATTAAAATCATAAACATAGATGTACTTAGCAACATCAAAATGATTCATTAAAATCATAAACATGGATGTACTTAACAACATCAAAATCGCCAATAACCAAAATCACAAGTTACAATATAAACATGATTGTTAACATGGAATTGAATGCGAAACCAAATAGTGGAAGACTTGGACATCTAAGCTCGGAATTCTGCCGAGACCTCAATGGTTTTTCCGGGCACTAACCCACAGGGAAGACCACCCTAAGTGCGCACTATCTCAATTGGGGAGAACTCATACCTCCCATTACAGAGCCAAACTCTAGCCATGTTACTAGTAACCATGTCCCAAGAGAATCCAAAATAAACCAAATAAGTTCACAACTTATACATAATTTATATAATGCATGAAAACACCTTCCATGCACAAGTAGGTTGAAACCATACAATCCATGCCTTAGAGTTTCAATTCTAAAATGACATACATAATGTCAATTACAAACTGTGCAATTCACTAAACATGGCATCAATATATTCCATAAAGAAAACATGTTCTCATGAATATAAATATAACAACAAAGTTATCCAATGCTTAAAACACAACAAAGTGAATACATAACAATTCAAGTCCATGATTTGAATATAAAAACAACTTCTAAAAATACTAATAGATCCATGGAGCTATTGGATAGAATTTAATTAAACAAGATAATCAAATTCTCTAGATTTCAATCAAATTCGAATAACCTCAAATTAATATATGTTAAACAACATAGCATGCTCATTACATATATCAAATCAAAAGTGTCAAATGAGCAAGATAGCATCATATAGAATTTAATTAATTTAAATTAATCAAATCTCTAGATTTCAAAAGTTATTCAAATGATCCCTAATTAACATATATCAAGCACCAACTCATGGTCATAACATATCTCAAGTCCAAAATGGGATACAAGCAAAACACAATTTACTAGAATTTAAATCAAATTAAATTCTTTAAATCTCTAGATTTAAAAACTCATTTAAATCATCCTAATTTAATATACAACAAAGATCAAGTCATGGCCATGCCATATATCTAGTCCAAAATGAGTTATAAGCAAACTACCATTAATCATAATTTCACAAATTAATACCGTACATGCATACAAGTTGTATAAGTAACAAAAACATGCAAGATAACAAACATATAACCCTATAACATCCCCAACCTCACTAGAGAAGTGTCTTTCTAGAATCCAAGGCAAATCAACACAAAATGGCAAACCCTTCTAGTGTTATGAAGAGGAGAGTGAGGGGAACAAAAAGTGTTCCAAGCTTCAAGGTCTAAGGTGAGTGGAAGGCCCTCAAAAATCAAGATCAAGGCTTAAAGCTTCAAGCTCTATCCATGGAGGCTAGGGTTTTCTTTACAAGAGAGGGAGGAAATGGAAAATAATGAAGATGAAATGTGAGTGGAGGGGATAGTGATCCCCCACTCACTATGTGCTCTTACACTACCTCTCTCACACACACTAATGCAAGATCAAATTATGAGCCTACACTTGTCACTCATCCAAGTATCTATTGTAGGCTTAATCCTAAGCCTACACTTGTCAACCATCCAAGCTAACAAGTGCACAAATCCTAGGCTAATAAGTGGATAAATCCTCAACCTCCAAATGTCATCATCCAATGCATCAAAGTGTTTCCACACAAATGTCAACAAGTGGACGTATGAGAGTGTGACACTTGTCACACTTTCCAAAAATTACAAAAAGGTCCTTTTTGAAAATATCTTCCAAATTAAATTCCAAAATGGTTCCCAAGACGAAAAATAATTACTTTATTTAATTACACAAAAATCCCTCAAGTTTAGAATATTACAGAAGGGTTGTGCATCTACACCCTTTACAAGAAACGTAAACACTTAGTATGCTTTTCTAGGAAAGTAAAATACACATAGCATGGAATTTAATTATCGTGGATGCATCGAACATGAAAAGTGAGGTTATGCCAACAAGTGACAACCGATAAAAAGACGAAAGTAAATAGTGTCACAAAAGTGAAAATATGAAAATGACTCGGCTCTCAAAAGAAGTCGTCAATCCAAGGAAAAGAGTCTTGGAAACCATCCCCGAGCACTCAAGATGACACTAAGTGACAAGAAACTGAACTCAGAAAGGAAAAGATCAACGAAAAAAAAATATCCGTGAAAATCTAAGAAAAGGAAGGAAGGAAAATGATCGGGTCATTACAAAAATACCCCTTTAAAAAATCAGAAAATTCCAAAAAATGGAAAATGGCGAAAAAATAGAAATATCACACGTAAATTCAATCAAAGGAGTCTACAAACCCTTCAACCTAAGTATCACTAACATTCTTTTGTCTGTGATGATCATTAGTTGATATACTCTCAATAAAATACTTTATTTTGACTTTAATTCAAAAATTAATACTGTAGATTCAAATCTTAACTCTTTCCATGTGTCAAAGGACACATTAGCTATATTTAGCAACAATTTATAAAACATATATTCCGTAATTTTCTATAATAAACATATTAAAATATTTTGCTCCCCTTAAATCAGGCTATTTACACCCTTATTTTCGCCCATTGAAGGAACAGTCATATAGATGGAGTTTTGGGTCAAGCCAATTTCTGACACATGGAAAGAGTTTGGGTCAAAACCAATTTCAGGAAATTTCAAGTAAAGGTGGCTACTGGTTTTGTTTTAAAACAACTTGTCCAATTAAGTGAAGACACGTGAGGCATGGTTATGGAAGGTATATTCTATACAAAAGCAATAAGTAATTTTAAAACCTATGAGGATACAGACTTTGAGAGTTGGAAGGTTATTAAGAGTCCACCACAAAGAGAAGCCATGTGTAAGAAGATTCACTCAATCAATGGAACGTGTCAGTTTTGGGGAATTTCAGCGTACAAATTGAAGTCCCTAAAAACATGCGATATGGTTTCTGCCGAAGCCACAATATAACAAGCCACGATATGTCAGTTTAAATCATAGGCCACTACTACCACTATCCGGGAAAATAGGAATAATGGCCATTTGCTCAGACAAAAAATGAGACACGATTTATAGTGAGAATGGCATCAAAGGCGTGATTGCATGGCTTGGACACATGGAAGATTCATAAGGATCGAAGGTAATAGTAGGACACATGGCACAGAGATATCCAGATGTCATTATGTTGTAACATAATAGGCTTGTTTAACACACAACTCAAATTACAACAGTATTTCAATATAAATTCTTATTTTCATTATAATGAAATTTCATTATGTTTAGCTTAAGTCCCGTACTTTACTTTACATTAGATAATTTTACAATTAATTCAATTACTTTTTCAAGTAGTTCTTTCCTTTCTAGCCAGTTAACTATCTTGAAGTCCTTTTTCAAAGGCAAAAAGAACCCTGAGGTGTTCATTCCAGACCTCATCACTGTAATACCCCTAATTTTAAAAGGATAGTCTCAGTATTTATTTATTTATTTTGATTTTTTGGCTATTTGTTTATATTTTAGTTGAATTATTTGTTTATGTGTTAATTGCATTATTTGTTTATATATTAATTGAATTATTTGTTTACGTGTTAATTGAATTATTTGTGTATATTAATTTATATGTGATGATTTGTATTTGTTTTTATTTTTAATTGTGTAGATTTATCAATTAAACAAATAAATCAAATTAAACATATAATTTCAATTCCACATAAGCATATAATGTCAATGAGAACAAATTAATCAATTAAACAAATAACCAATTAAACAAATAGCCAAATAAACAAATAATGAATATAAAATTGCAAGAAAACCATAAAAGAAATACCGAGACTATCCTTTTAAAATTAGGGGTGTTACAAGTATTTTCCTGCGCGTAAGAGGAGAGAGTTGAAGAAAGGGTTTGCAGATTTCAAACAAGGGAACATGACAATCATGAAGCATGAAATTAAGTTCACATCCCTTTCGAGATTTACACTAGAGATTACCAATGACGAGGAAGAGAAGACGTTGAAGTTTTTGAGTAGGCTTGACTTCACTATTAGGTCAGTTGTGACCGCCGCTGAGTTGACAGAGTATGCAAAGGCAGTGAGTAAAGCCTTAGTTATGGAGGTAGAGAGTGATGAAAGAAAGGCTATTAAGGAATCCTACAAGCAGGGCAGGAGTATAGGTGCTACTTCCAAGAGTCAGTCATAGAAGAGACAGAAGAATGAGCCGTCAGGGCTTCGACGACAACAATCAGCTAGATCTACACCTACCACTTCAGTATCTATGGGGTCTTCTAGGCCGAATGTGACTTGTTTCGAATGTGGGCAGCCGGAACACTACAAGTCTCAGTGCACTCAGGTTCAGTTGGTATCATGAGGATGCTTTGGGTGTGGCTAATAGGGCCATATGGTGAAGGATTGTCCATGGCGAGGTAGTGGTTCTGGCAGGGGTGGAGGTTCACAACAAAGGTCAACACAGTTTGCCACTATTCGGTCAAGGTTTCAACCACCACCACAGCCATCTCAGCCAGCTTTGACATCTTAGAGTTCTCGACTGGGTAGGGGAGCCCCGTTTAGTGTGCCTACATAGCATTTAGGCCTGATAGTCGATGGTTCTTAGGGGCAGAGGACTCATGGCTGAGTATATGTAGTCACTCCAAAACAATGATAAATTGAAGAGGGTTGTAGCTCCATTGCTCCTTGTTTAGATTTTTGTTCCAGATCCAAATGCATCTATAAGAAGAGGAACAATCCTTGGTGCCAATAGGGTCTTAACAACAAGCTTCTTGATGTCGTGATTGATGAAAATATTGAGCAGTGTGGTGATCAAGTCTTTATGGAGATTAAGGGGAATGTCACTTTGGGACTCGCATTGAGAGAAGGGCTTAAGAAACTAAAGTATGGGATGAAAAGCTATGGGCTCGCTAAAGAGTGGCACAAATGAGGACTGTTCTTTGTCGACCTCCTCAATTCCCTTGCAGCTTCTATTTGATCAGAAAGTGTCAATGACATCTTCCCAAAAAATGAAAGTGGTCTCTATCTGTATCAGTTAACGTTATTCCATTATTCTTGTACCATTGTTTTATCAAGTCCCGAATTGAGTGATTGGGAGTGAGAGTAGTATCCAAGAGGACTTTTTAGGTTTGAGGACATGTTTGATTCCTCTCTCTTAACCATTTTTCAATAAATGGCCTATCATAAGTCTACACAACCAAAACAAAGATTTAGAAAAAAAAACAGAATAATAATCATCAAAACAACAAAGGTACTGTGTTAAAAAAATTAGTACACAGAGTATAAAAGACTGGAAAATCCAAAAAGTGCTGTACTTTTTGCATAAAAAAGAATAAATTTATCAGCAACTATTTAACAAAAAACACACAAATGCTCATAATACAATCAAATTCTTATGATTTCAGGTGTCATAACTTATTCAATTAACCATTTTTGGATGAATGGTCTATTATAAGTCTGCACAACATAACAATCATAAAAATGACACAGATATTAAATAACTAGAACACAGAGTAAGACACATCCAAAAAGTGACAGTAATTTTGCATAAAAATGAATAATTCTATCAACAGCCATTTAAACAAAAGAACTCAAGTTGTCATAATGTAATCAAATTCATGTGATTTGAGGTCTCGTTACTAACTTCTGTAATAGGAAGATAACTTTTCTTGAAACAAATGATCATCAGATATCACCCTCATATTGAATATACAAGTATTATATTTTCTATTCATTAACAATGAAAATAATAATAACCCTAATTGAGTAGTTTTTGGAATATTACAGAATTTTGTGTTAAGAAAAATATTTATAATAATTTGGTAGAGAATTAACATGCATCCTAGAAGAGGTCTATAAAAGGGTCTCACTTGCTGCACCAAACTCCGAGTTAATGGTGTTAGCACTCTAGTGTGAGAGTGTTATTAAATGTGAGAGTACGAGTTCTACCTTGGTAAATAATTTAATTCAGACTATCTATTTTAGAGCTAGACTTGTATGGTCTAAGCCATGTTTCTAGTAACTTTTTATTCCTTTTATGTGGCCAGTGGGAGATATATGTTGATAAGTGCCAAATATTGCATATTCAAGTGCCCTTAATTTCATTAGTTAAGTCCATTATTTGGTTTTTGTATATAGATTGTCTTCACTTTTGTATTTTTGTGTATTTACAGGTTTATTCTCTAAAAAGAAATAAAAATGAGGTTTTAAGGGCTTTTGAAGAACAAGTCATATCGGGCATAAACATCAAGTGATTTTCAAAAAGAGATAACTCAAATATTCAATGGATACATTCAGCAATACATAAGGAAAAAAGTGGACTCATTTCAGCCCAAGGATTGTATTGCGTCCGGATGTGAACCTCATGCATAATTCCTGCGTCCAAACGCCAAGAAGAATTAAGAGAAACAAATTGCAAAGTTAAAAAGAAATTCACTCCAGTAGCGGATCAAATCCGCGTCTAGACGCCGGGAGCCGCAACCGCACAAGGGCATTCCTTACGCGTGCACAATGCAAGCATTCTGGCATTCCGCGTCTGGACGCCAACCTATGGACAGTAATGTTGTCCGACTCTCCTTTGGTCAAAGTTTGTTCCCTTTTTACTAGCAAATTTGAAATATGACAGGCTGGTGTGTTTGGTAGCCCATTTTGGGTTTAATAGGGGGGAAAAGGCTTGTATTGACTATCATTAATTTATTAGTGAATTATATTGCAAAGAGAGAGGAGATTTTTAAAGTTCGTATGCTTCAATAAACAATTGAAGGACCCTGATAGGCCATTCCTAGGGAAGATGGTTCATACCACAATTTAGTTTAGGTGGATGAACCATTCCAACCAAAGATGGGTTATGCTTAGTTCTAAAATGTATGAATTTCTAGAAGATGTTGTGGTTGTTTTACACTTCTATGTATCATTTTATATACGTAGTTGTTTATCCCCAAGTTGAATGCAAATTAGCATGTTTATGAGGTTTTGGTGAAGTCAATTCCCTATCTTTTATCTTTATAATTTTAATTCATCTAAATCCATTTTATTTACTGTTTTTATACAATTTTCAATTTATAGTTTTAAGTAACAAACAAATCAAACAATCATCTCATTTATTAAACTTAAAGTGATTTTACAACCTTGGTTGCCAAAAACTAGCATTCCTTGTGGTTCGGCAAACCCCCTTTTAATAGCATTATTCTATAATGGTATGTGCTATTGCAAGTGGTGATTTTTAATAGGTAACAAATTACTCGAATTAATTTTTGGTGCCGTTGCTGGGGAATGCATACGGTTTTGTGACTAAAGTTTAAAAATTACCTTTTGTTTGATTTTATATATGATAAGGGAAAAAGGATAACACAATTCAAATTCAAACCAAGCAGTTCAACCTAGATCTGGTCGTTCAAATAAAGATAATAGGTAGTTAAAACAGAGCCAAATTCAAATGAGGATAAGGATAAGGTAATCCCTTTTCCTTTACCAAAAATATCTCTTCATATCACCAACGGTTTCTCTCGGGATGACCATCTTCTATAAGTAGATGAAGAGTCGACTTGAAAGGTACGTGAAATTAAATACATAATTGATTTCTGTGATATTGAAACCCAATAACTGACTTGACCTTTGGAGGGTACCCAACCGGCACCCCACCGGTGTTAGTTTTGGTTACAATCTCTCTTCTCTTATAGGAACGGCGGTCGGGTCTGGATTATGACAAAATCAAGCATTAACAGCTGGCGGTCAGGTCCGAATCATGAGAAAATCAAGCATCAACAGTTGGCACTGTCTGTGGGAAACGTATACTAGTTTCTCAAGAAATCATGATTCATACCTATATTGTCATTGAGGGCAAATGAGATAAGTAAAACTTTTCATAACATTAGATTTGCATTTGCAAAAACTGATTGCCTTTGTTAATATGTTATACACTATCAAGCATATATCTAAAGATAGCTTTGCAATCTATGTATATGAATAGGTTTGCGTTTTCACATCATAAATTTGTGAGTCTTTAAATTTTACTACCGACGTGAATCACTATTATAACGGTTCGGACAAAGATGGAGCTCTAATGTGAGTTATGGTATGCTGAGGATAGCCTCGTTGGGCCTAGTTTGGTTGTGAATAAACACTATGATTGTGTTTAACACTTATCCAACCATTGCTTTGTTGCAATCTTACCTATCTGTAAGTGTAACCCACTGCCACGGAACCATTCATTTGCTTTTGTTTTGCCTCCTCCAAAGCTTAAAACAAAGTCATTCCCAAATCTTTTAAGAAAGAGAGCGAGCGCAAAAGTTCTAAAGTAGATAGTTTAGGAAACCCCATGTTTTGGGCCTCAAGCCTATTTTCGCTCTAGTCAGCATGGTCAAATTGAAAAAGTTTTCCTCTTCATTTTTCGGAGCACGAAAGCGTCCATTGATTGTATTTCTCATTCTCGCGTCGAGCCGCAAGAGACCCAAGGAACTGTTGGGGACTGAATCGAAGCGGGTCCGAAGAAGTCCTAGTAACTTTAGAACCATTGTATACTGATCATCCAAAACCTAGCATCATACTAATGCAAGACTCCCTACGCTTCGAAGGCATTTCTTTCATAATTATATTGTATCCCATGGGGTTTATGCCTCAATCTGAACTTGAATTAAGCTTATTCAATATCATCCGCCTTTGTTAATAAATCCACTTTCAAAGCCAAATGTTTATATTTTAGTATGGAATAAGGGTGGTTGGAATTGGGCTGCCTACTGCCTTAACCCAAATCTCGATTCGAGCAAGAACAAAAAGGCATGCCTAGAATCTTGAATCTGAACAACTAGAATTAAAGGTCAGGTGGAAGGTAAAATACTCTACTTCTTTGTTCATACATATCAAGGACCTCAAGGTTAATGATAGTCTTATGAAACTAAATTAAGATATAAGTATCTATACATAGAGAAAATCTTTTCCTTTTACCTTAGTGTTTACATTCACTAGCCACATAATAATCAGTGGCCCTAATTTGCGTATTTTATATACCCATGTATAGTTATTAGCTATATTATTTCTTTAATGAAAGCTTTCAACTACATCCAAAATAATGATTTCCCTCCATATTATTTATTTTATATATTCTGACCTAAAGCATTTTTCTATACTTGGTATATATGTGAATAAAGTAGAAAGTCAAGGCACAACGGAAGCGTTTATAAAAAATTCAAGAGCGTAATCACATGATATTTCATCAAATCAAGAAATACTGAAAAGGGATTTCATACCTTTGGACGATTGATTAATCGTCGATACTCCGAGAATAATAGTGAATTAGATTGGTTCTCCTTTGGCCTTGAACACCAGTAAATCTTCACCTCTATATCCCTAGAATACACAGGTTTGTGGAAACCCTATATCTCTCACTTTCGTTATTCTGTATACTGTAAGATTGTATATCTTCTCAAATAAGAGATATATCGTGTATATAGATAGGGCTATAGATGAGGATCAAAAAGGAATTCTTATCCTAGCTCCATTTAAATAGAGATAGAGCTATCCCATAACTCTATCCTATCTAATTAGATAAAGATAGAGTTATTCCATAACTTTATCCTATTTAATTAATTATAATAAGCACCACAATAATATTGTAATTGCACTCTAGGATTCAGAAATTACAACAAGGCCCTTTCATACTAAATAACTATAACTAAGTCCTTCCACTACCGAATATCCATAAGTAACCCCAAGGAAAATAAATACTGTCCCACCTAAGGCATGCTTACTTCTTATATTCCTTCAGTAACCAATTTAATCCTTATGGTCACTGAATTTCTTTTATAAAAGAATTTTCAAAATAAATATTTTTCAAAATAAATAATTTAGTAAACATTTTAATAAAATGCTCTGACCAGGTTCCAATGATCAAACTTATTAAATTGCATCAAGGGGATATTCTAACTCTTATAAAGAGTGGATGTTGAGCATTTGTGTTCCTAGAGCTCTAACATTAGCCACCTGAGATACCATGGTATTGACCTTAAAAGATCTCACATGTTGGTAAGTCAAAGTGACCAATACTGAAACTTGAGTCCACTAAACCTCTCAGGATTTAGAGCTTAATGTATTTAGTAGATAAGAATCACACCAAAATAAAAATAGTAATTTGTATGGTGTGATCTTATAGTGATCCAGTTCAGTGTACTCCAAGCACACTAACACACTGCCTTAGAGTCAACTACCCTAATGGTCGAAACAAACCATCCTATCTTATAGAGGTAAAGTGTGTTGCAGTCTTACAGATAAAAGTGCCCAACTTTTATCACTGATTGTGAACAATGCCAAGGTGCAAGAAACTGGTGAGCCCAAATCTCCTGCGTGTAAATCTCATTTACACACTTAAGTCACCTATAATACAACTTAAGGACAATAATGCATCTCATGCAAATATATGTAAAGCCCAATGCATGAATATCATATTTATAAATAAAATATCGAATTAATATTAATTAATTGGCTTGTAGGGCATATAATTTCAACAATCTCCCACTTGCACTCAAAGCCAATTACCATTACATCTAACACCCATCCCTTCAATATGAGACTCAAAAACCCTAATTGGTAGAGTCTTACTGAAAGGATTTACAAGGTTATTTGCAGATGCAATCTTAGTGACAACAATATCCACATACTGAACTATTTCTTTAAAACACCACCACGCTTCCATCACTCTTCTTGTATACACAAAGCCCATTCAGATTCTAATCAAACCGAATGTTTTGTGTCACAATCATTCGTAACCTTTTCATAAGTATAGAGAGATCTTGCTCTTCTGGAATCACCTCGTCAGACTTTCCCAAGAGCATTAACCTATCAGATGGCCTAATAACCCTCCCACTACGTTAAGGTTCTGATATAATAAGAGATTCTAGACTCGTAGTTTCTGATGTCTCAATTATTTCAGTATCGAGTGAGGTATAAAAGTAATTAAATAAAGACTATCCATCAATGTACCATAATAAATAAACCTTTTATTTTTATTTATTAAAACTTCTAAATCAAAAATATTGAAAACCCAGATTTTGAAAAAACTAAAATAGAAATCAAGTATCTTCTACTCTCTGGTACATAAAGACAATCTTTAATAATAAACTCCTATCATTTATTTCAAAATAACTACTCCTACTGATACTGCCGCTATCCTTACTTGTGAAGCAAGATGAAGATAGATATCTCCCCTTCACTCAGTCTTCTGGTTTCCTGGAACCCCTGCAATAAATTGCAAACATGGTTAGTGGCTCCAGAATCTACAAACCAGGTATCCGTAGATCCAACCACATATCATGTCTGAATAATGAGTGACTGAAGCATACCTTCAGAGTGCTTCTTTGCTAGATACACCCGACAATTTCTTTTCCAGTGTCCTTCCTTACCACAATGGAAACAATTTTCTTTGATTTTAGCCTTTCCCTTAGCCTTGAAAATTCCACCACTAGTACCAACCTTTTTGGGGACAGTGGAACCTTACTTCTTATTATGGTTCTTGCCTTTCGGCTTTCCATGAGAAAAAGAGCCCTTTTCCACTGTATGAACACTCCCTTGACCCTTAAAAATACCTTCTGCAGCTTGCAGAGCATTCATCAGTTTTGATAAAGAATAAGCCATACAATTCATAGAATCTCTATATCCCCAGAATATACAGGTTTGTGGAAACCCTATATCTCTCACTCTCGTTATTCTGTATATTTTAAGATTGTATATCTTCCCGAATAAGAGATATATCGTGTATATAGATAGGGCTATAGATGAGGATCAAAAATGAATTCTTATCCTAGCTCCATTTAGATAGAGATAGAGTTATCCCATAACTCTATCTCTATCTAATTAGATAGAGATAAAATTATCCCATAACTTTATCCTATTTAATTAATTACAATAAGCACCACAATAATATTGTAATTGCACTCTAGGATTCAGAAATTACAACAAGGCCCTTTCATACTAAATAACTATAACTAAGTCCCTCCACTACCAAATATCCATAAGTAGCCCCAAGGAAAAAAAATACTGTCCCACTTAAGGCAAGCTTACTCTTTATATTCCTTGAGTAACTAATTTAATCCTTATGATCATTGAATTTCTTTTATAAAAGAATTTTCAAAATAAATATTTTTCTAAATAAATAATTTAGTAAACATTTTACTAAAATACCCTGGCCAGGTTCCAATGATCAAACTTATTAAATTGCATCAAGGGGATATTCTAACTCTTATAAAGAGTGGATGTTGAGCATTTGTGTTCCCAGAGCTCTAACATTAGCCACCCAAGATACCATGGTATTGACCTTAAAAGATCTCACATGTTGGTAAGTCAAAGTGACCAATACTGAAACTTGAGTCCACTAAACCTCTTAGGATTTAGAGCTTAATGTATTTAGTAGATAAGAATCACACCAAAATAAAAACAGTAATTTGTATGGTGTGATCTTATAGTGATCCAGTTCAGTGTACTCCAAGCACACTAACACACTGCCTTAGAGTTAACTACCCTAATGGTCGAGACAAACCATCCTATCTTATAGAGGTAAAGTGTGTTGCAGTCTTAGAGATAAAAGTGCCCAACTTTTATCACTGACTGTGAACAATGCCAAGGTGCAAGAAACCGGTGAGCCCAAATCTCCTACGTGTAAACCTCATTTACACACTTAAGTCACCTGTAATATAACTTGAGGACAATACTGTATCTCATGCAAACATATGTAAAGCCCAATGCATGAATATCATATTTATAAATAAAATATCGAATTAATATTAATTAATTGGCTTGTAGGGCATATAATCCCAACAGAAAGCACCAACAAATGTAAAGAAAATGCTCGCCCTTTAATAAGTACTTATTAGAGCTCATCTTTATAAGCTTGAAAGCAACAATGTCTTCCAACAATTGACTTTGCAGAGACCTCTGTACTTGCAGTTGAGCAATGATCAAAAGTCCTAGCAAAGAAAAAGCTCGAGCAACTTAAAAATAAAATAAAATAAAATAAAAAACAACAACAACGGGACAAAGAGGAGTTGCAACAATGATAATTCAAAGGAGGTTCATTATCACATACGTAGTTACCTACGTGTTGCAACTGTTGATTTTCCCTGAAACTTTATGTTTTGCTCTTTAGGTCCGCAAACGGACTATCTATATTTGAAAGGAAAAGTTAGGAATTTTATATTTTTTATTTGGGTTTTATATTTGACTTCTGGTTGAGAACTTTTACATAAAAAGCCTACTTAACTCCTTGTGCATGACAAGAAAAGTTTATCAACATATAGGCACGTTGCTTTGATCGGTTATAAAAATATCATATTTACGAAATCAATGTAGAGTATAATCATGATTATATTATAATTTTGTTATGGTTGTATTTATAAAGTATATAGTACATATAGTTAGAAGTGATCAAAAGTTCTTTAAACATATATAGCACTAGCCTACTCTCATTATGAAATTGATATTTCTAACTAGATGAGGATGCCTTGTTGATGTCTAGTTAGCATTGGTATTTTTATCGCCGTGTAATCCTTTGGATTCATTCTTTAATTGTGTAAATTTATACTACATGGTACTAATTAAGTGAGTAAGGAATACTTCTCACTATATATTTTTAACACGCAAACATTACTCCAAGGCTAGTCCATCTTTGCTCACCTCCCTATAACAGCTCGAGACACACTTTCTTAGCATTGTTATATTTTTCGCTGTGGTGGTATATTTGTAATGTATACAAAGATATTTTGAAAAAATATATGTAAGTTATACATGGGGCAAGTAACTAGCATATAAAAAGGAGGAAATCAATGTCCCTTATTAAAGAGGCAAACTACTGCTTCCTTACTAAGGGAGAGTTCGCAAAGCTTAGGAAAAATCATATTCCCTTAGTAAGAATGAGTTCACAGAGCTCACATAAACTTAAATCATTCCCAAGGGCGAATTCACAAAGCTCGGGAAAAAAATCATATTCCCTTAGTTAGAGAGTTCATGAAACTCACACAAATCTACTCCTTAATAAAAAGGTAAGCTCACAAAATTCAAGAAAACTTACTCCCTTATTAAAGGGCAAGCTCATGAAGTTTGGGCAAACTCATTCCCTTATTAAAAGGACGAGCTCATAAAGCTCGGAGGAATATATTCCCTTTTTAAAGGGCAAGTTGAGTGAAGCTTGTAAAATATATTTTCCCTTATTAAAGGGCGAGCTAAGTGAAGCTCGTAAAATATACTTTTCGTTTTTAAAGGGCAAGCTGAGTGAAGCTCATAAAATATACTTTCCCTTTTTAAAGGGTGACCTCAATGTAGTGCTGAAAATATACTTCCCACATTAACGGGCGAGCTCATGAGGCTCAAAAAATCTATTTGAATGACGTGCTAGCCAAGCTCAATATACCTTATCTTACTAATGGGTTAGCTAAACACAACTTACGTTCTTCCCATTAAGGGGTTGAGAAAGAAGCAATTGTACATACTTAGCTCAGATTAGTGAGCTTGCTTGGAAAAAGAAGAAAAAGTTGCAACCTATTTGGAAAAGAAAAAGAAAAAAAAAAAAAATTAAGAAAGATTTACATGACATTCTCAATGCTCGACAAGCAAGAGCTCGAGAATGGAGGGTAACTAATAAGGGAAAAAGGATAACACAATTCAAATTCAAACCAAGCAGTTCAACCTAGATTTGGTCGTTCAAATAAAATAATAGGTAGTTAAAACAGAGCCAAATTCAAATGAGTATAAGGATAAGGTAATCCCTTTCCCTTTACCAAAAATATCTCTTCATATCACCAAGAGTTTCTCTCGGGATGACCATCTTCTATAAGTAGATGAAGAGTCAACTTGAAAGGTACATGAAATTAAATGCATAATTGATTTCTGTAATATTGAAACCTAATAATTGACTTGACCTTCGGAGGGTACCCAATCGGTACCCCACTAGTGTTGGTTTTGGTTACAATCTCTCTTCTCTTGCAGGAACGGCGATCGGGTCTGGATCATGACAAAATCAAGCATCAACAACTGGCGGTCGGGTCTGGATCATGACAAAATCAAGCATCAACAGTATATATTCTGTTTTTGTGTTTTTCTGTGTGTTTCTATCTTGCTAGGAATTCAAAACTTCCCAAGTGAAAATTGAAAATTTGAAGTCTTAAGGACTCCGGGTAAGTTTTTGAAGGTTCTAGTTCATTTGGTATTGTTGCTTGGGCCTTGTCGAGGCTATATTAATTTTCTACTCTATTCAAGCATAGGACCTTGTTGTGGCCATTTTAATATGTGTTTAATTTGCTAAACTGAGAAGAAAGGGATCAATGTATGTAGATGTTTTGGTGAATGGTTATTGTGATTGTTGGGTATCTTAGTTGATGGTAAGTCATAGGTCATTGTCTATACCACTTCCTGAGGAATCCATTAATATTACTTTACTTGAAAGGACTCTTACACAACAAAGAAGGAACCTTAAAGAACCTGAAACTATAAGAGAACTTGAAATTAAAGTAAACAATATGGCTAATAATCTTGAAAATGTTAATCTTGAATATCCTCTAGTTGATCCAAGAGTCGAAGATCCTAAAGTTGAAAATGAAAATGTAGCAGCAATGACTCTTAGGGATCATTTTGTACCTTTGACATACATATCTCCATCGTGCATCGTCATGCCTAATGTTGAGACTCATCAATATGAAATCAAGTCCACCACAATCCAAATGCATCCATCGTATCATGGATTTGATAATGAGGACCCATATAAACATCTAGATGAATTCTTGGAAATTCGTTCCACTATCAAGATGAGAGACTTCCCCCAAGATGCACTTCATATGCGTCTCTTTCCATTCTCTCTAAAAGATAGAGCAAAGTATTGGTTGAACTCACTTGCTGCAAATTCTATCACTTTATAGGTCCAATTGCAACAAGAGTTATTAAAAAAGTACTATTATGTGAGTAAGACCAACCAAATACGTTAATCCATTCTTAATTTTTCCAAATTGATGGGCAACCATTCTATTAGACGCGAGAACAACTTCAAGATCTTCTCAGGAAGTGTCCGCAGCATCAAATTCCAAAATGGCAATTGGTGCAAGCATTCTATGATGGTTTAAACGAACCACATAGATAATTAATTGATTCTTCTTGTGGGGACATGTTCATGTCCAAAAATCCAGATGAAACATGGACTTTACTTGAGAACATTAATGAAAATTCTATTCAACATAGTTCTCGTAGAGTTCCTACTTCTAATATTGAGAAATCCTCAAATCTATGCCAACCACAGACTTTAAGGGAAGAATCGTCTCAAGTGGATGTCATAGCACACAAGGTTTTTCAGCTTGGGGCATCACATGTCTCTTCTTCTACACAATATTCTTCATCAAGTGACATTGCACAAGCACTTTTCATCGTGTTGAAGATTGCCCCACACCGGAGTAATTTTCTAGAGGTACGCAAGAGTAGGCCAATGCCATGTTCTCTCATCCTGGAAATAATCCTTACTCCAATACATACAATCCGGGTTAGAGAGATCACCCAAATTTCTCGTGGAGGCAACCAGCCCCACAAAATTCAGCATTTCAAGGTCATAAGCAATCAAATCAGTCTAATTCTTAGCCTACGAACCGACCATTCCAAACTTTTTCAAGCTACCATCCTCCTTCCTATAAAGCGAGCTCTTCAAATCAAAATTCTACTCCTCCTCACCCTTCCTAATTGGATGAGATATTAAACACCAACAAGCAAATAATGGCTACCTTAAGTGGTATGCAATCAATTGTGCAATTGGTTAATACTCATTCCCAATCAATAGCCAACATTAAAACCCAAACTGAACAAATGGCTAACACCGTGAATCAACTCCAAAGGGACACGGGCAAACTTCCAGCTCAAATTGTGGTGAACCCAAAGGGCAATATATGATTGATGAGATCCCTCTTTTGAGTGGAAAACATCTTGAGCATACCCAAGCAATCACCACACTTCAAAATGGAAGAATTGTTGATAACAAGGTTAATGGAAGAAATGATGAAGAAGTTCTTCCTCCTAAAAATCCAAATGTCACTTCCAAAAATCTGAAAATCAGTCCAGAAATTCAAAATCTGTCAATCCCAAATGTAGAGACATCTTATGAGCCCAAGGCTCCTTTTCCTCAATGCCTCAAAGAGTCCACACATTTCAAGAACAAAGGTAATAAAATTCAGGAAATGTTTGACGTCTTTAAGCAAGTAAGATCAACATTCCTCTCCTAGATGCCATTAAGCAAATTTCACCTTATGTTAAATTTCTCAAGAATTTGTGTACTCAAAAATGCATTTCTAAGAGCAATATTTCTAAAAAGATGAGGTTAACTAGGCAAACAAGTGTTATCATTCAGCACAATGCAGCTCTAAAGTTTAAGGATCTGAGTGCCCCGACAATCTCGTGTGTCATTGAAGGCAACGAGATAAAAAAGGCCCTCCTTGACTTAGGAGCTTCATTTGCATGTTTTTGTTTACTTTCAGGTTAGTTCCCCAAAGATAGCTAAAAGTGAAGCTTTGATGAGTTTTTGAAGATCAAAGTATGCCGGTACCATGGACCTTCATTTTGGCCAAGCCAGTGATCCATTGAACTCATGGTTTCCCCTGCAAAACACACTAGCCATGATGAGTGCGTCAACAGACCGAGCTAAAGCCATTGCAATAATGTATTTCAGAGCTCTGCAGCCTTGCGAGCACTCGCCAATTTCCTACGGGCGCCCGCCCAAATGGGCAGAACGTTGTGATTTTCATGGGGCCCCATCGTGTCTCGCAGGCCCCCGCGAGGTACCCTCGAGCTCCCTCAACAAAGCCCAAGCCCCTGCCCAGCGCTGCGGGCGCCCGCTGATTTGCAGACAGAAGGCCACCAACTGCTTTGTTTCTTCCAGTGCTATCCCCTTAACCCAATGTGTGGGAAAATGGGAGAGAAATATTGTTCTTGAGAGTTTTTGGGTTGGAGCTTGCTCTATGTGCGAAAATGGAAGGTAAGATCACTTCAATCTCCTCCTTAATTGCTTCTATGGGTAAATAACTCCCTTTCTAGGAAGATGATGAAGCCCTTCCTTGTAAGCATGTCATGATTTTGGGTTTTAATTTGGGGAATGATGTATATATATGGTAGTTTCATAGTCTAGAGCATTTTATATGATGTAATGGATATTAATGTCTGTAAATGATCATTTTGAGTTGATTATCTTGTCTTAGATTGTTTCCTCTAATGATTATATGGCCTGCATTTTCATGGTGACAATGGAAATAAGATTGTGAAATGGGTTTAATAGCATGTTGTTGAGAAATTTGATAGGCCTTGGCTTAGGTCCTTCCTTTGATGGTCTATTCTTGATTTTTAATTCATGTGCTTGTATCATTTGATTGAGGGTTTGATAATCTCTAGCTTTGTGAGCATGTCTAAGGCTACACCCTAGTTTAGGTAGTTCAAGCATGTGAAACTTTGATAGGTTATTCTTGCCTTTTGATTTAGTGAATTTCTTGATAGATAATGTAGCAATCATGTGTTGCTACATATCATAACCACTTATTTATGTTGTTTCCCCAATTTAACCATAATCTAGCATGTGTATAGGGTTGGTAGTGAATTCACTTCCCTAGTCCTCTCTACCTAGATTTCCTTCCTATTAATTTCCTTGCACTTATTGTTTTATACACATTGTAATTCCTTGTCACCTAGTGACAAACCAAACAAAAACTCTACACCCCCTTCATTAAACTAAGTGGTTTTAAAGACCTTGGTTGCCATAAACTAGCAATCCCAGTGGTTTGACTTACCCGTCCAATAGCCCTATTTTACAATGATTTGTGCCATTGCAAAGGGTTGATTATTATTAAGATAATCGACGAGACCGATTAATTTTTGGCACCGTGACGGGGATTGCAAACGGTTTTGTAACCAAGGTTGAAGGATTAACTATGGTTTGATTGTTAATATTGTTTCTTATGAATATTTTCTTGTTCAGTTTTGACTATTATTGTGTTTTAAGTATTCTAGTAAGATTCTAGATACTCAAGGCTTGCCGTGGGAAAACTGAAAATATCATAAGTCTAGAGGACTTCAGGTAAGTTTTCGAAGTTCTAGTTTCAAAATTGTGAATATCTTGCATGTGGTTAAATTAGAGATATTTAATTGTGGACCCCTTGTCAAGGCTATTTCTGTTTTATTGTTTTGCAAAGCATCGGTCCTTGTCGTGACCATTTATTTTCTGTCTTGTTGATAATTGAAGAGAAAGGGAACATCGTATGTGAAGGTTATGGTGATGAATTATTGTGCTTGTTGTGAAGTGTGTTGTTGATGTTTGGCCGTAGGTCATTATCTTTACCAACTCTTGAATCTCTCATTGACATAAATTCGGTTGAAAGGATTCTTAGAAGAAACCTTAGGGAATCTGCAAACATAAGAGGAATTGAACTTGAATTTAATACAATGGCTGGTATGAAGAAAATGTCAGGAATGAAGGAATCAATAATGATAGGACCAAAATTCCAAATGTAGTTCGTATGACTCTTAGGGACCATTTCATCCCTACAAATTATAACTCTCCTTCTTGCATAGTGATGCCAAACATTGAGGCAGCCCAATATGAAATCAAATCTAGCACAATTCAAATGCTTCCATTCTTTCATGGCTTTGAAAATGAAGACCCCTATAAGCATCTTGATGAATTCCTTGAAATACGTTCTACCATCAAGCTTAGGGGCTTCCCTGAAAATGCTCTCCATTTGCATCTCTTCCCATTCGCCTTAAAAGATAGGGCGAAATATTGGTTGAACTCCCTTGCTCCAAACTCCATCACTACATGGGCTCAATTGCAACAAAAATTCTTAAAAAAATACTATCCTGTGAGTAAGACCAACCAAATAAGGCATTCTATTCTTAGCTTTACACAAATCGATGGGGAACAACTCCATGAGACTTGGGAAAGACTTCAAGACCTCCTTAGGAAATGTCCACACTACCTAATTCCAAAATGACAATTGGTGCAAGCTTTCTATACTGGTTTAACCGACCCCCATAGATTCATGGTTGACTCATCATGTGGAGGGATGTTCATGTTTAAAAATGTAAATGAGGTTTGGACCTTACTCGAGAATTTAAGTGAAAACTCATTGTAACATAATTCTCGTAGTGCTCCAACCTCAACCAATGCAAAAAACACCAATCTCTATCAATCAAAGACACTGAGGGAAAAATCTTCTCAAGTGGATGCCATAGCTCATAAATTCTATTAATTAATGGCACCACATTTCTCTCCTTCCTTGTCTCAAAATTCGGCAAGTGCGGTATATGCATCATGCACTAGCCCTTTCCATCTCTCGGAAGATTGCCCCACACCGGAGCAATTTCCTAGTAGTAATCAAGAGCAAGCAAATGCTATGTTTTCTAGGCCTAAAAAAAATCCTTACTCCAATACCTACAATCCAAGACGAAAAGATCATCTGAATTTTTTGTGGAGGCAACCCGCCCCACAAAATTCAAATTTTCAAAATTAAAGGCATCAAAATCAGCCCCCTTCTCAATTTCCAAATAGGCAATTTCAGGCCTCTTCAAGTTACCATCCACCCTACAATCCAAATGTCTCTACTCCATCTCCTGTGTTTCCAACTGATGCAATTCTCGCTGTAAATAAGCAAATGATGGAATCCCTTAACAAGCAAATGTTGGAATCCAACAAGTAACTCTTAACATCATTGCAGCCCACTCTCCAAATGGTTCATTCCCATACTCAATTAATAGCTAAACTTGATAATTAAGTGGGACAAATAGCTAATTCAATGAACCAACTTATTCAAAGAGATAAGGGAAAACTTCCTGCTCAACCATTTAAGAATCCTAAAAGGATGCATATGATTGATGAAGCCCCTCCTCCGAGTGGGCCTACTCATGAATAAGTCCAAGCAATCACCACCCTTAGGATTGGTAGAATTGTGGACAACAAGGTTGATGGAGGAAAAAAGGAACAAGTTCTTCCTCCCAAAAATCCAAATTCTAGCTCATCCAATCCAAATTTCACTCCTGAAAATTCAAAGTCTAGCACTGAAAATTCTAAGCTTGTGACCCCAAATGTGGAGAATTCTTATGAGCCTAAGGCTCCGTTTCCTAAACGTCTCCAAGAGTTGACATATTTTGGGAACAAAAGTTGTAAAATTCAGGACATGTGGGAGGTCTTTAAGAAAGTAAAGATCAACCTTCCTTTCTTGGATGCTATCAAGCAAATCCCACCCTATATAAAATTTCTCATGGATTTGTGCACTCAAAAGCACACTTCCAATAATCATTTACCAAAGAAGGTACAACTAACTGAAAATGTGAGTGCGATCATTCATCAGAGCACTCCTCCAAAGTATAAGGATCCAGGCGCCCCAACAATCTCGTGTGTCATTGGTGACAACAAGATAGAAAGGGCCCTCCTTGACTTAAGAGCGACTGTGAACTTGATTCCATATTCAGTTTATTTACAACTTGGGTTGGGTGATCTTAAGCCAACCTCCGTGGTCTTACAACTTGCCGACAGATCGGTCAAGCACCCACGGGGCATTCTTGAAGATGTCATCATCAAAGTTGATAAATTCTACTTCCCGGTAGACTTTGTGGTTCTTGACATGGAACCGGTCCATGATCTAAAGAAACATATTCCCGTAATCCTCGGTAGGCCTTTATTAGCTATAGCTAATGCTTCGATAAATTGCCGAACCGGGGTGATGGATATTGCCTTTGTAAATATGCAAGTCAAACTCCATATTTTTCATGTAACTTAACATCCTTCCGAAAAGGAAGATTATTTTCTCATTGATGTTGTAGATGAAGTGGTCGAAGAATCTCTCCCTTTCATTCTAAGCAAAGATCCTCTTGAAACTTGCATATCTCACTTTGATTTTGCAAACTTTGATATCAATCAATCCATCCAAAAAGTAAATTTTTTGCTCAACATTGGTGCTATCATGGATTATCATCCTTAGAAAATACCAAGAGAACTACTTCTTCAACTTTCAACCACTCCTCCAATCCCTTCCTTAAAATCTCCACCACAACTTGAGTTAAAGCCGCTCTCAGTCCACCTCAAGTATGTGTTTCTTGGTGAAAATAAAACTGTTCCGGTCATCATTGCATCGAACCTTTTAAAGAACTAAGAAAACAGCCTTTTAGCAGTGCTACAAGAGCACAAAGAAGTTATTGGCTGGGCAATGGCTGATTTGAAAGGAATTCACCCTTCTATTTGTATGCACCGCATTCATATGGAGGACGACGCAAAACCTTCTAGAGAGGTACAGCGACGGTTGAATCCCAACATGAAGGAAGTGGTTATGAAAGAAGTGATCAAGCTACTCGATGCGGGAATCATCTACCTCATCTCTGATAGCAAGTGGGTGAGCCCCACTCAAGTTGTTCCCAAGAAATCTGACCTCACCATTGTTGAAAATTCAGCGGCAAAGCTCGTGCCACAACGCACCACCACCGGGTGGCGTGTGTGCATTGACTACCGGAAACTCAACTCTACCACTAGGAAGGATCATTTCCCACTTCTATTCATTGATCAAATCCTAAAGAGGCTAGCCGGCCAAAGCTATTACTATTTCCTTGATGGTTATTCCGGCTATAACCAAGTGGCAATTGATCCTCAAGATCAAGAGAAGACCACATTAACATGTCCCTTTGGAACATTTGCCTATAGATGCATGCCCTTTGGGCTATGCAATACACCGGTAACTTTCCAAAGGTGCATGATGTCTATATTTTCTGATATGGTTGAAAATTTTTTGGAAGTATTCATGGATGATTTCTGCGTCTTTGGATCTTCCTTTGACTCCTGTCTCCACAATCAATCCCTTATGCTTCAAAGATGCAAGGAGACAAATCTGATTCTAAGTTGGGAAAAGAGTCATTTTATGGTCCAAGAAGGCATTGTCCTGGGACATGTTATTTCTAAAAGGGGAATTGAGGTCGACAAGGCTAAAGTTGAATTGATCTCTAATCTTCCTCCTCCAAATTCTGTCCGTCAAATCCGTTCCTTTCTTATTCATGCCGGCTTTTATCGCCACTTTATCAAAGATTTTAGCAAAATATCCTGGCCCTTATATAATTTTCCTACCAAGGATATTCCATTTAATTTTGATGAAGCCTATTTGGAAGCTTTTAAGAAGCTCCGTACTCTTCTCTCGTCAACCCCAATCATGAAACTGCCCAACTGGTCTCTTCCATTTGAGATCATGTGTGATGCATCCGATTATGCATTCGGTGCGATTTTGGGATAGCGTGTGGACAAGCTACCGCATGCTATCTATTACGCTAGCAAAACTCTATCTGATGCTCAATTGAATTACACCACCATTGAAAAAGAGTTGCTAGCTGTGGTGTACGCCTTGGATAAATTCTGTTCTTACCTTCTTGGATCCAAGGTTGTTGTCTTTTCAGACCATGCCGCCCTTAGGCATTTGCTCACTAAAAAAGAGACCAAACCCCATCTAATTCGATGGATACTCTTACTCCAAGAGTTTGACATTGAAATCCGGGACAAAAAAGGGATAAACAATGTTGTTACTGACTATCTCTCTCGTTTACTCATTGAGAAATCCTCTGAATTTGCTGCAGTTCGTGATTCCTTTTCGGATTAGCAACTATTTCAGATTTCTCATTCAAATCTTCCATGGTTTACGGATATTGTCAATTACCTTGCGGTAGGAAAAATTCCGTCCAAATTGTCCAAACAAGAAAAAGACCGGTTCTTCTCCCAAGTCAAAAATTTCTTTTGGGAAGATCCAGAGTTATTCAAGTATTGCCCAGATCAAATTATCCGGCAGTGCATTCCCAAAACTGAATTCTCCAGTGTCCTGAATTTCTGCCACACACTTGCATATGGAGGCCACTTCATTGCCAAGAAAACCGCTGACAAAGTCCTTCAAAGTGGATTCTACTGGCCTTCTTTGTTTCGGGATACTTACAATTTCTGTAAGTCATATGAGCATTGCCAAAAGCTCGGATCCATGTCTAGAAGAGACATGATGCCCCTGACCTCCATGTTAATCATAAAAAATTTTGATGTGTGGGGAATTGACTTCATGGGACCATTTCTATTCTCTTATGTTTATGAGTACATTCTCGTAGCGGTGGATTACGTGTCTAAATGGGTTAATGCAAAGGCTACCAAAACTAACGATCATAAAGTCGTGGTCAAGTTCGTTCAATCAAACATCTTCAATTAGTTTGGTACGCCTAGGGCCATCATCAGTGACGGAGGATCTCATTTTCAAAATCGCTACCTCAAATCCGTCCTTCTTAAATACTCCGTCATTCACAAGGTTGCCACACCTTACCACTCTTAAACGAATGGTCAAGTAAAAGTATCTAATCGTGAGATCAAGCATATTTTGGAAAAAAATGGTTCGACCAGACCGCAAAGATTGGTCATTGAGATTAAATGATGCTCTTTGGCCTACCGGACAGCGTATAAGACGCCCATCGGCATGTCACCATATCGACTTGTCTTTGGTAAATCTTGTCATCTCCCAGTCAAGTTAGAACATCGTGCTTTTTGGGCTATAAAAAGGCTTAACTTTGATCTTAAACAAGCCGGCTCTACTCGCAAATTGCAGCTCAATGAGCTTGAGGAAATTTAAAATGATGCGTATGAAAACGTTAAAATCTATAAGGCAAAGACTAAAGTTTTTCATGACAAACACATTGTTAACAAGTCTTTTGCCCCTGGACAAAAAAGTTTGGCTTTTCAATTCTAGATTAAGACTCTTTCCCTATAAACCCTGTTCATGGTGGGATGGTCCATATGTCATCACATCTGTCTTTCCTCATGGTGCAATCGAACTTCAAGATCCTACCGATGGATCTCTCTTTAAGGTTAATGGCCAATGGCTTAAGCCTTATGTTGATGGTATAGTCCCGATCCGAAAAGTCGAGAAAGTCTTACTAACAGACCCAGTTTATGTGGACTGATGCGCTATCATGCTTCGTCTAGCTATCAACATTAAATTTAGCACTCTTGGGAAACAATTCTTTCAACTTCCAAGCTTCCCTCTTCCAAGTTGCCTTAGCCAAAAAAATTTCGAAAATTAGCTAAGTATAGCCAAAATGTGACCCTTTTTCGGAATTATCTCGAATTACGTTCCAAAAGTCACATTTGGCTTACTTAGTCATTTTAAGGTCTCGGTACCATTTTCAGAATTTTTCAAGGACATTTCGGCTATTTTCTCAAAAATCCAAAAATCACGAGAAATTCGGGCCTCAAAAATAGTGCTTTTGCAAATGAGCTCCGATTCTCATTCCAAAGGTTCTACAAGGTGTCTAGGATCAATAAGAGCATAAATTTCAAATTTGGGAATTTTTTGACCCTGGCCCGGCCTCCGTTTGGCCGATTTTCCAATTCCTGAAGTTAATGTTCAGCTAAGCCCACGGGCACCCGCCAATTTCTTGCAAGCGCCACACAAAAGGGCAGTGAGGTCGTGCATCCACGGGCGCTCGCCAATTTCTTGCAGGCTCCTGCACAAAAGGGCAGTGAGGTCGTATATCCGCGGGCACCCACCCGGCGACGCGGGCTTCCGCCCCTGTTTCGGCTTTCAATAAAATGGGCCATCTCAAGGCCCATTTCAAAATCTCCTAACTCCCTCCCTCTCATCCTATCTATGACCCTCTCTCCCTTGCCTTCTCTATTCTTCCTCTCCTCTCATTCTTCCTCTCTTCTTCTTCTCCCCCCCCCCCCCCCCCTTTACTTCATCATCTCACCTCACTCTCATCCTCACCATCTCCCATCACTAAGAAATGAGCCCTTTGATCTCCATTGTTGGGTAAGTCCTTCTCTCTTCCTCTCTTTTAATTTATGGATTAATGGAGGACAGGATTGATTAAGTTGCAATTTAGTTTGTGTTGGGGCTTGTATTTCTTGATTGTAGGGACAAAATTTTGGGGTTTTCACATCTCTAATTCCCTTTTGTCTCTCTTCCTAATTTTTGTGCACGCCAGGTGTTCATTAAATTGCCTGAGCCAATTCCTTCTTCCCAATGGCACCTAAAACCTCAACCAAGCGCGCTCGCTCATCCGAGAGACCACCCGAGGAACCTCCCACTCCAAATTGGGCTGATTGGCCCATTGAAACTAAGGCTAAATAAAACGGCATAGGCGGTCAAAGAATTGACGAACTGTGGCCTAAAATTTCTATTCAAGCCACGTGCTAGCCCTTTCTATCTGCGCATTGTCCGCCAGTTCTTTTCCAACATGTTTTATACATGTGCAGAGCCCGACATCATTAAGACCACTATTGATGGCGAAGCTTTTAAATTCAACATTCATGACCTTACCACGGCTTTGGCATGTTCATTGGAATCTCCTGGGAATGAAACGGGCCTGCCTTTATATGTTAATCCTCCAGTAGATCTGCACTTATCAGACATTGTGGAGGAAATTTACCACAACCAATACACCAGGAATCGCAAGACGAGCACCAATAAGTCATTCCTCCCATGCCCGCTCTGTTTGTGGACTCCGTCCTGGCCAAAAATGTCCTCCCTGTTCGTAAGCATTCTGAACGTAAAAGGACTTTCTGAGCTCCCTCTATGCGGCGGAGAAGGGGCATTGGTTTTCTGTCCTGCAACTTGTCTAGGACCAATTTCTCAAGGTCTACAATGACCTAATTATGCTGCAATCAAGCAATACCATCACTTGGGCGTTCCCTTCCCATACTTGATCACCAAGCTACTCAAAAACAAAGGGTTCAGGCCACCCCCTCATGAGGAGAATAAAATGGATGTGTATCTTTTTGACCTTGGGGTATGGAAGTTAAGTACAGTCCAGCTTAAGACGTCTTGATAGGCCTGCATTGGCGATGTGTTAGATTGGGGAGGTCCGGCTGTCCCTGTTACTACCGCACCTGTTGCTCCCACACCTATTGCGCCGCCGCCGCCTGCTATGTCCCGTGCTGATTATGTTTTTCTCAGCACTCGTATTGATGCACTTCACCTGCAAGTCGGGAATGTTGAGGGCATCCTTACGGACATCCATAAGGAGACTCATAAGGGACAAAAGACGTTGCAGGCCATGCTGCAGTCCTTGATTGACCGCCCATCAGGCGGCGCCGATGGCTCATCCTTCACTCCAATGGAGTGACTTTATGCTTTCAGTATCTATTTTGCTTTTTAGTAGTACTATTTGGATTTATTTTGGGCCACTCTTGGCATTACTTTCAGTTCGTATTTTGAACTCATAACTGCAATTGTGTTGCTATTTTGCATGAACACTTCATTTTTAGTTAAATAAATTTCAGTTGTTTATTTTTCTCTCTGTCAGGATTTATATGATGCTTGTTGTGTATAGATGTGTTTTGAAAGGTTTTTAGAATCAAGTTTGAGGGCGTTACTTCTGGAATTCGCATGGTGGTCTATTTACACCGCCACTGATTTTTCCTCCACTTGGTATTATTGCTCTTAGTGCCCTCTTTTTTAAATTCCAATTCCATCTTTTGTCTTCTCACATTGAGGACAATGTGACATTTAAGTTTGGGGGTACATTATTGCATTTTTGGTATTACATTATTATTGCATTTTTGTTTGCATGCGCTAATTGTTCATGTAAAGTAATAAAAATCATTTTTTTTGGAAAGCAATGATAGAGTAATCTTGGAACTTGTTGGAGATTGAAGCACATGTTTAATACTTGTGTATAGAGGCAAATGATAGTTTTGAAAATAAAAAAAAAAAAATCTGAAACGATCATGTTAATTCAAATTGGTTTGTATAAATGTTTCAATTAGATTTTCATCAGATTTCATACTCTTCTATGCTTCACATTGCACAGATGCACACCGGAAACTTAATTGTGAGGCATGCAACCTGATTTACCATGACCTTGGCTCAGTTGATTTGAATTGATGACCCTAATGAATGGATATCTTTGGCATTGTCTTAAAAAATAAAATAAATAAATAAAATAAAATAAAAAATTGAATGAATAAGGATAATGACTAGTTTAAGTTCGTAACCTTGCTAACTCGAGTTATTAAGCCATTGGAGTGTCTTTACACTTAGCACCCTAAAGCCGTCCGATTTGGGAGTTGCTGGCCTAACACTTGTTACATGGGTTGGTTAGAAAGCTTAAAGGACTTAGGCATTGCACGGTCATTCACAAAAATAAAAATAAATAAATATGGTTTGTTGGAGTTCGTAGCCTTACCAACTCGAGTTATTAAGCCCTTGGAGTGTCTTTACACTTAGCACCCTAAAGCCGTCCGATTTGGGAGTTGCTGGCCTAACACTTGTTGTATGGGTTGGTTAGAAAGCTTAAGGAACTTCGGCATTGCTTGACCATAATATGTATGTAAAAAAACACAAAAAAACAAAAAAAAAAAAAATATATATATATATGTGTGTGTGTGTGTGTGTGTGTGTGTGTGTGTGTGTGTGTGTGTATTTTGAATAAATCATGCCTTAGAAACCTCATTTAAAAGGGAAATTCAATAATTTGAAGAATTGTGTTTTGAAATTGGAAAAAGAGGGTAAAAGCCACATATTGGGAATCCAGTTCACTTTCATTGAAGTTAGAGTTGATTTCTATTAAAGAGATGATAATTGAAAATTTATATAGACTATGATGTTGATACATGAGAGTTGAAATATGTTTAGCCATCTTATTATATCAAAGCTTCATATACGCAAAGTAGTCTGCATAATGATTCCATCTCCAATATTTTGTCTATTCTAAGCTACAAATGAGCTATGTGCATTTTCTTTCACCATAGTTGATATCAGTGGATAGCATTTCAAATGTTGTCATTTTTGTTAGGTTCTTCATTTTGTTGCATTAGTTAAGTCCATTAGTTGATTATATTGTATATATTAGCTTTATTTGCATGTTTTTGTTTACTTTCAGGTTGGTTCCCCAAAGATAACCAAAAGTGAAGCTTTGATGAGTTTTTGAAGATCAAAGTATGCCGGTGCTAGGGATCTTCATTTTTGCCAAGCCAGTGATCCATTGAACTCATGGTTTCCCCTGCAAAACACGCTAGCCATGATAAGTGCATTAACGGACTGAGCAAAAGCCATTACAAGAATGTATTTCAGAGCTCTATAGCCTTGCGGGCGCCCGCCCAAATGGGCAGAATGTTGTGATTTTTGTGAGGCCCCACCATGTCTCGCGAGCCCCCACGAGGTGCCCCTCGAGCCTCCATGACAAAGCTCAGGTGCCAGCCCTGCGCTGCGAGCACCCGCCGATTTGCAGACAGTAGGCCACCAACTGCTTTGTTTCTACCAATGCTATCCCCTTAACCCAATGTGAGGTTCTGCACTCTTCTAGGGATGATGAGCCATGAAATTAGGGGGGTAGGAAGGCTATCATGGATATTTATAAGGCTTGTATGGTTGTATAATGTATCTCACATTGTAAGACATTTTCTAGGGAGAGAAATATTGTTCTTGAGAGTTTTTGGGTTAGAGTTTGCTCTAGGTGCGAAAATGGAGGGTAAGATCACTTTAATCTCCTCCTCCCTTGCTTCTATGGGTAACTAACTCCCTTTCTAGGGAGGTAATGAAGCCCTTCCTTGTAAGCATGTCTTGATTTTGGGTTTTAATTTGGGGAATGATGTATATATATGGTAGTTTCATAGTCTAGAACATGTTACATGATGTAATGGATATTAATGTCTATAAATGATCATTTTGAGTTGATTATCTTATCTTAAATTGTTTCCTCTAATGATTATATTGGTTGCATTTTCATGGTGACAATAGAAATGAGATTGTGAAATGGGTTTAATGGCATGTTGTTGAGAAATTTGATAGGCCATGGCTTAGGTCCTTCCTTTGATGGTCTATTCTTAATTTTTAACTTCATGTGCTTGTATCATTTGATTGAGGGCTTGATAATCTCTAGCTTAGTGAGCATGTCTAAGGCTACACCCTAGTTTAGGTAGTTCAAGCATGTGAAACTTTGATAGGTTATTCATACCTTTTTTATTTAGTTAATTTCTTGATATATAATGTAGCAACCATGTTTTGCAACATATCATGACCACTTATTTATGTTGTTTCCCCAATTTAACCATAATCGAGCATGTATATAGGTTGGTAATGAATTCATTTCCCTAGTCCTCTCTACCTAGATTTCCTTCCTATTAATTTCCTTGCACTTATTGTTTTATGCACATTGTAATTCCATGTCACCTAGTGACAAACCAAACAAAAACTCTACACCCCCTTCATTAAACTAAGTGGTTTTAAAGACCTTGATTGCCATAAACTAGCAATCCCAGTGGTTCACCTTACCCGTCCAATAGCCATATTTTACAATGATTTGTGCTATTGGAAAGGGTTGATTATTATTGAGATAGTTGACGAGACTGATCGGTCTCCATAATCTTTCGCTTGTTCACAAAATATGCAATGAGGCAAATCTAATTCTAAGCTTGGAAAAAAGCCATTTTATGGTTCAAGAAAGAATCGTCTTGGGACACATTATCTCTAAAAGGGGGATTGAAGTTGATAAGGCAAAACTCGAATTAATTTCTAGCCTTCCTCCTCCCTCTTCGGTGAGACAAATTCGATCCTTTCTTGGCCATTCTTGCTTTTATCTACGCTTCATCAAGAACTTTAGTAAGATATCCCAACCTTTATGCCATCTTCTTGCCAAGGAAACTACTTTAAACTTTGATGAAGCATATTTGGAAGCTTTTAAGAAGCTCTATTCCCTACTCTCTTCCGCCCTAATTATGAAACCTCCTAATTGGTCTCTTCCCTTTGAGATCATGTGCGATACATCCGATTATGCATTAGGTGCTGTTTTAGGCCAGCGTGTGGATAAAATTCCTCATGTCATCTACTATGTTAGCAAGACCTTCTCAGATGCTCAATTGAATTAGACAACAATTGAGAAAAAGTTGCTAGCTGCTGTCTATGCCTTGGACAAATTTTGTTCAAATCTTCTTAGATCCAAGGTCATTGTCTTCACCGATCATACCGTGTTAAGGCATTTGCTTGCAAAGAAAGAGACCAAATCTCGACTCATTCGTTGGATACTCTTACTCCAAGAGTTCAACCTTAAGATTAATGACAAGAAAGACACTGATAATGTCGTAGCAGACCACCTCTCTCGGCTTCTCATTGAGAAAACTTCTGATTTTTCTCCAGTTCATGATTCCTTCCTGGATAAGCAACTATTTTAGATTTCTCATGTGTTGCCTCATTGGTTAGTTAACATTGTCAACTATCTTGCAGTTAGAAAAATTCCATCCCAATAGCCTAAGTAAAAGAAAGACTAGTTCTTTGCTCAAATCAAAATTTTCATTTTGAAAGACCCAAAACTTTTCAAATATTGCCCGGATCAAATAATCCGGAGATGCATTCCTGAATATGAAGTCCAAAATATTCTAAAATTCTGCCACACTCTTGAATGTGAAGGGTATTTCAGTGCTAAAAAGACTTCATCTAAAGTCCTTTAAAGTGGATTTTATTGGCCTTCATTATTCAGGGACGCTTACAATTTTTGCAAGTCTTATGAGCGATGCCAAAAGCTTGGGGCCATGTCTAAAAGAGACATGATGCCATTGAACACCATTTTAATTGTCGAAATCTTTGATGCATGGGGAATCGATTTCATGGGACCATTTCTATCTTCTTATGGTTATGTTTACATTCTCTTGGCAGTGGATTATATGTTTAAATGGATAGAAGCCGATGCAACCATAACCAATGACCACTTTGCGGTGGTTAAGTTCATTCAAATAAACATATTCAGCTAGTTTGGTACGTCTAGAGCACTCCTTAGTGACGGAGGATCTCATTTCCATAATTGTTATTTCTGATCCGTCCTCCTCAAGTACTCTATCACTCAAAAGGTTGTCACACCTTACAACCTCAAACAAGTGGATAAGTGGAAGTCTCAAACCAGGAAATCAAAGATATTCTTGAAAAGACGGTTAAGCCGGACAACAAAGATTGGTCATTACGACTAAACGATGCGCTTTGGGCTTACTGAACCGCGTTCAAGATGCCAATTGGCATGTCTCCATACTGGCTCATCTACGGTAAGGCATGTCATCTCCCGGCTAAATTAGAGCACCGTGCTTTTTGGGCTATAAAAAAGTTTAATTTCAATCTTAATCAGGCTGGCTCTAACCGAAAATTGTAGCTCAATGAGTTAGAAGAAATCCAGAATGACGCTTATGAAAGTGCCAAAATTTACAAACCAAAGACTAAAGCATTCCATGATAAGCATATTGTCAATAAGCCTATTGCTCTAGGTCAAAAAATTTAGTTTTTCAACTCTCGTTTGCAACTCCTTCCAGGTAAACTCCGTTCACGGTGGGAAAGACCCTTCCTTGTCATTTCTGCCTTCCCTTATAGTGAAATTGAGTTACAAGATCCAAAGAAGGGGAATCTTTTTAAGGTCAATGGACAGCGGCTTAAGCCCTACATTGATAGCCTAGTTCCAGTGGGATATGTATACACCGTCCTCTTGCCGGATCCAATATATGAGGACTAGTTAGATTCCCATCTCATCTAGCTATTGACATTAAATTTAGCACTCTTGGGAAGTAATTCTTTCAATTCAAAGCTTCCTCATTCCATTGTGCCTTGACCAAAATTCTAAAAAATGATGAAGGATAGACTCAAAATTTGCATTTTTTCGGAATCGTCTTGATTTCTAATCCAATGGTACTTTTGGTTTTCCCTAGTCATATTAAGGTCTAGGTAGTAATTTCAGGAATTTTTGGGTTCACCTCGCCCATTTTTCCCAAAATATCCAAAATCATGGAAATTTCGGACACTAAAAATAGCGCTTTCACGGGAAAGCTCCGATTTCCATTCCGATGATTTTCCCAGGTGTCTAGGGTCTTAGGGACCTTAAGTTTGTAATTAGAAAATTTTTGGACTCCGGCCTGACCTCTGTTCGGCCAATATAAAAAATAAAAAAAACAGATTATGGGCATTTTCGTGTCCGAATGCCAGTTCCTGTGTCCAGACACCAAGGACCGTCTACCCACTCAGCTGCACGCATGGCTTATACCAAGTGTAGCCTTTGATACCTCAGGTCCAGATACAGGACTTCGCGTCCAGACTCCAAGGCCCAGCAAAAAAACTGAGCCCAGTTTAAGCTTTTAAACTTGACCTCTTCCCTTCATTTTCTTTATTTCCCTTCTCTCATCTCTTCCATCTGCGCCTCCCACTTCCAAACCCTACCTTCCCCACATTCTAAGTCTTCTATTTTCCTTCTCTCTCACCCTCTACATTTCCATTATATCTCATTATCCTCATCATCGTCATTCATCAACCAAGAGGGCATAGTTTAGGAGTTCCAAATTGGGGTAAGTTATCTCTTTTCTTCTATTCAATCATTTTTTAGGCATATAATGGAGATTAGGGATTGATGTTGGTGTGGATTATTATTGTTAGGGGATTGTTGTGCTTCAATTATAGGTTCAAATTTTGGGATTTTTTTAACTATTGCCCCATTATTCTTGCTCTCTATTTTTCAGTCTTACACATCACGTGTTTGACGAAATTCCTGAACCAACTTTTCTTCTCCAAATGGCTCCCAAAACTACTTCCAAGCGTGCTCACACTCCCAAATTCACCATCGAGCATTAATTCAAAAGCCACCAGGAAATGGCTCAGTCGGTTAAGGAATTGAAGGATCGTGGCCTTAAAGGTTTGTTTAAACCATGTACTTATGATTTCCTTCTATGTATAGTCCGGCAAATTTTACTCCAATATGTGTTCTTCTTGTGCGGACCCGAATGTAATCAAGACAATCATTGATGGAACACCTTATATGTTCACCATTAATGACATTGTCATAGCTTGGGATTGCCCTATGCATTCACCTTTGGATGAGGTTGATGAGCCTATTTATGGCATTTTCCCAGACACCATTGATCTTTCGAACATTGTGCATGAGATTTATCTTAACAATTTCACAACTAGCCGCACAACTAGCACTAACAAGTCCTACATTTTGTGTCGGCTTTGGTTCTTTAATTCCATCCTAGCCAAGTGTTTTGCTGGTTGCCAAGCACTCTAAACATAAAGGTGTTTTTCTGAATGCCCTCTATGTGGTGAAAAAAGGGTATTGGTTTTGTGTTCCACAGCTCATATGGGACCAGATTCTTAAGCTTTACAATGACTTAATTATTTAGCAGACAAATAAAGCTATGACATGGAAATCTCCCTTCCTGTATTTGATTACTAAAATGCTAAAAAATAAGGGTTACAAAGCGAGCTATAGTGAACAAAAGGACAAAGATTTGTTCTTATATGACCTTACCGAGTGGAAGAAGAACACCTCACAATTGAAACGAGGTCGCCAGTTGCGTATTGGTGATGTGTTAAATTAGGGGGTGCGGATGTTCCAATTGATGTTAAGGCAGCTGCCACTACACATGTTGCACCACCACATGCTATGACACAAGCAAAGTATGACTCTTTTAGCACTCGTCTTGACACTGTTCAGCTGCGAGTCGGCAATATTGATGGCACCCTTACGGATTTTCGTAAGGAAACTAGGGAGGGACAGTAGGTTTTGCAGGTGATGTTGCAATCTTTGATTGATCGTGCACCCGAAAGAACCGGCGCTTCATCTCCGATGGCGGATTGACTTTCTATTAGCTATCTTTATTTATGTTTTTCATTCGGCATTTTGATACTATTTTGGGCCATGTTCGGAAGACTTTGGGTTTATGTTTTTAGACTTTGATTACACTTTTTGTTGTGCAGACTTGTTCTTTTGGGCATGCTTTGATGTTTTTATCAACTTTAGTTTTAATAAATGCATACTTATTTGATTATATTTCTTGTGATTTTCTGATGAGACCTATGCTGCCATGTGTATATCAATGTTTTTGACAGGTTCTCATACCCAAGTCTGGGGGAGGAATTTTTGGACTTCATGTAGAGGCATGTAATCATGACCGCCATTACCTTCCCTTCACTACTTGGTATTATTGTTCTTTTTACCCTCTATGCTCTTATTGCTTTACGTGTCTTCACACAATGAGGACATTATGTTATTTAAGTTTGGGGTATATTAGTTGTGTTTTTCAATAATTTATATATAACTAAAATAAAAAGTAAAAAGAAAAATTTTTTAAAAATGGAAGCAAAGAATTCTTGTTTTGGAACTTGTTGGAAAGTGAAGTATGTGATTAATACATCATGTATGGATGCATTTGATGTCAAAGAATGATAAATAAATAAAAAATAAAAAATAAAAAAAATAAATAAATAAAAATTGTTGATAAGCATGCGTTGATAAAGAAGGTTCATTTCATGACTTAAAGGCATCATCTTTGAGTTTCATTATCTAGTAGACGTCACATTGCACATGAGCACACCAGAAATATTTAAATGAAACATATGCACCCTACTCTTCTTTACATTATAGAAATGGTTGATTTAAACTGACAAATTGGATGAATGGATATTTTTGGCATGATGATTAAAATAATAATAATAATAATAATAATAATAAACAATTATGACCTGTTTAAGTTCGCAGCCCTACTAACTCGAGCTATTAAGCCCTTTGGAGTGTCTTGACACTTAGCACCCTAAAGCCGTCTGGTTTGGGAGTCGTTGTCCTAACACTTGCTACATGTGTTAGTTAGAAAGTTTAAGGGATTTAGACATTGCACAGTCATTTAAAAAAAAAACTTTAATGGTTGACACTTAACACCCTTAAGCCATCTGGTTTAGGAGTCGTTGGCCTAACACTTGCTACATGGGTTAGTTAGAAAGATTAAAGGACTTAGACATTGCACAACCATTATAAAAAAAATGTACATTTACTTGTCTTGAATAAATTCATGCCTTAGTTATCTAATTTCAAAAGAAGAGTTAATGATTTGAAAGCTATGATATTGTTTAAATGAAAAGGAAGGAAATGCATCTCAAAAAGAAAAAAATTCTAGTTCACTTTCAAAGGAAGCTAGAGATGAATTCTATTATGGATGAGGCATTTGAGTTATGTATATGGACTATGATATCAATGCATGAATGCTGAAAGTTTAAAATTGTTTAGAGATGTCATTATTTAATATACTTGATGTCGTATTTACAATAATTCTCTCTCCAATGCTTATTTGTTCCAAAAATCAGAATGAGTTTTGTACATTTTCATACACCATTTTGATGTTTATAGGTAACATTCCTCTTAAACCCGCACGAGACTACACTCGTCCTCTAGGGATATGCCTAGGGGTTTAAAAGGCTTGTTGTATATGCTAAATGCAACCGTCACTCCCACAAAGAGGAGAAATGTTGTTATTTTTAATGTTTGTTTCATTTTAGTTTTGCTAAGAGACTAACAAAATGTAAGTTTGGGAGTGTGATAAGCGCCGAATATTGCATATTTGTTGTGTTAGTTTAATTACCACTCGCAATAGTACGAATCTTTGTAGGATATGACTATATAGAGGGTGTCAATCCCACAGGGAGATGAGTGTTCTTCATTTTGTTTCTAACTAACCTAATTTACTTTTTGGTCTACAACTAACTAATTGAATTAATTAATTGGTTGCCATGAACATAAAATAAAATTAAACTGAATTTAAACTAAAGATATCACAAAGAGAAAGGTCTTAGGGCTTTGACTTCACCACGAACTTCGTACTATGGTAAGTTCGTACTATAGTTAACTATTTAACTCTGGGGTTTTAACAATTTATATTTCAAATGAATTGAACCCAATAACATTTGTTCAATTTGGTTTTAAAGAAAGATGTTTTATAAATTTCAATTAACTATAACCTACCTGCGGTTAGCATGGACTATCCACCTACCTACTTCAACTAATTTTGAAAACAATCCATCTTTCCTAAGCATGGACTATGAAAACATTCATTTATAAAAAGCATTGGAACACCATTACATGATCTCTATTCTTATGTCCGGCAGGGCTCCACCAAATACTATCCAATAAGAATGGGTTAAGAATAGTTTAAGAGGAGTTATATCTAAGACAAGGTAATAACTATTCAAAAACTATTTAAAACATTTAAATCTAATTGAATTGTCTCAATTGCTCATAATCATGTAATTAAAAATATAATATATTAAAAATATCCCAAAGTTGAAATAATCAAACCATAGTACTTAAATCGGGTTACATCAGTGCCCTAAGAGAGGAATTAGCTACTCATGACGACGTAGAATATCATCTGTGTTGTTGTCGTCTTCATCGTTACGGACGGCACTTCTTTTCTCAAGATCTTCACCTTCTAAGGATATGGAAACCCTAAAAGCCGCCACCATAATATTAGAACTCTAAAGGGACTTCTTCTATACGTTCTTTTATACAAGAATTAAAGGTCTGGCAGGCTTTTAGGTCTTCTGGCCCATCTAGAATTAATTAAGACTTGAAAAAGAATAATTCCCATAACTTATAAATCCAGTCTATCATGTAAGGCTCGAGCTTTAAAAGGAGAGCTTGAGCTATTTAGCACGGCCTCGAGCTTTCTTAAAAAATGGCTCGAGCTTCAAAGAATGGTGCGCAATCTTCACTTTTGTACTTAGTCAAATTTCTTCAACTATTTTCTGAAACATCTTTTCCATCAACACTTAGAATATTTTTGGGTTTTCTTCTTTTAACATTGCTCGAACATTTCTTCATAGGGCTCGAGCTTTAGGTACAAAGTTCAAGCTTTGGGGCTCAGGGCTCAAGCTCTGAATGACAGTGCTTTATCCCTTAAGGTCTACCACGAGGCCCTGGGAGCTTGGCTTTTTTGAAATCAACTCTTCAAATTCCAACACCTCATGCTCGAGCTTGTAGGCAAAGGCTCGAGCACCCTTGGGTAAGGCTCGAACACCACTGTGTAGAGCTCGAGCTCTGGAGGTACAAGGCTCGAGCTTTAATGCCTTGGTTGATTTTTCTTCTTTTTCTTGCAGAGCTCGAGCCTTATAACTTAGGTTCGAGCTTTGGCACTTGAATTCCTCCAAACTTCACCATTTAAGCGCTCGGCTTGCTTTAAATGACTAGCAACGACTCTGTAAGCTTTGATATCAGTCTTTTCATTATAAAGTCTTGGTTTTAATCATTTCTTTGGGAAAGTACCAATAAACATAGAATAAACATAAATCAATCTAACAATGGATAGAAATATCACTTTAGGTCTTAACATACATATATTTAGGGGCTCGAATATACAATATTCAGTGCTCAACAATATTCAAGCGCCTTTAATTGCATTAGTTAAGTCCATTATTTGGTTTTGTATATAGATTATCTTCACTTTTGTGTTTTTATGTATTTACAGGTTTATTCTCTAAAAAGAAATAAAAATAAGGTTTTTAAGGGCTTTTGAAGAACAAGTCATATCGGGCCAAAACATCAAGTGATTTTCGAGATGAGATAGCCCAAATATTCAATGGATACATTCAGCAATGCATAAGGATGAAAGTGGACTCATTGAGCCCAAGGATTGCATTGCGTCCGGATACCAAGAAGAATTCAGAGAAACAAATTGCAAAGTTAAAAAGAAATTCACTCCAGTAGTTAAACAAATCCGCGTCCGGTCGTAAGACTTCACGTCCAGATATCGGGCGCCGCAGCCACACTAGGGCACTCCTTACTCGTACGCAATGCAAGCACTCTGGCACTCTGCGTTCAGACACTAACCTACGGACATCAATGCTATCCCACTCTCCTTTGGTCAAAGTTTGTACCCTTTTTACTAGGGAATTTTAAATATGACAGGCTGGTGTGTTTGGCATCCCATTTTGGGTTTAATAGGGGGAAAAGGCTTGTTTTGACTATCATTAATTTATTAGTAAATTATATTGTAAAGAGAGAGGGGATTTTTAGGGTTCATGTTGAGTATTACATCCATGGGGCTGGAATGCAATTCATCTTCTCATTTTTCAATCCTTGAAGCTGCTGCCATGTCCATGAGGAACTAAGCCCCTTTCTAGGGAGTTGATGTAACCTAGACCAAGTAAATATGTTGTAATTGCTTTTTCAATTTGGTGATTCATCTTATATATATTTGATTTCATAAATTAGAAGGTGTTTACATTGAATTGATGTATTTTTACATTGAATTAATGTATGTGATCTTCATTGAAATATATAATTATGTTGATATATTTATCTTGTCTTAGACATCATATTGGCACAATTATACTCTTGATATTCCTATAGTGACAATGGGAATGGATTTATGAAATGGTTATATTGGCATGTTAATTGAGAATTTATATCGACTATACTTAAGGAAGATGGACCATGCTACACCTTTAGGTTAATTTATGTTAGGTAGATGTTCCATGCCAACCGAAGATAGTCTATGATAGATAATTCAATTTCATTTGCTTCAACATACAATTAAAGGACCTTGATAGGCCATGCCTAGGAAAGATGGTTTATACCATAATTTAGTTTAGGTGGATGAACCATTCCAACCAAATATGGGCTATGCTTAGTTCTGAAATTTATGAATTTCTAGAAGATGTTGTGGTTGTTTTATACTTCTACACATTATTTTACATACGTAGTTATTTATCCCCAAGTTGAATGCCAATTAGCATGTTTATAAGGTTTTGGTGAAGTCAATTCCCTAGCATTTATCTTTATAAGTTTAATTTAACTAAATCCATTTTATTTACTATTTTTATGCAATTTTCAATTCATAGTTTTAAGTAACAAACAAATCAAACAATCATCTCTTTTATCAAACTTAAAGTGATTTTACAACCTTAGTTGCCATAAACTAGCGTTCTTTGTGGTTCAACAAACCCCCTTTTAATAGCATTATTCTACAATGGTATGTGTTATTGCAAGTGGTAATTTTTAATTGGTAACAAATTACTCGCATCGTATGTTTAGTGACTTAAACCCCAAAATGAAAGAATTGTCATCCTAAATAAATAAAAAATAATCAGTATGATTTCATTAGGAAGATCTAGCAGTATAGCAGATGAGCAATGAATATAAAAAATTCCTTACCCGCTCAATTCATTTAAGATTGCAAATGTGTGTATTCAATGAAATTCATATCAAATTTTTAACCAATTAAAACCATACTATGAAAGACGAGAAAACTAAAATTAATGTAAACAAACCCTAAGTAAGAAGATTATGAAACTGACCTGACCTGTGGACACAAGAACAGGATCTATGATGAGTAAATTGGAAAGAGGGCAAACAAACTCCTAAGGAACTTGCAACAAAATGCGTTTCTTAATCTTTAAATCCCTCATTGCATAGAGAATTTTCTTGGCTTCATCGACAATGTCGATGTCCAAATCTTCATATGGATCGTCATCATCGATGATTACCTTAATCAGCCCCTGCAGCCTGCTTCTTCAACTCCTTAGCCTTCCGCGACCTCTCCTATGATGCCAGCAAATCACCTTCCTCGGAGATATCGAACTTGTTCTTGTCCATGGCGTTTGGTAGATAATCTTCCAAGAATATGATTCAGATAACCATTAGTGAACAAATTGCGAAGTTACGATGAATCACGAAATAGAGAGTAGTGTGAGTAGTAGTAGTGTGACGACCCTAGTTTTTAGGCTAGCGTGTCCTGTGATGAACAGTAAGAATGATCCGATAACAGATCCGAATGCGGAAGCAAAAACAGAAAACAAGACTCTAAGAAGTCAAAGTGACCTTCCATGAGGTCGTGGAACTTAACAAGAACTAATGCTGAAGCAAAAGATCAAAAATATGACAAATAAGCCCCCAGGGGCAAAATAGTCATTTCTGAAAACTATAGATTCGGGTGCCACCGAGCACACCGCTGGAAGGACAACAAAAAACTAATCAAGATGGACTCAAGAATCGCATGATTCGGAGTCCGGACGAAGGAGAAACGGCATGACGAAGAAAAACGAGCACTTAAGGCAAAAAGGGTAAACTGGTAATTATTCAGGAAGAATCGGGTGCAACCGAGCACACCGTTGGAAAGACAGCGAAAAATTAGTCAAGTTCAAAAAAAAAAATTCACTTGAATCGGAGTCCGGACGAAGGAGAAAAGCCCAAAAGAAGAATTGACGTCGCGGTGGCCCGACGAGGGGCCACGACAGCCCCATGCGCACGCCCATACGTGCGCCCATGCACGCCGCGTGCGCGTTGGGTGCATCATGGCTGGCAGCAGCAGCCCATAAAGCTGCTATGGGTTTATTTTTCATAAAAGTCCAGAACAGAGGCTGAATTTGGAGGCCTAGATGAATTTTTTTTGCAAAAACACAGAGAAGAAACCCCCCTCAAAATTGAGTTTTCTATGTGAATCGCGAGAGAATTAAAAAAAAAAAAACGCAATGTAGAATACCCGGAATGCCCCTCCATGAAATCTGGTCATGGAGGTCCAAAAAGCTGCTATTTTGAAAACTGAGAACTGAACTTCATAAGCGATTTCCGATATCAAGACGACATTTTCTGGAAAAACATAGAAAAGAAACCCCCCCTAAAATCATGTTTTCTATTCAACCATGTTGAAAGAAGAAAATAAAACCACCGTAAAAAGCCTATAATGCCCCTAGGTCAGAATATGCAAAAAAAAATGTGAAATGAATTCACAAGAGGCTCATAACACAAACGATAAGGTTTTGCCCGGAAATGACCATACACGCAAACGTAACTTACCTATTTGGACGTGTTACAATGGTCCACGACTTAAATATTTCATGAAGTTAAAAAGTTGTATAGAATATAATACACATGTCATTGGCCTCCAGCCTCATCTCATACATATCAAATACATTAAAAGGAGTATACTTAAGTACACATTACATACATGGAATCAAATATACATACTTTGACATATAAGTCTACAAAATGACATTTCATGCTAACATTTGCATGAAATGAAAACTTGAAACCTACACAACATCCAAGGAATGCTAGGCATCACGAACCAAGTCTTCGTACCTGAAATATGCCCCAGTATCGTAGGGGTGAGTAACATAAAGCTACTCGTAGGAGATGAGCATGCATCGACCTAGCATTTTACAAATTTATCACCTTAAGGTGAAACATGTTAAAGGGGTTCATGCCACCTAACGTCTATATCGAAATGAGACTCAGGGAGCATCCTAAGCTACCTTAAAGTGTTTCTAGCATAAATCACATCATCTATGCTATTTAAACAATATGGAAGCACGTTATACAAAGCAACAAGATATAGGTTCTTAAAGGTATCAACTTGCAATCTCGAATACAGAAACAACTAAAGTGATCATGTCACCTAACGTCTATGTTCTAAATAAGTCTAAGGAATCATCCTAGGCCATGTTGAACAATCAAAACGCAAATTACAACTTCAATGCAATCTAACCACATAAAAGCATATTATACAAGGCAACAAATTACAATTCCTTAAAGCTATCAGCTTGAAATCTAAAGCACGAAAACAACAGAAGTGGGTCATGCCACCTAACGTCTAAGTTATAAATGAATCAATAGGATCAATCCTAAGCATTGTTAGAACGTCAAAACACAATTTTCAATATCGATGCAATTTAACCAACATTGGAACTTCCAATACAACGCATAAAGCACAATTTCGCAAAGTTAACATCATGTAACTTAAAATGGAATGACAAATAAGAAACAACAAGTTACAACATCATCTACTTATCAACTTAAAAATGAAATGTGAAATCAAACAAAGTGGATACTCGGACGTCACGCCGGATCAGACCGACAACATAGTTAATTTAAGGTTACTAGCCCATGGGTAACCTCCCTATGTGCGCACTAGACTATATAGAGGGACTATCCCCCGTACTAGAACCACGTCCTAGCCATAGCCAAACAACGACATCCCCAAGTTTTCAAAATTAACAAGTTGTGCAATAACGCATATATCAACAGGAATATGCAAGATAATCAACTATCTACCAAGCACAACCAAATTTGGAAACCTACACAATACATGCTCTAAGTCCACAACTAATATGATGTGATGAATGTTGAATCTTCAGTGTGCGATTCGTTACACGCTATGCATGAATGATGTTAAATACGAAATGTGCAAATCATTACACAAGGTAACAATATATTCAATAAGGAAAACATATTCTCATGAGTATAAACATAGCAACTATGTTATCCAATGCTCAAAACATAACCAAATAAATATACAACAAGTCCATGTCCAGGATTTTGATATAGAAACGACTTTCAAACACAATTAAATCCATGGCTCAATTCGATAGAATTTAATTAAATAAAAATAATTAAATTCTCTAGATTCTAATTCAATTCCAAATAACCTTAAATTAATACATATTAAAGAACATGACATGGTCATCACCTATTTCCATTCTAAAACTCAATTAGGTTATTGGAACAACAAAGTAGAACTCTAATTAAATCATGCTAATTTAATTATCAAGGTTCTAAAGCAACTTCAAATGGTCCACAATTAATATATACTAGTAAACAAGTCTTGGCCAATACAAATATCAAGTTAAAATCTTAATTAAGCTAATGGGACCACAAAATAGATTTTAATTAATTCTTTTAATTAAAATCTCTTGATTTTCAAACTTAACCAAATGCTCTCAATTTAACATATCCTAGAGAACATGCTAAGGACTAATGTAATATCACATTACAAACTTATTTCATGCAAGTTACACCTATGTAAATTAAATTTTCACTAAAGTTAAATATAAAATAAAGGTTGCAATTCTCATGCAATTAATCCCAATTTAATATATGTGAACAATTATACCTAAGCTTAATTTTCTAGCATGCCACAATACAATTTCAAGTTGTATATCACCATGAGGATTAAATCTTAAACAAGGAAATTAATTAAATGAAAGGTTTCAAAACCTCACCGAATATTCTAAATCAAATATATGTGAAACTATATGGCATGTAAATCAAGAATATCAAGTCGGAATTTAAATAGAGTGAATAGTGCACTCGGGGCAAATTAATTAATAATTACTAATTTTCAAAACACGTCCAATCACTTTCAAATTCAACTATGTTGGAGAGCATGCTAAGGCCTAATTTAATATGCTAACACATATTGATTTTAAGCTAGTTAAGGCCATGTGAATTAATCTTTCACCTAAGATAAATATTAAATAAAATCTTTAATACTAATTCAAATGTTCTAATTTTAATACACAACAATGAGCATTTCAAGGGGCAATATAAAATCATGCTACATGTTTAAACCAAGTCATGAGCAACCGGAAAAATTAGATCCCGTACAAGAAAAATAAATAATAAAATCTCTAGATTTTATATTTAATCATGCAAACAAGTAGTATAAGCATCACAAGCATGCTATATGACAAGAATTTAAACCTAAAACATCTCCTACCTCAATTTGAGATGAAAATCCCAAAAGCCCACCAAAATGGAACGGCTCCGAATCCGACGAAACTACTAGGTTTTGTCGGGGACAGCGCCATGAACATAACCCCCATGAAAGCCCCATCAAAATCATAACTTGACCTCAAAGCCAAACTCAAGAAATGGTCAAAACAGAATTCTAATAAGGGGGAAAGGTAGAGCACGGCGAGGGGAACAACAAACGTTAAGGCCGAAGACTTTCCATCAAGAAAAAGTGAACCAAAAGAGGAGAGAGAAGATGGTAGCACCCTTTAGGTTGCCATGGGAGCTCCAGGTCGTGCATGAAGAGGGGAGAAGATGAAAAATGAAATATCTCACCCGCCTTTTATAGAAATCTCAAAAAGTGCCCCGAACGGGCCCCGCCGGGTCTGAAAAAGTAAAATTTGAGCATACGCGCGAAAATGGCAAAACTTTGTGAATGAAAAAGATTTAAAATGATAAAATATAAACAACGGAAGAAACGGCGTCAAAAACTGAGTCCCGAGCAGAAAGTTATGCCCAAAACAAGTTTGGCGCAAATTGGGGCCAGAAACCCTGAAACTGGAAAATATCGACCAGGAGGAAATTCCAAGAGTACACAACTCGACAAAATGTGAAAATGAATCCCGTACGAGGATCCAGGCTCAAACAAGACATTTTATAATAACTTTCATTAATTGCACAATGGCCCTTCCAAAAAGTGAAAACTGCATTTATGGCCCAGAATAAAAATATCTTCCAAAAATATTTTCTTAAAAACCCCTGAAATAAAATATCTTCAAAAGATATTTACGAAAAATACCCCAAGAAAAGAAAATAATTTTAAAGAACTTTGCATCCAAGCCTCTATGGACACCGGGAGCAACCAGAGTACTTTCTTGCAAAAGTAAAGATACGTATTTCGTGGAAACCACTCAAGATGGAGATTCATGAAGTTAAAAACCAACTCCGAACACAAGAAGTGTGGTTACGCCAACAAAGTGTCAAACGGGAAAAAGACAAAAATAGGGAAAATGACGAAATAGGGAAAATGACGAAAAGTTAATAGTGTCGAAAAACGAAAAATGTGAAAATGACTCGGTCCTCAAAGGAAATTGTCAATCCACGGAAAAGAGTCTCAGGAACCAATTCCGAGCACTCGAAATGACACTAAGCGACACGAAACAGAGCTTAGAAAAGAAAATTAAACGAAAAAATTTCATTCGTAAAATTTCAGGAAAAAGGAAAGGAAGGCAAATGACTGGGTCGTTACAAGTAGTCTTCTTGTTCATCAATTATCTCTCTCTTTTCTACTTTCTCTCTCTACAATACAAACTTTCTCTCATTAAATGACTTAACAAATTTGGGATGTGATATGGGGTAACATTGCAGGCACAAGGGTGGTTATATAGTGTGGTATTAGTCAAAGTTAGTTCGGAGGTGGTTGTATGCATAAGAGTGTTGTACGTCTGATATAATGAATGAGTCAAATGTTATCGCATACGTACGGGATTTAGCTAATGTGTGAGTTGTGCCTGTGAAAGGTTTTTGATTGATTTTTGACTTACGTGAATTTTATCCAATTAAAACGAAAAACAGTTAAAGGTATTGCTTAATGCCAAATACGTATCACATTGAAAAGTCAAAGTTAACCTACGTGGCATCAAGATGTAAAACATAACAATGCATACATGGCATTTGAGACTGATGGCCCTTATTCTGATGGTATTCATTGAACTCTACTCATAGACTAAGTCACATAATCCTTCTCAACATAAGTCACTCTCACGCTCTGAGCGTGTTCTTGCTTTCACGCTCCGTACGCACTGTCGCTCAAATTCTCACTATTTATGACATAATTTTGCCTATCTCACTCTCCCGCTCTCTAATTTTCTCTCGCTCCCGCTCTCCATTTATGTGACTTAGCTCATGGAAGTGTAAGACTGTCAAGGGGCGACGCTTTCCGCCTGAAGGGAGTAGTGCTCCGATTGTGTCTGTGGTGGCAGACTTCTTGAATTCATATTCTCTATTGTGATATCGCTAGCGAAGTCGCCAAAATGTAAGAATTATTTAGTATGGTATGAATATAATAATGACAAAGGAGACATCAACCCATAAATGCGAGGGACTTAGAGAGTGGGTTCTGGACGAAGGGAAAAGATTAACTCATAGAAGTTAATGATGGAGATAGAATATTTTCTTCTTAAATGCTACTTCATTCTCTATTCTGGATTTAATGCTTACTTAAATAAATATAGGCCAAGAAGATTGGGTATTAAGCATGATGAACCTAGAGACCTAATGGGTCGAATCTTAAGCAGGATGTGTTAGTTTATCGCAAACATTAAATGCATTTGGAGCTTAAAAAGCAACTGTAGTTGAAAGCATTAACAACCAGTTTTTGACGTCAGACCCATTTAGTGCCAAGCCAAATACGTCGCACGTTGAAAAGTCAAAGTTAGCTTATGTGGCATCAAGATGCAAGACATAACAAAAAAGTAAAGTGGGAGATAACAGCATATAATTTTTTATATAAAAATCAATAAGAAAAAATCACATAAACTAATCATCTCTCAGGCGAAATAATCCACTATAATCAAAAAAAGGGTATAACAACTTTTAGTGCCTTCAAAAATGTTCTTCACACGAGTCTCTATTATTTCAGTATCTTCAGAATCATCAGTCGTGCTCAGCATCTTTCGATCTTAGTGCCTCCGATCCACGCAAGTGCAATCATGTCACAATGACCCATTTTTTCAAGTAGTTTAAAAGCACTCAAGGACATCTCTAGAGTTTGAGTTAAAAACAAAATCCAAAACCAAGTAAGAAAACTAAGTTATATGTTAATTCTATTAAAATATATATTATATACATGTATAATATATTATATTATATATATTATATTCGTTTTCTTTTTTTTCCCTCCTTGATTTATTCCTTTTGTTTCCCTTCTTTCCTCCTTAATTTATTCCTTTTGTGTGCAACTTTATTTCCTATATATTGTGTATCAATACAATGTAAACACATCAAGTACAACAAACAATAAGAGAAATGTAGCTTCAGTGGCTCTTGATCCATGGATGTAGGCCTTAGTGCTGAACCATGTATATATTGTGTTCTCTATCTTTCTCTCTTCTATCTTCCTATTTTACATCTTATATTTTCACATCATAAAGTTAACATGGTATCAGAGCAACGATCCTAGATCGTTTGCACCAAAGTTTACTTGTTTTCTCTGTAGCTCCATCTGGAGCTCAGCTTTCTGTTTTTTGATCAACCACGCACTTCTAAGCGACATACCGCATTGTCACCCGCCGATGCTCCTGCGAAGTAGATCTGACTGGCTCATCACTACCCATGGATCTGACTCGCGCTACACGTTTCGCACACTCTTGCAAGTAGATCTCACTCGCGTTACATACACCCGCGCATTCCTCTTTCATCGACAGTAGTAAGCCCTCTGAAGCGGTGACCGACTCACCATCGTTTCAGTTCCTAGTTAGAGAGAGATTGTTTATGTTCTAGCCATTGCGAGGTGTGTTACTATTGTGTCAGTTTTTACTTCAATAATAAATAACCACTCGTAATAGTATGAATCTTTGTAGGATAATACTATAGAAAGGGTGTCGAACCCATAGGGAGATGAGTGTATTATGTTTTGTTTTTAACTAATCTTTATTGGTTTACAGGGCTGAACTGATTGATTGGTTGTCACGATTATAAACTGAAATTAAACTAAAATTATCAGAGAGAGAAAGAGATCTTAGGGCTTTAACTTCACCACAACCTTCATACTATGGTTAACTATTTCAACTGTAGGGATTTAACAAATTATATTTCAAATGAATTAAACTCAATAACATTTGTTCAATTCGGTTTTTAAAGAAAGATTTTATAAATTGCAGTTAACTATAACCTATATGCGGTAAACATAGACTATCCACCTACCTACTCTAACTACTTTATAATTTTGAAAATAATCCAACTTTCCCAAGCATAGACTATGAAAATATTCATTTATAAAAAACATTGGAACACGATTACATGACCTCCATTCTTATATCCGGCAAGGCTCCGCCAGATACCGTCCAACAAGAATGGGTTGAGAATAGAATACAAACAGTTATATCTAAGAAAAATTAATAACAATTCAAAAACTATTTAAAACATTAAAATCCAATTGAGTTGTCTTAATTACTCATAGCCATGTGATCAGAAACATAATAATTATTAAAAATATCCCAGAGTTAAAACAATCAAACCATAGTACTAGATTGGGTTACATTAATGCCCTAAGAGTGGAATTAGCTACTCATGATGATGTCGAATATCATTTATGTTGTAGTCGTCTTCATCGTCATGGATGGCACTTCTTTTCTCATGATCTTCACCTTCTAAGGTTATGGAAACCCTAAAAGCCGCTACCACAATATTAGCCTTCTAAATAATACGAGAAAAAGGGAATTCTTCTATCAAATCATGTACTTTCTTTTATAGAAGAGAATAAAGGTTTGGTGGGCTTTTAGGTTTCCTGGCCCATCTAGAGTGAAATACGATTTAGAAAAGAATAATCCCGTAACTTTAAATTTGATCTGTCATAGAAGGCTCGAGCTTAAAAAGTAGAGCTCGAGCTTTGGGGCTCAGGCTCAAGCTTTGGGAATAAGGCTTGAGCTTCAATGATTTATTGCTCGAGCTTCAAAAGATGGTACTCGATCTCCAATTTCATACTTAGTCAAATTTCTTCAATTATTTTTTGAAGCGTCTCTTCTTTCATCACTTAGAATATTTTGGGATTCTCTTCTTTTAACATTGCTCAATCCAAGCTTCATAGGGCTCGAGCTTTAAGTCCCAAGCTCGAGCTTTAGGTATTCAAGGCTCGGGCTTTGAATGATGGTGCTCGATCCTTGAGGTCTAGCACGAGGCCCTAGGAGCTTGGTTCTTCCTTTAAAATTAACTCTTCAAATTCTGATGCCTTATGCTCGAACTTGAGGGCCAAGGCTCAAGCACCCTAAGGTTAGGCTCAAGCACCACTGAGTAGGGCTCGAGCTTCAATGCCTTATTGATTTTTCTTCTTTTTCTTGCAGGGCTCAAGCCTCAAGACATAGGCTCGAGCTTTGGTACTTGAATTCTTCCAAACTTCACCATTTAAGCTCTCGGTTTGCTTTGAATGACCGGCAATGACTCTGTAAGCTTTGATATCAGTCTTTTCATTATAAAGTCTCGGTTTTAACCATTTCTCTGGGAAAGTACCTATAAACACACATTAAACATAAATTAGTCTAACAATAGATAGAAGTATCACTCTAGGCCTTAACATACGTATATTTAGGGGCTCGAATATGCAATATTCAGCGCTCATCAGTTACCTCCGGCCGAGTCCTTCGCTGCCACTCTCCACGTTTTTACGCACCTGAAAAATTTTGGAGTTATTTTACTAGGTTTGTTTTTTATGGGGTTTCTTTTTCAGTTGGTGATTTGATGGAAAAAAAAAAAAAAAAAAAAAAAACAACGCATTTTATCTGCTTTGTTCCCCCCTTTACTGGCTTTGTTCCGGATCTTTTTCATTTCTTGGATGGATCACCCAGATGTCTCCCAGTATTGCTCTAGCCCATTCTCGGCGTTGTTCAGGCCATTTCCCCGACGTTGTTCCAGCATTACTTCTCGAATGTTTTTTTGCCCTACTACCATTTTCAACTATTTCTCGGCGCTATTCTGGCCTTTCGGATGCTTTCTCTCCACCACCGTTTTCAAGATTTCATCTTCAAACTCAAATTGGCTTTGAGAAACCCATCTTGACTTTGCGGGAGAATATTAAAATATATATTATATATGTGTATAATATATATATTATATTCGTTTTCCTTTCTTTCCTCCTTGATTTATTCCTTTTGTGTGAAACTTTATTTCCTATATATTGTGTATCAATACAATGTAAACACCTCAAGTAATACAAGAAATGAGAGAAATGTAGCCTTAGTAGCTCTTGATCCGTGGATGTAGGCCTTAGTGCCGAACCATGTATATGTTGTGTTCTCTATCTTTCTCTCTTCCATCTTCCTATTTTATATCTTATATTTTCACATCCTAAATTTAATAAATTCAGTCCAATGAACACATTGGTGAAATGTGCTAGAGAAAATAAAATTTTCAACATAAGTCTGCAACTCAACAGTGCGAAAAAGAATAACTCGATGCAAAGGCATACTGAAATACAAGACTTTTCAAAAACAATTGTGTAGAATGCGTTTCAAGTATTTATCTGAAAAGACACAAAAACCTTTTCAAATAGTGCAACTCGTTCTAAATAAAATGCAGGTTCCAAATGTGTGTTGTGCAAAATATTCTTTAAAACCCCAACTTTACTCAACTCTTTCTCAAAAAATGAGTGTACAGACTCTTCTCATTTACCTTTCTAAGTGACGGTCAAATCCGATCAACAGGTACGGGCTTGTGTTGATTACTTGTCATTTAGCTTCTGAAATCAAGACTCAAAGTATGTAAACATAAAATTGCAACTCAATTAATCAAATTTTGACTCCAAAATTTGCCAACATAAAATTAAGTTACTCTAAGGATTATTAATTAGCATATTTATTCTTAAAACCTCTTGGTGGAAACATTTTTAAGAGAATATTGAGAATGAAAAAAGCAAACTAGGTTTAGAGGAGGCATTGTGGGAAGACTAAACCAAATTAATTGGAAACTTCAAAACTTCATAGCAAATGTGAACCAACTTGTTAGATGATGATTGAGAACACTAAATATGTGTTAAAGTAAATGTTTAATTTATTATCTTATAATTTGTGTGATTCTAGAGTTTAATTTTTCATTGTTGCCAATAACTTTACCGTATAATAAATTTGTATGTGTTTATGTGGAATCTCCACCTGTCCCTCGTTGTATAGTGCCATGCCCTGATAAGGGATATAATCATCCCTATGATCGTGGAGTTTTAATGCCAAAAATTATAGCTATCAAAGACCAAAGTCAGACTTCCAATAAGACCACAGTTGGCAACATATGTAATGGCACATGTAATAGCTCTCCAACAGCTCCATTTCACCCAGCTAGCATATCCCTTTGATTATTCCTTTATTTATGCAATTTCCTTAAATCAAGGTCATTTTTGTATATATATTGCACCCCTGTAAATGAATAATATAGAGCCTCATTTTTACCTTTTCATAACAATATTTTCATGGTATCAGAGCAGAAAACTTGCAAGCCCATAACCATATCTTCTTATTCTATTCAAAAAATAGAGCCCACACTCAACATCTAATCCTTCCACCAATGGTCTAGCTTGATCTCAATCAAGCTAAACACCCAAAATTTCTTATTCTGGAGCAACCAAATCACATCCTTGGTTCAAGGTCTTGGTGTTCTTCATCATCTTACAACTGATGAAAAACCTACTGAGGAAATCAAAGATGCTGAAGGAAACCAAACTCCCAAACCGATCTATAACGATGGACTACTGGCTTCATAGCTATTGGGAACTATGAAGGAGGACGTCCTAAGTATGATTTTCGGTGCTGAGTCAGCATACAAAGTTTGGACTTCCCTTGAGGAATAACACCTCCCTGTCACCGTGGAAAAGGAAGGAAATCTAAAAAATATGTTGATGACCATTCAAAAAGGGTCTCGCTCTCTGAAGGAATATCTAGCGGATTTTAAATCCATTTGCAACAATCTCACTGCCATCAAAAAGCCGGTTAACGACCTCGACAAAGTTTTTCAATTTGCCTGTGGTTTGGGATCAAGGTACGAAACTTTTCACCTTGCTATGCTTACTAAACCACCTTACCTTTCTTTTAATCAGTTTGTGCTAGCTCTACAAGGACATGAGCAATCACTAGCTACCAAAAAGGAAGAAGAAAAATCACTTCTGGAACATGTACAAGCCTTTTTTAGTCAACATGGTCGTGGTCGAAATGGTCGAGGCGACAGAAGTCAATTTAATTCAAGAGGAAGAAGGTTTACACCCGCTGGTAGCTACAATGCCTAGTATGGAAATCAAAATAACAACCTCAAGCACCCTGACAACAACACAGGAAAGTCAAAAGCAGGGAATTCATTCGAACAACAAAAACAACAAGGCACCAACAATAATGACAATGGTAAGGCAACATGTCAAATTTATGGAAAATTAAATCATTGTGCTATTGATTATTGGTATATGTTTGACTATTCTTATCAATCTGAGGATTTTCCACAAGCCCTTGTTGCCCTCGCCTTGAATGATTCAAATGACCAATCCTTCATTGTTGATTCTGGTGCTACTGCACATATGACAAACAATGCAGGTAAACTGTCCCACAAAAGGCCTTACCATGGAAATGATATGATTTATGTAGGTGATGGGAATTGTTTGCCTATTACTCATATTGGTGATACTAATGTTCTCACAAAGAAAGGAAAATTAACTTTAAATGATTTAAAGAAAAACTTGTTATATGTTGGTAAATTTACTTCTGATAATCTGTGTACTTTTGAATTTACCTCGTCTGGTTTTGCTATTAAGGATCAAACTAAAAGGACGATTGCAAGGGGGCATAAGAAAGGGCAATTATATGCCTTAAACTGAAATAAACAAGAGGCCTTGAGTTCAACAAGGAAAGGTGATTCTTCTTCATCTATTTGGCATCAAAGGCATGGGCACCCAAACTCGAAGATATTATCTTCGTTAAGGGAAAAGAAAGTTATTGATGTTATAAATTGGCTTACTAAACCTCCTATATGTGTTAGTTGCCAGATGGGTAAGACTTGTAAATTGCCTTTTAATCGTTCGAATAAAATCTCCCAATTCCCTCTTGATAAAATCCATTGTGATCTTTAGGGCCCTGCCCATTAATGTCAAATTAGCGTTTCTGGTTTTATGCAATCTTTGTGGATGATTATTCAAGGTTCACGTGGCTTTACCCTTTAAAAAGAAAATTAGAATTTTTTGATTGCTTTCTTAAATTCCAAAAGATGTCAGAGAATCAATTTGATAAAAAAATTAAGATTTTTCAATGTGATGGAGGAGGAGAATTCAGTTCAAATATTTTCATTAATCATCTCCAAAATTATGGAATAGAATAACATGTTTCTTTTCCTGGAACTCCAGAACAAAATGGAGTAGTGGAACGAAAACACCGATATATTATTGAAACTAGGTTAACTATGTTTTTCCATGCAAGTTTGCCCTTGTCTCTTTGGGTAGAAGCTTTTCTTACTGTTGTGTATCTAATTAATAGAATGCCTTCATTAGTATTGCAGAATGACAGTCCTTACTACAAACTTTACAGGAAACATCCTGATTACAGTGGCTTGCGAGTGTTTGGATGTCAATGTTTTCCTTTATTAAGGCATCAAGCTAGCTCAAACTTTGATAAGAAAACATACCCTTGTGTTTTTATTGGTTACAGTCCAATCCATAAAGGGTACTGCTGCTTTGAGCCAAAAAAAAAAAAGATGGTGTTTTTATCTCGACATATCGTATTTGATGAGGAGACTTTCCCTTTTAAACCACCGGTCATTGCTGTATCTTCTCCAGATCTGGTGGTATCTGAATTTTCCTCATTAGATGAATGGTTTCACTCACCAAAAAGGGCAACTAAAATCACGGACAATTTCAAAAATTCAAATTTATCCAAAATGGAAATTTCTGAATTTTTGGTAAGTCCAAAATTATCTCCTGTTAATTGTTATGATTCTGATTTAGTTGCAGGTCCCATACAGTATATCACCAGAAATATTCCTGAAATTACAGAGCAAATCTCTCCTGAGACATCCTCACAATCAATCATTCCAAGAGATGATAATGTTACATCACATTCCATTTCAATGTTGGATCCTCCTTTAATACCAGTCTTCATCAATCTGAAAATTCAAGTGATCTCATTGACCAAACCTCATCACGTCCGATAAGATCTCGTCGACCACCCACATATCTACAGGACTATGTTGCTTTAGCCACTAATGGTGCACCAACTTCATTACCGTATGAGCCCAAAACTTGAAAACATCCCTCAAAGACTCATGGTGGATTGCAGCAATGAAAGAAGAATTACAAGCTCTCCATGACAATAATACTTGGCAACTTGTTCCTAGGCCATCCAACATCAACATAGTTGGCTCTAAATAAGTCTATCATGTCAAGATAAAGGAAGATGGTTCTATAGATCGTTTTAAAGTACGATTAGTTGCTAAAGGATTTACTCAAGTGTCAGGAGTTCAGTCCGGCTGTTAAACCAGCTACCATTCGTCTAGTCATTGCTCTATCCTTATCTTTGAAATGGAGTTTGTGATAACTTGATATCAAGAATGCGTTCTTACATAGGAATCTCAAAGAGACTGTTTACATGGAGCAACCTCCTGGGTTCATTGATCTATCGCAGCCCGATTATGTTTGCCTCTTAAAGAAATCACTATACGGATTAAAACAAGCACCACGTGCTTAGTTTGATCGGTTATCTCAGTTTCTACTCTATCTTGGCTTCTATTGTAGTAAGGCTGACTCCTCTCTATTTGTTTATTGCAAAGATTATATTACTATGATTCTTCTCATCTATGTATATGATATACTTGTCTCGGGCAACAACGATAATTTCATCAGCAACTTAATTGCTCAACTTAGCCAAGAATTTGGAATCAAAGACCTTAGGAACTTACACTATTTTCTAGGCATGGAGGTTAAGTCCTTTACTGGTGGTATTTTTCTTTCTCAACAAAAGTACACTCAAGAACTCCTTCATCGAACTCAAATGCTTGAAAGTACTCATCTTGCTACTCCTATGGTGATCAAGGATAAGCCTACTAGCTCAGATGGAGATTTCGTTGATGCCATCACTTATCGAAGCATAGTTAGAGCCTTACAATATTTGACCTTTACACGGCCAGATATTATCCATGTTGTCAACAAAGTATTTCAACACTTTAATAGCCCCACTTTGGTCCACTTAGAGGCTGTAAAGCGAATCCTCAGGTACCTTAAGGGCACACAACACTATGGCTTATGCTATCTCTCCCAAAGTCCAACTACTCTCTATGGTTTTAATGATGTCGATTGGGCATGATGTCTGACTACTAGAAGAAGCACAATGGGTTTTTGTGTGTTCCTTGGTGCAAATTGTGTCTTTTGGTGTTCTAAGAAACAACCAACTGTAGCTCGTTCAAGCTCTGAAGCGGAGTATCGATCTATGGCCTCAATAGCGCCAGAAATCACTTGGTTAACATTCTTATTACGTGACATTGGCATCCCACTTTCATAGCCACCTCAATTATTTTGTGACAACATTAGTGCGCTCTACATGTTTATCAATCCCATGTTTCATGCACGATCAAAGCACATCGAGCTGGATTATCATTTTGTTAGTGAAGATGTGGCTATGGGAAACCTCGTTACACGACATATTCCTTCCTTATCTCAACCAGCTGATATCTTCACTAAGCCTCTACCTAAGGACGTTTTCATTCTCTTCTGCACCAAACTGGGTGTTCATCCTCATTCCCACTCCAGCTTGAGGGGGCATGATAAGGAATATAATCATCCCTATGATCGTAGAGTTTTAATGCCAAAAATTGTAGCTGTCAAGGACCAAAGTCAGACTTCCAATAGGACCACAGCTGGCAACATATGTAATGGCATGCGTAATAGCTCTCCAACAGCTCCATTTCACCCAGCTAGCATATCACTTTGATTATTTCTTTATTTATGTAATTTCCTTAAATCAAGATCATTTACGTGTATATATTGCACCTCTGTAAATGAATAATATAGAACCTTATTTTTACCATTTCATAACAATATTTTCATGCCCTTCATATGAGATGTGAGGCCACTTATTACACACTGTGTTGTTGAATTGTAGAGATTATCAAATACTCTAGTTAATAAGTTTACTAAAACCTTGCTTGCTTAGAATCAATGGTACGCGAATGGAATTTCCCACCTTTTTGTAACAGTGAACCGGCATGAGAGGATTGTGTGCGTGCTATGGTAGAGTTGGAAACCTTTTGCCAGGGAATTCTACGAAAAATAAGAAGTAGCTCCATGGGACAAGGTCAAGGTATAAAAAAAATAAAAAATAAAAATTTAAAAAAAAATTGAGTTTTACTTTGTAGCAATTTAAGATATATACACGTGGTTCACCCAAAATTTGGAAGTGCAGCGAGTGGGCCTCTTTTTGTTTTTTCTAAACTGAATTATCATATTAATGAACTCAACTGGATAATTGTTACAAGTGAGACTTGTCTCATATCGGATTTGGATGGGGATTGAATTGTGTATGAATGGGTGGGTATACAACACTACCCAACAATTTGAGTTTTTGAGTAAATGAAAAAGTATCCACCCGTTACAATTGGTAATCAGAGGCAGACCCAGTCTTTAATCTGATATCAAGTCAAGCGTCCGACCCGAAGGGCGTCTGGGTGTGGCCCCGGGTAGGCAGGGTGGTCCAACTGCAACGAGAGCATTACTCGTATTCGGGTGGGGGAGAATGACAAATGTTACAAGTCGGACTTGTCCCACATCGGATTTGAATGAAAATTAAAATTTGTATAAATGGTTAGGTATGCAGCACTACCCAATAGCTTACCACTTATATGAACTTTATCAAATGGAAAGAACCTATCTATCTATCTATATATATATATTTGCAAAGTTAGCAAAATATATTTATTGATGTATGTAAAAGTACACAGGTCCATGAAGTATATGGACTTGGGCCAGGGGCTCAATATAAACAAACACGGAGAGGAAATTAATAATACAATATAATTCATCCCATACAAAGGTTCAGCCCAATCCATCCTAATTGTTTTAGGCCCAACAATTGCCCATCATTGGCAAACAAATAAAGCTAACCATTTCTGTTCAAACCCCTAAAATTGGGTGGGAGAAAATATTGGGTTAACCGAGCATATTTGTCACGTGACGAACTACTATTAGACAATGTATAATAGTCATATGATAAACCATCGGTTTGAATCTGGTGGCATTAATGGTCATGTGATAAACCATCTTTTCACGATAGAGGTAGGAGTGTTTCTTTATCACAATGTATATCACCATAAGTACATTAGCTGAAGGAATTTCTCAAACCCTTGAAAATTCTTGAATTCCTCTCCAACTAGATATGGTAAATAGATACTGACAGTGTCGGTTTGTTTATCGCATTAGAATGAATTATAGGTCATTCTAAGAGAAGGGTTCGATGTGAAATTCAAATTGCACTTGAACAAAATTTTGAATTGGGGGAACAAAGGGACATTAAAAGAAAAGAAGGGTCATCAATTCACTAGATGAAGAGATAGTGATAGTGAACAGAGATTTAATGACAAATTGTAAACACAAATAAGAGAATGTGCATAGACAACAATATCTGTGCGGGTTGAACAGATTGTGACAAATGGTATGAGTGTCAATCACCAACTAGAAATGGAGGGAGGGTGCACAAGTAAGATGCTAAATCCAAGAGGAGTGGTGCAAGAATGCCAATGATTTCTGTTCATTTTAAAGAGGCATGGAATTAATGTACCCTTTTGAAATTCTATAGATATACTTTGAGTTTTAAATATTTACATTGTCAACTAAAAAAGTTTAATCAAAATATAGAAGATTGTTTAGCTGATATGTGGAGATATACTAAGTAGGGGAGAGTGAAATGACAAATCAGTAAAAAATGGGGAAAAAAAACAAAAAAGGTGCCACTTAGCTCAGTATACTATGTTCAGTTTATGGTGTCTTTTCAAGATGGAATTGGTTTCTGTTTGTTACTGTTTTTGATGATAAAAAATTCAACAATGTCAGGTGTTCCATTCTTGGAGTTCCAAAATATTCTATAAATTGAGAAAGAAATGGAAAAGAAAACTAAAAAGCTAAAAAGGATTATAAATTTCCACCATTCATGATCAGTAATTCCAATCCAGACTTTGAGTGTGCATGGATGATAAGACTATACTGACAGCACTCCCATATTGCCAGCATGCTGATCAATCATTCACTTGCATATTTCACATCAACCACAATAATGCATGCACAAGAGACGCTGTGGTGGAACAATTGTGGGATCGAATAATCGAAAAATTATTACAAAGTGGTGATTACATGATCCGATTTAACGGAAACTCTTCAACTAAGAAAAGGTATATGCATAAAATGCTAAGTTTAAAAATAAACAAATGTCATAAATGTTATATTCAAAAAAAAAAAAAAAAAAAAAAAAAAAAAAAAAAAAAAAAAATCAGAAGTGTTTTCGTCTTCTTCCTAACTGGAAAAGGCAACGCAAATTTATTTTTTTATTTTTTGTCCGTCAAAAATTTCTCGAGCCAAATATAGCTTTTGGATTATGGCTTACGGTCTGTCATATGACATGGTTCAAAATTCAAAAACCAAGCCCAAATTGATGTCGTGAAGTGATTTTTTTTTTATTTGTCTTTCATTATTGATAGACCATAGATACTCCACTCACAACTGTATTGGAGAAGTGGAGTCTCTGCCTCAACCGATTTTTTTATTATTAAGTCTTTAAATACAGAAAAATGATACTTGGACAAAACTGAACAGTCTTGCCGACGAATGTGCATCCCTGAATGTAATGCATTGGGACTCACATGAATTCCATTATCCTGCATCCAAAGAATGGACGAATGCTAGGCCAGATTGTACATCCAAAGAATGGACGGATGCTAGGCCAAATTGTTCGTCTATGCTTTTCTGCCTAAGCGTCACGGCTTTTAAACATAACCAAAACCATAAAACAGTGTTACTGGCAAATTTTGATTTTGACAACATTATTTGATTTATTGGGGTTCAAGACAATAGCAAATCTTTCATGATCAAAACCATCAATCGCTATGGAACTTGTGTAGATTGTGATAGATTGTGATATTTCAAGGAATCCACTAATAGTAGAGTTATGTCACTTTTTTTTGGGAGGGGTGGCTTACCATGCATAGTGGAGCAAGAACTTTCCTGATGTAATGTGCGTGTCCATATGCTAATTAGTGTGTGGGCATCTTAAAATCACTGTAGTTTTCATACAAGAGTCACACGACACTTTTAGAGAAAGAGATAATATATATATATACGCACACACACACACATTATAGCTAATGAAATTCCTGGTATTGTAAATGGAGGAGGACCACAGGGTGCACGTGTTTGGAAATGAACCGTTAAAAATACTAGACGAACTCAGAAGGTATATACCACTTTTCTTGAGGGCCAGTTGAGGCCATAAAATTATATAGTTAATTAGGTTCGAATTCTTTGAAATATCGTTATACTATGTTTTTAGTTTATACTGGAAAAGGATGAAAGGAAGGAACTCATCGGCAAAAAAAAAAAAATGCAAGGAAGGAAGAGTAAAGGACTATCTTGGTAATACACAATGCATTTTTTTGTCAAAAGAATCAGCAAATGTGTTAGACCACCATGCAATTTTTGTAAGCACAGAGAAATTATTTGGTGACCAAAATAATACACTAGTGTTCTGCTACTTTTTGAAAGCACTTGAGGATTTAGAGCAATTTAGCTTATTTTATATCATGAATTCAATTGCTCCGGAGTTTGGTTGGTTGTGTGGAATTGAAACTTTGTAATTGAATTGTGTGAAAATTTTAAAAAACAATTAAGAAAATTGAACCAAATTTTTGTCAAAATTCATCAATTTCAATACTCTAATTCCATACAACCGAACACAACTAAAAAACCAAAAACAAAACTTTTCTCCTTTCCTTTCAAATCCCCTTGTAGAAAAGCAGCCAAGAGTATATTCAAATGGTTAGCATATCCCACCTTTCCTTTCCAATCCTCTCCCCCCTCCTTTTTAAAATAAGCGCAATTTAAGTAAGGAAAAAAATCTTCTCCGGTTACTCTCTCACTGGACGCGTTAGTGAGCATCTAACGGTGATAATTAACGTCACCTTTCTAATATTGTTTTGTCATCGCCAAGTCAACAAGTTAAATAAAAAATTTACTAATTTACACTTTATTTTACCATATATACAAATACTACTTTATACGGTTATACTTTATATGATATATTATATTACTAAAAAAATATATCATTTAACTTTACCTTTTTATTTAAATTAAAATGCATTTTTACTACTTCTCTTCTGTATCGGGAAATCGTTTACCTCTAGTTCACCTCTAAACAATGTAAAAAACGTTCCAAAATCTGGTTTTACAAATTTTTTATGTTCATCAAACCTAATAACCCAGACTTCAAATTCTTTGGATAACTAAAGTCACCCCTGGGTTGCCCCTAAATAAGATAATATGTACATAGTAATTGTTTTCTCATTTTGAAAAAAAAAAAAAAAATTACAAAAAAATAAAAATCATAACTTCTAATTAGAATTTTTGAATTAAAATTGTTTCATTAGTAATTAACAGGTGCCTATGTTGAGGATTGGTTAGAAATGGTTAATAAACTATAAGGATACATTAGATTACAATACATACATAAAGGATGTGTTGGTTGAAAAAGTACAATCGAACAAACATAACTTATTCATGCAACCTATTAGAATGGATGTGTCTAGTGGTGAACAAACACCGATCATGTGAACCATTGCAATCTATTGGAATGGATGTGTCTAGTGGTGAACAGACACCGACCATGTGAACCATTGCAACCTATTGGAATGAATATGTTTATTGGTGAACAGACACCATTTAAACCATTACAACCTATTGGAGTGGATGTGTCTATTGGTGAACAGACACCATTTGAACCATTGCAACCAATTTGAGTGGATGTGTCTAGTGATAAAAAGACACATATAAATGGTTGTGTCTAGTGATGAAGAGACACATATAATTGGTTGTGTCCAATGATGAAGTGGCACATATAAATAGTTGCGTCCAATGATGAAGAGACACACCCAATCTGAAAATGCACTTCTATTTCTATAAATACCCCCTTGGGCTACCATTTGCAATTCGTTCAATTTAATTTTTTCTCTCTCCCTCTCTAAACTTGAACCCAACCCAAATGGATTCAAATCATAGGTCAAGTAGTCCGAACCATTTAGACCCTAATTCAATTTTATCAAACCATATTAAGATTTGTCTGAACCATTTGGTTCGGATTGCATCCAATTTAGTATTTATATAGTATAGATGCATTTTTGAGTTAGAGAGAGTATTACACGGAGGAAGTTCGCCGTATCCACGAGTTTGTAGTGCTGCTACTAGTGGATGTAGACCGTTGTATCTTGCGACATAGATGCCACTGAGTTCATTAGCACCATAGCGGACGAATCTGTCTTAAGGACATAGTATTCAATACTAGTCTCGATCCAGGTTCTTTATTTATTATTTAATAATTTATTACTTTATTTTGCATATTTAATTAAATGTTTAATAACATATTTAATTAATGATTTCTTAACATATTGTTAATTATCTCATGACATATTAGTATAAAATTTGTTATATCTTAAATGTCACATGAAGCAAACATTTACCAGCACTCCTCACTTATAATTGCCAAATAGCAAGAATCTTCTTTCTGAAACAGTTGTGATTTTGTTTCTTTGAAAAGATAGCTCATTAATTACAAAGTCTCACTTTATGCAATGTGTTCTGGATTTGCTTTACGTTTGGTCTGCTTTGCTTCTTTCGGACTTAATTTTAATTAGGGGAAATTTTCATTTTGTTTGCATGCATGACTTTTTGCGGGAAAGGTTTTATTTTTTCTTTTTTGGAAGTTTAATTTTCAACTTTCTACTACTTATTTTGTCAAGTGGGACTCATAAGGTGAAAATTAAATTCATTAAATATTGCAATATATATATGTTTTATACTAAAACTATGTATAAATTGTGGGACCCATAAAGTGAAAATTAAATTTATTAAATATTGTAATATATATGTGTGTGTGTGTTTTATAAAATAAAATTTTGATAAATATAAATGTAACTTAGGTGTCAAATCTGCATTTTTACCTTCTCCTGCACTAATCCAGTGAGAGAGAGGATTTTTTTGGGTATAAGTATACCCTTCTCTTCTTTTCTTTCGATGACTTGACATCCAAGCGTGATTAATATATAGTTTGTCATCAATATTAATTAGAAGGGATACCACCGGATCTATCTTTTAAAGGGAAATAAGCTGGAAGAGTCTCGCAATGACATGTTGTAGCAATGTACTTGTTTCAACGTACTTTAAAAAATAAAATAAAATAAAGTACAAAAAAACTCCTTAAAGTATGTCTAATTTTTCAAATAATTTCATTTTAAATATATTTTGTGTATAATAGTTCCCAGATTATCATATTTTGTTACAAAATGTCTTAATGCCTAGACTATTTTTTATTGAATGATCGTAATGCCATTTTCTTATTAAATTACACTTAATATATTTTCCTTGTTGAAATAAATTATGAAATTAAAAAATTCATACTGATTTGATGACTTATTCTTCGTTAAATTTGCATAAATTTATCTTTAATTTTTTTAAATAAATTTTTTAAATAAAAAATTTAAGTAAATTTTTTTGAAACAATTTAATTAATTTCTTATTTTTTAATAATATATTGGATGGAAAAGAACGTTTTTTTTATATAATTTATGGATTTTTCATGACTATATTGAATGACTTTTTACAATACAATTTTTAACTAAGTAGGATAAGTTTTATTTTTAGTAATAAAATAATCAATCATTTTAGAAAGTGGTAGTTACAAATCTAACTTTTTATTTTTAATTATAAATTGATACCAATAATAAAATTAAGGTAAATATTATAATTAATATTTAGATAAGAGAAAAGATAATAAAAATAACTTAATAAGAAATGACAAATTTAGTGAGAAATGATAAAATAGTCTTTTACGATAGGTTTGTCTTTAATTGCAACAAATTAATAGTTTAAGGAGAGAAGTTGTAATTCAGGAGAATTATTTGCAAAAAGGTAATAGTTCAATGGTTTTTTTTTTTTTTTTGCATTTTATCAAAAATTATAATAATAATAATAATAATAATAATATATAATATATAATAATAATCATCAATGGAAAGGAGTAGGCCAGACCAATATATATATGTGTATATGTATTGAGTGTGTGTATGTATATTAGTATATATTGAGGTTAAAGTCTTCTTAATATATGAACAAAAAAAATATTGTAATAAGTTGTAAGGTTACTTTTCACAAGTACCACTGGATGTGCAACACATATGTCCAAAACCACAATAAGTGCCATGCCATGCCATGCATGGTGGTGAGAAGATGAAAGCTGGGGGATGGATAACTGTTGACTTCCACAAAAGGGTGAGCCGCATTTTTGGTGGACCACAATTGCATCTATCAAGGTGCCATTCAATATCAGCACATTGCTCTCGTTGCAACTCAAAACCTAATCCTCAGCCATTCATTCAATTATCGTCCAATTATTCAATGTTGTGAGGAGATTTGGCTTTACTTGCAACTCTCAAGCTCAGTAAAAGTCTGCGTAGAGTTGGAAACCGCCAAAAAATAAAAATAAAATAAATGAATAAATAAATCAATTTCAATTTCAAAGTCTTAATTCGGTACGTCCAAATGAATTATTTAGGATAAATACTTCGGCACCCTTTTTATATTTGGGTTTGTTGCTCTAAGATTAAATCTAAGGCTCTAACACCCCTCCTGCTAGTTGATAAAATAAATGCCTAAATTACCCTTGACTTTATTTAACTCTTAAGCTTATGTGATTGACATATACGGTAAAATATGAAATGACAATAATACCCTTAACTAACTTGATTTCCTATACTCAATCTCACCAAAAGCAACACTCTCTCTGTCACCATCACATCACAACCACCATTTTACCGCTACACCATCTTCACAACCATCATCTTCACCACCATTGCCACATCACCACCAATGGTACATCACAACCACTATTATCGCCACCACCACTGTCACAACGAAACCACTATATTCACCACCACTGTCACAACAAAGTCACCATATACCCTTTATATATATACATATATATATATACATAGTTGTTGTATAGAGAAAAATAATTCAATGGTAAAGTGCAAAAAAAACCAACTGAACTATTGCCTTTTTGCCATTAACCCCCTAATTAAAAACTATCACAGGCTATTGATTTATTGCAATTAAGAACAAACACATTGCAAAAGACTATTTTATCATATCTCACTAAATTTTTCATTTTTTTAAAATTATTTTTATTATCTTTCCTCTTATCTAAATATTAATTATACCATTTACCTTAATTTTATTATTAGTATCAATTTATCATAAAAATGAAAAAAATATATATATATTTGTAACTACCATTTTCAAAAATGATTAACTTATTATTAAAAATTTCTTATTTATAATAAGACATATTACACCCAGTTTAAACTTTTTAACGTAGAAAAACACTTTCCTTTTCATACAATATATTGATGAAAAATTAATAAATCACTTAAATAAAAAATACCTTCTTTTTCATGTAATATGTTTGTAGATACTTGTTTCTACAATACAGTTGAAAAGTCAAAAGGGTCTGGGATATATCACTTAAAACAATGTAAGGAAAGCAGAAGAACTGAGGAAGGGGGGAAAGCTAACCCAAAGTGAGGACTAAAGTGATGGTAGGAGAGATGATGCATGGAGTGTATGGTCCGAACAGCCTGCCTATAATCTTTTTCCATTCCTTCCTTTTATAACCTTAGGTCATTTAAGAGGCACTTATTGGGCCTCCTTCTAGATAGTGTAGGGCCCTTGTAATTTTAAAGATCACGCTGCCCTAATCCCTATCCTTCAGGACCCATTTAATAAATGCAATGCTTATCCTTAAATGACCTGATGAGCGCTGAAAAGTGCGTATTTAAACCCCTTAAGCTTAGGTATTCTAGAACATTTATCTATCTTATTTTACCGTTTTGTATTGATTTCGTATTATTTCCACTTTCAGGTACTTATCCCCAAAATAAGCTAACTCAGCCAAATAGGAGCTTAAGTGAAGCAATTCTGGGATGAATCAAAGAAAGGAGAAAAGTAGAGCAAAAGGAAGCAAAATGTGAAATTTTAGTAACTTCGATCGATCTCAAGAAAAGTTCGATCGATCCAACTTTCATCGATCTCAACACTTCAAGATAGATTCAGGCCATAATGTCATATTCAGAGATCCCACAAGTTCGATCGATCCAACATCATTCTCTGATCGATCGAACCTTCTTGTCCTTATCCACATGCCAGATCTTATCCACCTGTACCACCCTACCAACGACTTTTGTCCTTTTCCCAAAAATATCTTCAAAATATCTCAGATTTGTTTTTATCCAAAAAGGGGCCGCCATTGAGGATCGATCTAACTTCAATTCGATAGGTCTCAGTCATGTTCGATCGATCTCACCTCAAGTTCGATCGATCGAACTTCACAAATCCTGAGAAAAATCCAAATTCCAGCTTATTAAAAGTTGTTTCATATCCAATCATTAGAGGATTATTGGTGTACGAGCCCAGCTCATTTGGGGTGATTTTTGACCTTCCTATATAAGGAATATGAGCCACTTTTACACATATACACATACTTAGAGAAGATAATACTTAGTGAGGAAGCAAAGGAGAGGGGGAGGGTAGAGACACCATTGGAGACTTTTCATCAGCCAAGGAGCAGGTTTCTTCCATGGAGCTTGCCCTTGAGGGTTGGAAGACATCATCCATGAATGGCTAAACATCTTCTTGGGGCTAGAGTTAGCCCTTAGCATACTTTCTACTTCTTGATTTATGTATTTTTTAAGGGATTTGTATTGTGATTCATGTCTTGACACTTTTATATACTTCCAATTAATCATTTCATTCTATCCATATGTCTATGTATGCTAGAATAGAAGTTCGTGTATTTGTCTCTATTTCTTGTGTTATTGATGCGTGTCTATGTGTATTGATGCTATAGATCTAGAAATTGTCAAGACATAGTGCTTAATGGCATGTTCTTGTGGTTTATTTGATGGTTCATACTCATTTCTTGATGGATTGTACCTCTCCCTTAGTTTAATTAGTTTAATTTCATGTCATTAGCTTAGTTGTAGTGTAGTTGTTAAATGGGAGGACAATCTATGCTTGTTGTTGATGTTCCATACTTATGAAAGCAAGTAACATATATATCTAACCTTGTGATGTATTTGGATTGTGGCTTAAAGAAAGGATTAATTGCTTAATTTGATATGTTATGCTATCCACCTTGTTGTTTAGACAATATATGCTTAATTTGTCATCCATGCTTGTTAGAACAACCACACACACACACTTTGTTGCAATACATGTTCTTCCCCTCATTAATCATTCATTAAAGGTGTAGAAAAGCTATACTTAGTGGTGATCTCTAAACCCCAAGATCTCTCTCTCTTTTATTCTCCTTATTGCATTATTGTTTACTTTAGTTGAATTTGCATCTAGTGTAATTCAACCAACCAACCACTATTTTGATCACTCGACCTACTAACCATAATCTTGATTCCTTAACCTAGTACGACACCTCAATCCCTTGGGGCGATCCCTTCTCGCTCATACTACATAGTATAGGTGTTAAGCGGTTTATAAATTTAAATTATGGTGCCCACTTGACACTAATTTCCAAACTCAAAGTTTTGTGCATTGTTTTGTGCCCCACAGTGGGTTAACACCATAGTTTTTGGCACCATTGCCGGGGATTGATTGATTGGCAACGTCATATTTGTAGAATCAATTAGGAATTAGTACTCTTTTGATCGTATATTTATTTTGTTTTCAATTTTTGTTACTTATTGTGTTTGTTCTTGTTTGACGAGGAGCATTGAACTAAGAAGGTAAGCAAAGGAGTATTCCAAGTAAAGGAGCTAAGCAAGCAAGGAAAAAGGCTAAAATCATAAATAAATAAAATTGCTAAGCCAAAAGCTAAAAATTTGGAGTTAAAGTGCTAAAGGACCTTTGTGAGCTTTTTCTTACTCAAACCCTTAGTTAAATCGTCGGCCTGCATGGAGGCTTATAATTTAATTCTTAGATAAATCGTGAGCCCACGTGGAGGTAATTTACTTTTCTTGCATATTGTTGATAACATGGGAGTATGGGAACATTGTGTGTTGAGGAAGTTTGTTGATTGTTGATTTGTTGTGAAGGAAAAGTGCTTGCTTGTTTTGTTATGTGTCGTGTGTTGCTAGAAGTCTTGGGTAGTCCTTGTTTTATTATTCGTCCTAGGCATTCACATAGAAAATCTAGAGGGTAATCTTGGCTACTTAGACCCATATTTCATGCAAAACCCACCTCTTAATCAACATGGCCCCGGAGTTCAAGCTCCAATTCCTCCAATGGTCCTTCGTGATCATTACAATCTTCATGCATATCATGCACCTACTTGTATTGTGTTACCTAATTTTAAAGCAAATCAATATGAAATCAAGCCTGAGACTATTCAAATGTGTCCACTCTTTTATGGCTTAGATGATGAGGATCCCCACAAACATCTTAATGAATTCTTTGAAATATGTTCCACCGTAAGATATATGAATGTCCCGGAGGAAGTTCTTAGGCTACTTCTCTTCCCTTTCACACTCAAAAATAAAGCAAAGCATTGGTTCAATGCTTTGGGGGCAAATTCAATAACATCTTGGGCACAAATGCAAAATGAATTTTTAAAGAAATTTTACCCCATAAGTTTGACTAATGTAATGCGTGCTTTAATTAGAGAATTTTCTCAAAAGGAAGGGGAGTGGTTACATGAGGCTTGGGAAAGATTGAATGACTTGCTAAGCAAATGTCCATATCATAGCATTCCGAAATGGCAAGTGGTTCAATATTTCTATGAGAGCCTATCCGACATTCATAAGGACATAGTCGATACGTCATGTGGAGGATCATATTTTGGAAAACATGAAGATGACATATGGCATCTCTTTGAGAAAATAAGCGAAAACCCATTGCAAAAATATTATACTTTTCAGTTTGACCATAGTTCAAAGGAAAAGAAGATAGATTTGCAAGTATGTCAAGTAGAGAGTCCATTAGAAATTGTAGCCGAGGTTAAGGCTCTCTCTCAAAAACTTGATCAATTCTTGTTGAGTCAAAAACCGGTTAAAAAATCACCTTCTTTTCATCATACTTCTCATCTTAGTGAGCTATGCATGACATGTTCAAGTGTTTTACATACCACTTTCGCTTGTCCCCATGGATATGCATTCAATGAGCACTTTGAACAAGTCAATGCTACATTCGCTCACCCTCACTCAAGTGCATATGTTCCAATGTGGAATGAAAATTTGAATTTCCATCAAGCTAAAAAATTTCAAGGCAAATATATTCCACCTCATAAAAGGGAAGGAGGTTCCCAAGGATTTGTTTCTTCTTCATCTCATCAAAGAACTAATCACCTTTCACATCCTCAAATGTATGATTCGCAAATTTGCTCTCATTATCCTCATGCACTTTCTAGCAATTATACATTTGAAGATAAGGTTTTGGTAGCTTTGGGTAGCTTAAAGATGAATACCAACTTGTTGCATTCCCATTCTCAATCCATATCAAAACTAGAAGCCCAAATTGGGACTATAGCTAATGCATTGAATGCAAGAGAAATTGGGAAATTACCTAGTCAACCCGAGAGAAATCCAAAAGCCCAATTTTGTGTGGAAGCAAACCCTACATCAGGGTGTTATTTCCAAGCTCAAGTGCAAGCCATCACCATCTTGAGAAATGGTAAACAAGTGGACAATAGGGTTAAACTACCAAAGGAAGATAGTGAATCGGTGCAACCTAAAGTTGTCACCCATCCAATTCCCAATTCCACTCTTACTTCCTAGAATAAAAATGTTCCTAACCGGAATTCTCAATCATCTCCATCATCTCATTAAATTGCAAAGTCTTATGAGCCAAAAGCTCCATTCCCTTATGCTTTAAAAGAAACCTCGCCTTATGGGAGGTAAGAAGGGAAAATACACGAAATGATGGAAGTTTTTAAGCAAGTAAACATCAATCTTCCTCTTTTAGGTGTCATTAAGCAAATTCCGCCTTATGTAAAATTCTTGAAAAACCTTTACACACAAAATAGGAAAAGCAAGGGACCAAGCCCTAAAAAAGTGTTCATCATGGAGCAAGTGAGGTCCATTATTCAACAAAACACTCCACCTAAGTTCAAAGATCCCGGTGCTCCAACCATCTCATGTGTGATTGGGAACCATGAAGTTCGTAAAGCTCTTCTTGACTTAGGTGCAAGTGTTAATTTGATTCCTTACTCCGTGTATGTCCAACTAGGTTTGAATGAGTTGAAGCCAACCTTGGTGGTGCTTCAATTGGCCGATAGATCTGTCAAAACACCTAGGGGCATGGTTGAGGACATCATCATCAAAGTTGATAAGTTTTACTTCCTGGTTGATTTTGTAGTTCTTGATACCGAACCGGTTGCCAATCCCACCAACCACATCCCAATCATCTTGGGAAGGCCATTCCCTGCCACCGCAAATGCAACCATCAATTGCAGATCAGGGGTTATGACTTTTCATTTAGTAACATGATGGTCAAGCTTAATGTTTTCAACGCAAGTCGACATCCCATAGATGAAGACGAGTGTCGTCTTGTAGATGTGTTGGATGAGATTGTTGAGGGATCAATTCCTACCATGGTCATGAAACAACCAATTGAGGACAACCTTTCATCTCTCTTATCCGATGATCCTCTTGCTTCTTGCCTTCTTGAAATGTATGGAAATTGTGGGTTTGATGATGAAAAATCAATGGATGAAGTAAGTAATCTCATGGAATCTGTTGCAAGCTTGAATTTTCCATCTTGGAAAACTCCAATAGAACCTCTTCCTCCACTCTCTAGCACTCCACCGGTCTCATCTTTAGTTTCTCCACCAACTCTTGAGCTTAAAACTCTACCTTCTAATCTCAAGTATGCATTCCTATGACCAAAAGAGACTCTTTCTGTTATCATTTCTTCAAGTCTTGAAAAAGACCAAGAAGACACTCTCTTAAATGTGCTTAAACAAAAAAAGAAAGCCATAGGATGGAGTGTGGCAGATCTTAAAGGAATTGACCCTTTTATTTGTATGCATCGCATACTTATAGAAGAGAATGCAAAACCCTTTAGGGATGCCCAAAGGAGACTTAACCCCAACATGAAGGAGGTAGTCAAAAAGAAGTTGTCAAACTCTTAGATGCCGGGATCATTTACACAATCTCCGATAGCAAATAGGTGAGTCCAACTCAAGTAGTGCCCAAGAAATCGAGGATTACCGTGGTTAAGAATGCAAAGGATGAGGAAATCTCTAAGTGTACCGCCAATTCATGGCTTGTATGCATTGATTACCGCAAATTAAATGCTGCCACTAGAAAAGATCACTTCCCTTTGCCATTCATTGATCAAATTCTAGAAAGATTGGCCGGACAACAGTACTATTGCTTCCTTGATGGCTATTCAGGGCATAATCAAGTAGCCCTTTACCCATTAGACCAAAAGAAAACCACCTTTACTTGTCCATTCGGCACATTTGCTTATAGACGGATACCTTTTGGTTTGTGCAATGCCCCCGCCACATTCTAAAGGTGTATGATGTCAATTTTCTCAGACATGGTGGAAGAGTATCTAGAAGTGTTCATGGATGATTTTTCTATCTTTGGGTCTTTGTTTGATGCATGCCTCAAAAATTTAGATCTAGTGCTTAAGAGATGTCGTAAAACAAACCTTGTTCTTAGTTGGGAAAAGAGCCATTTTATGGTTCAAGAAGGTATCGTTTTAGGTCACGTCATCTCAAGGAAGGGGATTGAGGTAGATAAAGCAAAAGTGGAGCTTATTGCTGAATTGCCACCACCTTCAACGGTGAGAGAGGTTTGCTCATTTCTACGTCATGCCGGCTTCTATCGCCGATTCATAAAAGACTTTAGCAAAATTGCTCGACTCTTGTGCAATCTCCTTGCCAAGGAAACTCCTTTTGTCTTTGATCAAGCATGCCTAGATGTTTTTCATAAATTGCGTGATTTATTGTCATCTGCTCCTATCATGCAACCTCCCAATTGGTCATTGCCATTTGAAATTATGTATGATGCTTCTGATTATGCCATGGGAGCTGTTTTGGGCCAAAGAGTAGGAAAGCTTCCTTGTGCCATATACTATGCAAGTAAAACTTTCTCAGGAGCTCAATTGAATTACTCCACTACCGAGAAAGAATTACTTGCCGTAGTGTATGCTCTTGATAAATTTAGATCCTATCTTTTAGGTTCTAAAGTGGTTATTTACTCTGATCATGCTGCCTTGAGACATCTTTTGACAAAGAGAAAAACAAAACCTAGATTTATTAGATGGATTTTGCTTCTTCAGGAATTTGATTTTGAAATCAAAGACAAGAAAGGCACCGAAAATGTGGTTGCCGATCATTTCTCTAGGTTATCAATATAATATTTCCCTAGTCCACCAATTCGTGATTCTTTTCTGGATGAACAACTTTTCCAAGTTTCCAATGGACAAATGTCTTAGTTTGCTGACATTGTGAATTATTTGGCAATTGGTAAACTTTCAACTTCTTGGTCAAAGAACGAAAAGAATCGTTTCTTTGCCAACATCCGGAATTACTATTGGGAAGATCCTGTCTTGTACCGTTATTGTCCGGATCAAATTGTGAGGAAATGTATTCCGGAGAGCGAGATTCCAAGTGTTCTAGTGTTTTGTCATACTCTTGCATGTGGTAGGCATTTTAGTGCAAAGAAGACCGCCTTGAAGGTTCTTCAAAGTGGGCACTTTTGACCCACTATCCATAGAGATGCCTATAATTTTTGCAAGTCATGTGAGAGATATCAAAAGATGGGTTCAATGTCAAAAAGAGATATGATGCCTTTGACCAACATTCTTGTTATAGAAATCTTTGACATATGGGGCATTGATTTTATGGGTCAATTTCATATGTCCTATGGTTTTCAATACATTCTTTTTTACCGTTGATTATGTTTCTAAGTGAGTGGAAGCATGTGCTACCAAAACAAATGACCATTCCATGGTTATTCAATTCATCAAGTCCAATATCTTTGCTCGTTTTGGTATACCTAGGGCTATGATAAGTAACGGAGGAAAGCATTTTTGTAATCAATTCCTGAGGCATTTATTTCTTAAGTACTCCGTTACTCATAAAATGGCCACTCCTTACCATCCTCAAACAAGTAGGCAAGTAGAAGTGTCTAACTGGGAAATTAAGCATATTCTTGAGAAGACGGTTAACACCACCCGGAAAGATTGGTCACGGAAGTTAAATGGCGTTTTGTGGGCTTACCGGACAGCATATAAGACCCCCATTGGCATGTCTCCCTATAGACTTGTATATGGAAAGCCTTGCCATCTTCCGGTTGAGTTGGAACATAAAGCCTTATGGGTGGTTAAGAAGCTCAACCTTGACCTTGATAAGGCCGGAGAGAACCGGTTGTTACAATTGAGTAAGTTGGAGGAGTTGAGACATAATGCTTATGATAATGCCAAACTCTACAAAGAAAGAACTAAAGCTTTTCGTGATAAGCATATTGTGAAGAAGTCTTTCAAACCTGGTAAAAAAGTTTGGCTCTTCATCTCTAGACTGAAACTCTTTCCCGGGAAATTGAGAACCAAATGGGAGGGTCCTTATGAAATCATCTTTGTTGCACCGCATGGGGCGGTTGAAATTCAAAATTTGAAAAAAGGGAACATTTTCAAGGTTAATGGACAGAGACTAAAACCCTACATTGAGGGACAGGTCTTCCAAAGACATTTGGAAGCTGCACATCTAATAGACCCTGTGTATGAAGATATCGAGGGATGCAATGCGAATGGGAGAGTTTTTGCCTGTTCGATCGATCTCAATGGAAGTTTGATCGATTGAACATCATGCCTGCATCAAACCTGCATCCAAGTCCATCTCTGTCCAATCGTTCGAACAAAACTTGCATATTTCAGCTCTCTGTCCTATCGTTCGAACTTGTTCCTAAATCGATCTAAGCTTCTTCGATTGATCTAACTTCATCTTGGATCGATCTGCAGTTCCAACACTTAGAAAAATTTTGAACCTACATCCACCTGCATCCAAAGACCTCTCTGTCTCATCGTTCGAACTTTTCTGCAAGTTCATGCATGTTCGATCGATCGAAATTTTTTTGCGATCGATCTGAGCATCTTTGGTTGGACCTTTTTCTTCCCTTTTTGGATTTCAAATTTATTCAAAGCGGCATTACGTTTAGCTAGAGACGTTAAACTTAGCAATCATTGTTCATACTTTCTTGAATTCCTTTTTATTTATTAAAAAAAAAAAAAAATCTCTTTTGTGCCCTTATGTGTAGTCATGCTACTTTTCTATCGGGCTTGATCTCATGTATCTCTTTCATCTTTTGTTGTATTACTTTCGAATGCAAAATTTAATCATTCTTATCCCGCTTGAGATTTAATGTGAATTTGCTAGTGTGGTTATTCAAGTAGGTTGTTGATTCCAAGTTTGGGGGAGACGTCTTTTGAATTTGGTCACTACCGGGCTTCATGTCTACATCACCACGGTATACTCTTTCCATTTTTTCCATTGTTCTCATTATACATTGAGGACAATGTGCAGTTTAAGTTTGGGGGTAAGGTGTCTTGTTGTATTCTACTTAAAGTTGAACTTTAAATGCATGATTGAGATTTGAGATCGATGTTTGCGATGATTTTGATCTTTTGAGGACTATATTGCTTAAAATTTAAAAATTGCTTGACTTGAGAGTCCAATACTCCTTGTATGCCTTGTGGATGCCATTTATGAGTAAATTTTTCGAAAGATTGATATCTTGCTTGCACTTGTGGTCCACATCATCCTGATTTTGTGATTGTTTTGAGATTCACTCTAGGATTCTACACTAACACAGACGTACACTAGCATTCATTTGTGGGGTACATGCTTTGTTGATTATTAAATTGGTTATATCCCAATTGGGCTAGTAGTGCATTGAAAGCTTTCAGTCTTGATAAAGGTGGATAACAACCCCTTTTCACTAAGTAGTCGGGATTCTAGCCTCATCAAGTACTTAACTTCTCGCGCCGAAAGGTGGAGGGCAAAAAAAAAAAAGGAATAAGTTGCAAAAGCAATAAAAAGTGAGGACTTCTCCCAAAAGGTGAGAAGTGGAAAATGATTAGATGGAGGTTGTTTTGATTTGTAACCTAGTTGATTTGAGCTTGTAAGTCCGTAGGGGTGTTTGAACACCTAGTGCCCTAAAGCCGTCTAGTTTGGGAGTCATTGACCTAACGTTCGACTTCATGGATCGCTAGAAAGCTTAATAAATCAACACATTGCACCATGCTTCCATCTTTGATCCTAAAAAAAAAATAATAATAAAATAAAATAAAAATAAAAAAATCGATTAAAAAGAATAAGCGCAACTAGAACAATAAAGCTTTAATAAAAGGTTTACTTTTTGTCTTGATGATCAGTACTAGATTTGTGTGCTAGTTTGAGGGTAAGGATGTGATTATTTCTTTAGTTGGCTAAGATAGCAACATATTTGATGCCGGTCCACTCAAAAAGGATTCTAGAGTTGTTTTGATTTGCATGACTATTTTCTTGATGTATGGAGGACTATACTTGCTTGCTTGATGTTGAGATTTTGGGTAATTGCTTAGAAATGTTTAAAAAATTGCATACTTGATGTAGTTTTCTCTCAATACTTGTTAGCAATATTGGTGCCTCTTTTGAAAGAATGAGCTTAATGTTTGCGGGTATCATTTCTGGAAACCCTCACGAGACTTCACTCGTCCACTAGGGGTAACCTAGGGGTTTAAAAGGCTTATTGCATATGCTAAATGCAATAGTGTTCCTTACGAAAGTGGCGTTATCCATTTATTGCTTTCTAGTTCATAGTTAATTAGTTGTTCATTTCATTCCTTTACTTCGTAGTTCATTACTAGGGACTAGTAATATTTAAGTTTGAGGGTGTGATGAGCGCTGAAAAGTGCGTATTTAAACCCCTTAAACTTAGGTATTCTAGAACCTTTATCTATCTTATTTTATCGTTTTGTATTGATTTCGTGCTATTTCCACTTTCAGGTACTTATCCCCAAAATAAGCTAACTCAGCCAAATAAGAGCATAAGTGAAGCAATTCTGGGATGAATCAAAGAAAGGAGCAAAGTAGAGCAAAATGAAGCAAAAGGTGGAATTTCAGCAACTTCGATCGATCTCAAGAAAAGTTCAATCAATCCAACTTTCATTGATCTCAGCACTTCAAGATAGATTTAGGCCATGATGTCATCTTCAGAGATCCCACAAGTTCGATTGATCCAACATCATTCTCTGATCGATCGAATCTTCTTGTCCTTATCCACATGCCAGATCTTATACAGCTGTACCACCCTACTAACCACTTTTGTCCTTTTCCCAAAAATATCTTCAAAATATCTCAGATTTATTTTTATCCAAAAAGGCACCGCCATTGAGGATCGATCCAACTTCAATTCGATAGATCTCAGCCATGTTTGATCGATCTCACCTCAAGTTCGATCGATCGAACTTCCCAAATCCCGAGAAAAATTCAAATTCCAGCTCATTAAAAGTTGTCTCATATCCAATCATTAGAGGATTATTGGTGTACGAGCCTAGCTCATTTAGGGTGATTTTTGACCTACCTATATAAGGAATATGAGCCACTTTTACACATATACACATACTTAGAGAATATAATACTTAGTGAGGAAGCAAAGGAGATGAGGAGGATAAAGACACCATTGGAGACTTTTCATCAACCAATGAGCAGATTTCTTCCATGGAGCTTGCCCTTGAGGGTTGGAGGACATCATCCATGAGTGGCTAGACATCCTCTTGGGGCTAGAGTTAGCCCTAAGCATGCTTTCTACTTCTTGATTTATGTATTTTTGAGGGGATTTGTATTGTGATTCATGTCTTGACACTTCTATATATATAGATCTTGTTTATTCAATGATTTATGTGGTTTAATGCTTCCAATTGATCATTTCATTCTATTCATATGTCTATGTATGCTAGAATAGATGTTCGTGTGTTTGTCTCTATTTCTTGTGTTATTGATGCATGTCTATGTGTATTGATGCTATAGATCTAGAGATTGTCAAGACATAGTGCTTAATGGCATGTTCTTGTGGTTTATTTGATGGTTCATACTCATTTCTTGATGGATTGTATCTCTCCCTTAGTTTAATTAGTTTAATTTCATGTCATTAGCTTAGCTATAGTGTAGTTGTTAAATGGGAGGACAATCCATGCTTGTTGTTGATGTTCCATACTTATGAAAGCAAGTAACATATATCTCTAACCTTGTGATGTGTTTGGATTGTGAGTTTAAAGAAATGATTAATTGCTTAATTTGATATGTTGTGCTATCAACCTTGTTGTTTAGACAATATATGCTTAATTTGTCATCCATGCTTATTAGAACAACCACACACACACACACTTTGTTACAATACATGTTCTTCCCCTCATTAATCATTCATTAAAGGTGTAGAAAAGCTATGCTTGGTGGTGATCTCTAAACCCCAAGATCTCTCTCTCTCTCTTTTATTCTCCTTATTGCATTATTGTTTACTTTAGTTGAATTTGCATCTAGTGTAATTCAACCAACCAACCACTATTTTGATCACTCGACCTACTAACCCTAATCTTGATTCCTCAACCTAGTATGACACCTCAATCCCTTGAGACGATTCTTTCTCGCTCATACTACATAGTATAGGTGTTAAGCGGTTTATAAATTTAAATTATGGTGCCCACTTGACACTAATTTTCAAACTCAAAGTTTTATGCATTGTTTTGTGCACACGCTCGGAGAGACACCGTGACCCAGGTAGGATTATGCGTAATGGTAGCGGTACTTACTCCGGCTATCTCTCACTCTGGTCCTCGAATTGGGTCTTGTCTTTGCAAGACTTGACTAGCTTTCTTTCCTCCATTCCAAAGTCCCTTCTTTTTTTCATAAATATAAGTGTATAAAAGAAAAGAAAAAATATTTACAGGTGCACAGAGGGCATACCCCCAGAATAACAAGCAAAACTTAAGAAGGAATGAAAATGTCATCCTCTTTCAAGAAAACAGAAAAATAGAAAATGTTAAAAATGGGGAACAATTCACCACAAACTAAATAAAACAAACATCCAGAAAACTATCCAATAAAATCAAACAATGAAATTTTATGAATGTCCAGCACCTCCAACAACAGATTCCTAGTAACAGCCTCAGAATCAGTCACAGATCCATATAATCTAGCATTTCTTTCATGCTAAATACTCTACATTACGGCTACAAACAAAGTTCTATGAAAAACAGCATGTGATAAATCCTTGTACCAAGAGAACAGATCTTCTAAGGTTTCCACATCAGTAAAAAAACTGCATATTCCAATGCAATATATCACCCAACCAATTCTAAAAACTTTTTGAAAACCTCCATTTGATAAAGAGATGTTTAGTAATATCTAAATCTCTATGATAGAGAGAACATCTAACCACCAAAGTAATTTTCCTTCTTTACAAATTCACCATAGAAAGAACTCGATCTAGTAGAACAAAAACTGAAGTAACAGACCACTGAGGTCTTGCTCTATTCCAGCAAAACTTTTGCCAACTGGTTTCCTCAACATGTTGTCTACTGATCTGCCAAGCTTTTTTAAAAGAGAAGCTGCCTTTGTCCCATAACAATTTATCTTCAGAATTTTTTATAGAAGTTAACGTCAAAAAATTCTTAAACTGAAGTAAATCTAGGTCTTGAAGTAGACTTAAGTCCCAGCCACCATTGCTCATTAAGCTACTGAAAGTATCAGTTCTGGACATGCTGAGAGATCTCAACACTCTATACCCAAACTTCTGGGCAACTGTATGTTAGCCCCCCATACCATACTTGAAGACAAAAACTTTGTCCATTCCCAATATAGAACGAAGAATGTTGTAGCATAATCTCCCTTATTTCCACAATTGATTTCCAAATGACAGAATTAGTTATCCTAGGGATAACAGTCCAATAGGTAGAATTTGGAGTATATTTGTGTTTTTACCAAGACACCCACAATTTATCTTTACTTGTCAAAAAATCCCAAGCTAGGACGACCTTAGAGGCAGATTAAATATCCACTAACTTTCTCAAACCAAACCCTCCTTCAGCCTTTGTTCGAGTAATTATATCCCAACTCATAAAATGTAACTTCTTTGAATGATCTGTGCTACCCCATAGAAAATTTCTGCACATTCTCTATAGCTGGTTGATTACAGAAATTGGAATGTTATAAATACTCCACCAATATAGAAAGATAGGAGTAACTGTAGATCTGATAAACTCCAGTTTGCCAGCCAGAGAAAACATTTTAGTACATCAACAGTTGATCCTTCCTAAAACTCTATCAACCAAACCTTAATAATTACTTCTCTTCAACCCATAAGGACACAATGGCAGACCTAAATATTTGATAGGAAAATGTTCTTTTGAGCACTTCAAAATTCTTAACATTGTTAAGTTTCTTCTCGCTGCTCTAGGGAAGATAACACTACTTTTTTGCTGACTGACTTGCAACCCTGTTACCTCTTCAAATTTCTTGAATAAGGCAGCTAAAGTTCTTGCATTAAAGATAGAGGCTTGACAGGAAATCAAGAGATCATCTGCAAAAAAAATTTGGCTTAAGGCAGGATTAATTTTAGCAGCAATATGAGTAATACTCAGTTCCTCTCTCTGAACAACAGCATTGATAATACTTGATAAGTATTCTGTGATTAAGGTAAAAAGCAAAGGGGACAAGGGGCAGCTTTGTCTAAGTCCCCTACCTGGCTGAATAAAACCCTAAGGAGAACCATTAATCAAAATAAAGTATTGAGTGGAAGTAAGAATGGCAGATATCTAGTTAATCCAAACCTCAAAACTTAAACCCTTTAAGAATCTTCAACAACAACTCCCAAGAAACAAAATCGTATGTTTTTTTTATATGAACCTTCAAAGCCATGGAGGCATGTCTAGGACCTTTAAAATCTTCCAAAGTCCCTTCTGTATTCCCCTGATAACTAAGAAGTCCTACCATTTACTCTTCGTTCAGGTTAGGTCGGATTGAGGTTCTAGACCCGTCGATCGACGATTCATGGTCAGGTCGGATCGAGGTTCTAGGCCCGTCGTTCAATGATTCATGGTCGGGTCAGATCGAGGTTTTAAGCCAGTCGATCAATGATTCGTGGTCGGGTTAGATTGAGATTCTAGGCCCTTCAATCGACAATTCATGGTTGGGTCGCTGTACTCCTCGACCCAATCTTATTCTTTTTTGAAGTCAATTATGATTTTATCTTCCTGGTTGGAGTAATGGTGTCGTGGGGGCCACCTAGATTTGACTAGGTGACGTGGCTTTACCACATCCATATTTAGCCCCCTGCACGTGCTATTTTTTTTTTTTTGAAAAAAAATAGGGTGTGTGCAAAGAGGCGTGGGTGTAATGGCTTTGGGAAATATGGGCTTATGTAATTTGTGTCAGTTTGGTCATTAATAGAAGTGATGTTTCAGCTAGGGCATGATTGCTTTAGTGGGTGTGACGCTTGAGTGTTATCTTCCTCAATGCAAAACCGCCATGCCTATATAAACAGAGGTCTGGGGAAGGAAGAAAGAAGAAAATTAAGAGTGAAATAGTGAGTGAAAAACCAATCCTTTGTTAAAGGGATCTAAGTTTTGAGAGACACAGGTTAACTTACTTATTATCGTGCTCTTTTTTCTGGGCATATGACGAAACAGAAGGCACTAAGCAAGACCGGTGAACCAGTGCCGGAGGTGCCGTCGGAGTCAGAGTGGCTAAGAGCATCGTTCTTTCGGTCAGTAGATGGGTTCTGGACATCTACTAGGGATGTCGTTTTGGAAGGTATAGACAGTGGAATCGCACAATTGATAAAAGAAGAGGGCTCCATTGAAGAAAGGGTCAGTCCGCTAGCGAGTAGTGTGTACCATTTCGCCATTAAGCAAGGGATGTATCCCTATTGCTTTTTAGAATTCAAGACACCAGTGGGCCCGTATAGTGGGTGGGAAGAGTGGACAGATCACATCTTCTCACATAAGCCCTATGGGAATTGGCTTCACCAGGCAAGGGTGGCTTAAGTCATGCACTTATTTCGAACGCTAAGGGTACCTAGGGATATCGCTGGATTGGAGTTGCTACTGTCACGATTGATCGACGGATCGATTACAATTATAAATCAACCCATTTTGCAATAGCACAAGTCACTGTAAAATAGGGTAATTGGTCGGGTAAGTCGAACCACTGAGACTGCGCTAATCTATGGCAACCTAAGTGTCTAAAATCATCTTTTAGAATAACAAGGGAGGTTTATAGAGGATTTGTTGGTTTGTCACTAAAACTATGAATTGAGAAATGCATAAAATGGTAATACTACGAAATAGATAGGCAAAGACAATTAAAAATAACTAGGGAAGTGAATTCGCACTAAACCCTAAACACATGCTAGATCAAGACTAAATTGGGGATAGATAATATATATATATAATGGTCAAGAATTATATAGCAACACATGGTTACCTTATAATCATCAAGAAGTTTATTAAATCAGAACAAGAATGATCCATCAAAAGTTCATACATTTGAACTACCTAAACTATGGTGTAGCATCAAACTTACTACCTTAAGCAAAAGACCATCAAGCCATTAATCAAATGATAAAGCACATGAAGTTAGGAATCAAGTATAAACCATTAAAGGGAATACCTAAGCAATGGACTATCAAGTTTCTCTATCAACATGCCATGAAAACCACTCATAATCTTATTTCCATTGTCACCATGAAAATGTAAGCATTAAGATTAATATAAGGATCATCAAAGACAAGATAATTAACTTACATCAATCATTTAGGAACATCAAAATTCATTACAAAAAGTAATATGCTCTATATTATGAGAAGACCAAAAATTATACATGATTATCCCCAAAATAGAGCCTAATCTAAAACATGATTACAAGGGAAGGCATCATCACCTCCCTAGATGGAGATTTAGTTACCCATTAATGCAAGGAGTGGAGAAAAAGAAGAAGAAGAATTCTCCATTGTTGCACTTTGAGCTCCAAGAACACCTAAAAAGTTCTCCACCTCCACTCTAGCTCTTCAAATTTGAGATATGAGATATGTATAATCATACCCCCTTCTTATCCTTCCAAAACCTACTCCCCATACTCCAAAATCCCGAGCTCTCCCCTCTGGCTCAATCTTCACCACATAAAAGGAAGATAAGGGAACAAAAATGCTGAAAAAAAGGGGCAGGTGAACTGCCTGCAGAGGGCCGGCGGGCGCCTGCGGAAGCTGCGGCTCGCGAGGATGGTACTGGCATGTTTGGCGGGCACCCGCGGTGGTGCGCGGGAGCTACTGCGGGGGCTTATGCAAGGCACCGTGAAACTAGACAGAGAGGTGAGGCATTCGGCGGGCTCCCGCAGTGGCGCGGCGGGCGCCCGCGGGAACTTACCTTTGCCACATTTTCAAGGCTTCTTGCAAGACTTCTTCGAGCTGGACCATGGATGCACTCCCACGACGAACACTCAGTCATGACTTCATAAAACGGCAACAGGAGAAGTCAGGTCCAAAAGATGACTCCCCGGCACAGCGCACGTATTTCAACATAATTGATGCCAAAACTGCTTCTTTGATCAAATTCAGGGAGACCGACCTGAAAAAAGACAAAAGTGCAAAAATAAATTTAAAATATACATTCTACTCCATTAACAGACTTAACTACTGCAAGAAATGACGCTTGAATATGCAATATTCGGCGCTTATCAACGATGGTGTAGCGCAACCCATACTTTTGTCACAAAATGGGGGGAGTTTACACCGACCTTGGAGGATGTGGTTCATCTATTGGGTCTGCATGTGATAGGTAGAGAATTTTTTGTGCCTCTTATGTTGGATGCAGCAGAGCAAGCCATCCTGGAGATTTTGGAAGAGGGTTTAGAAAAAAAATAAAAAGTTATGGATCCTTTTTTGGACCAAAGGGCGGCTGCACGAGGAAAGAAGTAAAGGTACGAGAAATAGTATAACTGGGGCTTGAATTCAATAATTTTTCAAAGACTTTCAACCCTCATTTAAGGGTGATAAGTCACAGTGCCCAGCGATCGATGGAGACAAAATTGGACACCCCGCAGAGTTAGCGATGTATATGTTATGCTGGCTATCGAAGTACATTTTTCCAGGGACTCCGGACGATGCTCTGCTGAGTAAGTGGTGCCAGGTAGCAGTTTAAATAGTCATTGGTATTGCTCTCCCTTTGGGACCTCTATTTTCAGGTACACTATATCAACGATTAGACATGGTGGCAGAGGATTGCATGCGATCAGTGGGACGCTATCCGATGGTGTCATACTTGGTCACTGGATTTCTGCAGATGTTCTTATACGAGCGTTTTCCCTCGTATGGTCTCCTGCCTCTAGAGTTGGGAGATCCTAAAAGAGCACGAGGGAAGTACTAGATTGGTCATATGTGGCGAGTTCCTTTAGGTAAAGAAATTGATTCGAAGCCAGAGTTCATTTTTAGGCCTTATAGAGACAAAGTGGCCGAAGTAATTGATGTAGAGCTGTATTGGGAAGAATCGAGGGAAAGTGTAATACCCTAATTTTAAAAGGATAGTATCGGTATTTATTTATTTATTTTAATTGCATTTTTAATTGTTTAATCAATTATTTGACTAATTACTTATGTGTTTAATTGAATTAAGTGTTACTTGATTAATTGGCTATTTGTCTATGTGTTATTTATATATTATAAATGTGTTATTTGTTTAATTAGATTGTGTGCTTAAATGATGTGTTTGATTAATTGTAATTAATTGTAGATTAAATGATTAAATGTTATTTTATTTTATGGTCATGGTTAGTAGTAATGGGCCAATCAATTAAGTCTCATGGATTACTTGAATAGAAGGTTTAATGGGTATGGATAATTACCCATGTATAGTTGTATATGTATATACATATATATATATAAGGAAAATAATTTATTAATTAATAATATGATAACTTTAGTATTAATAAATAATCTGATGTATATATTTTATATATTTATATAATAAGAGTATACAGAGATTATATATGTATCATATTTTAAGTTACCTTTTAATATTATAGTAACTTTAGTATTAATAAATAATCTAATGTATATATTTTTTTATTTATTTAATAAAAATATATGTAACATATTTTAAGTTTACCTTTTTAATATTTTAATTATTATTATTTTCTTTATTAAGTTGACTTGGATTGGGAAAAGGAGTAGGGTTATTATTTAGCCTATAAATATATAACTATATGTTTGTAAAAGTGGGCTAGAAATATATCACGTAATATATTTTAGAGAGAGAGAGTTAAAGAGAGAATGAGGAAGAAGAATGAAGAAGGAGAAGAACCTTTAAAGAAAAAGATTAAGGAAGAAAAAGTTTAACTTTCGATCCCAATGTTTAAGGCAAATTCTTCTTCTATCTCTTTCCCTTTGATTTGTGTTTCTATACATGCCTAAGAAATTCCAGGATGCTTAAACATTAAAATTGAATAATTTTGCATACTTAAATTTGTTTAGAACAGAGGGTTTTATGTGTTTACATATATATTCTTGATTTAAATGATTCTTGATTTTTGATGCGTGATTTGGTGTTTAAGTTATATCTTTACATGTTTAAATCATCTAAAATAAATTAATATGGATTGTATGGGACTTAGATTGGAGCTTAGGACCCTTAACAATGAAGAACGAATTCACAGTAGAAGTTCTAGGTAGATCCGCGTAACAGTGCTCGATCCGTTATTACAGTGTTCGATCCGCTATTACAGTGCTCGAGCCTTAAAAACAAAGCTCTTGCCATAGACAAAAAGCTCAAGCCTTAAAAGAAAAGCTCGAGCCATTGGTGAAAAGCTCGAGCCTTGGAGGCAAAGCTCGAGCCATGGATAGAAAGCTCGAGCTATGGATAGAAAGCTCGAGCCATAGGATAAAAACTTGAGCCTTACCTAGAAAATTTACGTAAACAGCGTTTAAATTAACTTAATTGATTTTGAGGGGTCCTGAACATTAAATAGGGACTAGGTATGAGTTTAAATAAATAAACTTGATTATAACGATATATGCTACATGAATTCTTGAAAGAATAGTGGATTTAATCTTTTTAATTTGTTCTAGCAATTGAGATTAAATGTTTAGCATGAAATATATTTGGAGAATACTTACTTGACTGTGAAATAAAATATCAGCATGTTTAAGGCTCAGTTTAGGTGGGATACATGATATAGGAAGCTTATATAAGTTATAAGTCATTCCTATTTGGTAATAGCATGATATTCTATTATTATGTTTATTCTAAATTATTTAATGCATTATTTTATTTGTTACATCAATTTCGGATGTGTGGATGTATTGCACTAGTATGGGATAGTGACATTCTAGGGACGGATTAACTTATCAGTTAAGTCCTACCTATTTTTGTATAAGTGAACGGATTAACTAAAATATTAAGTCCTACTTATATTCGTGTCAGGTCAACTGAACAAGTTGGATGATACATAGTGGATATGATATATATTATATATAAATAAATAGATATATGCCATGATATGAGTTTGAGCCTCAGGATCACTGGTTAGGGTGCGTATATTGCCCAAGATGTGTAGCTGGATATAGTGTAGTTATGTGCCCTGGTAGGTCTAGGTACTCATGTCCACTATATGTGCATTTTGCATGTTGCTTACTATTCAGGTTGAGGCAACCTATAGTCTAATGAGGTTCCTTTAGTGTGTGTGTGTGTGTGTGTGTGTGTGTGTGTGTGTGTGTATATACGGACTACTAGTTATTGTTGGATTGACTAAGATGTATACGTGTATCGGATCTTTGCTTGGACTATAGTAGATTAGAACTTATTTGTAGGCCTGACCCACCATTATTTTTCAAGTGTTCTTTAGGTGTAGAGGATTGTTCGTGCTGAGCAATGATCAGTCTACTTCACTCTTCCAAGTCTACTTAGGAGATTCATTTATGTTTCATCTTTTAGATATAGACAGTCATTATGGTTACTTATTCAATTGTAATTTTCTAGGGGTCCACACAGTATGGATTCCCGAGTTGTATTGAAAGATTTGTTGTATCAGAATATTTTATTATTTAATAAAAATTTATTCTGAGGATTTATTGGATTATCATTGTAGTGTTCATTTCATCATTTTTATTTATTCTTATTTATCCTCTTGTATTCTATGTTCGTTTATTGCTGATTTGTTTTGATATCCCCGGGCGTTCTAACGTGGGCCTGGCTAACCCGCATTCGAAAATCCGGGGGTATCACAGAAAGCTCAGAGGGGGTTGTGCATATAAGTGATGATGAATAGGATGAAGTGGATGGTGTGGCTGACTCGTCAATTGGTGAAAGTGTATTCAGTGGTAGTGTGGGGGCAGCGGTGGCGGCTGGTGGTTCGAGAAGTGAAATCTTGAGGAGTTTGATGATAGGGAAAACTTCGCCAGCAATGAACATGGTTGTGGGTAAGTATCTAAATTTTCCAAGGCTTTGTGTATAATGAATGGTTTTATGGTAAATTAATGGGTGTTATAAGTAAAATGTAACAGGCAATTGACCAGAATGGGAAGTGAGGCAAACAATTCAAATACTTCATATGCCTCAGGTTAATGAGCCCTCGATAACAAGGGCACCTGCGTTGTTGCTCCTAGAGTATCATCCACTAGTAGACCCTGTGGAAGATGAAGAGTTGGGAGAACAGTCATCAGGGGACACTGTAAGGATCGAGGATATGGAAGTGGAAGGGGGTACAAGGGTGAACGGGGTAGAGGGGTTGCAACCATCGTTCTCATTAGAAGGATCAAAATAGTGCCGTGAACAAGCGATCGACCGATGATGAAGTGGAAAGTGGGAAGAACGGTGTAACAGGTAGTGCTTATCACAGCAATGTTTTTCCTGATGATAACCTGAATATAGCGAACGAAACTGTTGTTTCTGGGGATCGTAGGGAAAAAATGTGGATCCCTCTGCAGGGAAGGCCAGCGATAAGATTCGTTAGATATCAGTGGGTGGTACAAGTCGAACCATCATGGATATGGAGGAAGTGGTTGTTCGACCAGAAGTGTTCTGGCGTGGGGTGATGATTTGTGCAGAGTATGTTCCTCGATTGGAAGCAGCCAACCAATTCCATCCTGCAATGGATCAAGCTATTGGGGGAAGACATCCAGTTCTTCGGCGGTGTGGGTATAAAGCCTTAGGTAGAGTCCTGGAGATTTTTATGATTGTGGCCTAAGAGAGGGGGTCTGAAAATTTGGTAGTGGAGGAACGTGAATTGGTTGAGATACTGAAGGATAATCGAGGTGGATATCAAATGGTTGGAAGCCAGGCTTGAAACCTATAAACGAGTAATGAGTCAAGCATTTCTTACTCAACAGATTGCTGATCTCAAATCCAGGGTTGCTAGAGAGAGAAGCCTATTTGAAGAGGCTCAAGCATGGTTAGTGATTGCAGAGCATGAGTTGGAGCTCGTGATTGAGACTTATAATGAGCTCAGGGTTGATGAGTTTATTTTACTGTTTTATGATTGATGTAATCGACAGGAAATATCAATGTAATAGCTAATTGAAATAAGGTAGTAACCTATATGTTATAATAAAATGCAATATTTTAACAAAGTGTTTTGGCCAAATATGTGAATTTTATTTATGTTAAAGGAGAACTGGTTACATAGAATGGCTATACTATGTAACTAGCTATGATAAAGCTTTAGCCAACAACTATTGATTGGTTCGGCGTTGCGCCCGTCACCATATAGCCTGTAATATCCACTAGGGTGGACCTCTGTGATGACAAAAGGTCCTTCCCAGTTGGGAGTAAATTTTGGGGTAGATAAGTGACGCATAATATGTTTGGCAACTTTTAAAACTAGATTGCCAACCTGGATTGCTCAAGGCCGCACATGTTTGTTGTAAGCCCTAACTAAGGTATTCTGGTAGACTTTCTGATGTTGTCTTGCCAATTCTTGTCGCTCGTTTAAAGCTTCGAGATGAATGAAGTGGTCAACTTCACTACGGGATGCTAGAGTGGCAGCATAAATGGCAATTTCGACTGGAAAGATAGCCTCCGTTCTATAGAGGAGAGAAAAAGGAGTTTGGCCAGTTGCTCGTTTCTTTAAAGTTTGATGGGCCCACAAAGCTAAGGGTAGTTGATTAACCCAGGTGGACTTGTGCTCGGTAATTATTCGACTGAGTATTTTAAGAAGGGATTTGTTTGTTGCTTCGGCATGGCCATTTCCCTTAGGGTAATAAGCAGAAGATCGGCGCTGCTTGATGTCATATTGCTGGAGGAGCTGGGCGACCCTATGATTGACGAAATGGGTGCCATTGTCTGATAAGATGATCGATAGGATGCCAAAACGACAAATAATGTATTCTCGGATGAAGGATGTTATAGCAATGCCTGTAGTGTGTCGTAAGGGAATAGCTTCGACCCATTTGGAAAAGAAGTCGGTGGTAGTGAGGATCCAGTGCATTCGACGAACCGTAGGGTTGATTGGGCCAATAAAATCTAAACCTCAAGTGTGAAAGGGCCAAGGGGTAGTGAGGGGATGCAGTATGGTTGGGGGAGTATGGATTTGATGGTGATAGTACTGGCAGGGCTTACATTACTGAACATATGCTTTGGCATCGCGCTCCATAGTTGGCCAGTAGAGCCCTTTCTGGACCAAGTGTTGGAACAGTTTATAAGCACCTTGATATTTGAGAGTGTGGGCTTGATGAAGTGCCTCATAAATCTCAACACCGGCGAGACATCGTAAGGAGTTTCCCTCCCGAGAGAGATGGAATAATCGAGCATCATTGAGTTGGAAGCATGGCGCTTGGTGTTTGAGTTTTGCAGCTAAGACTGGATCATCCAGTCGATGTGTGTTTTGAAGGTAGGGAATGAAGGGAGTTCAACGATCGGCCAGTTCGAGTTCAAGTATTTCAGCTTCATCAAGACATTTCTAGCAAGCGACAAATGCGCGTTGCAACGTGGTAACCTGACTTGACATTTGGGGTCAGTAGTAACCCTGTCGTTGGAGTCGTCAATAAAAGGTCTATATCAGTTGTGCGCAATGCTGCTGATGGACTCAGTGTAGTACCTCGCAGGCTTCTGTAACCCCGAGGCAGGGACTAAGGATGCCAGAAGGGGATCGATGATAGAGGAGACCTTGGATGAGATGAAATCTCTCGAGCTGAGTGAGGGGCAAGGAATCTGTGAAGGTCTGCATCTGATCGATGATTGGGCGACACCAATCAGTGATTTCCTTAGGGGGGAAGAAGGCTAGCGATGGCAGGCTGTGTTTGCTTGTGAATAGTGATTTGATAAGTGTCGCCAGAGATGTCAAGTATGGATGCGAGTGTGGCGAGGGCATCAGGGTATCAATTAACAGATTGAGGGACGTGAACCAGGCGAACAGTGGTGAACCGTGGCAAGAGTTTTTGGTTGATCGTGCGGTAAGAGGCTAATGACGGTTCGTGAATTGTAAATTCACCCGAAATCTCTTGACTATCAACTTGGAATCACCATCAATACATATCCGGGAGATCCATTGGTCGAGTGCTATTAAAAGTCCAAGGATAAGGGCCTCATACTCTGCTTCGTTGTTTGTGCATTTGAAGTCAAATTTGATAGCAGTAGTGGAGGTTAGTGTTAGGCAGGAAAGTATAATATCGGTGAAGAACCGTTAAAAGATAAGTGCCATTCCTGGGGCTGCTCAATTGAGGCAACCAGTAGGTCATCGAGAGGTAATTGTTTAGCTAAAGGCTTGTGGGCTTCATTGGGGAATTGAGCAAGCAAATCTGCAAGAGCTTGACTTTTGATAGCCTTTAGCTGTTGACAGGTGATGTCAAATTCGGCGAAAGAAAGGAGTCATCATGCAGCCTTGCTCGTAAGCATAGGCTTGGAGAGGAGATACCTATAGGGATCGCATTTGGTGAGTAGGATAATGCGATGAGCGAGAAAGTAGTGCCGGAACATATGTGCTTCGAAGACTATGGCAAGACAATACTTTTCATTCTTCAGCATCGCGAATCAAGTGACTGATGTAATAGACCGGTCACTCTTGACCGTCGACCTCTTATGTCAACAATGCTCCTATGGATCGAGGAGTGGAGGTAATGTACAAGAAGAGAGGTTGGTCCTTTTGCGAGGCATGCATGATCTGTGGGGACAGTAACACCTATTTGATCCGTTCGAAGGCTGCCTAGTGGGTGTCTGTCCAAGAGAACTTTGTTTTTCCTTTGACAAAGGTGCTAAAGTCATGAGTTGCCTCAGCGAGGGCTGGCAAGAACCGCCGAAGGTATGAGACCTTTCCGAAGAAGCTTTTTAACTGCTTTGGAGTTGCTAGAAAAGGCATATCAATGATTGCTTTAGACTTGGCTGGGTCTACTTTAATACCCTGTTGATTAACTATGAAGTCCAAGAATTTGTCATGGTTTACACCAAAAGCGCATTTGAGGGGATTCATCTTGAGATTATATTATCTGCACCGCTTAAACACCTGGCGCAGGTCATGGAAGTGGTTGGCTGCTTACTTGGATTTGATGACAGGTCGTCCACGTAGTCCTCGAGGTTGTGATGAAGTAAATCATGGAAGATGGCAGTCATTGCACGCTGATAAGTAGCACCTGCATTTTTTAAGCCGAACGGCATAACAGTATAGTGAAAGTTGCCAAGGAACGTTCAAAAGGCTATCTTCTCTGCATCACCCTCAACCATATGAATTTAATTATAACCACTAAAGCCATCCATGAAAGAGGAAATTTTATGACCTGCAGTACCATTGACCAGAGTGTCAATGATGGGCAAGGGGAAGTCATCCTTGGGGCATGCCTTGTTGAGATCTCAAAAATCGACACACACCCTTATTTGGCTATTCTTCTTCTAAACTGAGACAATGTTGGCCAACCAAGTTGGGTGGATGATGGGTTTGATGAAACCTGCAGCTAGTAACTTTTGGACTTTGTCCTTGATTTGTAGTTCAAGCTCTGGCTGGAATGTTCACGAGCCTTATTTAATCGGTCAAGCATTGGGCAAGACGTTGAGGTAGCGTATGACAAACGAAGGATAGAGGCCTGGCGTTTCACTATATGTCCATGCGAAGATATCACGGAATTCTTGCAAGATGGAGACACGTTAAGAGCGTTCTTGAGGGTTGAGTGCACTAGAGAGGAAAGTGGTACGGGACTGCTCGTTGGGATGGGTGAGATTGACTTCAATAAGGTCTGGCAATGGCAGTTTCTCGAGGATCCAAGGTTGGTACTCTAGGGCTAGTGGGGTGAACCATTGCTGGCCTCGGACATCGTCATAAACGGTAGATGATTCTACCATTAGGAAGACGGACACGCTAGCATTTGCGTAGGGCATCACGATTCTCTATTGGAGAAGAGGGATAGAAAATACGTCTCTGAGCATCAACCCAAGTGGGTAAAGAGGTGCTGATAATGGTGGTATCACAATTTTACTCGTACTCGTCGAGTTCGTTGAAAACAAAACGTCAGTGTAGTGAGCTTCGAAAGTAGCAAATGGACGATCTGAACAGGGCATGGTGATAACTTTGTTATTCCATATGCCTTTAAAACATTGATGATAAGTAGAAGGAACAATGCCAAAATGATGCATCCATGCGCGTCCTAGCAAGATATGATAGAACGTGTCACTATCGATGACATGGACTTTGGTAGAAGCTTGGATTTGTTGACAGCCAAATCGATATTGACATAGCCCATCATTTGGCGAAGGTCATTGTCGAATCCTGCCACTTCAATTGGTTCCTTGATTAAGCGATCTTCAGGGATACCTGTCTTGTGAAAAATGGAAAGAGGCATGATGTTGATGGATGATCTGTTGTCCAGGAATACACGCTTGAACTCTACTCCCTTGATCGTAACGAGAATATATAGTGGTTGATTTTGGGCCCCTTGGCTTTGTTTATCTGCATAAGTGAATGAGATAACCTTTATGTTGCCCATTGGCGTGGGCTTAGCTGTAGCAGCCACCAGACAGAGGTTAGCCTTTGAGGGAGAGGGTTGTGTACTATGTTCTGGGTTTGTCTCTTCGAGCTCGTCATAACAAGAAATAGTTACTTCGATGGTTAAGGTATGGGAATTGGCAAATATCCTTGGGAAGAGTGACTTCTAGGCCACCTGTTGCCATTCGTCACTGGAAAAGGCGGCGTAATCCCCAGCAACTGATGGTGGGATAAGTGGTACTCTGATGATAGGCGCAGAAATCAACACTAACTCTATCTGCTCAGGTGAGCTCTCGGCGGGGAGTAGGTAAGACGACGACACCATCCTTAACCCATTGAGTGAGTGTATTCTTAACCTCTTCGATGCGGATTAGAAAGGGCGGTGGTTCCTCGCCCATAGGCTTAGACTATGGAGTTTTGTCAAATCGCTTTCAAGGGTGGTCATCAATGGCAACTGTGGGCGTGGGTTGGCGATTGGATACCTTTGGAGCTTCAAATTTTGGGGTGTCATACTTGGGAATTATATACTTAGCAGCGATGGGCTTGAGGTCCTTGAGATTTCTAGCTATAATCTTGAGTTCACCGAAGCTGGCGATTTTGGGATTGATTAGATGGAGCTTATAGATTTGTAGCATACCCTGGATACAAATATCAACCAAATCCATCTCATTGTTGCTTTCAAAACATTCACCTGCTCGATTCCCGAAGCAGTTGATGAAGGTGAGGACATCATCAGTATCTTCTTGGGTTTCTTTGGTGAGAGAGAGTGGTAACACGTTCTTTGGCTTGATCTTTCAATTGTTCCCAAGTGCTGATTGAGTCAAGCTCGAGATTGAAAAACCAACGGTATGCACGATCTGTTAAGGATTTGGAAAATTCCCATAGTCAGACCACATGATTGTCACGAAATATGCTTAAGGCTTCGACGAAACGCATAACGTGCTCCCTTGAATCACCCATTTTCCATTGAACTGTGGAAACTTGGGGACCAAATATCCCTGTGGGTAGGGAGTCTGTACGATAGCTCGAGGGTAGGGTGGTTCACTACCAAAATCCAAAGCCCTAGAGGTTGGGGTACTCTTTTTGAAAAGATCACGAACCTCAGAACGTGTAAAGACCTCTTTTGGGGCGGAGTAAGAATGAGAAGGGAAAGTGAGTGGTGTTTTAGGGTTAGCTTGTGCATAGGTGGGTGGGGAGTAAAACATAGATTCCTTTCCCCTATGAGGGAAAGTGTGAGGGGCTCCAGGAGTTGTCTGTAGCGTGGGGTTGTAAGGTTCTGGAGTAGGTTGTAAAAGTAGATCTGTATTGTCAACTAGACCCGTTGGTGATTGTGTCATGATTGGCTGCTTATTCTGTAGAAAGAGATGCGTGCCAGCTGGGGTAGTGGCGTCGAGTGCTATCTGATTAGGTGGGGTTAATTTTGCCTGGTCTGCAGTAGGTGTAGTTGGAACCCTTTTGTTAAAAGCATGGAGGGCTTCCTCAAACTTTTTCATTCGGGTCATCAGTTGATGGTTGATGTTCTGCATTGTTTCTAAGATGGCATCTGTGCTAAATCTGTGCCTTGACCTTGATGAGCAAGATCTGGCACTAGTGGCTCTGGCGCTGGTAGCTCTAGCGCTGGTGGCTGTAACGGTGGATACCTTTGCCTGTGCTGGTGGGGGATGGATTTCTTCTGGATTCATCATCTTGCTAGGATATCCCCAGCGGAGTCGCCAAATGTAGATACCTGTTTCTACGATACAGTTGAAAAGTCAAAGGGTCTGGGATATATCATTTAAAACAATGTGAGGAAAGCAGAAGAACTAAGGAAGGGGGGAAAGCTAGCCCAAAGCGAGGACTGGAGTGATGGTAGGAGAGATGATGCCTGGAGTGTATGGTCCGAACAGCTTGCCTATAATCCTTTTCCGTTCCTTCCTTTTAGGTCATTTAAGAGGCACTTATTGGGCCTCCTTCTAGATAGGGTAGGGCCCATATAATTTTAAAGATCACGCTGCCTTAATTCCTATCCTTTAGGACCCATTTAATAAATGTAACGCTCATCCTTAAATGACCCAGGTAGGATTATGTGTAACGGTAGCGATACTTACTCTGGATATCTCTCACTCTGGTCCTCGAATTGGGTCTTGTCTTTGCAAGACTTGACTAGTTTTCTTTCCTCCATTCCAAAGTCCCTTCTATATTCCCTTAATAATGAAAAAGTCCTACCATTTACTCTTCGTTCGGGTTAGGTCGGATCGAGGTTCTAGGCCCCGTCGATTAATGATTCATGGATCGAGGTTCTAAGCCCGTCGATCGACAATTCGTGGTCGGGTCGGATAGAGATTCTAGGCCCGTCAATCGACGATTCGTAGTCGATTTGATCGAGGTTCTAGACCTGTCGATCGACGATTCGTGGTCGATCGGGTTGAGGTTCTAGGCCATCGATCAACAATTCATGGTCGGGTCGGATCGAGGTTCTAGGCCCTTCGATCGACGATTCATGGTTGGGTCGCTGTACTCCTCGACCCAATCTTATTCTTTTTTGAACTCAATTGTGATTTTTTCTTTCATGGTTGGAGTAATGATGTCGTGGGGGCCACCTAGATTTGACTAGGTGACGTGGCTTTACCACATCCACAATGTTCATGAAAAGTTAATAATTAAATTGTTTTAAAATTTTTCTACTTTAAATTTTTATTTAAACAATTAATTTCAAAAATTAAAAGGTAAATTTATGCAAATTTAATAAAGAATATCTCATCAAATTTGTATGAATTTATTTAATAATTTATTTCAATAAGAAAAATAGATTATGTAATTCAGTAAGAAAGAGCATTATGGTCATTTAATGAAATATAGTTTAGGCATTGAGTCATTTTGTAATAAAATGTGATAATTGAAAAGGTATTCTGCACAAAAATATAGTTCAGGGAGTTATTTGCAAATTTAAACATAGTTCAAGGGGTTTTTTGCACTTTACCATTGGCAACAATCGATCGAAGAAGTGGATTCTGCAAATCAAACTCCAACTCATCACTTTACATTTGAATCACTCCCTCAACATCATCAAATTCATTTCCTCACGTCCCCACCACGGAAACACCTCCACCCGTCGTTGCCTCTTCTTCTCTATCGTCTGAACCGCCGTCGATTTCGTTGCCTCATCTTTCTTAGTCATGGAGATTTGCAAAGGTCATGTCTTCGTCCTTCTCAGTCCCAAAAAATTCATCAAAATTTTGCCTTCTTTTTATTAATTTGGGTTATTTGTGAGTATAATTTTAGGGTTCGATTTTGTTTTACCCCATTCGATTCATTCTCTGTCATCGCCACCATCATCACCACCATCGCCTGAGTTTGGTTGAAAGATCAAAAATGAAGTCACGGTGGTTTGGAGGAGGACTTGTGAGAGTGGCAACCAACGAATGAGCGATAAACTAATTAAACCCAAACCTAAGAATGTCCATTTAACCCAATTATTCATGTATTCAAAGTTTTAATGATGTTTGGCTTTACTTATAATTGTTAATGGGGTGGACTAATGTTTTTTTTGGGTGAGTTAATACTAATAATAATTTATTATTATTATTATTATTATTATTATTTTTAGAGGGTTAGGTTGAAATTACCTATAATAAAAATATATATATATAATAATAAATAAATAAAATGGAATGGGTTTGAGCCCACCAAAACATACACATACCCTGCTTATATATATATATATATGTATATGTATATATATTAAAGCTGAAAAAAATGATTTTAAAGTGGAGGAGTTGGACAAAATCCTTTCACTAATTACATTTGGTATTTGATTGGGTCATTTAGTGACCAATCAAATACTCTATGCGACCAAAGGATTCTGCAAACTCTTCAACCAAGTATCACTGACATTCTTTGTCGTCATTAGTTGATATACTCTCAATAAAATATTGTAAAAATATTAAAAAATTGAAAGAAAAAAAAATATATACTTTAGTTTGACTTTAATTCAAAATTTAATACTGTAGATTCAAATCTTTAACTCTTGCTCCATGACTAATGAGTAATGGAACCATTAGCTATAAACATATTAAAATATTTTGCTCCCCTAAAATCAGGCATTTTAAATTATCATAATTTTATTAAACAAACTTTTTAAAGTCAAAACATTCAATCTGATCCAAAACCCCCGAATGAAATGGATGCGTCGGTGAACATAAAACAAAAGTGAAAAAAAAATTAAGAAATAAAATTCAAGTAGATTTAGAATTCGGTGCCAGAAAACAATATTTTAAAAGTCACCTCAATCACTTTGAGTGAAGTTCAAGTAATATTACTAAAAACCATAAACAAGAATCACTTGGAAAATGAACAAGGAAGATAAAACATATAATTGAATTATTGCTAGCAAACAAGTAAAGAACAACCATTGCTACTTCAAGTATTGCTCGAGTGATCTACTGCGCGAGCCATGTGCAGGATTGAATTATTGGTCAATATTGTAACAGAAAATCATACTATTGAAAAAAAAAAAAAAAAAAAATACCAACTCATAAATCTGAGAATGAAACTCTTGAACAAGGATATAGAATTTACAAAATGGAGGTTGAGAATGATCACAATATGCCTAAATCGCGGTAAGGGGTCTTATACTCGTAGCATTACAACAAGTATAGGAATGTACAAATTTTGTGCTTGTAAATGCTGCATGAGAGATGAAATCACGCCGTATGAGTAATATTGACAGCCCTGTTGAGCCTCTCAAGAATGGCATTGGCCTTCCTCTGAGCCCTTGAAGTCCCATTCTGAGCAAGCTTAGAGATTGTCTTATGAGAATTCTCTTCATCTCTCATCTCCTTCCACTTACTCCGATCGCTAAAGCATATAGTGTGGAGGATGGCAATACAATTCTCGTTGTTTCGAGCACAATTACTCTCCCTGATTATGCTAAGCAAGCAGGGAACAGCACCGAACTTTCCCAATTCCTCTACTGCCTTTTGATTGCTTGAAAGCATAGCAAGTATAGCCAACAACTCATCAACGTGCATACCATCCATTATCTTCTTCAGTATCACCCCCACAGCACCGTCCCTCACGGCTCTTGCCTTGTTCTCGTGTAGAATGCAGAGGTTAAAAATCGCTGACGCAACATCTTTCATAGCCAATGGGTGCCCTTCTTCTAGGAGGTCAATTAGCGGTTTTAGGGCCCCGGATTTCCCTATAATTGCCTTGTTTAAGTCAAGAGCCGATAACGTGAAGAGGGCTGCAGCTGCATTGCTCCTTGTTTCGATTGTTCCGGATCTTAATGAATCTATAAGAAGAGGGAAAACAAGTGTGCCCATTGGGCTCTCGGCAATAAGCTTCTTGTTGTTGTCATGGATGGAAAGATTCAAAAGTGTTGTGATCAAGTCTTCCTTGAGATCAGGGTGAATGTCACTTTGGGACTTGGTTTGAGAGAGGGGCTTAAGCAAATCAGGTATGGCGTAATTAGACTCGCCAAAAAGAGCCCGGAATGAAGGCATCCTCTTCGTCAACAACCTCAACTCCCTGGCAGCTTCTTTCTGATCAGAAAGTGTGGATGACATCTTCTCAAGCAAAGAAAGAAAATAGTCTCTATCTGCATCGGTTATTCCAACCTCATTTGAATATTGATCAGGGGCCGGCATTTGGACTCCATGATTCTTGCACCATTTTGATATCATGTCTCGAATCAAGTAATTGGGCGTGAGGGTAGTATGTGAAAGCACTTGTTGCGTTCGAGGACATGTTCGATTCCCCCCTCTTAACCATTTTTGGATGAATGGTTTATCATAAGTCTGCACAACCACAACAAAGTGTTACCAAAAAATAATAATAATAATAATAACACAATCATAAAAACAACAAAGATATTGAAGAACCAGTACACAGAGTAAGACACAGCAAAATCCAAAAAGTGCAGTACTTGCATAAAATGAAATCAATCTATCAACAACCAGTGGCCAATACCTGAACCAAAAGAGCTCAAAAGCTCATCATTGAATCAAATTCATGTTATTTGAGGTCTCTTAACTAACTTTTGTACTAATTTTCGGGAGAGAAAAAAAAATAATAAATAAATAAATAACTTTTGTAAAATTAGGAAAATGAAAGAAAGAACATTTCTTCAAACAAAAAACCCCGAAATTAAAAAATTGTTCACGTATTCAAGCTTTTCGAGACCGACATTACAAACCTATACAGAAACATTTCAGTTCCACCAATACAGAATTGAATTCCCACACCAACAATGACGAATTTCGAACCAAGACTATATCAAACACAAGCAAATTTACTTCAAATTCATTCCACAAATATATATACATCAATTAAAATTAATACGTAGAATACAAATTCTAAAAAATATATATATATATATTAATAAAAAAAAACCCTAATTGTGAGACTACTGACCTGACCAGAGGAAACAACAACAGGATCTATCATGAGTTCGTTGGAAAGAGGGCAACGAAACTCCTCAGGAAAATCCAACGAGTCGTGTAGTTTCAGAGGCATGGGTTTCTTGAGCTTCAAATCTCTCAATGCAGAGAGCGTTTTGCTGGCTCGATTGATGGTGTCGATGTTCAAATCGTCGTCGTCCCCGATTGCCTTCACGAGCCTCTGCAACTCCTTCTTCAACTCCGTAGCCTTCGCGACCATCGTTGGATCGCTCTCGAAGACCCCTGTCTTGGCCATAGCGTTGTTCGGTAGATCACAAAAAAAGAGATCGAATTGAGATGTTGTGGTGAATGACGAAACAGAAAGTGTGAGTAGTAGTCTTCTTGTTCATCTGCGCTTTCGGCTAATTCCCACAATTCTCTCTCTCTCTCTCTCTCTCTCTCTCTCTCTCACACTTCCTACTTTCTCTCTCTATAATTCTCTCCCTCTCACTGTAGAGGCAATGACATGAGTGATGAATGCAGATGTGTGTGCAGTCTATTGTGTGTAAGTGTGTGTGAGGGTCCATGGTGGTCCACGTTTTAGGCAATCACGGAATCCATGGCCTTACAGCTGGCACGCGCGGGTAAAACTTGCATAGTACTCGTCATATGGAGGTTTACCTACAACCAGTTCTATTTTAAATATACATTATATTCTACTACTTTTTTATTTTATTTTATTTTATTTATGTTATTGAGGTTTAGATCTGAATAAATACTCCATTATACTACACAAAAATCACATAAAATTGAAGGTATATATAAACATGCTTGTGTATGTCTAATTATTTTTTGGTATATTTTTATTGATTTGAATAAATAATCTTTTATAATTATTGTATAGCTGTTATTATGAATTCAACATTTATGTAAAAATTGAGATAATTAAGTATCCCATATATTATATTTGGTAAATTGAAAAGTAACGGATATATAAGAAAGAAATAAAGAATAAAAATTAAATAGATTATTTATGTGTAGCAATCACACTCGTGCCATATTGACTTTAATTTAAACATTAATAGTTACAAAGTTTACACGTTGTGTGAAATGAAATAAAATTAAACCGTTATGAATTCTTCTTTATTGCATTTCATGGTGTGTGAAATCACATCAAAATTGAAAAAGATAAAGCGTTTCTCTTTTTTTGTTTTTTTATAATTTTATATATATATATATATATATATATATAATTATCTTTTTCAAATTGACCATTTCATTTAAAAATGAAATAAAGTTAGACCTAATTCAATCCCTCTTTATTGCATCCCACTACTTATGTAGCAATCACACTCGTGCCATATTGACTTTAATTTAAGCATTAATAGTTGCAAACTTTACGCGCTTCTCACTTCTTTATAACTCCTCTATATATCTTACATATTTTACAATTATTTATCAAAATTCGAGCATTTCAATCAAAATATTGAACTTCACTTATTTTAGTCGTGTGAAATGAAATTAAGTTAAAATGGTTGTGGATCCCTCTTTATTATATTTTATGACTTGTGAAATCACATCAAAGTTATAAAATTCACGCGTTTTCTCATTTCTTTTACAATTATCTTTTTCAGATGGAGTATTTCAATTGAAATGTTAAAATGAAATAAAGTTAGACATAAATGAATCCTTCTTTATGGCATCCCACGACTTAAATTCCTTGAATGGAACATTTCATTCGAGGCCAAAGAATCATTCCCATTTACGAAGTGACCATTTAATTTTTACTATTTCAATAGATTAAAAGTTGGGGCCGATTGAATTTACTGATGGAACCAAAGTTTTAATGGATGAGACAGAGTTTCGCTGGAAAGCTGTATATCTCATTGATTGTATATATAAACACACACACACACACACGAGTGAAGTAAGTTTGCTACAATCGAAAGCTTCTTCTATAAGACAAAATAGATATTTGTTGCCACCAGTTCTTCCTTCAACTCAAACTGTTTCACAAGTTACAGTATTACCCTCTTTAAGTAAGGTCAAAAACACTTTTGAACTAGGAATTGCTTAAATGTTAAGGTAAAGAAAAAAGGAAAAAGTTTAGATCTCTAATATACTATGATATTAGTAGCTAGCTTTTTTACTTTTCCATGTTAACCACATTTCAGTTCACACTGGTCAATAAATGTGTCTTACAATATGAAAACTTAGGCTATTTTTGGTATGTGTTTCGATTTTAATATTTTTATTTTTTGATGGTACTGTAATAGTAAATAGTAAAAAATATTTTATTTTGCATAGTGTCAAAATATTTTGTGAATAGTGACACAAAATTAAAACACCAATTTAGTGTTTTTTATATATTTATCTGCTGTAATGTTTGGTCTTATAGCGATGAATATTAAATTTTTTACAAAAATAGACTCTTAAATAATATTTTAAAACTAACCATTATATTTTTTAAACTTGTAACACTTTTTTAGCAAATACGTTTTTATATTCTTGCTTTTAAAAATCTTGTAACAATTTAAAGATGCCAAATATATTTACGACTCTAGAATTAAAAATAGTAAATTTATGTATATCAATAATATATTATAAAAAAATTTAAATATTAATTTTGGTTGAACTGAATTAATAAATGATAAATATTCCACAACTATCTAATAATTTTTTGAAATCAAATTAGGGTTTGAGTTTTCGATTGGATGGCAGCCAAGAGCCTACCATGTGGGATGTGGGATGTGGGATGTGGGATAGGGTTTGGGTCACCAAAATAATGGCTGCATTTCTTTTCTAAGATTACAAGAAAGGGTTATATACCAATCTATGTTGAGAGGACTACAATTATATTTAGTTCCAATTTAAATCTTGTCACTATAGGAGGGATTGGGCTTGCCAACTCACTTGTTTTATTTGGATGCAGACTCTTACTTGGATGCAATTTTAGAAACTTTACTGCTCTTTTAAAAGGAAGAGACAAAAAAGAGAATATGAGATGATTGTACTTTACTTTTCTTGATAATTGAGCAAAAAACATCTAACAAAACAAATAAAATACGTTAACTTTTGAATGGAGAAAACTTTTCAAAATTAAAGTAAAAACAATTTCGGTTTATAACTATTTTTTAATGATTTGATATTGTTAGATATTTTCATGAATGAATTAGTTTAGTCGATTTATACTGCTATTCTTTCGAATCTGTTAGACAATGATCGTGACCAATATTGCGCCTGATATCACAATTACGAACCATGATTAAGACTGAATAATCTTCACATAACAACTGTTCAAAATCTATTAAGATGAATTTCAGTCTTTGTGTGTCAAAAATTAGGTTTATCTTTTAATTTATTCAACTAAATGTATATTAAAAGATTATGGATATAAGTACATTGGGCAATAAAGCATTACATTAATCAAATATGATCAATTCAAGAAAACCACTAACCAAGTCTATATGAATATATATAGAATAATTTACCACCAGTCAACATTTTACTGCCACAAGAAAATGTTAATCAATTCACTAGTGGGAATTAATGATGTTTTAGTTGTTCGAGTGGGCCATATTATATCCCGACCTACTATATTTAACTGAAAATTAGTGTCGATAGGTAAAATGTTGATTAATCCCTTAGTCATTTGGCCGACAAGTAAGGCTAGCATATCCCATTCCTTCACTATTTCGCGATATAGTGAGAAAAATATTTTTAATATTTAAAATTTAGGTAAATAACATTGGTAATCTTTGTTTTATTTTGAATATATAAACTCGATTAAGTTTAAAAAAATAAACAAATAACAGTTCACTTGTACATGACTATATTAAGTAACAAATTTTCTAAACTATCCCGTTGGACTCTTTAAAATGCCCTTATTCTATTTTATATATAAACACACCATATCATTTTTTATTAGGATACTTTGGCCATTTTACATTTATTTTGTCTTTCACTTTTCGTTTTTAATATTTTTTATTTATACAAATACACAAGGACACTATAGTTTCTTAATAGCTCAACTGACAACAGGACCTTGTTCGCGCCAAAAATAAATATTAAGGACTTTTAAAAACTTAAAGGGATCATATATTATATTTGCATACATAGAGGTGTTTATCACTCGCAACCCTTATTTCAATTATATACACTACATTGTTCATTTGTTGTTTCATTTTTTATAGATTAATTTTAAAACATTATACACCTGTGGTTGGGGAATCATAACACATGCGTAAAATAATGATTAGAAAAACTCTAGACTTGTCTAGAGTCAACAGACGGTAGACTTGTCTAGAGTCAACAGACGGCTGATCATTCATAGTGGACTCTCGAAAATTATAGCATAATTCTTTAAATTAACAGCTATTAAACAACTTAAATTTTTATATGCAGTTGGGAGGTTGAAAAGTTTATGGAGCTTGGGATTTGAATGAACATCACCTACACAAATATATACTATCTATGTATGTGTATATGTATATATGTATGTGTGAATAAAAGAAAAAGTACAATGATGGGTAAAGTTATTCTACGTATTTACACATCTCAATTATGAGGTGATCCACTTACTGTGACTACACCAGGTATTTAGACTGACCAAATTAAACATTTCTTCTGGAACAATTTGACTAATGTCGTTGACTATCACAAATTTTTAAAACTTAAGGTATTAAAGTGTACCACAATTTTAATATTTAAATCATTTAAAAGTTCTCTCGCATGAATTTTTTTTTTTTTTTTTTAACATGTTTATATAATTTAATTATCAAATTGACAATGAGATGAGATTTTAATTCAAAATTGTATTTATGACATTTGAGTTAGGAAGCACCGGTACTTTTACGAAGGAGCTGTTGTATCCGTATCAGACACCGACACTCCTCGAATATGTGTCCATAAATAAAAATTAATTTTATTATTTCAGATACTTTGCCTGCACTTCCTGGACACTACACCGACACTTTTAGGACACTTTGCCAACACTTTTCGGACATTTTTAATGCAAGTATACCTAGTAATCTTAAAAATAATATAAATACTATCATGACAAAGTAGTGAAATAATGGTATATATATTATAATTTTTTTTACAATAATAACATAATATTATTTTCTAATTTATTTCGGAGCAACTCTTAGTATAATAATTATAAAATGAATTAAAGTTTTATAATACGGTTACTAAATAGATGTATACTAACAAAAATTTATATTGTTATATAACTGTATCCACGTTGCACCCGTATTTTACATTTTAAAAATTTGACGTGTCAACGTATTCATGTCCCATATCCATGCTACATAGCATTTGAGAGAGCAAACTCTCTACTTTTGGGCAAAATATATATATATATATATATATGCCCTTTCACACTGTTGGGTTGTGGATGGGCCAAAGCTAATTTATTGAATTATTGAGGAGCTATCACTGTTGGGCTTTGGAATAATGAGGCGGAGGTGGGATTCCTTATTACATCAAAGCAAATTGCCAGCTTGGATGATTGTCCTTACGTGTATGGAATGGGCCCACAATCGATGACGTGTCCTTCCCTGAACTCCCAAAGCAGCTCCCACCTGTCCAACATCCAATTTGTCGTTTTGGGTGAGACACGAAAGAGCCAGATAGATAGAGCCACCGATGATTAATTTTGGAGCACTAGTTTGTGCTAATGCCAAGTACTTCAATTTTATTTTTATTTTTTTTTATTTTTTATTTTTAGGTTTAATTAGAGGTTTTATTGCAACTGATGGGTAAAGAAAAAATAAAATATAATGAAAGTTTCGGGATTTCTGTATAGATTAGGTATTCGGTGCACCTAATGCAATGTATATTGAATTAATCAAAATTATGTGTGCACAATATATACAAACGCGTGCATGTCACGAACAACTTGTATTAACTCGTTATATAATGCACCGAGCATACTGATTATGACACCACCGAAGAGAAGAATCTTAGTGGCAATTTATTTGCATGTTATCGATGTTCAAGAATCGACGTTAAAGGGTAAAGGATTTGACAGTAGGGCACACTACCTTTGCTTGTCCTGTTGTTTAGAAACCCAACACAATGGGCTACTATGTTTTGTTTTGGTTCAAACCTCTAAGAAAAGCCTATTTACCTCCCAATAAATAGGGAGGAAAAAATCACACACACAAACATACATACCAGTGTGTGTATATATATCTATATATATATATATATATATATTCAGGCATAAGCTTTTTATTGATGTTAAGAATTAATGTTAATTACTTAATTAGCCCATTGGTGATTGTCTTTTTATTTTTTTATTTTGACAAAAAACATACTTATATATATATATATATATATATATATATTTATTTATTATTTTTTTATGACAAATTAAAATACGAATTTCTATTTTCAAAGGTGAGAAAGTACTGTCAAATCGAACTTGGATCACATCAAATTTGATTTGGCCTGAATCTCATTATAGGTCTACTAATAAATCCTATTTTTTGTCATTTAAACATTAATAACCCCAATCAGGTTTAATAGACTAAAAGAAGATCCAGCTTTTCATATTTGTCTGACCTGCAGGTCCCGTGCTAACATAACAGTAGGGCCGTGTTCAAAACCCACCAGGATCCAACTCCCTAACTCTCAAATTTCTTGTTTTTACTCTTTGTATTTTGTGACTTCAGTTTTTTTGTTTTTTTATTTTTATTTTTTTTAAAAATCAAAATTTGTTGTGTTATTTTGTTTGTTTGATTGAATTAATACTGAATTTTACGTTATGTTTAAATTTAAATGCAATTCAATATTGAAAACTTGCTTAGAAATGGCCTAATGAAATTCAAATTTCAAAAAGTTAAATCCCATGACAAGTCCACAAATATTTTTACTTATTTTTATTTAAAATTTTTGTATATTTTTTTTTATTTTAAAAGACAGACTAATTATTTAACGACTAAAATTTATAAGAGGGCAAAAATTCATATAGCTAGCAGGAAAAATATTTATATAATTACAATATATGAAAAATACATATAATTTTGTTTTTAAAAACATATATGAAAAAACGTTTCAAATGAACAATTTACTTAAAGTCTTGTTGAAACAGGATGAGGCTTATTAGTTTTTAAAAGAAAAAGTAGGATTTATTAGTAAACACAACTTGAAATCTTTATTTATTTATTTATTCTATTAATATTATTATTATTCGAAATTAAACTGGCTAGGCTCAATTTAATAGATGTGGGATATGTTTTGGTACTCTTATTGAGTAGTTTATATATAGGCCGAGCCTTTGATTGCTTCATTGTGATTATAGTTTGCTTCGCTCGTCTCACTAAGTTTGGGTTGATCTGGACCGGACTTGCATCTAATAGTGTTGGGCTGACCTCAGACCATGTGAGCTGGGCCTTCCTTGTTTCGAAGTTAGTGGTTGGGCTTATTGCCCAAGAGGCAAATGGAAATGCCATAAACAATAAGAGCGATGGTGTTGGGAACTCTGTTCAAAACAACTTGAAATTACATCTAAAAGCATGAAATCCATAGTTCGAATTTGGAATCGTATAATATTAACTTAAAATTTAAAGAAATATGAAAACATATATAATAAGTGTGTGTGTATTATTATTATATGTCGTCACCAAGTTGATGGCAAACAAGGGTTGGTTAACCTCATGGTATCATTTAATAATTACACTGACTCATTCAAATAGTTATATTTTTACTATATAATTGGTTAATGGCACTTGAGGTGCTACTCATGATGCAATTTTGATACATTTTTTTTATTATATATTTTTCTTGACTTTACGGTGAAGCAATCACTTCTATTTTATATTGTCAAATGAAACAGAAAACACAAAAACATATATCAAACACACACAACAAAGAATACATATATTTTTACTTGGTTCACCAAAAAAAAAAAAAAAAAAAAAAAAAATGATTACGTCTAATGGTTGCAAGGATTTCACTATGATGATTAAAACGGCACCAGATATAGAGAATTTCACTATGGTGATCAAAACAGCACCAGATGATCAAAACGGCACCAGATACAGAGAGTTCAGGATGAATAAATACTTTCACACAGAGGTAGAGCTAGAATTTTATCTCATGGACATAATGTACTTAGATTTAAAAAAAAATAAAAAAATAAAAAAATAAAAAAATAAAAACATGACAAATATAAATATTTTATCTCGGGGGGCATAATGTACTTAAATTCAAAAAAAAAAAAAATGATAAATATAAATTTATTTTGAAAGCAATGCATAAAACTATGTTGCATTAGGTGCGCATGAATGGAATGGAATGCAAGTGGAAATGAAACAAGAATTGGAATGGAATGGAATGACCATTCTCATTCTATTGTTTGGTTGTGAATATGAAATGTGTAGGAATGGAATGTTAATAACCATTCTAGTATTTGGTTGAACCAATTTAAAATCTAGAATCGAATAAATTTCAAATTGAGTTCTCTAAAATATCCTTCTTAGTAACAAATAAATTAAATTAATAAAATGACATTCTTCTATAATTTTTTTAAAAATAAGTGGTGGCAGTGGCGGTGGTGGATTGTGGTGACGATGGTACTAGTGGAAGTGGAAAGTGGTAGTGGTGTTGGAAGTGGTATTGGAAGGTGATGGTGGTGGCAATGGTGGAAGGCGGCAATGGCGGTGTTGGTGGAAGGCGATGGTTGTAGTTTAGTGGTGATCGGAGGCAATAGAGTTGGCGGTGGTGGAAGGTGGTGATGGTGGTAAAAGGCGGTGACGGTGGTGGTGGAAGGCAGTGGAGGTGATGGTGGTAATGGAAGGTAGTGGTGGTGGAAGGTGGTGGAAGGCGGTGGCGCTGGTGGTGGTGGAAGGTGGTGGCGCTGGTGGAAGGTAGTGGTGGAAGCCGATAGCGGTGACAGTGGCAGTGGCGGTGGTGGAAAGCGGTGGCGCTGGTGGTGTTCGAAGGTGGTGGCGGTTGGTAGTGGTGGTGGTGAAAGGCGGCGGTGGTGATGGAAAGTGGTGGCGGTGGAAGGCGGTAGCAATGGTGAAAAGCGGTTGCGGTGGTGGTAGCGGTGGAGAAAGACGGTAGCGGTGGTCAGGGGCGGAGCTAAGAAAAAATATTTGGGGGGAACAAATTAGTTAATATAAAATAAAATTTAAAAAATGAAATAAAATACTTGTAATTTTTTTAGTTCATTTTTAACATTTATAGCATGTGTTTATAGATGATAAGAAAAGAAAAATAGAGCAAATTAAGAATGTTGCCCAAGAATTGACTCTAGAGGAGGGGTGAATAGAGTCAATGACAAATAATGGATAATTTTTGCAATATAGAAAAGCAATTTTAAACAAAGTATTTAACATAATTGTGCAACTATAAAGATATGAAATAAGCAATTAAATAGCATAATTATAACAGAGATAAGGGAAGAGAAATTGCAAACATTGACTCGGCGATTTTAGCAAGGTTCAGAAACTCCTACTCCTCGGCTCAAGACTCCTCTTGAGACTTCCCAATCCACTATGGCTTCTCCTTACGGGTGGAGAGCAAACCTTTACATGAAGCAAAACCTTGCTTCTTTTCCTTGCTAGGAGAACACCCTTCCCTAGGCTTCTTTTGGGTCACACCAACTCTTACAAGTTTGTAGAAAAGTTTGTAATTGAAATACATGATTGAATCTCTCTCAAGATAAATATACAAGTGCAAGCTCACAAGAAATATCTCTCAAAGATTGATGTACAAACTTTAGCTCTCAACTAGAGTAGATATGAATATAAGTGAAGCTTAAACTCTATAAATGATATGAATGAGAGAAGATGATGTAAGTGAAGAACAAAAGCTCTAATACGCTCAATAAGATCTCTCAAGTGAAGAATAGAGCAAAAGCTTTATGAAGATTTGAATTAGAGCAAAAGCCCTTTGAATCCTAAGTTAAATCTCTCAAGATTTGTATATGAGTGAATGAGAGAAACGAAGAAAAGATTTGAGAACAAAAGCTCTCTTTAATGCAATGTGAAGGCTTTCAAATGATGTCTCTTAATTATTAAGACATTCCCCACTCTATTTATAGAGTTTGCAAGCTCAATATAGCTGTTAGGAGTTGAATGCACGAGGGTCGAGGAGAAAAGAGCCGTTACATTTTGAAATCTGCAGATCTGCGACCAAACCGGTTGACATGTGGATAAACCGGTTGACATCTTGGCTTAAACCGGTTGATGTGTACTCCAAACCGGTTGACATCTACTTATAAACCGGTTGGTGTATTTTGCAAACCAGTCGACATCTCTTTATGAACCAGTTGATGTAAATGAGCTTCATCTTAAAATTAGCTACTGCCTAGATACCGGTCGACATGTATGAGGTGCATTGACAGTTTTGACAGATGACAGCTTATGCATAGGACTTTCAGTACAGGACATCTGCACACAGCTTATTTCCATTTATTTTAAGTTTACAATGTAAATAAGGAAGTACCCCCCATTTGGATTCAAGAAAAAAAAAATAAAAAAAAAAAAATAAATAAATAAAAATAAATTGAAATCCAACTAAATCAAAATGTAGAAATTCAGTTTTAGTACAAATTTGGATTTCCGACAATTTTGGTAAAAATGAATCCTTATGTAGACCAACGTAGACTTGGTCAAAAATTCTGATAAAATCAGTTTAGGCTAGTTGAAGTATAAAGAGTTATTACCGGGAAATTTTTTTTTGAAATAATCATTATTTCAAAAATTCATTTTTCACACTTAGCCAAAAACACAGTTTTTCATGACGCGCATTCTGGGGTCCTAACGTCCGTTACCAACTCATGGTAATAAAGGCTTCTCATGCCTTAATTGTTGACCAATATGAATTTTATGATTGATGTGCATGGTCTTAGCATTTCTAGCACAAGTGATGAGTTCTTTCAAAGCTTATGCAAGCTTGAACTAACTCACTCTTTAGCAAAGACTCCATATGTCAATTGTATATGAATGAAGTGCATAATCAATTGCTAATGGATATAGGAGCATACGAATGATGATATGATATGCATGATCCTATAGAGATGAGCTTTAAATGGATTTATAAATACTTTGACATTAAATCCTAAACACTCACCATCCTATCTACCCCTTTCTTCGTGCTTTATCCATGATCGTGTAGGCTAGGTAGACTTGCTTTCTTCCTTTCTTTAAGTTACTTTCTTACTCATTGTAGTCCAAGCTATCTTTGGATGGACTTTACATTTGGTTCCTTGCAACTTCAAGTTCCTTTGACTTCTTTAGTTTCCATAGATGTGATCTTGAGTAATGGAATACTTGTAATGGTCTTTACGATCTTTGGTGCTTCATTGAGGTCATTCTTTGAATGTGAATAATCTATATAATACTCAATGTAAACATTAGTCCTTAAACACCATTAATAGTTTGTTATCATCAAAACAATTAGATTGTCCTTGAATGAAATCCTTAAGGTTAACAAAGAACAACTGAGGTTTTCAAGTGTCAACCGTATTTTTTTTCTTCTCTCTAATTCATAACAAATAATATATATATATATATATATATATATATATATATATATATATATATAGGTGTGTGTGTGTGTGTATAAATAAAGTTTGTTGCAATAAGGATTATCATAATAAAGGTTATTATTATTATTATGTTTTACTATATTTTGAATTTATTAAAGCAATAGGTTTATTCAAATGTGAAGTTATAAGTAATTTCATTAAAAAAAAAAAATGATTCACAAACCACATTCAACCATAAATAGAATTTTTTTTTGAATTTGGAAAAGGCAAGATTTAATTTTTATATAAAAAATCACCATTAGTAAGTATAATAATGGGTTTTTTTTTTTTTTTTTTTTTTTTTTTTTTTTTTTTTCGAGCAAGATGTTTATTCGAACTTAAAGGGTTATAAGTAATTTCATTCACAAACCACATTCAATAATTATAAGATAAACCATAAATAGATTTTTTTTTTTAAATTTGAGAGAGACAAGCTTTAATTTTTAGGGATAATTAAAAAAAAATAGAATTTTGTAGGTAAAAGGCCAAAAAGATGGAGTCAAACTTCCGTTTTCCAAATAAATGGAGTTTTATGAAAGGCTGACGTGGACGTGGACGTGGACGTGGACGTGGAAATGGAAATTTGTTGCAAAACGACCCAACTACCATTTCTCTCTCTTCATGCTTTCCTATCTCTCTTCATCTCTCTTAGTGAAGAGATTTCAAAACTTCCATGCTTTCCCCACTTTATTTTCACCTTTTTCCTTTCCTTTTCATGATAAAATGTTGTAGCCAAAACCCTTAGGTGAAGATGGGCTTATAACTTCGACGGCAAGCTTTGAACTAACGATGAAACGGATTGAAAGGCCGAGCACGAACCGGTAACGATGAACTGAGTCAAGCTTATATTCTAATTGAATTTGTTTATGCCTCTCTCTCTTTATATATATATATATATACAAACACATATACATATAGACACATATGTATATATATAGAAAGAGGGGCGCACATATATGCAGATTGCAGGGGACTGAATTGATGTTCATGTTTCATGATAGTATTGAAGTTGGACTCTGTGCTTTGATCAATCTCTATCCCAGGCTCTGGAATTCTGAAGGCTTATCCATTTACACATCTGGTGGTATGGTAGGACAATTGATGAGTTAGTACTATTTGTAGTTGGTACTTGAATTTTGAAAATGGAAACTGGAGATGGGTCATTTTAAACTTGAGATGGCGACGATGTGTGTGGTCGCATGACCTTCTTGCTGCCGGTGTTGATGGGGAAAAGCAGACAATCACAAAGAGATATGAAGAGAGAGAAAGAGCAATTAGAAAACATGAAGAGAGAGAAAGGGCAATTGGGTCATTTCATAACAAATTTCCATGTCCACGTCAGCTTTTCATAAAACTCTATTTATTTAGAAAACTGAAGTTTGAGTCCATCTTTTTGGCCTTTTACCTATAAAACTCCATTTTTTTTTTATAAAATAATTCCTAATTTTTATATAAAAAATCACCATTAGTAACTATAATTTAGTACTATAAATAGGGTTTTACAAAAATTTGGAAGAACCAACTTTCGAGCATCTCCAACCATTCTGATATGTCAGAGTAGATTTACAAAAAAAAAATTTGTACTACATATTTTTAGCTCCAGCGGCTGTTTTATACCTTTGTATAAAAAAATATCCCCCAATAATAATCAATCACGTCTCATATATACCCAATGCCCTACATAAATTTTACAAACCTACTTGATGCACTTTACTTTTTCGCGATTAAACCTTATGTCCCAATCCTCCTCAATTAGGAAAAACATAATAATTTCTTTTTATATTTCACTTTCCCATCCCGCCAAATGCAAACCTTTCTCGCCGCCACCAGAATTCTAACTTAATAACAGATAATAAAATAAGATTCAAGTATGTAGAAACTACGTGATTAATATATATATATATATATATATAATCTTTGGTTAGTACATTTTTATCTCATTAGAATATAATGTAAAAGATAAAAAATCTAAAAAAAACCCTAGAATCTACGGCGATGATTGTAAAGGATAAGATTAAACGAAAGTGATGAATCAAACTATGTTTATTAAAAAAAAAAAAAATTAAATAAAAGATGGTCGAGCAGTTCTTACCTTGCCGCCAGTTGCAGATTTTTCTCTATGGTGCTTTAGAAAAGTGGGAAAGAATGAGGCGTAAAGGAATAAGAGAGAAAAAAGAAAACCGAGTGGGTAAGGGGAAGAGAGAGAAAATATGCTTACATGACTGTTTAAAAATACGGTATAAAATACACGACCCTTTTACACATTGGTAATGTGGCAGTGTATAACAAATCATATGTGACAGTGTATATTTTACAAAAAAAAAAAAAATTTACAAATCATATGTGGCAGTGTATATTTTACAAAAGAAAAAAAAAAAAAATTTAACAGACCGCTGGAGATGCTCTTAGTTTTTAAAAAAATTATCATTAATAACTATAATTTAGTACCATAAATATATTTTGAAAAAAAAATTGAGGGGGGGAGGGGGGGTGTGATACCCCCAGATTTCCGGATATGGGTTGGCTAGGCCCACGCCCGATAACCCAAGGATATCAAATCAATTAGCAATTTAACGAACACAAAATACAACTCGGGTCAGGCTCACATGCAAGTTCTATCCTAACTGCAATCCAAACAGTGACCCGATACGCAGATACACCCTAGATATCTCAGCAATAGTTATCTAATCCATACATATATAAATATCCACACTAAGGGACATTCACTGGACTATGTAGGGGGTCTCAACCTGAATACAAGGCAACATACAAAAACGCACCCAAAGGTGGGCATGAGTACCTAGACCTAACAGGGTACACCTCAACCTATTATAACCAGCTACGCATCCACTGCATATACGCAACCTAACCAACGAGTCTGAGACTCAAGCTCAACTCGTGGTACCATAAACATATATATAAAGTCCGTCCAAATCCAGGGTATGCAGTTCAACTATTTATTAAACTGACATACAATAAACCAACTAGTTAATCACTCAACTTATTCAGTTGATATGACTTAACTACCATCCGTTAATCTAGGAAGTCATCCAACTTGGTTACAGCTGATCTGACTTAGTCACAATTAGGATTCGATATCTTTCAATCCATTCCATTAATCCATTAGGTTAGGTTTATGCGTTTTGAGCTAAACCGTCCCTAGTATGTCACCGTCCCATACCGGTACATACAATCCTCCATATACATGTAAATTACAACATATATAACAGTTCAATAATTTACAGACCCAAAAACCACCATCCAAATAATTACAGAAAAATATTTAAAGCCTCAGCAATTTAAATCCAAGCATTTAACCATATAGTTGCAGGAGACGATTTAATAAATCAACAACTAACATCCAGAGCATGCATAGACCAAATTTAATATGTCAGGGACTCCATCATGCATGTGAATAGGTTAAATAATCCTATTATTATCCAATAAATTGCTAAAACAATTTCAGAAGATTGTTTAATATTTCAGCAATTTAAATCCAAGCATTAACCATATAGTTGCAGGAAACGATTTAATAATTCAGCAACTAGCCTCCTAAGCATGCATAGATCAAAATTAATAATTAAATGACCTTATCATGCACTTGAATGCATTCTAAAAAAAGTTTTATAAACACATTATATTCCATCAAATTGCTGAAATTTAATTCAACAATTAATTTATCTTCCATTTGTTAACAACATAGGGAATGTCTTAATTTTTACACTGTTTGCCCCGACAATTTAGAATTAAACCCTAATCAATTTAAGGTCCTAATAACACCCAAATTCAGCCTTCTAAACTCTCTGTGGAACCCCAGACCTAACAGATTTAAAACCCATGCTCCAATAGTAAGCACAGTACGTAGAAAATAAAAATAAAAAATTAAAACAAATCGTAAAATAAAAAGGGAGCCAGCTCCAAATTTTGGAGCAGGCTCTTTTTCAGCCTAGAGTCGGCTCTAGGACTCCTTAGACCCTGCTCTACTTGTTGTGGGAGCCGGCTCCCACTTCTATGGAGCCGGCTCTCACCTCCTTTGAGAGCCTTCAGTCCCCGGTGCTTCGTTTCAGTTTGTTTGCTCTGTCTCTGGACCATTCCTACCACTCTGTTGATTTCTAAAACTCATCTTAAGAGTCTTATAGCACTCTAGTAACACTCCCATGATTCGTTTACAGAAGTTGAAATCAAATTAAAACTAAATTTGTTACCGAAACGAAACATGTTTAGGAATAAAACTGAAACTATTTTGCAATATCAATTCCATTCCAATCCCCTCTGTTCCTCTTTACTACTGAACTTAGGAGTCTTATCTAATCCCAGTAGCATCCCAATCATTCGTTTACAGTTGTTGAAAGAAAATACAGTAACTAAAATTCCAATAGAATTTACATACTTTAAGAAAACAAAACTAAACAGACTTGCACGAATTGTAACAGATTTAATTTCAACAACGAACAGCCATCAATATAGCATATATTAACCATGTAAATTCCAGTTCCTGATTAATTAAACCCTAGAGACTATCTAGGTGCACAGAACACAAGCCAAGGGGAAGGAGGAAGAAAAGAACTTGTCTTTCGGTTTTGGTTTGAAACCTTTCAACGTCGTCTTCTTCCTAGACTTTCCGGCGATCGTGATCGCCGTTAAGGATTCCTCTGCTCCGGTTCTAACCCTCAAACAGCCCTCAAGCTTCCTCCTTAGTCCGTCTTACAATTTTTGGCTCAAACCCTACCTTCCTCTCCTTCAGTTTTTCCCTTAAACTCTCTGTTTCACTCTCTGTATTTTCACTATTCGTGAATAAGGTTCGTGCTTACAACCCTAAGCAGACCCTTATTATTTTATTTATAGGCTTAGGAAAAGATATTAACCCTAATTCTACTTTAATCGTAGAGACGGAAATCAACAATTCCTTACATCTCTAAGGCGGCTTAATTAAACAAGGCGGCTTTATTCAAACGTGACAGTAAAGAGACAAAACCCTAATAATTTAACCTATTTAATTAAATAAAATAAAAAAAAACAATTAGCCAATTAATTAAAACCATAATTAAATTACATAAAATAATTAACCAACAAAACAATTCAAAAACAACCTAAATGACAATTAAATTAATTAAAGACTAAATAATTAAATCAAATAAAAAACGAACAAATAATTTAATCAATTAAACCTAAACACATAAAACACTTAAAATAAATAGTAAAATCTCAATTATATTCTTTTTAATTTTAGGGGTATTACAGGGGGGATGGCCACCCCTGCCCCCTTCCCTCCGTTCCTGGCGATGGTGAAAGACGGTGGTAGCGGTGGTGGTGGAAGGTGTTGGCTGTGGTGAAAGGCGGTGGTGAAAGACGATGACTGTAGTTGTGGCAAAGGAAGGCAGTGTCGGTGATGGAAAACGGTAGGCGATGGTGAAAGTCGGCCGTCATGGTGGTGGAAGGCGGTGACGGAGTGGTGACGGTGGTTGTCTTATAGTATCTATATTTTGGTGTGTATGCATATGTTGGTGGCTATGGCTGAGAGAGATGGATGGAATTCAAAGGACGGAGGGCATTTTGGACTATAATTGTACAACTGTCGTCTTTCCAAACTAGTCATTTATTAAATTCCCCCTACTTTATACCCAAGCATGAGTCGTGACTTATACAGTTATACCCTCAATTACGTGATAATACTCGGTTGATGGTGTTTTAGACGGCACAAGGCTGCCATCACCTCCTATCCAACTTCGCCTGAGACGTTCACTGCCTCGATATAAGCACTCCTATTCCTGCAATGCAACCCATACCACATTCCAAATTTAGTGATAGAGAGAGAGAGAGAGAGAGTTTGTATTGTAGAGAGAGAATTGATGAACAAGAACAAGAAGACCACTGGTACTCACACTCTCTGTTTCGTGATTCACCGCAACTTCGCAATTCGTTCGCTTCGCTAATGGTTGTCTGAATCGTATGCTTGAAGATTATCTACCGATCGACATGGCCAAGACTGGGGTCAAGAGAGGGAGAGACATCGATCCAACGAAAGCTACGGAGTTGAAGGAGGAGTTGCAGAGGCTGGTGAAGGCAATCGTCGACGACGATGATGTGAACATTGACACCATCAATGAAGCCGTCGAAACTCTCTCTGCATTGAAGGATTTGAAGGTCAAGAAACCCATTCCTTTCAAACTACACAAGTCGTTGAAAATTCCAGAAGAGTTTCGTTGCCCTATTTCCCAACAACTCATCATAGATCCTGTGTCCTCTGGTCAGGTCAGTAGTTTCACAATTAGGGTTTGTTTACATTCATCTGTATTCTACGTGTTAAATTTAATTTGAAGTAAATTTCTTGTATTTGATAAAGTATTTTTGGTTCAAATTCGTTATTTGTTGTTTGTGGGAATTCAATTTTGAGTTGTGGAACTAAAATGTCTATGAATAGGTTTGTACTATCTGTTTCTAAAAGCTTGAATTAGAAGACAATTCTTGAAAGAATTGGGTAAATAATTTTGGGGTTTCTTGTTTCAAGAAATGTTAGCTCTTAGAAGACCTCAAATCACATGAATTTGATTACATTTTCAGCACTTGAATTCTTTGGTTCAGCAATTGGCCACGCTTGTTGTTGACAGATTCATTCCCGTTTGGGCACTTTTTATTATTATTATTTCCTGTTCCTTATTCTGTGTTCTAGTTCTTTAATAGCTTTTGTTGTTTTTATGATTATTATTCTGTTTTTGTGAACTCTTTGTTTCGGTTGAGCATACTTATGATAAACCATTCATCCAAAAATAGTTTGGTTAGTCTTGCAACCTCAAATCACATGAATTTGATTTACATTATGAGCACTTGAATTCTATGGTTCTGTTATTCGCCACACTCATTGGTAAATTAATTTCTTTTTAGCCAAAAGTATGCACTTTTTTTTTTTTTTTTTTTTTTTTTTCCTGTGTCTTACTCTGTGTACTAGTTTTTTATGGTTATTATTCTGTTTTTGTGAACTCTTTGTTTTGGTTGGGCAGACTTATGATAGAATGTCCATCGTAAATTTGCTAAGAAGTGGGAATCAAACATGTCCTCATACGCAACAAAACCTTTTACGTACTACCCTCAGGCCCAATCCTTTGCTTCTACGCTTGATATCACAATGGTGCCAGAATCATGGAGTCCATTTGCCGGACCCTGAGGAATATTCAGATGAGTATGTAATAACTGACGCAGATAGAAGCCATTTTCTTTCTTTGCTTGTTAAGATGTCATCGACACCTTCTGATCAGAAAGAAGCTGCAAGGGAATTGAGGTTGTTCACAACGAGTATGCCTTCATTCCGGGCACTTTTTGCTGAGTCCGAAAGTGCCATACGTGATTTGCTTAAGCCCCTCTCTCAAACCAAGTCCCAAAGTGACATTCACCCTGATCTCCATGAAGACTTGATCTCCATACTTTCGGATGTTTTAATCCATGACTACAACGAGAATCCTATTTCTGAGAACGCCTCAATGGCCCAAATGGTTATCCCTCGTCTTATTGATTCTGTCAGATCAGGAAGAATCGAAACAAGAAGCATGGCGGCTTTAGCCCTGTCCACCTTAGCGGTTCTTGACTCAAACAAGGAAATTATTGGGGAATTCGGGGCCCTAAAACCGCTAATTGACCTCTTAGAAGAAGGGCACCCATTAGCTATGAATGATGTTGTTGCTTCAGCGATTTTTAACCTTTGCACTCTGCATGAGAACCAGGCAAGAGCCGTGAGGGACGATGCTGTTAGGGTCATGCTGAAGAAAATAACGGAAGGTGTGCTTGTTCACGAGTTGTTGGATACTCTTGCTCAACTTTCAAACAATGAAATGGCGGTAGAGGAATTGGGAAAGTTGGATGCTGTTCCCTGCTTGCTTGGTATAATCAGAGAGAGCTCTTCTGCTGTCAACAATGAGAAATGCATCGTCATCCTCCACAAAATATGCTTTGGCGCCCAGCACAAGTGGAAGGAAATGATCAGAGATGAAGAGAATTCTCATAAGACGATCACTAAGCTTGCTCGGAATGGGACTTCAAGAGCCCAGGAGGAGGCCACTGCCATTCTTGAGAAGCTGAACATGACTTTCTATCTAACTCATACTATATGATGTCGTCTCTCATGCACCATTTACAAGCACAAAAGTTGTACATTACACTTCAAGGGCACAAAAATTGTACATTACACATGTCGTAGAGCTGGCAGGATAGAGCTTACTCATACCGCATGATTTCATCTCTGATGCAACATTTACAAGCACAAAAATTGTGCATTACCATATATGTTGTAACGCTATGACCCCTAATCGCAATTTAGGCATCCATTTTGTAAATTCTGTGTCCTTGTTCAAGAGTTTATAAATAGGTTTACGAGTTACAGTCCTATTCATGGTTCTTCCCTATTTCTTAGTTTCTGTACTCTTGCTTTCATATAAAAATATACTGCATAAAGGTTGAGTCAAATGTATGCAATGCATGAGCTGAACCAACTTTAAATAGCCGTAAGGTGCTCATTTTGAATCCAAATCGGGTCAAATAAGTACTTAAAATGAAGCTCTTGAAGTCTACTTTCCAATGCAATTAGTTTTACTTAAAAATTCCAATCACATAAAAATTTATTAATTCTCAAGTGAGACCAGGTCATGAATTCAAGTGAACTAATTTTACCCATTTGTTAAGTATGAATCCATTTGAACTTCAAATGAGCCTAAGTCATTCCACCAGAAATTAGGACCTTACAATATGGTTCAATTAAAACCAAGGCTTATTTTTATATTTATTTTTAAAGTTAAATTTCGATTGTATAAATGGAAGAGATCTGTACAGTCCAAGGAGTTAGCCTATAGCTAACCACAGAAACCTGAGCCCAAGGGAAACAAACCCAAGATACAAGAGCCCAAACAAGAGGCCTAACCAATCCCCAAATTTCGAATGCAAAGACCGTTACTGGACTTTGCTGACATTCCGGTAGTGAAGGAGATGAACTCCAACAAATGCTCTCTCTTCAGGAGCTAGGCATGATCAGGTGGTTTAGCTAGAGGACGAATCACCGAACCGGGGATTTCCCATTCCTCCTATTCTCGAAGCAATTAGACAATCCGAAATTGAGGATGATAAGAGCTTGGCTCTGATTGTTTCCAAGGTTTGATGGAGTAGTGAATTGGCGAGCTGTAAGGGATTTCTTCTTGTAGATCCAGCGATTGCGTTCGATTCAGGTGTGATAAAAGAGCCGACCCCAACGTTTACTAGCGAGTCGAGCCCAAACCGAGCCCGAGCTGTTCGGTTCATTTGCAGCCCTAAATCCAGGTGTGGTAAACCAAGGTTTATTGCTAAGAGCCTAGAGACCACTAAATAATATAGATGAAGTGCATTAGGTCCTAAAATTTTAAATCAATTCAAGGTAACTAAGGCCTTATAAAATGAATCAATTAATTTCATGACCTATTTTTGTATATCTAAGGACTAATTCAAAATGAAAAGCATAAAGTGCATTGGGTCATAAAGTCCACTAAGTCATGAGATAAGCTTTCAGATAAAGTTAGTTAAAAATAATACCGTTACAATTTAATCCAGCATTCACCCAATATCAATTCTTTGATCTTCAATTTCTTTAAGCTTTGGGTTGATATAAACCCATCTTGCATTTCAATGTCTTTTTAAACTTTAAGATTTCATCTTTCATCTTTCAAGTATATGATTTGTCTTGGTATTACTATTAATCTACAAGCTCTCTCAAGTTTCTTACACATTAACCTGTTTAGCATGTATAACTTAAATAGAAGTTAAATTCAACTCCGTTCATAGTTTGTTATCATCAAAATGTGTCATGTAACCTTGGTTAGATATCTTGGTTCAACAGATGATTTTAGTCATTACACCTGGTCAATTTTAGTGAAGCACAAGTCCGACTCATTTTTGATGTGGCTTCCAATCATTATTAATCTAGGGTCAAAAGAGTCTAAACCAACAATCGTAATTTTGTGAAAAGATTTAGAGGTCCTATATATTAAGTCTATGTGAACCGATAATGGGACATAATTTAATTAAATCACAGAATTGTAAAGTTTCTTTGTGTCTTGTGGTGTTGCTCACCAGCGTAGTACTTGTGGAACAAAAAAATTGGCATCTTCTTACCATGTCCAGCACTCTTCATTTCCAAAGCAAGTTACCTCTTTTACTAGTATTACCTCCTTTATACTCTCATCTTAGGGTTCTCGATTATCTCTTTTTTTATCATAACCTCTCACCACAAAGACAAATTTGATGCTTGCTCTAAATGAAGCATTTTTGTGGGTAAAAAAAATATATTTGACATCACCATTCAAATAAATTACATTGGTAGAGATTTTCTTTTTTATGAAATTTTTTTTTCCATACCGAAATGCTCAATATGATCCAATTTTGCCTTCGCCTTATATGCTTAAATATATATTTTTTATAAGTCTTATATGCTTAAATATTTTTCGTATGTAGAAATTGATTATCGTTTTGCAATTTTTTTCCTCGTCTAACGTAAACAATAGTCACTTTAATGATTCTATTTTTCCGAAAGGCATCATAGCCTTTTTTTATTTTCCACATTTTTTTTCAGTGGAAATAACAAGAATAATTGGACGTCAGAAAAGGTAACATTTTTATTATTCCACTGAAGGCCGTTATTATCAAATTAACTCATAAAACTTGAATGCAAAATGACTCAAATGCATGTCTCACTCCAAAACGCGTGACGATTTATTCTCTCCATTTTCGTAAAAAACTCCATCCATCTAGCTAACTGCTTGCACACATTAATACACAAATGACAATTAATTTTGAAAATATCTCTTACTAATTTAAGAAAGACTAGGTCACATGCATACATGATTAGGTACAGAAAATATATATTCTTTCGTTTCTCATTTGGCTGCACTATTACTTTAATTCATTATTCCATGCATTACTCCCTCTAATTTAAAATAATTAACACATAGTTTCAATAATAATGCCAAATCTCACTCACGGTCTTTCTTGCCTTAACTTTTCATTCCTCATTTACCCGAGTAGATATTGAGTGAGTGGGACAAACCAAGTCATCCGTATTGCTTAATCAATTATAATACAACTGATTGATCGAATATGGACATGATATGTCTGGCTCACCGAATATCTTTTTTATATGACCGAATATCTTTTTTATATGCAAAAACTCTAGCGTCACATGCACTTCAATCTTCTTTGCCACCCCATTAACCCTGTTCCTGATTTCTTTGCTATAAAATCACAGACAGACTTTCAGCTCTCCTCGTATTTTCTCTCTGTGTCTTTCTCAAATGGATTGTTATTGGGCTCTGCCTTTCACTGTTTTGCTCTCTTTCTCTGTCATTTATGGTGACTGCAATACCCAAACCTTCATAGTTAGGGTTAATAACAACTTGAAACCATCCGTGTTTTCTAGTGTTGAACATTGGTATAAGTCTACCCTTCAAGGCCTTAATTATTCCAACCCTTCATTAAACTCTGAAAACCCTAAAACAAGCAGTAGGGACTTTCTCCATGTGTACAAGACTGTTTTCCACGGTTTCTCTGCCAGACTCACCACACAAGAAGCAGATGAATTGAAGAAACACCCAGGTATTCTCGCCGTCTTACCGGACCGAGTTCGTCCAATTCACACCACTCGGTCACCTGAATTCCTTGGTCTCTCCCCAAATGACCCCAACGGCCTCTTAACAAAAGCACATTTCGGTGATAATGTCATTGTCGGAGTTTTGGACACTGGTATATGGCCAGAACGACGTAGTTTTCGCGACCAAGGCCTTGGACCCATCCCTTCTCGTTGGAAGGGAGAGTGTACGGAAGGAGAGAGGTTCTCCAAAACCCTATGCAACAGAAAGATAATCGGAGCGAGGTACTTCACCGCCGGTTTCGAAGCCAAAAATGGCATAATTAACGGCAGTGCGTACTTCAAGTCTGCCAGAGATTCGCTGGGTCACGGCAGTCACACGGCATCCACCATTGCCGGAACACAAGTCCCCAACGCCTCCCTCTTCGGCTTCGCAAAAGGTGTGGCCGCTGGAATCGCGCCGAAAGCAAGAATTGCTGTATACAAAGTGTGCTTGAACGGCGGTTGCTTGGACTCCGACATACTCGCCGGCTTCGACAAGGCGGTGGAAGACGGCGTGGACATCATTTCTATCTCCATCGGCGGCCTTCCGGCTCCGTACAACCAAGACGTTGTTGCCATTGGCTCCTTCGGGGCAATTGAGAAAGGAATTCTCGTCTCTGCTTCAGCCGGTAACGACGGTCCCGCGATGATGACGGTAGCAAATGTAGCTCCATGGATCACCACCGTCGGTGCCAGCACAATAGACCGGACCTTTCCGGCCGATCTTTTGTTAGCAAACGGTCAGGTTATAGTCGGAGCTTCCTTGTATAGTGGTAAGCCATTACCCAAAAACACGTATTTGCCCCTGATGAGATCGACTGCTTGTTTGAATGGATCACTGGAAAAGGATAGTGTACGTGGCAAAATCGTGGTTTGTGATGGTTGTCCGAGTGAGGTCGTAAAGGAAGCTGGTGGGGCCGGTGTGGTTGTTGCCAACGTGGCACGAGGAGATGAAAGTCTAATTGCGGAGTCTTATCCGATTCCGGGGATGGGGATCAGGCATTCAGCACGTGAAACTGTTCTGCGTTATATAAACTCTTCGACCAATCCGAAGGCAACAATCATTTTTCGTGGGACCCAAGTTGGGGTGAAACCGGCACCTGTGGTTGCCTATTTTTCATCAAGAGGTCCCAATACTATATCAAACTACGTGTTCAAGCCTGACGTTATTGCGCCAGGTGTCAACATCCTAGCGGCTTGGACTGGCCACATGGCGTTTAATATAATTTCGGGTACGTCGATGTCCTGCCCGCACGTGTCGGGGGTCGCCGCATTGCTCAAAGGGGCGCACCCAGACTGGTCACCGGCTATGATCCGGTCAGCCATGATGACCACAGCTTACACGCGCGACCACGATGGAAAGCCCTTGCTTGATGAGAATTTTTTAAAGAAAGCGACTGTGTGGGGCATGGGTGCAGGACACGTGGACCCAAATAAGGCAGTTGATCCTGGCTTGGTGTATGATCTGACGGTGCATGATTACTTGGACTTTCTTTGTGCTTCCAATTATAGCCCTCGTGATATAATCCAAATCACCCATAGACGAGTGGAATGCAAAAGGAAGCAATATAAACCGTGGAATATAAACTACCCGGCAATCGCTGTTGTTTTAAATGCATCAGGGCCGTCAAATTCGGAGGTTGTTGTTAGTAGAACAGTGACGCATGTTAGCGACGGTGCATCCAGTTACAAGGTAAAAGTTTCAAATCCCAGAGGTGCAATCATGACCGTTGATCCCCCAAAGATAGAGTTTCGACAGAGGGGTCAAAAACAGAGGTTTGTGATTCGGATTTTGGCTAGAAAATCGGATTCGCCACCTGGAATCGTTGACACTCAACTGGGTAAGTTGACGTGGACAGACGGGAAGCACCACGTCAATTCACCTGTGGTGGTCGTGTGGGAATAAATGCATGAATGATATATATATAGTTTGTGAATTTGTACTGAATTTACGAATAAAATACACGATATATATTATGATTTTTTTTTTTTTTTTTTTAACTATTCCATTTAAGATTATAAAATTATAATGTCACGTTTAAATTATATTCCCTTTTTCATTTTTTTAAATATAAATAACACACTAACAATATTGTTGTGACTCAAAGTTTCAGCCACCTAAATTAAGAACTTGGCTGTAAAATCTTTAATCTTTACTCATCAAAATTTAGAACCCAATAATAACTAATAACTATTCTCTCTTTATATATGTAGTCCAATATCCATATCTAACTTTTATACCATTAATGAAAACAATCCATTAAATCCGATTATATAAAGTCCAGTTAATAAAATTCATTAATGTAGAGTACATCCTATATTTATTCATTTTTCTAATCACATCCATTTTTTAACAATTAATTTTCACTTTCTCTAATCACACAAGTTTTTTTTTTTTCTTTTTTTTTTTTTTTAATATAACAAGGTTGAGACATGAGTTGGTGTTAAAAAAATAATAATAAATGATTTTAGTCGACGCACCTAGTTAATTTTATTGAAGTACAAGTCCAAAATTATATCATATTTAAAGTCATTCTTTGATATACTTATCAATCAATATTATTCTCGGGTCAAAAGATTCTAAACGAATAATCATGCTAATTTTTTTATCTAAAGAGTTAGAGGTCCTATTAAGTCTATGTGAACCAATAAAATGACATAATTTTTATCACATGACTATGACCCCTTAATATACATCACTTACACATTCACTTAGTCACTTTGAAAACACGAACTCTCACTGTATGAGCAGAAATTCGTCACTTATAATAAATTGAAGAATAAAAACAAAACACTCAAAATAATAAAAGCAATGCACAATAGATATTTAGAGAAATTTTTGATATCTTTCATTGTAGGCTCATGCCTCTATTTATACAAGAATAGATGACAAAATTATGGTAAGACTCGCCTACCTTGCCTAACTTGCCTTATATATTTTGTTCCATATAAAGATATCTTTCTATTCTTAGTTCTTTTCTTATACAAACTCTTCCATGTGAGGCTTTTCTCCTATACAGAGTTCTTTCCTTATACAGATTCTTCCATGTGAAGCTTTTCTCCTATACAGAGTTCTTTCCTTATACAGATTCTTCCATGTGAGTCTTTTCTCCAATACAGAGTGCTTTCCTTATATAGATTGATTCGATCATAGCTTGGTTAGTGTCTATCCGAACAGTATCTTTAACGGGCTGACAATGTCTTCTCTAGGCTGGATCGAATTGGGCTTTGAAAGTAATATGCCCAAGAATGGAGGAGTTGTAATTCATTGATGATGTGGCAAGTTCTTGTTGGTAAGGAGATTTTTCCCTCTACAGTTTGCCCCCAATTCCCTCCTAATTCGAGCAATGGTCCCTAATTAGAAAGGGAATTGAATTTGCACGGTTGCCAAAAGTGTAAGAGGCGGTTTTGGAAGTGGCTATTGACATTCTGACCAAAGAACTTCTTCAAAGTTCGCTCCTACCTTCATTGTGTTCACAGTTTCGTCATACTATCAGGTTAGTTTACATCTTTCTTATTGACTCCATATCATGAACACTTCACCCACTCACGATCACATAGAGATTATGGATTCTAAAACTACTCTTTCAACATCCCCTGTTCTTCTTAGTGTTCCTCCCCCAAAGGTTTCTAACCCTCTTGAGGTTCCGAATGATTCTACCCTAAGAGGAGATGATTCTTCGCCTGAAACGGAGGAATCCACTACTGGATCTAACGATATCTTTACCAAAGAGGAGAGGGAAACGATTTTATCAGACCGTCGCCTCAAGTTCACCATTAATTCCGTAATAGAGGAATATGAGATCCCTGAGGGGTAGTTGAATACCCAAATGACGCTGATTTTAGTTCCCTATGAGGGGGTGGGTGAGAATGAACTGCTCTTATAGGTTAGGCATCTTAATGCCCTTCGTTTTCCCCTTCATCCCTTTTATCATTTGGTCGTTAATAAGTTAGGGATTGCCCCTATCCAAGTAAACCCTAACTTTCTTATAATAGTGTCTGCTCTTTTTATCTGTCGAAGGTTAGAAGAACCTAGCTGATTTATTGTTCAATTATACTATTTCTAAGCACCAAACCGAACTTGATCGCTATTACTTCACTACATCTCTTCAACAGAGGATATGCACGGATCTTCTTACTTCTGAAAAAAGATGGAAACAGAGAATGATCATTGTTAAGGGAATTTGGTTTGTGCCCCAATCAAAAACACTTTCTATTCCTCAGAAATTTAGGATTTTAGGTATAGAGGATCTTTCTTCCTTTCATCCGGAATGCTCTGGTTGTTTCCCATGTTAGGTTTTACTTTTTTATCGTATTTATGAATTTCTTGGTGTTTTTTCATTATCATTTCCATCTTTGGTGTGTAGAAAAAGGCTTGTTTTTCTCGAGGAACAAGTTTGGAACAACCCTCCTTTTGCAGATAATCTCCTTTCTTCATCCAACCTCAAAGAGCTTGCATCTAGTGCTTCAGTGGCTGACTTCATGGACTTGTCACTTCCTTCCTTCGATGTTTTTCCTTTGACAGATGATGAAAAGAAGAGAGCTGAGGCTCTTAAGAAAAAAATTACAGAGAGTGAGCCTCTGGTGGTTGTGCGCTCCACCGAACAAGAAAAAAAGACTGAAGAAGCTCTTTTGAGGAAAAAAGCTAAGGTAAATCCTCCCTCTACTACCAGAGGTAAAGGCATTAATCTTGCAAAAAAAAAAAAAATAGAAGAAGACTGGCGAAGTTAAAGTTGAGGAAGAAGTTCAAGCTTTTGTCTTAGCAGAAGTAGGGGAACCCTGGAAGCCAACTTTTTCAAGGGCTGATACATCAGTTCTTCATTCCGGTGATTCCGTGATTACAGACCCTTCAGCTGTTGTGATACCCCTCGGATCTGAGACACGGGTTGATCAGGCCCAGGCCCAAACCCGTGGGAGTATCAAACAATTAATATGTTATAGCGAACACAGAATACAAAATGAATTAAGAAATGAAAGTTTAAAGCTGAAAAGAAACTAAAAGATAATCCTTAAATAATTAAATACTTAAATTTGATAAACCAAATATCCATAATTTGAACAACTCGGGAATCCATCTCTAGTGGACCCCTAATAAAAATCTCACATTAAAAGAAAGTAAAAAGAAAGATAAAACCCAAATCCAAGATCTGGAAAGAAATCCTACATCGTCGGTAGAATGGAAGATCGTCTCTGCACAGCACGAACAAGCTCAAGCCTGGAACTGACGTACACCTGAAAAATAGGAGTGGGTCAGGCCCACGAACAAGTTCTATCCTACTACAATCCAAGCAGAGACTCGATACGCATGTACATTCTAACCAACTCAACATTAGCTAATAGTCTGTATGTATATATATATAATCACACTAAAGGACTCTCACTGGACTACAGGCCGGTCTCAACCTGAATAGAGGCAACATGCAAAACGCACACAAAGTGGGCATGTGTACCTAAGCCTAACAGGGTACACCTCCAACCATCATAGCCAGCTATGCATCCCAATGCATATACGCTCCCTAACCGTCGATCCTGATACTCAAGCTCATATCGAGGTACCATAAAAATATATCTAAAATCCATCCAGAATCCATTGACACTACAAATCCATAGGATTTCACCTTTAGTCAATCCATTTCCTTAATCCCAGAATAGGTAGGACTTAGCGGTTTTTGAGCTAATCCCCCTTGTATGCCCCCGTCCCATACCGGTGCATACATTCCATCCATCCAGTAGTTGATAATACAGACCATGCATGTAAATATCAACTGATCCATAAATCCAACAATTTAGAATAAAAATATTAAACTAGACATTCAATTGTTCCATAAAAAGCATACAAAAATTATGTAATTTAATATGCTGATTTTCAAACTACGCAACCATAATCTAGTAACTGGTGATATAACAGTATATGTAATTATCAATTTATCCCAGAATCCATATTATTGAGAGAACATGAATAAATATCTACCTCAATTGATTCCATAGCAAGCATAATGAACATTGACAAATTATCATGCTTATATCACCAATCCAACAATTGATGCGATAAATGCTGAAATTTAAACATCAATTACTCCTTAACAAGCATAGTAAAAATATATAGATTTTAACAATGCTTATTTTATACCATTAATACATGACTAGAATTTGATAATCATTTATAGAAAATTCCTACAACAAGTTAAGCAACTTAAACCACTTGCATTCCCTAACAGTTTACAACTTTGTTTAGAATTGGTTATTGTTCAACTAATAAACCCCAAGTGGTTTATTAACCATTCCCACACCCTCTGGAGCTTTAATATAACCTTAAAACTCATTTAGGTTCCCATGTACAGTCCCTGAATGTTCCAAACAGATCAAAAACTCAGCCAAGAAGCAAAATTCGTCAAAAATTGCATCAAAAGGGGAAGGAGCCGCCTCCCCCACATAGGGAGCCGCCTCCCCCTTGTGTGGAGCCGGCTCCACTCCATGTGGAGCCGCCTCCACACACCCTAGAGCCGGCTCCACCTTGTGTGGAGCCGCCTCTTCCTCCTGTTCCCCTCTCTGCTTGCGTTCCTTCTTCAGTTTCATCTCCGGCGACCCCCAGTTTGATCTGTCCTTAACTCTAAAGGTTTCTCTTGACTAAAACTAGGTTTCTAATGTTCCATATAATTTAAAACTCATTAATCTTCAATCTACTTGAATCAGAACAGGAAATAGCAAAGATGAGTTATAACAAGAAATCTCGAAGCATGTAAACACATGCGGTTCGAAACGAACCTACCATACAAACCAGATCTCTGTTATTACTTCCCAGTGTGTTACAGACTAATTCAACACTGTTCACGTTAATCTACATGAATTAATTCAGGAGTTACGCAGGAAAGAATCCGAAACAACCAATACGTAACATGTAACCACAACCAGTTTTGTTTTTCATTCAGACAAGCCATCCGGTTTAATATTAATCTTTATTAGTCCTGGAGTTGCATTAAACATGTAATGAACACAAGTCTAAGGGAGAGAGTTAGGAATAGAACTTGCCTTTTGCCTTTAGCCTTGCACAGTCGTCTTCCTACTTTCTCCGGCAACGTCCTACTGAAATCCTCCTCTGTTTTCTCTTTCTACCTCCACTGTCGTGAATAGTTTATTTTTTCTAAAACCCTAAGCAGACTTAATACTTATATTTATAAGTTTATGCGGAACCTAAAATCAAGCCAAACCCTACAATGAATCCTAACCGTCCCATAGAGAATCCTAATTAAAAGCTACGTCGGCTACCAAGACTTAACTTCTAAAACAAAACCCTAAAGTAAACGTTAACTAAACCCTAATGTAAATCAATTAAGCATTTAAAAGAATTAAAATACAAAAATACAATTAACTAATCAATTAAATAAATTAAAACACCATAAGTCAAACAAGTAAGTCAAATCCTTAAAAAGTCAATTAAACATAATTCAAAAACAATTAATCCTTAAAAAGTCAATTAAACATAATTCAAAAACAACTAATGAACAGATAATGAACAGAAAACAATTAATTAACAGAAAGCGATTAAACAAAAATACCGAGACTATCCTTTTGAAAATTAGGGGTATTACATTCTTCCCCCCTAACAAAAGGAATTCCGTCCTCGGAATTCGCTCTTACCTTCTTCCAAAATTCCCGGAAATTGCGAGCGAATGACATCTTCCCGTTCCCAAGTAGACTCAGCCTCATTGTGATGACTCCACTGAACACGAACCAAAGGAATAACTTTATTACGAAGAATCTGATCTCGGCGGTCGACAATACGACACGGTGGCTCTAAATAAGTTGCATCCGGTTGCAACTCAATCTCCCCAACATCGATATGCTGATATCGATCCTCATCTCGCAGAAATTTCCGCAACATGGAAACATGAAACACGTTGTGAACGCGATCCAAAGTATCCGGAAGTGCCAACCGATAAGCGACAGCTCCAACGCGATCCGTAATCATGAATGGACCGACAAACCGCGGAGACAACTTCCCTTTCTTCCCAAAACGCATAACACCCTTCATAGGAGATACTTTAAGAAGAACCTGATCCCCAACCTGAAACTCCAAAGCACGAGTGCGACGATCAGCATAGCTCTTCTGCCTACTTTGGGCAGTACGCATGCGATCTCGAATAAGAGCAATCTTTTCAGAGGTATCCTGAATGAACTCAGGACCTAAAAATCGATTCTCTCCAACCTCCATCCAACAAACAGGTGATCGACACGGTCGACCGTATAACGCCTCAAAAGGTGCCATCCCAACAGTCTTCTGGAAACTATTGTTATAAGCAAACTCCACAAGTGGCAAATATTCCTCCCAGTGGCCCTTGAAATCCAGAACACACGACCGAAGCATATCTTCCATAATCTGATTCACCCTCTCAGTCTGTCCATCAGTCTGAGGATGATAAGCAGTACTAAGGTGTAACTCCGTACCTAAAGCCTGCTGAAAACTCTTCCAAAATCCAGATACAAAGCTCGAATCCCTATCCGATATAATAGACAATGGAATGCCATGTAGCTTCACAATCTCTGAAATGTAAAGCCTCGCCAACTGCTCCGAAGTGTTGTCAGTGCAAATAGGCAAGAAATGAGCTGACTTGGTCAACCTATCCACAATGACCCATATAGAATTATGCCCCTTGAAAGAATTTGGCAACCCTTCCACAAAATCCATAGATATGCTCTCCCATTTCCACTCTGGAATTGGTAGTGACTGTAGAGCTCCTGGCGGCCTCTGATGATCAATCTTAACCATCTGACAAGTACTACACTGAGAAACAAAAAGAGCAATGTCCCTCTTCATACCTGCCCACCAAAACTGTCGTTTCATATCTTGATACATTTTATCGCCTCCTGGATGAACAGAGAACTCAGAGTGATGAGTCTCAGTCATCACATCCTTCCTCAAATTATCAGCAGAAGGTACCACTAGCCGTCCCTTGTACCTTAAACCTCCATCAGCCCCAACATAGTAGAATGGAACCTCTCCGGAAGCTATCTCTGTGACCTTGTCGACACATTGCTGATCAGTGAGTTGTGCTTGTAAAACCTTGCGAATGATGGAAGGTGTAACCACCATGCAAGCCATAAAAGCATCTGACAACTCATCTACATTCTTCAAAGCATTCCACTCAGTAGTGAATAGAGCAGAAAGACTACCAACGGGTCGGCGACTGAGTGCATCCGCCACCACATTCGCTTTCCCTGGATGGTACTGTATAGAGAAATGATAGTCTTTTACAAACTCCAACCATCTACGCTGTCTCATATTCAGCTCCCGCTGAGTGAACAAGTACTGCAGACTCTTGTGATCACTGAATAATCTGAAAGACTCACCCAACAGATAATGCCTCCAAATACGCAAGGCAAAGACCACTGCTGCCAATTCCAAATCATGTGTCGGATAATTAAGCTCATGAGGCTTAAGTTTCCGAGATCCATAAGAAATCGGTCGCTCCTCCTGCATCAATACACATCCAAGACCCTGCAACGATGCATCCGTGTAAACAAGATACTCTATCCCGCTTTGCGGAGTAGCCAGAACCGGTGCAGAAGTCAACTTCCTTTTCAGCTCATCAAAAGCCCGCTGACAGTGTTCATCCCACACGAACTGTACACCCTTCTTGGTCAGATGAGTGAGTGGTCCTGCTATCTTGGAGAACCCCTGGATGAATCTCCTGTAATATCCTGCCAGACCGAGAAAACTCCGAATCTCTGTAGGTGATGTAGGCTGTCCCCACTCAACCACCGCCGAAACCTTGGCCGGATCCACTGCGATCCCCTTTTCTGACACCACGTGACCTAGAAATTTCACCTCCCGCTGCCAAAATTCACACTTCTCGAACTTGGCATATAACTGGTGTTCACGCAGCGTCTGCAAGACTATGCAAAGATGTCTAGCATGATCGTCCTCCGACCGAGAATAGATCAAGATGTCATCAATAAAGACAATAACAAACTGATCCAAATAAGCCCGGAAGACTCTATTCATTAAGTCCATGAACACTGCAGGTGCATTAGTCGTCCCAAACGGCATAACACGAAACTCATAAGAACCATATCTCGTGAGAAACGCTGTCTTAGGAACATCCTGCTCCCTAACTCTCAGCTGATGATACCCAGAACGCAGATCAATCTTGGAGAAGTATGTGGCTCCCCTTAACTGATCAAACAAGTCATCAATCCTGGGCAAAGGATACTTGTTACGAATCGTAACCTTGTTCAACTCCCTGTAATCTATACATAGACGAAGCGAACCATCCTTCTTCTTCACAAATAGAACCGGTGCTCCCCAAGGTGATGTACTCCTACGAATAAAACCCTGGCTGAGTAACTGCTGAATCTGATCCCTCAGCTCTCTCATCTCTACCGGTGCCATCCTATAGGGTGCCCTAGCAATAGGCACAGTGCCTGGAGCTAAGTCTATCACAAAATCGATCTCGCGACTAGGTGGCAACCCTGGAATCTCCCGAAATACATCCGGGAAATCCTGTACAATTGGTATGTTATCCAATGACACAGTAATCCCCTCATCCTTTTCCTCCTCCACATGGAACAAATAGGTGCTACCGCCTCCTTTAGAACGTGGCATAGCTACTACGTACATATCCTGACCAGGTATAGTAAAAATAATAGATCTAACGAAACAATCAACTTGGGCATGGTAGTGAGACAACCAATCCATCCCAAGTATCACGTCATAAGTGTGCATGTCCAGGACCAATAGATTGGCTAGAAATCTGAGTCTGCCAATATCTAGTGTCACAGGCCCATCACTCTCATGTACAATAGCTGTATCACCCAATGGTGTAGAAATACCCTGAGGTCTAGTGCATACCCTCGTCCTCATCCCAGATAAAGCAACAAAAGTCCTAGCTACAAATGAGTGTGTAGCACCCGTATCAAATAAAACACGTCCATATAAACCATGAATAGGAAACTTACCCTCAATAGTCTGAGGTGCCTGAACATCCTGTGGCTTGGGGTTATACACCCTGCCATAATGCAACTGCTGTGGCGCCTGTCCCTGAGTTTGCGGCGGTGCCGGTAAAGCCAGATGTGTCTGTCCCTGAATCCGTGGAACCTGTGGAGCTGGTAGAGGCACTGGCGCCCTCTGTCCCTGCTGCACATACTGTCCATGTCCCTGTCCCTGTCCTGCTTTAGGACACTGCCTGGTGGTATGACCATACTCTCCACAAGTATAACAACTACCCTGGAAAGTACCAAATGGCCTCCTCTGTCGGTTAGCCTGTGGCTGACCCTGTCCTGCCTGTGGTCCCCCATTCTGTTGCCTCTGAATAGGTGCCCCATTCCGATGAGCATCTGAACCACCCTTGTGCTTCTTCCAAGGCTGTTGCCCTTGGAACTTGCCTTTGTCATTCTGCCGGTGACCATTGCCATTCCCCTTTTCAGCTGACTGATTTGTAGAGTCTTTATCTCCTCGCTTCTCACCACGAGCTGTCTGATGTCCACAGTCAACTGATACTGTTGTAGAGCAGCGTCTACCACCTGAGCATAGGTAGTATAGGCTGGACTACCTGTAATAGCTCTCTTGATAGACCACATCAGTCCCTTGACAAAACTGTTGCGCTTCTTTTCCTCTGTATCCACCTCCTCCGGTGCAAAGAGAGACAAGCGTGTGAACTGCTGCTCATACTCCGCCACTGTCATGTTTCCCTGCTGCAGACTTAGAAACTCGGTCTTCATAGCTGCCCTGACTGCATAGGGAAAATATTTCTCATCAAAGCGAGCACTGAACTCATCATAAGACAATGTCATCCTCTCATCTGAGGTGGTAACTGACTCCCACCACTGTAGTGCATCCCCAACTAACTTGAAAGTAGCAAGCATCTGCTTCTGAACCTCCGTGCACTGAACCAAACGAAGATGACGCTCAATGTCCTGCTTCCACTGGTGAGCTGCTCTCGCATCGGTTGAGCCTGAGAACACAGGTGGACTCCCCTTTGTGAAAGCGCTCCTAGCCTTTCCCCAAGAATCCGTCTGAACCACTGGTGCTGGTACAGGTGCCTGCTGAACCTGTGGTTGGTTTTGGAGTGCAGCTGTTACCCCAGCCTCTATAGCCCGAGCAACGAGGTCATTGAGGTGAGGAGGAATCTCTGGATCTCTGTCCCGACCCTGAGTCTGTTGAACTTCCTCCTGCTCCTCCTGAAACCCTGGCATTTGCTGCTCTTCTTCCATTTGCTGACGCTGTAGGAGATATTGTTGCCTACGTGCCGCTCTCCTTTCCTTCCTAGTTCCTTGCATGTTCTGTCCATTTCTAGCGTTAACCATCTGTTAACACGAAAAGACAGACATCAGTACTATTTCTATACGAACCATAAGGAATACAATGAATCCTAACTTACGCTCTATTCAAGAGAACGCTACGCGGAAGACTTAATATGACAACATCCTAGAGACACTTGAACCTGGAGTGCTCTGATACCAACTGTGATACCCCTCGGATCTGAGACACGGGTTGATCAGGCCCAGGCCCAAACCCGTGGGAGTATCAAACAATTAATATGTTATAGCGAACACAGAATACAAAATGAATTAAGAAATGAAAGTTTAAAGCTGAAAAGAAACTAAAAGATAATCCTTAAATAATTAAATACTTAAATTTGATAAACCAAATATCCATAATTTGAACAACTCGGGAATCCATCTCTAGTGGACCCCTAATAAAAATCTCACATTAAAAGAAAGTAAAAAGAAAGATAAAACCCAAATCCAAGATCTGGAAAGAAATCCTACATCGTCGGTAGAATGGAAGATCGTCTCTGCACAGCACGAACAAGCTCAAGCCTGGAACTGACGTACACCTGAAAAATAGGAGTGGGTCAGGCCCACGAACAAGTTCTATCCTACTACAATCCAAACAGAGACTCGATACGCATGTACATTCTAACCAACTCAACATTAGCTAATAGTCTGTATGTATATATATATAATCACACTAAAGGACTCTCACTGGACTACAGGCCGGTCTCAACCTGAATAGAGGCAACATGCAAAACGCACACAAAGTGGGCATGTGTACCTAAGCCTAACAGGGTACACCTCCAACCATCATAGCCAGCTATGCATCCCAATGCATATACGCTCCCTAACCGTCGATCCTGAGACTCAAGCTCATATCGAGGTACCATAAAAATATATCTAAAATCCATCCAGAATCCATTGACACTACAAATCCATAGGATTTCACCTTTAGTCAATCCATTTCCTTAATCCCAGAATAGGTAGGACTTAGCGGTTTTTGAGCTAATCCCCCTTGTATGCCCCCGTCCCATACCGGTGCATACATTCCATCCATCCAGTAGTTGATAATACAGACCATGCATGTAAATATCAACTGATCCATAAATCCAACAATTTAGAATAAAAATATTAAACTAGACATTCAATTGTTCCATAAAAAGCATACAAAAATTATGTAATTTAATATGCTGATTTTCAAACTACGCAACCATAATCTAGTAACTGGTGATATAACAGTATATGTAATTATCAATTTATCCCAGAATCCATATTATTGAGAGAACATGAATAAATATCTACCTCAATTGATTCCATAGCAAGCATAATGAACATTGACAAATTATCATGCTTATATCACCAATCCAACAATTGATGCGATAAATGCTGAAATTTAAACATCAATTACTCCTTAACAAGCATAGTAAAAATATATAGATTTTAACAATGCTTATTTTATACCATTAATACATGACTAGAATTTGATAATCATTTACAGAAAATTCCTACAACAAGTTAAGCAACTTAAACCACTTGCATTCCCTAACAGTTTACAACTTTGTTTAGAATTGGTTATTGTTCAACTAATAAACCCCAAGTGGTTTATTAACCATTCCCACACCCTCTGGAGCTTTAATATAACCTTAAAACTCATTTAGGTTCCCATGTACAGTCCCTGAATGTTCCAAACAGATCAAAAACTCAGCCAAGAAGCAAAATTCGTCAAAAATTGCATCAAAAGGGGAAGGAGCCGCCTCCCCCACATAGGGAGCCGCCTCCCCCTTGTGTGGAGCCGGCTCCACTCCATGTGGAGCCGCCTCCACACACCCTAGAGCCGGCTCCACCTTGTGTGGAGCCGCCTCTTCCTCCTGTTCCCCTCTCTGCTTGCGTTCCTTCTTCAGTTTCATCTCCGGCGACCCCCAGTTTGATCTGTCCTTAACTCTAAAGGTTTCTCTTGACTAAAACTAGGTTTCTAATGTTCCATATAATTTAAAACTCATTAATCTTCAATCTACTTGAATCAGAACAGGAAATAGCAAAGATGAGTTATAACAAGAAATCTCGAAGCATGTAAACACATGCGGTTCGAAACGAACCTACCATACAAACCAGATCTCTGTTATTACTTCCCAGTGTGTTACAGACTAATTCAACACTGTTCACGTTAATCTACATGAATTAATTCAGGAGTTACGCAGGAAAGAATCCGAAACAACCAATACGTAATATGTAACCACAACCAGTTTTTTTTTTCATTCAGACAAGCCATCCGGTTTAATATTAATCTTTATTAGTCCTGGAGTTGCATTAAACATGTAATGAACACAAGTCCAAGGGAGAGAGTTAGGAATAGAACTTGCCTTTTGCCTTTAGCCTTGCACAGTCGTCTTCCTACTTTCTCCGGCAACGTCCTACTGAAATCCTCCTCTGTTCTCTCTTTCTACCTCCACTGTCGTGAATAGTTTATTTTTTCTAAAACCCTAAGCAGACTTAATACTTATATTTATAAGTTTATGCGGAACCTAAAATCAAGCCAAACCCTACAATGAATCTTAACCGTCCCATAGAGAATCCTAATTAAAAGCTACGTCGGCTACCAAGACTTAACTTCTAAAACAAAACCCTAAAGTAAACGTTAACTAAACCCTAATGTAAATCAATTAAGCATTTAAAAGAATTAAAATACAAAAATACAATTAACTAATCAATTAAATAAATTAAAACACCATAAGTCAAACAAGTAAGTCAAATCCTTAAAAAGTCAATTAAACATAATTCAAAAACAATTAATCCTTAAAAAGTCAATTAAACATAATTCAAAAACAACTAATGAACAGATAATGAACAGAAAACAATTAATTAACAGAAAGCGATTAAACAAAAATACCGAGACTATCCTTTTGAAAATTAGGGGTATTACAGCTGTACTGGCGGTTGCTAGAGGGATTTGGCTTCCCAAGGATGAGAATTTAATGGGAAATATGGACTTGGAGTAACTTCTCCCGTCTGCCCCTGTGCGAGCTATGGAGGTTTGCTCTGTCCTTTTATTTCTTTTTCTTCTGTCTTTATTCTGGTGTCTTCATATCTTGACTATTTTTGCAGAACTTATACCATACCGTGGCTTTATGTGCAATTGCTAAGGCTCAGTCTTTTGCCATTCAAAAAATGGAAAAGGATTTGGTTGCTGCAAAGAAGAATTTTTCCAAAGTGAGTCTGGACTTTAAGATCTGTTCTAATGCTAAGGATGTTTATAAGAACCGGCTTACAGCTTCTGAAGCCAAGGTAGATGAGTTGAAGGCCGAGAATCAATGCTGGAGAGAGTCGGTTTTGACCTGCATAACAATTGGGAAGCAGATGCAGGATCATTATTTCTCTCTTGTGCGTTTATTTAGTGTCAAAGCTTACAGATTTGGCTTTATGCAAGGAATGGGTGATAAGCAAAAGGACTCGAGGTCATTTGATAAAGATATGAAGGTATCTTTTCCTTATATCGATGGTCCAAAGGCTCAGAAGGTGGAGATACTGTTCGCTGAGATGGTGAAGAGTCATCAAGCAGGTCCTTAAACTTCAAGTTCTTCAGCTGCTACGGCTAAGTCCTCAGGCCAGAATGTGGTGGATGCCTTGCTCCAACCACTTTTGATCCCAAAAGGAAATAAATTTGTTTCTGTAATCTTATCTGAACAAGTGGATTTCTGTCTTTGAACAATATTTATTTTAAACTAATGTAATATGATCTCCTTATTTTATATATTCCCTGCAGTATGTATTTTTGGAGAATTTTTATGCCTTTGGAACCTTCGAACTCTTCGGGGTTCGAAGTTATTTGCTTTTCCTCAGCACTCTTTTGTGCCTTAGAGAAAATTTTGCCTCCTTAGAGCTTTCGAACTCTTTATGGTCCGAAGATATTTGTTTTTCATCAGCACTCTTTTGTGCCTTAGAGGAAATTTTACTCTCTTAGGGCCTTCGGACTCTTTATGGTCCAAAGATGTTCAAAAAATGAGGGGCAAGAAGGAGGTTCCCATGATAGTTAGGTCACTGACTGGAGATTGTTATACCATTTGGTGATCTATCTATTAAGGGACCCCTTCTTGTTATTCATTGATTTATGTGGTGCAATTATATCAATGCTTTCTTTTTCTTATATTTTTTCGATGTGGGACAAATTATTTGATGGATCTAGCTCCGTTGGGTCAATATTTTGGGTCTTAGAGTAGGATATCCATAAGTATTATTTGCCCCCATTTGGGTTTGGGCCTATTTTTTATAAGGCTGCACGTCTTCAGACTCTCAAGGTTCGAGGATTTAATGTTCCTTGGCATTTTTTTATGCCTTAGAGGAATTTATAGATATCTTCGAACTCTTGAGGGCTGAGGCTGTAACATTCATCGGCATTATTTTATGCCTTAGAGGAATTTATTGATACATTCGGACCTTGAGGTCTGAGGTTTTAGTATTCCTCGGCATTCTTTTATGCCATAAAGGAATTTATTGATATCTTCAGACTCTTGAGGTCCGAGGTTTTAGTATTCCTCGATATTCTTTTATGCCTTAGAGGAATTTATTGATATCTTCGGACTCTCGAGGTCCGAGGCTATAACATTCATCGGCATTATTTTATGCCTTAGAAGAATTTATTGATTCCTTCGGACTTTTGAAGTCCGAGGTTTTAGTATTCCTCGACATTCTTTTATGCCAAGTCCGAGATTTTAGTATTCCTCGACATTCTTTTATGCCTTAGAAGAATTTATTGATATCTTCGGACTCTTGAGATCCGAGGTTGTAACATTCCTCGGCATTATTTTATGCCTTAGAAAAATTTATTGATACTTTCGGACTCTTGAGGTCCGAGGTTTTAACATACTTCGTCATTATTTTATGCCTTAGAGGAATTTATTGGTACATTCGAACTCTTGAGATTCAAGGTTTTAGTATTCTTCAACCTTCTTTTATGCCTTAAGGAATTTATTAATACCTTCAGACTCTTGAGGTCCAAGGATTTAAAAGTGGGAGGAAGCCAAGAAAAATAGTAACCGTGACCTAGTTAGAATCCCAATCATTTGGTTGGGGCCATCATTCCACGGAGACTCTTTCCTTAGCGTCTACCTGTAGTGAGACTTGGTTATATTTACCGCTTATTTTTATCCAATGCGGGACAAAGTAAAGTAAGTTTATTTTGACTGGGTAATGTTCTAGACCTAAAAAGGAAGGATTATTGCAAAGAATGTCCTTTGGCATTAGGGTTTGGGCATAGCTTTCACTGAGCCTTCTTTTATGCCAATAGGCCTTCTTCGCAATATGACTTACTATTTCAATAAACTCATAAATGAAGAGAAGTTAAAAAGCTAATTTTCCCGATGTAGGATAAAATGGTACTAAAAGAGTTTTTATTTTTTGTACGAGGAAGGGATGACATTTTCCATTCAAAATATCATTGTGTTTTTTGTAAAATAATACTTAGTACTGCCCCCAATTAAGGAGGGAAAATGTCACTTCCTTATTTAAAAGAAGGGTGAACTACATTAAACCCCATTTTTCTATCTGTGTTTTTCACTAAACCCCCATTTTCTATTTTTTTGTCAATAAACCCCCCTCAACTATTAGAGGGGGTGATTTAACTAACGGAAGTTAGCTGAAAGGGAGTTGTTTGGGCATTTAGTTTCTCATATATTTTTTAGACAAAAATATCCTTGTACCTATTTTAATATACCCTCACATATATATCTACTCCATTATCACTATTAACCGTACACGTACTCTTCCATCATTATAATATTATATATAATTTGTATCATAATATAATGGTATATATAATATGTACCATTAAATATTATTTATACTATATTTTCATTTCCATCCAGCCTTCAGACCAATATAAATCTAGGTTTTTTCTTGAAATTTATCTTATATATATATATATATATATATATATATATATATATATATATAAGAATTATATTGTGCATTTATTTATTTGGTTTTTATTAATTTTCATTTTATATAGTTTTATTAAAGGGACACTAAGAGAAATAATGCCTAATTTTTTTCCCTTTTTCTATTAATATTTATGCCTACATGTTTTCTTCTTCTTTTTATTTTTTTATATTTCAATATCATTTTTTTTTATAAAAAAATAAAAAATTCCTTCCATGTGACTAATGTGAACTTGTCAGTTTAGTGAAATGTTAAAACAAAAAACAAACATGTGAATGATGTCGTTTAGGTTACTTAATAAATAAAAAAATAAGAAGCAAATTAGATTTTAAAATAGGTTTTAATGAGTATTTAAGTCAATTTATATTTCAGTTCTCTTTCAACTAACTTCTGTTAGTTAAATTACCCCCCTTGAATAGTTGAGGGGGGTTTTTTGTCCAAAAAAAATAGAAAAATGGGGTTTAATGAAAAATACAGATAGAAAAAGGGAGTTTAATGTAATTCACCCTTAAAAGAATGATCTCCATATTTGTTTGAATAAGGCACACTATTTACATATAGAAAAATGTAGAGGTGCAACAAGTTGCAATAAATTCTTGCAAAGATTTTATTAAAATGATCACAAATGACCTTATTGAATGAAAAATAAAAAGGAATTAGCCAACTAACTCATACTTAGTGATAGTACCTTTTAAGATGTATTACATTCCATGGTCGTGCAATTGTTCGACCATCCCTTTCCGCAAGCCTGTAGGCCCCTCTTCCCACAGACGGTGCCAAAGTGTACGAGCAAAAATTCGTCAATTATAATAAATTGAAGAATAAAAGCAAAACACTCAAACTAATAAAAACAATGCACAATAGATACTTAGAGAAATTTTTGATATCTTTCATTGTAGGCTCATGCCTCTATTTATACAAGAATAGATGACAAAATTATGGTAAGACTCACCTATCTTGCCTAACTTGTCTTATATATTTTGTTCCATATAAAGATATCTCTCTATTATGAGTTCTTTCCTTATACAGATTAATTCTTCCATGTGAGGCTTTTCTCCTATACAAAGTTCTTTTCTTATACATATTGATCCGATTGTAGCTTGGACAATGTCTATCCGAACAATATCTTTAACTGAGAACAGATTAAGCCTTTCCTATAACGAGCTGACAATGTCTTTTCTGGGCTGGATCGAACTGGGCTTTGAAAGTCATACAGCCCAAAAATGGAGTTGTAATTCATTGATGATGTGGCAGGTTCTTATTGGTAAGGAGAGTTTTCCCACCACACTCACTAGTTTAAAATATATAGAAAATATCAGTAGTCCACAACATAATTCAATTTTATTATATATTCCTTGTTTATTTTTCAACCCATCCTTATTTTCTTTTTATAAACTGAGTAACTAGGTAGTTGTATTGTTTTCAAAAAATTATACTCTATATTATATGACTCTCAATACAATCAATTTTACAAACTCACTGCATCCAATAAATATATAAATATATATATATATATAGACCTTCCAAGATTTTAGATTGTTTTTCTTCTTCGTCGTCGAATGGTTAAAATTCAACTCCAAGTTTTGTTGTGTTGTCTTAGTTTCTCAATCCTTGTAATCTGAGAAATTAATTAAGTATAAGATTATCTTGTACTAATATTATGAGAATTCTAGCTTGTACTTAAAATGCTTTATGTTATTCGGACATTCTTCCCCTTGGAGTTTGGAAACGATGTGGACCGTGTCCAAAACAGCATTTGGCATAGAGTCTCAAATCTTCAGAGCTATTAAGGGTGAAGGAATTCAATATGCGTAACTCTTCCAACTTCTTTGCTGGCTTTTTCCTTCCAACGTATGTTGTCACAGCCGAGAGCCACAGCTCCTAGAGATTGATTATATGTTAATCAATGGCAAGAGGTTTCCATGGTTGGTTAGCAACGGATAACATCTTACCTCAACTGCTTGCAAAGTAGTAGTTATATATGTCTATGTATTCATTGTAGGACCATTTCTTCCATTTCCTTATTGTTCAATTAATTCATTTGAATTCAAAAAAAATATATATATATCATTAGTAAAAAAGTATTCGATGGTTCAGATTCAATGTCCATTTGCTCTGGACATTCTGATTATCAAAAAAAAAAAAAACAAATTTCAACGTTGTACTTTTTGGCTGAGAAAAATATCAGGGTTGGTCCGTGAATTAGTGGGCCCTGGACATTTCGATTATCGAAAAAAAGCAACTTTATCTTTTATTTACAGATTTATGTAGTGGATAAATCATGAATTTGAAAATCATTTTTATGCATAAAAAGTTTTAATGTGAAACTTTTTGAGTATTTAGGTTTGCTTTCTCCACAAGTAGATTAAAAAGGTAGAGCCACAAAATAGTTTCTATATCCGTCCATATGTAGATAGTATCATATCTAGATATGTCTATGTATTCATTGTAGGACCATTTCTTCCATTTCCTTATTGTTCAATTAATTCATTTGAATTCACAAAAAACATATATATATATCATTAGTAAAAAAGTATTCAATGGTGCAGATTCAATGTCCATTTGCATGGTTTGACATTGATTTTTATTGCTACATAATACATGGTAGATTCAAGAATTGTTAGGTGTACGTTTGAGAACTTTGTTGGGTTTTTCCAAATGTTGTACTTTTTGGCTGAGAAAAATATCGGGCATTGGTCCGTGAATTAGTGGGCGCTGGACATTCCGATTATCGAAAAAAAGCAAATTTACCTTTTATTTGCAGATTTATGGAGTGGGTAAATCATGATTTTTATGCATAAAAAGTTTTAAAGTGAAACTTTGAGTATTGTTAGGTTTGCTTTCTCCTCAAGTAGATTAAAAAGGTACAGCCACAAAATAGTTTCTATATCTGTCCATATCTAGATAGATATGGTAGAAGATATAGATTCAACATCTTAAAGGAAATTACAACAGTTCTAATATCTAGATAGATATGGTAGAAGATATAGATTCAATATCTTAAAGGAAATTACAACAGTTCTAAAGTCTCTTCGTAACCTCATAGTCTCCATTTCTTTCTTGTGTATTATGAATCAAAATTAAATCCAGAGAAAACAACCAACACCTCATAGTCATATTATGATTACATTGTGTACCTGCAAAGTGGACAAGCATTGGCGTGTTTAAGCCACTTGTAAATACAGGGTCCATGGAACTGGTGCATGCAGCCCATAGCACTGGCTTCTTTCCTGACCTCCATCTCATCCTGACACACCCCGCAAATGTGCCCTTCTTCCTCCAACGCCACTTGCGTCAACCTCTCCAGCACCGGATCGATGGTTTCCGCCAAAATTCTCGCTAGTTGAACTGAAACTTTATCCTCGATCTCTGTCAACACCTCATTGAAGTCTCGACCCGTCGCCTTGGCTCGCGACATGGCCAACTCAAATTTCTTGCGCTCCAAGCTTACCAGTTGTAGTTGCTCGTTAGATAGCTTTGGCCCCGAGTTCTGCCAACGAACATGTCCGTTGCCAGGGCTTTCGCTGTCGCCGGAGTGTTCCAGTCCGTTGATAATATCAGCCCAATTTCTTGCTATATCAATTTCTTCCATGGGACGGACACCAAGACTAGTGATATATATATATAGAGAGAGAGAGAGATTTAGAGGGAGAAGTTGAGCAGAAAACAAAGATTAATTTCTAAAATTGAGAAGCAAAGAATGGGTTTTATAGATTGAAAGTCGGTGACTGATATGGAGGCACGAGGAGTTTGAATATATAGAGAAGCCAATAATAGAAAAAAGCGTTGAAAAACAGTCGTCTTGGGAAGGTCTTATGAAGCTGGCTGGGCTTGAGCTGTGGGCTCTTATTTTCTGGGCTTGGTCTGTGGGTCTCTAACAAGTTATTTATTGGCCCTGGAACGGCCTTTTAATTATTGGTGGACTTTCAGGAGCTCTCAACTGAATTAAAAAATAAAAAATATTATGTTTGGAAGAGTTATTTTCAGAATTGGAAGAAATTTAATTAAAATTTTAAATTAAATTTTTTAAAATTTAAAATTCAAAGCACTAATTTAGTGCTCTCAAATGCAACAACCTAATTTTTTTTTTTTTTTTAAACAAATTGCAATTCTTGAGAATCCAAATCAAGTAAAACCAAAGGGGAAAAAACATAGTTAAAATCCTAGAACAATTGATTATAAATCCGAACAACTAAAACTAAAGGGGAAAAAAATAATTGAACTAAAATCCTAGACGGGGGGAATTGAACACACATTCTGAACTTTAATCTCAAACTGAGTTTCTGCCAACACGTCCCAGAAGTACCGGCTGGCCCCTTTGGTTCCGGACATGGCTAACTAGTCGGAGAGCATGACATTATGTTTAAAGTCTCAAGGTAATTTGGTAAAGGGTCCATATTATTTTTTTTAATAATATGTCAATCAATGAATAATTTAAGAAAGGTAAATAGTTAACAAAATTTTTTAAAGGAAATATTCTTTACTCACACACATATTTATAAAGGGTATACATATGATTCATTATAATAAAGATACGAAAGTGATATATGATTCATTACAACAAAGATACAAAATTGACAAGAGTAATAAAAATGATTTATTATCCTCATCGTCCTTCTTAATTTCCTATTATTTTGAATACTATTTGATATGGTGAATTTTTCTCATTTTATTCAAGAAAAGTGGAGAGTTGTAATGAAATTAATCAGCTGTTACTGATTAGGACTAGAGTAGTATATACACTATCATCAATGACCCTAATTTTATTACTAAACACTTCAACAACCACACCAACAACAACAGCTTTCTTGTGTTGACAGAATTGCCTACAAATATATTTTAATTTTCTGAGTGTATCACATACTAGTAGTAAGTATACGGTGGAAATGGTGGGGCCAACCCATGTTTTAGACTTTGTGACCCTTTAAATTAAATGTCCACTCATATATAATTTATCAATGGCTCTACTTAATCTATATTATTTTATGAGGATTGAGGTCTAAATATCAATAGAATTGATTTGTGGATATGGGTGGCTTTGAAGAGAAAGGTGAACCGATAGTTTGTTTTCATCACTCTTCAAGCCTTGTGGTAGAGAAGTAAGAAGTTTTGTTAAATTTAGTTAAAACTAGCATATTGATTAATTGTTACTTGTTATATTTCTTGTTATTAATGAAGTTATTATTAATTGTTTGTGTATGCTGTTTGTTGGATTAATAACTGCTAGCTAGTATACTTCTTCTTGTTATCTGTCTTTTTCTTCACCCTTTATTGTCAGACTAGTTAGGACGTGATCAATCATGGTCAATTTTAAGTTTGTGTACACAGTTAGATTAATGAAGTTATTATTAATTGTTTGTGTATACTGCCAAAGATGGCAAGAGAAAGTCTCTGTATCTATTTCTTGTTATTAATTAAGTTATTATTAATTGTTTGGGTATGCTGTTTGTTGGATTAATAAATGCTAGCTGATATATTTCTTGTTATCTGTCTTTTTCTTCACCCTTCATAGTCACGCTAGTTAGGAGGTGACATATCATGGTGATAAATAATGGTGAATTTTAAGTTTGTGTATACAGTTGGATTAATGAAGTTATTATTAATTGTTTGTGTATACTGCCAAAGATGGCAAGGGAAAGCCCCTGGATCTGTTTGTTTATACGTAGTTGTGAATTTTTTTTGTAAGATAAAATAATTATGGATGTGCTACTTCTTACAACATAATTCATTAAAAAAAAAAAAAAAAAATTTAGTGAAGTTTATTGAATTTTCAAACATCATTTAGCATAAGTAATGACCTAATTACAAATATTTAATTCAGTTCTTTATTTTAAAAGGCATGGTTACTGTATGTTTTACTAAATTAATGAATAATGATGTATTTAATTATTAAATACATAAAAATTCATACCATATTATATGTGAAAAGATAAAATAAGAAATATATATATATATATATATATATATATATATATATATATATAATATTGTCTTACACAAGATAGGGAAAGAAATAATATCATGTGTAGATGTTGTGAGTCTGAGTTGTAGAGTGAGAAGAAAGAGGGAAATAATGGTAATTGTACCTATGCGAGGGTCAGTTTTCAAAAGTAATATAAGAAAGTGAGTTAGTTAAATTTAGATAAGACAGTTGAAAAAGAGATAGTGACCTTACTTAAAATGGATTAATTAAATGTTAGATATATATATTTCTTGCTAGCTTACTTTTTCTTCACTCTTTCTAGTCACACTAGCTAGAACGTTATATATCACGTGATTTTGAGATTAATTTTTTATTTCAGATATCAACCTCCCTTTTTGAGATGTCTATCGTCTTATTCTCTATTCAAAATGATGATACTAGAATGAGGGGAAAACCGTAATTGAGTCACTCAAAGAAATTTGAACTCAATTTTTTTTTTCTTTTTCTTTTTTCTTTCAGAAGTTCAAGTAAGTGAAGACATATTCACTATATATATTTGTATATTAATTCCATTCAGTTGTTCCTGATGTACGGAGAGCAATATATACAATTTTTATTTCAACTTCAAAATCACTCAATTTGAGTGTTTTAAAGAGAAAAAAATTACATAGAATAAGGAGATATTAATTAATTACTCTAGACATACATTTTTTACTTATAAAATACTTTATCATTGGAAAATAATACTAATAATAATAAAAAAAATTAAATATAAAAAAGATTCAAACTCTCAACCTCTTCTTTAAAATAAATAAAACTGAACTAATCCATAAAAAATAAAAATAAAAAATATTATTCTTTCCTAATACATATATGGCTATTCAGAGCCACCGCAAAAACTTTAAATTAAATATTATAATAGTGTAATTGAAACAAAGAACGTGTTATAGTTTGGAATAAAAACCTATGACACCGATTACAATTATTGAAATATTTATAATAGCATTATTAGCATATCATTAATGTCCTATATATTTTTGCCTTTTTCTAACCATATTTTTATCATGCACTAAAGCCCTAAGAACTGGAGTTTCAATATGTTATTATCTTAGCGTTTTTATGCAAATTAGCAGCTTGAATTCAAAGAACAAAGGAAAGGGAAACCATTAAAGATCATATCATACATTTAAGTGATTAATAAATAAATACTAGTAATTCATATGCATATTGTTAGTATTTTCTTTTTCTTCACAATTTGAAAAGTATAATGGAGATCACTAGGGTAGCTCTTGGCAATCTTTTGTTCACTTTAGGTTAATTAATTTGTACAATTTTTACTTCTTTCGTAAGTAAGTAATTTTTTTTATTTTTTATTTTTATTTTATATAATACAATCTGTTTGGATAACTAAGAGTAAAAAGAGAGGAGGGAAAAAGTATCAATTGAATTGATTTGTGGATGTGGATAGTTTTGAAGAGAAAAGTGAACCGTTGATTTGTTTTCATCACTTTACAAGTCCTGTGGCAGAGAAGTCATAAGAAGTTTTGTCAAATTTAGTTAAAACTAGCATATTGATATAATAATGAAGTTATTAATATGGATTAAAATGGGTACAATTTATTTGTTGGTCCAGCCTTTTTTTTATTTCAATGACAAAAATATCATGTCTACCTATCACTATCGGTCGGTCTATCTATATATAGATAGGCGTGAGTAGTACCAGAGGCGGAGCTAGGATTACAAAGTAGGGAGGGCTAAAAATAACTAGACCCATGATTGCTTAGTGTGTCATCCATACTTTAAATACATAATTATTATTCGTCAGTTATTCAATTAAACCTAATAATTTACAACCTTCTAACACATTTACACTTCCAACTCTAACGTATTTTCACAAGTAAGAATCCATTAAAGTTTGCTTCATACAAGTATTAAAATAAACAATTACAAGAATGTAAGATATATATGTTTCTTATCAATAAATTCACATTAGAAAGTAAGACGTATGTGCTCCGCCCCTGACTAGTTATTAATCCATTATATAATAAATTACCCAATTTAACAAGAAATTACCCCCCCTTTTTTTTTTGCAAAAATAAAATTCAATATTTCACTGGATTAACAATAATAATTCATGATATCCATCCACCTATGGCTTAGTACCTTACACACGAAGAGTTTAGATCTTCTTCAATAGACTAACAATGTGTTATTATATTTTATTATGGTTTATTTTGTGATCGGACATGTCCATGGTTTGTGGGTTTTCTCATATTTAAGGCTTGACCTTTGTAAATTTTATAACTCTTTTTATTTATAGAAATATTATGGATTGGACTGGGCTGATAGGAAGAGGAATAGTAATATACAGACTTATAGAAACAATAGTACTAAATTTTTTTTTTCAATTGGACCTGGGCTATAGCCCAGGTTAGCCCATTACTAGTTCCTCCCTTGAGTAGTACTAGAGTGAGGAGAAAGAGCAAAAAAATTAATAATAATACTGATAATGATCTCTCTCTCTCTCTCTTTTTTTTTTTTTTTTTTTCGAATATTAATAATGATCTTTCATTTTTAAGAATATAATGGGTACAAAAATGAATGGTAATTACAATTAATGCAAGGTCAATGTAACGAGAACAAAAGTAATGATTTTTATTTATTTTTTTCTTTCCACTTGACATCATTGAAACTATAAATTGCGATCAACACAACACATTTCTCTCACACAACAATGAAGATTTCTCTAATCACTTTTCTTGCTGTTTTCCTTCTCATCAACTTGGGCTCTTGCTATGATAATTTTCAGCTTGTGCATCAATGGACCAAGTCCTTTTGTCTCACTCAAGGCCTCACATGCAAAAACCCACTCCCACCAAACTTCACACTCCACGGGCTCTGGCCTGCGGATCGCAATGGAATCAGTGAGACAAATTGTAATTTTGATATATCCAACTTCGTTACAGTGGTAAGTTTTTCCTTGAAATTAATGTTTTTTTACAAAAAAAAAAAAAACTAATTCCAGTAGTTTGCATGTCTGCACAGACTCTATTCCTGGGCCCTCATCTCGACCGAGTTTGGCCCTCAGTAATTCTTAACCGTCAAAACAGTAATTTCTGGTGGCACTAGTGGGAACCCATGGCATATGTTCACTTTCGAAATTTGACGTCATGCAATACTTTTTATCTGGCGATTGCGCTCAAGGACAAAATCAAACTTCTCGCCATTCTCGCAGCTACCAACATAATCCCGACAAACACCATCTATCACTCAAAAACGCAGATCGAGAATGCAATGAACCAATCTATCGGCAACATAAGGTCTTACATTTCATGCCTCGTTGACAACAACATGAACACTTTTTTGTATGTAATATATATTTGTTTCGATTCCACCGGAACAAATTATATCTCCAGTCCAGGAAATTATGGTACTAGAGGTTGCGGGGGAGTAGCCCGACAAAGACTGATCATATTTCTGGAGTTGTAAGGTGGCCACTGATACTACTACTACTTTGTCTGTTTCTTGAGTTCGTTTGCGTGTGCGCGCGCGCGCACTGGGTTAATTTTCATGTAATACGTACTTTCCTTTCTTGTTAGGGTACTTTCCTTTCCTTTTGAAATGCCTATCATCTTATTCTCTTGATTGTATTCCTTCTTCTTCTCTATAATATAGTTCTCTTATTGGCGTTAAAAAAAAGAAAGAATGAAAGGTAAAAGGTAATTGGGTCACTCAAAGAAATTTGAACTCCTTTTTCTTTTCATTTCTTTTTTTTTTTTTTTCAAATTAAAGTTTAAGTAAATTTAGACATATTCACTATATATATTTGTATATCAGTTCCGTTTAATTGTTCCTTAATGTGCAGAGAGTAATATACACAACTTTTATTTCAACAGTTGGATTTTATCCAATGAGGAATCTTAAGACTTCAAAACCACTCAATTTGAGTATTTTAAACACAATAAAACTCCATAAAATAAGGAGGTTTTAATTATTCTATACGTACATTTTACTTATATTTATAAAGTGGTTGATCATTGAAAAAATACTACTAATAATAATAATAAATTAAATAAAAATAAATAAACTTTCAACCTCTTCTTTAAAATAAATAAAACTGAACTAATCCATAAGAATTAATATATATATATATATATATATATATATATATATATATATATATATATATTAATCTTTACTAAAGCATATAGCTATTCAGAGCGACTGCAACAACATTAAAATATTATAATACTATATTTGAAACAAAATAGTTGTTACAGTTTGGAATAAAAACCTATGACACCAGTTACAATTATTGAAATATTTATAATAGCATATCACTAATGTCCTACATATTTAGCCTTTTTCTAACCAGATTTTTATCATGCACTAAAGCCCTAAGAACTGAAATTTCTATATGCTATTATCTTTGCGTTTTTATGAAAATTAAAAGCTTCAACAAATAGTAAAAAACACTGGTGTTGCACAATGCAGCTTTCCAACATTAGCAGCTTGAATTCAAAAAACAAAGGAAAGTGAAACGATTAAAGATCATAGATTTAAGTGATTAATAAATAAATAAATAAATACTTGTAATTCATGTGCATATTTTAAGTAAATGCAATGATTCTATGCTTTTATTTTAATTAGTATAAATATTTTCTTTTTCTTCACAATTTTAAAAGTTTAAAGGAGATCACCAGGGTAGCCCTTGGCAATCTTTTGTTCACTTTAGGTTAATTAATTTGTACAATTTTTTCTACCTTCATTAAGTAATTTTTTTATTTTTATTTTTATTTTTTTATAATACAATCTGTTTGGATAACTAAGAGTAAAATATGAATAGAATTAATTTGTGAATGTGAATGGTTTTAAAGAGAAAAGTGAACCGTTGATTTGTTTTCATCACTCTATATGTCTTACGATAGAAAAGTTGGAAGAAGTTTTGCTAAATTTAGTTAAAACTAGCATATTGATATAATAATAATGTTAATATTAAAGTTGTTGGCCCAGCCTGTTTTTTATTTCATTGACAAATATATCATGTCTACGTATCAGCCTTGGTCTATATATATATATAGAGAGAGAGAGAGCAAAAAAATTAATAATAATACTGATAATGAGAGAGAGAGAGAGAGAGAGAGAGAGAGAGAGAGCAAAAAAATTAATAATAACGCTGATAATGATTTTTTTTTTTTTTTTTTTTTTTTTTTTTTTCTGTCCGGGAATTAATAATGATATCGATCGTGTGTACAAATATTAATGGTAATTACGTAATGCAGGGTCAATGTAATGAGAACAGAAGTAATGATTTTTTTTGTTTCTTTCCACTTGCCATCTTTAACAGCATACACAATCAATAAATTGTATCATTAATCCGAGTGTTAGAATTGAAAAGAGGTCGTGACAGAAATGCATAAAAAGGCTCTCAGACATACAAAATAAAAATAAAAAAATTAATGAATAATGATGTATTTAATTATTAAATAAATAAAAATTCATACCATATTATATATGTGAAAAGATAAAATAAGAAATATATATATATACATATGTATATATATAATATTGTCTTACACAAGATAAGAAAAGAAACAGTATTATGTGTAGATAACCATAATGTGTTGTGAGTCTGAGTAGCAGAGTGAGATGAAAGAGTCAAGGGAAAAAAAATTATTATTATTAATGGTAATTGCAACTATACGTAGATCAATTTTCAAAAGTAATATGAGAAAGGAGTTTGGTTAAATTGATATAAGACAATTGAAGAGGAGATAGTGACATTATTTAAAATGAATTAATTAAATGTTATATATATATATTTTGGTTAGCTTACTTTTTCTTCACTCTTTCTAGTCACATTAATTAGAACGTGACATATCAGGATAATAATTAAGGGTCAATTTTATATCTCAGATATCAACCTTCCTTTTTTGAGATGTCTATCATCTATTCTCTACTCAAAATGATGATACTAGGATGAGGGGTAAAAGGTAATTGGGTCACTCAAAGAAATTTGAACTCCAATTTTTTTTTTTTTCTTTTTTCTTTCAAAAGTTCAAGTAAATGTAGACATATTCACTATATTTATTTGTATATTAAATCCGTAAATTAAACTTAATGTACAGAGAGCAATATATACAATTTTTATTTCAACTTCAAAATCACTCAATTTGAGTATTTTAAACATAATAAAACTACATAAAATAAGGAGATATTAATTAATAACTCTAGACGCACATTTTACTTTTATTTATAAAGTACTTGATCATTGGAAAAATAATACTAATAATAATAAATAATTAAATATAAAAAAAATTCAAACTCTAAACTTCTTCTTTAAAATAAATAAAACCGAACTAATCCATATATATGTATATATATATTATTCTTTACTAATGCAAATATAGCTATTCAGAGCGACGGCAACAACATTAAATCTAATATTATAATAGTGTATTTGAAACAAAGTAGTTAGTGTTATAGTTTGGAATAAAAACCAATGACGCCAATTACAATTATTGAAATATTTATAATAGCATATCATTATTGTTCTATATATTTTTGCCTCTTTCTAACCAGATTTTTATCATGCACTAGAGCCCTAAGAACTTGAGTTTCTATATGTTATTATCTTGAATCTGTTTGGTTAGAAAGAAAATTTTATAAAAAGTGACAGAAAGTCAAATGAAAAAAAAGAAAATCAAGTTTTCATTGTGTGCATTTGGTTAATAGGAATTTTTTTGAAGAAAGTTGTGAGAAATAATTATTTTGTTAGTTTGGATGGTATGAAAAGTAAAAGAAGATGATTCTACTTACCGAAAATATTTTTATAATTTTAAATAATAAAAAAATAATTAAATTTATGTTAGATTAATATTATTTATATTTAATTATTTCTTTTAAGAAGGAAACAATGAAATATGGAATAGAATAGTACTCCGTATGTGATATCATAATACAATTTTTTTTTCATTCTCCTCTCTCTCTCTCTATTCACTTGTTGTGTAGATTTGAATTGTCGATCTTTTATCTTTTTTGGTAAGAAAAATAAGCTTTTGGTGAAGTGAACAATTAAAATTCAAGTATTTGTTTTCTCTTTTATGTTAGTTTTATTTTTATTATTTATTTATAAATGATGTAATTGGATACTCAGGACCTATAAAATTGAAAGTCATGGACGGATTATATAGACTATTTAAGAATTATCAATTATTTATTTTAAGATAATGTTTGATGTTTGGTCTGTTAAGATAATGTACACTCAACAAATAGTTATGCATATATATAATAACTCTTAATCATTATCAATTATAGAAAAAATATATCTTACTTATTTCAGACATTTCAATAATAAAAAAAATCAATAATAAAAGGAAAATTTTAATTAATTTTGGATGCACACATAAAAAAAATACAAACAATTAAATTAATAATATATGATCGTATAAAAAAGTAATTTACAAAAAAAAAAAAAATGCACAACTTTTACGAAAAAGTGAATTTTCGTGTGTTTTTTTGCACGAGAAGAGGTTTTATTTATTTTAAATAAGAGGTTGAGAGTTTGAATCTTTTTTATATTTAATTTTTTATTATTATTAGTACTATTTTTCTAATGATCAAGTACCTTATAAATAAAAGTAAAATGTACGTTGTACACACAAATTTTGTAAGTCTGCAATAGAAACAAAATATGGAGCAAATAGAATTTTATTAATTTATGAATGTGGAGTACAGTCCTTTGTAATATCTTTTACAAAAAAAAAGAATGGTCCTCTGATTCGATCTCTTTTGTTTTTGGTTGGTTGGATCCAAGGACTGCACGAGCTTGTTCTTGAATCAATGTGGAATTTGATGAATAACGGCACGTTGTTAGATGTGCTTGATGTTCTTCGCTTTTGGGTTTCGATTCTGAATTTGTGTCTGAATTCTGAGTCTTTAGATTTCTGAGTCTCTGAACTTCTGAATTCTGAATTTGTGTCTGAATTCTGAGTCTTTGAATTTCTGAATCTCTGAACTTCTGAATTCTGAATTTGTGTCTGAATTTGTAGATTTCTGAATTCTGAATCCTCTCCCCTTTTTCTTCCTCCAAGCGTCTATTTATAGGCTTCTTGGATTAATAGGATGATGACACGTGTCATCTCCTGATAAGGAAAAAAACTATAATTGGACCGGGCCGGATATATTATGATAATTATCCTTAAAAATAATTATTCCAAATATATTTTATTAGGAATAATTATTCTTTTTATTTGACCATCTAGACTCTAGACTGGGCTTAATTAAATAATTTAAGTGGACCATACTTGGGCCAATTAAATAACTTAATTAAACATTGGGCCCATATTTAATGGGTCCATTTGTCCAAATTAAAGTTCACTAAAATTTTAGTATCTACAAATTGCCCCCACTTCAAGTTCTACGCTTAACAGGACTTGTCTCCTTTTTCAAGTGGGACTTAAAGTATCCAACTTTTTTTTTTTTTTTTGGATTTTTACTTTTCAATTTATACAAATCCCTTGCCTATATATACCACCCAAGTCATAGGGTTTGACATCAATTTCAATCAGTTCTGAAGAACTTGTAAGATTGCGGCCTCTGAAGATTGTGTTGGATTGCGGCATCTGCTTGAACACATAGGTATGAATGCTTTTTTTTTTTTTTTTTTCATGCCTGTTGTTGTTGGAGGGAACAAATTTTTTTTTTTTTTTTTTTTTCTCCTCCACGTTGCCTGTTGTTGTTGGAGGAATCAATTTTTTTTTTTTTTTTTCCTCCTCCTCCTCTTCCACGTTGCCTGGTGTTGTTGGAGGAATCAACTTTTTTTTTTTTTTTTCCTCCACGTTGCCTGTTGTTGTTGAATCAAATTTTTTTTTTTTTTCCTCCTCCACGTTTCCTGGAGGATTAAGATTTGCAATTTTTTTTTTTTTTTTTTTTTCTCCTCCACGTTGCCTGTTGTTGTTGAATCAAATTTTTTTTTTTTTTTTCCTCCTCCACGTTGCCTGTTGTTGTTGGAGGCATCAAATTTATTTATTTTTTATATTTTTTATATTTTTATTTTTTTCACGTTTCCTGGAGGATTGCAATTTCTTTTTTTTTTTTTTTTTTTTTTTTTTTTTTTTTTTTAACTTTCCTTTTCTTTTCTTTCCTTTTTTTTTTTTTCCACGCTAGATTTCTTTTTTCTTTTTTTTTTTTCTTTCTTTTTTTTTTTTTTTTTTTTTTTTGTTTGTTTGTTTGTTAAGGACTTGAGAAGGTATAGCAAATTGGTTTTGTCAGCCATAACAGAAATTGAAATCCTCTTTCTAAACAACATCGATCGAGCTTTGGTATCCATCATGGTGGTGTTCAAGTGTTTCGCAAAGCAAAAGCTGACTATCTTAGAGAGCGAAAATAGTCAACGAGTCCAATGAACGACATTAAGTGTATATGACTCACTTTTTGGTCGCAATGCTATTCAAGTGCCTGATTCTAACAATAAACATTGTTCATCTCATTGGACAAGCACGGCCACATGTGAACTCACCGACTTTGGTCCTGATCAGATTAATGAAGAATCTATTGTCTCTAAAGCCTTGATACTAAATTCTTCACTTCATGAGAGAGTTGTTGAAGAAAATCAGTTTTCACTATTGGGTCTTAATGTTCAGTCGAAGGAAATATCATGGAGTATTCCCTATAAACTTCCTGCTGAATTGCTATACACCGAACTATATTGGGAGTGGTTAGAAGATGTCTTGGCGCGTTTCCATGACTTTCTATCAAAACAACAACTATATAGTGCTTTATTCGCCTCCCTATTTTCCTATGATCATCATGAAGATGTATTCAAAGCATTCCTTGAATGTTGGTGCCCAGCCACTAATACACTTCATTGTTCTATTGGCGAGCTATCAAGTTCTCTTCGAGATCTATATATGCTAGGTGGTCTCCCTCAGCAAGGAACTATTTATGATGAAGTTATTCCTTATGCAGATGAACTATCAAGAGCTGGCAACAACAAAAATTCTATCCCTTTGAGTTGTCAACACCTATTTTTGGCCTTCCACAGACTTTCCAAGAAGTATAAAGGAGATCAGAATGTGAAGATATCTGACTGGATTAATTTCTGGTTTAAAGGTGCATCAAGACATGCCAAACCTTCAAAGAAATCAACAAAAAATAAAGTTCACCGCCCTATGAGGACTCAAAATCCGTCTGGTGTGATCCCTCCTGTCCGGTCGATGTCCACCAAAGAGAAAGAAGTATTTATCAACCTTGGTGTAGATGAAACATCGAGAGACACCACTTATCTAGCTGCTTTTTTAGCCTATTGGTTCTGCAAATTTGCCTTACCTGCACACCCTGGCAACATAATTTGTCCTGGGACTTTCAAGGTCGCAAGCATGTTAGCAGATGGCTGCAACATTTGTCTTTCCATCCCGGTTCTGGCCAGTATTTACAGAGGCTTGAAAAAGATTGTTTCCTCACCAGATCCTGGAAGCTGCTCTGCGATATTTCCTATTCACTGTGTATTCGGATGGTTGAGTGAATATTTCAGAACTAATTTCACCATTCCTAATACCAACTATTGGCCTAGAATGACATTATATGCAGGCGAAGGAGGAGCAAGATACTTTGACCATTTTGAAGCCCAAAATTTATTCAGATCATGTAAAGGAATAAACTTAACTCGAATGGCTAAAAGATCTTCAAAAGAGCGACTTATTGTAGATAATGGCGAGATGAAAAAGGCTGACTTTGACACCCTAATCAATCTTCGATCATGTTATTTGACATTGCGCCAAAATGACCGTCTTATCATTGAGCCGTATAGTCCACACAGATTTAGCCAACAATTTGGGTACCATCAAGATATTCCTGGAAAATTAAAAAATGACTTTCGTACTTGCACCTTAGAGAAATTTTTAAAGCATTGGAACTCATCCGTTCATTATTCTTCTGGTTGTGATGCGTTGCTTCCTTCAACCTTCAGCCACCAAAAATCCTCAGTTACCAGAGCATATGCCAAATGGTGGTCCAGCGTATATATTGATCCATTTACACAGAAAGAAACTACCTCAAAGCAATCTAAACGTACGATTTCCCCACCAGAGAAACCAACTAAAATCAGAAAGGTTTTAATTATGGGGCTGAAGTCAAATCTCCCATCTAAGCCAGTGCCAAAGTTAACCATCAAATCTCATAATGATTGTGACGTTGTTGGAGGATCTAGTAGCCATCACCAAACAGCAGAAGATGTCCCACCACTAATCAATAACCGTCGCCGTCGTCAGTTGTTAATGGAGTTAGAGGAGGATGTGAAAGCTTATGATGATGATCGTAACTGGAAGCATGTCACCGACAAAGTGAGACTTGATTCAGTACAGGAATGTGTTGCCACTTCTCTTGATCAATTTTTTACTGGGGTACCTAGCAGTTCACAACCTATACAGGTAACTGGTATTTAAATTGAACTTTCCTATATATATAATTTTTTTTTTTTTTTTTAATTTTTTTTTTTATGGTACTGCAAATTACCATTATTTATTATTATTTTTTTTAATAGATAAAAGATAGCAAGGGATTTCTTGGGAAAGATGTCGTCATTGTTGCTAATCCAACATGTAGTGAAGAATCTATTTATGGACCGTCTGCCTTAGAGTTGGCCACTGCGATAGGAAAAGGTACAGAGATTTCACTACAAAGAAGTAGAGTTAGTCAACACTCGGATGTTTTGGGGGTTGCTGAAGTGACTAGTCAAGCTATGGAGGCGGTTGAAAATATTGGTAAAGATCATGTAGTTATCCCTTCTTTGATTTTAAGAGAACATGGTCCACCCTTGCATCGTGTTGCCCCTTCTAAAATGTCAATTTTCAATGCGGAAGAGATCGTTCTTGATGTTCATCGTCGTGCTGCTTTATTCTTTATTGATTTCATAAAGAATATCATACGCGATAATCCTACCGATAAAATACCGTCTCGAGCACCTAAACTTCAAACACTTTATGAAGGACTCGCAAAACTCCCTGGAGACCATTCAGCTTTGAAGAAGCGAATTGACTCATATACCAATAATGCGGCCAATTATATTGCTACATCTTCTTCATATGCCTGTATGATGACTTCAGACTCTCAATCCCAACGATTGGCCAGTATTGATGCACAGCTCACCAACGCTAGGTCTATAAAAGATGATGGTGCTAAGCGTATAGAATCACTTCAATCTAGTTTGAGTGAAGCTGAATTTAAAGAAGCTAGATTAGTGAAAGAATTGCAAGAAGCCAGGGAAGAGACTCAAGGACTTAAAGTCCTCGTATCGACAACGGATGCACAGTTATCTCAGAAGAAGGAAGCCATCACCAAACTTTGGGAAGATCGAAAATCAATAGAAGAAGCTAACGTCATCTCGAATCGCGATCTTGAAGTAGTGAAACAATTGGAAGAGATATTATGGCAAGAACGTGACGAAATTATCGCTATGGAATTTTAGTATTGATCATCATTTTTTTTCAAAAACAAAGTTGTAACTTTGAATTTTAGCAATAAAATAAATGATTTATTATCTCCATTTTATTTACAAAGATGTTATCATTATTTATTTGTTTCACCATTCACAGTTTATACTCTTGCGGGCCAAGAGTTTATAAAGAATTTTTTTTTTTTTTTTTGGGCCGTACACAGTTTTAGCTCATGCGGGCCAGGAGCATAGTGCAGTTTAAGCTCGTACGATCAGGAGCATTGCCTTCATGGGTAGTAGCGCTTCAGGAATTTGCCATTAATGGGCCCCACTCTTACTCCGTCTTCATCAATAATGAGATATGCGCCGTTAGTATAAACTTCGCGAACAACATACGGTCCATCCCATTTGGATACAAATTTATTTCTCTTGCGATTTATGACAATTGGTCTACGAACAGCTAATACTAAGTCTCGAACTTGAAATGACCGAGGTCGAACTCTCTTATTGAACGCTTTAGAAAGTCGAGCTTGATAACACTCTAGCTGTTGTTGAGCTTCTAATCTCTTTCCATCCAATGCTTCCAGTTCTTGAAGACGTAAGATGACATTTTCTTCACTTGTAAGACCCTCTTGTATGGCTATCCTTAATGAAGGGATTTGTTGTTCCAATGGAAGAACTGCTTCTACGCCATAGACCAGAGAATATGGAGTTGCTTGAGTAGGTGTCCGATGCGTAGTGCGGTATGCCAATAATGCTTCTTCCATTCACTCATGCCAATCTCGCTTTGTTTGGTTGACTACTTTCTTCAATAGCTCACATAGAGTCTTATTAAACGCTTCTGCGAGACCATTTGCAGGGGCATTGTACATGGAGGATTTATATTGTTTGAATCCAAATTTCTCACAAAGGTCAGTTACCCAACTGTTTTTAAAATTCGTCCCGTTATCAGTGATGATGTATCAAGGGACACCATATCGATAAATAATGTTGGACTTGATGAAGTCAACCACTGTTTCCTTTTTCGCATGTTTATAGGGTGCAGCTTTCGCCCATTTTGAAAAATAATCAGTTGCAGCTAAGATATACAAGTGGCCTTTTGAAGACTTTTCTAAAGGACCAACTACATCTAATCCCCATGCATCGAACGGCCATGACGTCACAGTAGGGTGTAATGGTTCCGGTGGTTGGTGTATGAAGTTGGCATATAATTGACAGGCTTGACACCTTTTTGCATACTCCAAGCAATCTTTGACCATGGTGGGCCAATAATAACCCATTCTTTTGACGCGAAAGTGCAGCTTTGGACCATATTGATGAGCTCCACAAATCCCGGAATGTGCCTCCTTCATTGCATGCGTTGCTTCATCATTTCCAAGGCAGCGAAGGAAAAGGCCCTCATAGGAACGCCTATACAATGTATCGTTGTAATAGATGAAACGAGGTGCTCGCCTTCGTATTTCAGTCTTATGGCGTAGGTCCTCGGGAAGCTTTCCATGTTCCAGATAATCAATGATAGGGATTCTCCAGTCTTCTTCCTCTTGTGTCCAACAAGAAACTACATTACTTTCTTCAAATTTATCCTCCAAGACTTGTGGTAAGACCCATCTTTGACATACAGGAACATCAACCAGGTCTTCATCAGTTAACGCCAATGTTGTAGCCAAATTTGCCAAAGCATCAGCTATCCGATTTTCTTTTCTTGGAATGTGCTCTAGTATGACGTTATCAAACCGTTCCAACAAATGGTAGGCGTAACGATGGTACGGTACTAGATCATCTTTCTTAATCTCATATTCTTTAAGAAGTTGGTTGATCACCAACTTAGAGTCTCCATATATTTCGAGGTCCGTGATGTTCATCTTATTCGCCATTTGAAGGCCGATAATCAAGGCTTGATACTCAGCTATATTATTTGAGCAGTTTTCAGCAAGTGCAAAAGAGTATGGAATGACATGTCTCTTTGGAGAAACAAAAACTACACCTGCTCCAGCCCCATCTGATCGTGCTGCCCCATCGAAAAACATCATCCATGGAGGGAGGATGTCCACAAGGAAGACTTCTTCATCAGGAAAATCTTCAGAAATTTCCCAATCGGCTGGAATAGGATGGTCAGCTAAGAAATCAGCTAAGACTTGTCCTTTTACTGCTTTTCGTGACACATAAATAATTTCAAATTCGTTGAACAAAATTGACCACCTCGCCAATCGTCCGGAAAGGACCGGCTTAGACATGATATATTTGAGATGATCTGCCCTTGCAACAAGATGTATCGTATGAGCCAAGAAATAATGCCTCAATTTCTTAGAAACGAAGACAAGTGCGAGGCATGTTTTTTCAATTGGAGGATAATTTCTCTTTATGTTCTTCATTATTCTGAGCAAGTAGGGCACCCAGCAATTCTTCTTGCGCAGCAATGTAAAGTATGAGTGGCTTTCCAGGTACCGGTGCTCTCAATACCGGAGAATTGAGAAGGTACTTTTTGATGCTATCAAAAGCATTTTAGCATGATTGGTCCCAATTAAATGGAACATCTTTTTTTAGGAGTCGGTTAAAAGGCTGACAACGACCCGCTAAATTTGAGATGAACCGACGAATGAATGCAAGTTGACCTTGTAAACTTCTAAGTTCACGTAAATTTTTTGGTGGCGGCATCTTTTGAATGGCCTCAATTTTATTAGGATCAATCTCAATACCACGATGACGTACGACGTATCCCAGGAATTTCCCTGAAGTCACACCAAATGCACATTTAAGGGGATTCATCTTAAGTTGATATTTTCGAAGGCGATTAAAGACAGTACGTAAATCTTGTAAATAATTTCTTCGTTCTTTTATCTTAACCACCAAGTCATCAACATAACATTCAACGATCTTGTGGAGTATGCCGAAGATCCTTTGCATAGCGCGCTGGTATGTTGCTCCCGCATTTTTTAGTCCAAAGGGCATAACTTTGTAACAATATATGCCTTTAGGAGTGCGAAAGGCAGTTAACTCCTCGTCCCTTAGAGTCATTCTTATCTGATTGTACCCAGAGTAACAATCCATAAAAGAGAGAGCTTCATGTCCAGTGGTTGCATCTACAGTGAGCTCAGGGATGGGAAGAGGAAAATCATCTTTTGGGCATGCTTCATTCAAATCACGAAAGTCCACACAGATTCGAATCTGTCCATTTTTCTTCTTCACTGGAACAATGCTCGAAATCTATGTTGGATATTTGACCTCACGGACAAACCCTACTTTAATCAATTTGTTGAGTTCTTCCTCTATCCTTGGAACTAGCTCTGGACGAAAGAAACGTTGAGACTGCTTAATCGGACGTGTCCCACGTTTGACAGCGAGATTGTGCACTGCAATTTTAGGATCAAGACCGGGCATCTCTTTGTATGTCCAAGCAAAGACATCCTTGTACTCAGACAATAATTGAAAGTAATCATTTTCTTCTGAGGGGTTTAGGAATGCACTAACAAAAACTGGTTTGGGTTGATCGTCAGTTCCTAAGTTGATTTCTTTGAGTTTATCAACAGTAGCCTGCCCCCCGTCTTCTAGTGTTGGTGGAGCTTTCTCGATATCATCTGGTTGTTCATAGTCAGGTTCCTCTTCAACAGTGATATGGTATGAAGTAACACAAGACGATTCGCCAGTGCCTTCTATTCTATCCACTTCTGCTGATTGATTAGTAAATACAATGGTTCGCCTTCGAGCTTTCAATGTAACATCATTGGTGACATCTATCTCTGTCTTACGTTTCATTCGCGAAGGCACTAGGCTCTGAACCTCACTATTATTCACCATGTCGATGTTAGCTTTTTCTGACTTCACAATCTTGCTGTTTTTTAGTGGTGCATCATGGATAGTACCAATTCGAGAAAATACTGACTTTCGAGATTGAGGTTGTGCAGATTTTCTTCCTTGGTCATGAAAGCTCATTCTGTTAAAAACAGAGGCACGAGGCAAATTGCTGATATGAGAACTTGAAACATTTGATTCTCGGCTTGACAACCTGTTGAATACAGATGTTCGATCGCATGGAGCTCTTATACGGTCAAAGACTGATTTTTGATGCCCAGTCTGCTGATCTTGTTCATCCTCAACTTCTTCAAACCCAATGTATGAGGTGCTTGACTTCTTATCCCTCTTTGTGATTTGAATTCGAAGTGGCTCAGAAGCTACGAAACCGAGACCAGACTTAGGTGAAATGATTTTATGCCCTTGATCTTTCAACTTCTTCTGTGTCTCATTGAGGCCGTGCACCTTCTCACCGGTGACCTCAGCATTCAGTTTTCCAAGGCTTGCAGGATTTGTAAAATCATACCCCGACTTAGCCAAGAGTTGGTATGCTTTAGGATCGAATCCTTCGTCGGTCCTTTGTTTTGGAAGTGGTAAATGATCAACCATAGATTGAGAAGGCCGCACGAACCCTTTTAACGGAGACTTGGAAGGAGAAGACTTCTGAATCTTAGGGAGAGGAAGAGTTGACTCTCCTTTAAGCTTTTGCATATCTTCTTTTTCCTTGGTTTGTGACATCTTTAATTTAAATTCCTTAGTTTCAATTATCTCGATAACAGGTGCCTGCCCTTCTTGTCGCTGAGATTTTGGAACATACTTTAAAATAGGTTTCGTCCGATGTGCTTTTATCGAGACCCCTCGCGTTTTAGCTACCTTTACAATGTCTGTCACCGAAACGTCTAGTGGATCACTTAATGCTTCTTTTGCTTTTGTAGATTGAATCTCTTGTGTAGACGGAAGGCTTGGGATGGGCACTTCCGAAGGTGTATCATGATCGATATAGAACTTGGCATCGGCAAAATGAGATTCTGCCTCTGTAAATGGCTTATGATCAGCCACAACGTTTGTACGCCATTTTTGTAGAATTTGAAGCACTGATGAAGAGTCGATGGAATGACGCCATTACTATGTATCCAAGGCCTTCCCAACAACAAATTGTAGGACGTCTTTGCATCAATCACATGGAATAAGGTTTTTGCTTGGAGCTCGCCAATAGTTAGCTTTGCCCGAATCATGCCGATAGCTCTCTGTCCTCCTTGGTTAAAACCTTGAATAATAAGACGGCTACGCGATAACTCGTCAATTGTGATGCCAAGATTTTTCATCGTAAATTTTGGCATTAGATTCACCGCCGAGCCACCATCAACAAGAATACGAGTAACTCTTCGTTCTTTTATGTAACCGGAGACGAAGAGAGGACAATTGTGCGGCTTCGAACCCAACTGAAGATCCTCATCCGTGAAAACAATTGGTGCACAACATGACTCAAACGTACCTCTGACCACTTTATCATCATCAGATTTTTCAATGATGGCTGTATTATGGTTCTCTACAATCTGGACTTCATATTGATCCTCATTCTTCTCATCATTAAGGCTTGTTTTCTTAGTTGAAACCATGTAAGTTGTTTCAACTTCGTCATTTAGGTATCCTTTTGGAAAGAACTCTTGCAAAGTAATAGGCTTCTGACTCTTTTTGCTTATAGAGGTGTGTTTAGTTGACTGTGTCTTCTTGACCCATTTTTTGTTATGGCCAGACTGTTTATGGTGATATTGGGGTTTCTTCTTCCTTTGCCCTCTGTCAGAATAATTAGTCTGAAAAATATCAGCTTGTTGCTTCCGTGGTTTCTTTCTTGTCACTAGAGTCCATCCTTCTTCATCATCCTGAGGAAAAACCCTTCCAAATGTTGAAATGTCCCGTACACTCCCTTGGCCAATATAGATTGGGATTGGTTCCAATGAACCAAACTGGATAGTTGTGCAAGATACCTCCGAAGTTAAAGGTTGAGAACGAGCACTCCCCACGACAGAGGTTGTCAAAGTAGCAGTAGTATGATTTAAAGTTACAACTTCGTCTGTATCCAACAAGATTTTTCCTTGTTTTGCCAGATTCATCACCACCTCCTTGAAGATAAAACACTTCTCAATTGGATGACTGATAATGCGATGATATTTGCAGTATTTTGGATCGTTGATACGTCCCATCTCTGGAGGACGTTTGCATTCAGGGAGTTCTATAACTTTACTTTCAAGTAAACATTCCAAGATGCCAGGAACATCGGAATCGGGGAAGGGGTATTCTTTCTTCTCTAACTCCTTTAGCGTAGGACGCTGTCTCTCCCTCTCTTGAAACTGGCGAGGCTTTTTATCATCCTTCTTGTTATCTTTAACAGATATCTTAATTGGGGTGGTTGAGATAGCCATTGAATCTTTAGCCGCATTTTTTGATGACTTGTCGCCCTTCTTCCAGTCCTTCTTATCTTTGCGTGGTTCTATAGTCACGGGACTTTTGCCGTCATGGGATTTCATACTGATCTCCATGTCTTGGGCACGCGTAGCCAATTCCTCAAATGTGCGAGGTTTTATGCCTTGCAGAATGTAGAGCAGGCCCCAATGCATTCCCAACATACACATCTCCACAGCAGATACTTCTGACAAACGGTCCTTGCAGTCAAGATTGAGGGCTCTCCACCGATTAATGTAGTCGATTACAGGCTCATCCTTCCATTGCTTCGTGTTAGTCAACTCTATCATACTAACAGTACGACGAGTGCTATAGAACCTGTTCAAGAATTCTCGTTCCATCTGGTCCCAACTATCAATTGATTCTGACTTTAGGTCAGTGTACCACTCGAACGCATTTCCTTTAAGGGACCGGACAAACTGTTTGACTAGTAAGTCCCCCTCTGTTCCGGCATTGTTACAAGTCTCGACAAAATGGGCAATGTGTTGCTTGGGGTTACCTTTTCCGTCAAATTGCTGAATCTTCGGAGGTTGGTATCCTACATGCATTCTCATACTGTCGATTCTCCTTGTATAGGGCTTTGAGTACATGAGAGTGCTCTGTGAGACACCACCATATTGAGCTCGGATTGTATTCGTTATCATATCTTGCAATTGTTCGACAGATAATGAAGAGACTGAAGAAGAGGTATGATTGGTTTGACCAGTCGCCTGTTCTATCCCCGGCGTCTGGTTTTGACTGGTCGCTTGTTCTGTCACCGACGTCTGTTTGGGATTCTCCCTGTGAGTACCTTGTGCTGTAGAATTAGGATTCTCTGTTAGTATTGCTGTGGAAGATGTAGGTTTCCCAGACGGTGGTGGTGTGAAAGTTGCACGATTCCCGGATGGCATTGGTGTTTCACCGAAGGTCTGAACTTCCAATTTATTCATTAGTGTAGCGATTTGCAAGTCCTTTTCTTCAATAGTCTTTGTGAGGTTCTCAATGGAATGAGCCATAGTTGCTAGTTGTTCCTCCACCGTAGCAGCTCCAGTCATCATTGCAGCAACCACATATGAGTATGATAGGCCTTGAGAATCCACGTTCCTTGAAGTGATTGATTGCTCCGAAGTCTGACGTGGTGACTCTGGGGGTGAACCGACACTAGAGTGAGCATCATAGATAGAACGAAGTGAATTTGGTGGTGGAGCCTCCTCTGGAACAATGTCAAGGTTTTTGACATGTTGAGTTTTCACGTTCGCCGGTGTTGCAGGATTAGTTTTCACCACATCTTGTTGAAGTTTGAATGACGCCATCGCCTGGGACTTGCTACGTGTCACAGGGCCCGTCAAGGTACTTCCATCGCTTAATTTGGTCTTCGTGCCACTTTTCATGGTGGCTTTAGCGTCGACCTTTGCAGTAGTGATGTTCTTTTGGGGTTTCTTGTCTGTCTGAATCTTAGGGGGAGCCATAGAATCTGATAGAGAAGAAACTTGATGGTAGGAGAAAGAGATGAGAGGCAAAGGTGGTCCCACCGGGCGTGCCACAAATTTGTACACACAAATTTTGTAAGTCTGCAATAGAAACAAAATATGGAGCAAATAGAATTTTATTAATTTATGAATGTGGAGTACAGTCCTTTGTGATATCTTTTACAAAAAAAAAAGAATGGTCCTCTGATTCGATCTCCTTTGTTTTTGGTTGGTTGGATCTAAGGGCTGCACGAGCTTATTCTTGAATCAATATGGAATTTGATGAAGAACGGCACGTTGTTGGATGTGCTTGATGTTCTTCTCTTTTGGGTTTCGATTATGAATTTGTGTCTGAATTCTGAGTCTTTGGATTTCTGAGTCTCTGAATTTCTGAATTTGTGTCTGAATTCTGAGTCTTTGGATTTCTGAGTCTCTGAACTTCTGAATTCTGAATTTGTGTCTGAATTTGTAGACTTCTGAATTCTGAATCCTCTCCCCTTTTTCTTCCTCCAAGCCTCTATTTATAGGCTTCTTGGATTAATAGGATGATGACACGTGTCATCTTCTGATAAGGAAAAAAATTATAATTGGGCCGGGCCGGATATATTACGATAATTATCCTTAAAAATAATTATTCCAAATATATTTTATTAGGAATAATTATTCTTTTTATTTGACCATCTAGACTCTAGACTGGGCTTAATTAAATAATTTAAGTGAACCATACTTGGGCCAATTAAATAACTTAATTAAACATTGGGCCCATATTTAATGGGTCCATTTGTCCAAATTAAAGTTCACTAAAATTTTAGTGTCTACATACGTTTAGAGTTATTAATTAATATCTCCTTATTCTATATAATTTTGTTGTGTTTAAAACACTCAATTGGTGGCATGTAGCTCTTTGTTGTTTGGAGGGCCATTCTCCCATGAGAAAAGTCCTTGAAGTTTATGATCATTGTATCTGGAAGGAATTAGAAAAAAGTGATACAATGCCTCCTGAGGTATAAATTTATTTATTTATTTATTTTTTTTTTTTTTTTTTTTTCTCTTAACTATGATTCATTTTAATGTAATGACAAGTTCTATCTTTTCATGCATTCAGGTGTACTTAAATGCTCTTGTTTTGTTATTACGGGTGTACGTACGGGGTGAAACTGATTTCTTTGGGGACCGTCTGCAGATTTTAGTAGGTTGTGTGAAAGATCAAGTTGGATTATATTTTTTCTTTTCTTTTCTTTTCTTTTATGGTTATTGGATAAGAAAGTTGAATCATCATTTTTGCATTACATTTTACTCAGATCTGTTGTACACCTTATGAGGGGCTAACAGCTAACTTCTATTACTCTATTAAAAATTGAGGTAATTGAAGTTGTAATTTTGTGGGGATGTTATTTTTGGGCAAAAAAAATTTCCATTAATATTTTGGGATGTATGTCTTATGGACTTGTAGAGTGATGAAAACCTTCAAAGCCATTCACATCCATAAATCAATTCTATTGATATTTAGACCTCAATCCTCATAAGATGATATAGAGTAAGTAGAGCAATTGATAATTTATTAAAGTTTCATCAATATATTATATGAAAAAATATATATTCTTTTACGGTAAAAATAAAAAATAAAAAAAATAGTTAAACTGATTATAATAAGTTTTATTATAAATAATCAAATTTTAATAATAAGCTAATCATTTTAAAAAATGGTAATTACAAATCTATTTATATATATTTTTTTCATTTTTATGATAAATTGATACTTAAAATAAAATTAAGGTAAATAGTATAATTAATATTTAGATAAGAGAAAAAATAATACAAATAATTTAATAAAAAATAAAAATTTTAATGAGAAATGACAAATAGTCTTTTGTGATGGGTTTGTTGTTAATTACAACAAATCAATATTAAGGGGATAGGTTTTAGTTTAGGAGTTATTTGCGAAAGGGTAACCGGGCAAGGGATTTTTTTTTGCATTTTATCCTTAATTTATTAAGATAATTTAAAATATCAATAAACAAAGTGGAACTAAAATAAAATAAAGATACTAATAACCAAAATCCAACTAAAATAAAATACTATAATACCATAAGCAAAGTCTAACTAAAATAAAATGAATTAAAATAAAATACTAAAATACAATTAAGCAAAGAACACAGTTATCAACAACATCAGATCGATTACCGGACTCCGGCTAGCCTTCCAGCCATCTCTTCATCCCGACGAATTTCTGATTCTCTGATCAGTTCAGGTTAATTCTATTTATCTACTTAAAACAATCAAGATCATAATATTTTCAAGCAACAGTAAAGTTCTTGTTCTTGATATGATTGGTCACTTTCAATTTGTTTACATTCCTATCAAATAAATCCCATTATATGATTGTATGCGATCTCTTTGATATAACAATCCAAAATCGTTGTCAATCGAATTGTTTCATGTTCCTTTTGGTTTCATATTATTTGTTTTTATAAATACATAGAAACATAGCCGAACAAATATTCCTCTTTAATCTTGTTGCTTCTGATCAGTATTATTCATTAATTGTATTTCTTCTGCAGGTACGTAAGTATAGAACAAGTATTCAAGGCTTATCCTATTGTTCTTTTGTGGTTTAGATTAATTTATTTTATTATTTCAATTTATTATTTTGTAGTCACATACCCCTAATATTATGTTTAAAGTCTCAAAAGAATTTGGTAAATGATCCATATTATTTTTTTCAGACCTCAATCCTCATAAGATAAGTAGACCTTAATCCTCATAGGATAATATAGAGTAAGTAGAGTCATTGATAAATTGTACGTGCGAGAGTGGACATTTAATTCAAAAGAATGTAACAAGATATTAATTCAGAACTTCAATACAATTGTAAAACTGTATTTAATTTAGAAAAAAAAATTGGTATGATTTCTTATTTTAAAAGGAGATCAAATTAAATGTTTAGAGGGTTTAAGAATAAGGCCATTTTATTTACAATTTGTCTTGTTGATATCACAAGCAAATCTTGTTTGAGAATTTTTTATGACATGAGTGCTCGGAAATTTCCCCTGAAACATGCTTAGTTTTCAACAACGCAAAGCCATTGGAAGGCAGCCCCAGCTTCATCTTGCCACATCAAGCTTATCTTGATTTATTTTTAAAAAAAATTCATTTTGTTACTAGGTTTTGCTCTTCCACATTTTACCCTGATATATATATATATAAGTCTTGTAAATGGGCTGGGTAAAGTTGGGGCGATCATCCTCGCAGGATTAGGGCCCAGCGCCATCGCACCGCTGTTCTGAAGATTGGATGGACAATTTGAGTCGTGACTTGAAGTTTATGGAATTAGAATAAAATAAATTTAATTTTGAGTAAAAAATCTCTCGACTCACGTACTTGTACTTGGATAGGGAATACAAAGATAAAATGTCAGTCGATTTAATTGTTGATATATATATATATATATATATATATATATATATATATATATTGCTGATAGTGCTCATTATTTCCATATATATATATTGCTGATAGTGCTCATTATTTCCAACTAAACCAAGCACTATGAATCAACAATTAAATCGACTGACATTTTATCTTTGTATTCCCTATCTAAGTACTTGAGTCGAGAGATTTTTTACTCAAAATTAAATTTATTTTACTCTAATTCCATAAACTTCAAGTCACGACTCAAATTGTCCATTCAATCTTCAGAACAGCGGTGCAATGGCGATGGGCCCTAATCCTGGGAGGATGATCGCCCCAACTTTACCAGCCCATTTACAAGACTTTTAAAAAGGCCCACTAGGCCAGATATTTTTGGCTCAATCAAACATAAAGTGTACTTATTCAACTAGGATTTTTTTTATTAGACACATGTCACGTCACTTAAGAATGCTAGGCCATTGCCACGTTTAAATTTTGCATTTTTTTCAGTAAATATTTGAATACTTTTTAAGCATTATCTGGCATCAAGCCCACAACAGACAATGAGTTCTGTAAAGATCTATTCATTCCCGTCAATTCCATAACCTGATACAGTTTCCACAAGATTGTAATATTTCTTGTATAGGCTTTTATAGATTGAAACAGTCAATTTTCACATGCACATAAATTTTAATTTTAAGAGCAAATTGCCACCAAAAAAAAAAAAAACCCTTGACTATTTGAAATTGGCACAAAACCTCCACTAACAATTTGACCTAAACCTCTCTTAACTAAGAATTTGTTTTACATATCAAGTTAGGATTGTAATATAACTAGAAATAAGAATGAAATTGAGTCTAAATAATTTTGCTAAATTGCTACAATCTCTCTCACCGTTTTATTTTTTTTCTCTTCAACTTCTTTCGATATGATTGATCTTCACTTTATCAGCAATGTATCTACAATAAAAGTATGAACAACATTGATGTGCCAATTAATTGTTGTTCCATCATCTTTGATTTTCACTCCATTAATCTAATTATCTTTTTCATTTTTTTTTTCTTGCTATATCCTGTAATACCCCGATATTTTAAAAGATTTATTAATTGAGATTAATTACTTTTATTTTATTTTAAAATGATTTGTTTGATTTAATTAGAATTAATTGCTTTTATATTATTTTTAAATGATTTGTTTTATTTAATTGAGTACTATTAATTGTCTTATTTTAATTAGATTATATTTCATAATTATATTTGATGAATTGATGTGGTATTTTGCTTTGTGGAATGCTATGATTGAATTTTTATTTGATTTGTGTGTATTTATACTTGTGTGAATTGTTTGTTAATTATTTTTAATTATTTTTTTTCCCTAAATGGGTTGATTTTATAAAAATATTCAAAATAGTACAATTACATTAGGAGACAAATCTCCAAAGCCTAAAAAAGGAAATAAATTCCAATTTCAGCAAACAACAGACCTCAGAAAGAAAAATTACAAACCAAATACAATCAATAAGTCTACTAAATTAATATTGAGATATGTGATAACATCCCAAATAATAGCTTGCACTGCATGTGAGCTCTGTTCTTGTATTCCTGTATGAAGCATAGCATTTCTACTGGACCATATCTTCCATAGAGTAACTGGAAAAGTCCCATTCAAAATCTTAGATTTAAGAGACTTTGTCGTAGTGTTGTACAAAAACCAGGCCACAATGTGATTGAGACTTAAAAACTGAGGAACCTGTAGCTGCAACAAATCAAAAACCCCTCTCCAAATCTCAACAACAAAACCACAATGATAGAACAGATGTTCATTAGAATCATCCCCAGCATAACAATTATGACAAATAGAAGTAACTGGCAATCCTCTTTTCTGCAAATTCACAAAAGATAAATTTTTGTTATGTAAAATGATGACAACACACAAACTGATTCGAGACCTGCAATGTTTCCAACACAATCTAGCCCATTTACACCTGTTTCCAGTAACTCTGCAACAATTCCATGCTGCTTTCAGTGAGAAATTCCCATGCTTCCACTTGATTTGATCACTTCCTGCATGAATATGAGTCTGCTGAATAGCAGTCTTCATGTTATCAGATTATTTATAATTATTAGATTTAATTTAATTATATTGTTTTAATTGGATTGGACTTAAGAGGAGTAAGACCAATGGATGTGGTCTTGGGTTTGAAGGAAGCATTGCTGGGTTAATTATTAAAGGCACATGGTTATGAAGATATTTAAATAATTATCTTTGCATAATTATATATATATATATATATATATATATATATATATATATATATCTAATAATCATTATGGAAGGGTATATATAATAATCATTATGGAGGGGTATATATAAATAATTATCTTATTGATTGTATTTGGTTTGTAATATATATGTATATAAATATAATTAAATAATAATCATTATGGAGGGGTATATATGATTTATTTAATTAATGATTATTTATGGAAGGTATTTATATATATAATACAATATATATGTATATAAATATATATATATATATATATATATATATATATATATATATTATTTAAAGATTATTATTTTATTTGCTAATCATAGTAGGAATATGATTTGAATTTTAATGTGTATAAATATACACATAAGGCTTTAGGGTTAAAAGTTTACACGTTAGAAAAATAAGAGAGATGGAGAGAGGAGAGGAGAAGACTGACAAAGAGGAGACCGGATTAGAGAAAGAAGACGCCAAAATTGAAAGAGACAATCAAAGCTTGAAGCGTCGGTTTCTTTCAAAACCTTGAAGAGAGTTCTTCTCTTCCTTTTCTCTTAGAACCCATAAGGATTTCACCTTGAATATCAACACTTTAATTGAATTATTAATTTAAATCTTGGTTAGAACAGATTAATCAAAAATATTAAGTTAATTTTATTTGATTAAATTAGGATTAAATCGGAGTATTAAAAACATGTTTTATTATTATTTTATTTTTGAAATTATTGGATTTTAAATATATATTAAAAATCCCTCTTGAGTCACACATCAAGTATAACAATGATTTTAAATATATATTTAAAATCATTGTTATACTTGATTTGTGACTCATGAGGGTTAATTAGAGTTTATAAAAGTTTTGGGAATTTTCTGGGATTTTTCTAGAATTTTTCTAAATTTTCTGAATTTATTTTATATTTTTCAAAATTATTCTAGAATTGTTTTGGCTGTTATATATATATATATATATATATATATGTATGTATGTATGTATGTTTGTGGGGCCCACAATATTAAGTCATCTATGATGACATTGTTGGCTTATGGAGGAAGCTCAATTTTTTGCTTATAGTGAAAGCCGTATTTATGGCTTGTTTGGGAAGCTTCATATAAAGCCTATAAAAGGCCATATGCATCATTGTTTTGAAGTATGCTTGAATGAAACAATTTCCTTTCTCTCTCTTTCATTCTCTCTCTAAAGCTTTTTACTTTCTCTCACTTAAATTACTCTATTTATATACACATACATTTATTACACGTTATCAGCACAAGCTCTATCCATCTCAAATTTGAAGGAGAAGCTTTATCTCACTCTTTCTATCTTAACTCTATATTTCTTTTGTGATATTAGTTTTAATAAATTGTTGGGTTTGTTTGCTTTATCGAAGAAAATTGTGTTTCTGACTCCAAAGGGTAAGAAAATTTTAATGATTGATTATTATTCATAAAATAAATTTGTTCACCTAAATGATATATGTGCTCACACCATGGTCGGTTCTACCACCTTTATTATTTAATGATCTACTAATTATGGTCGGTCTTACCACCTTTATTATTTAACGATTTATGGTCGGTTTTACCGCCTTTATTGTTTAATAATTTATTCACTATGGCTAGTTTTATCACCTTTGTTATTTAAATAATTCATATTATGTTATTGTTTCACTTAATGCCATTTTATTTATTTATATACTATGCTAAATTATATTCTGAAAATGTCAAACTTGACAAAGCTGGAATTTGTGGCCTTGGACATTTTTGGCAAAATTATTTATCTTGGATTCTGTATGCTCAGATCCATTTAGATGCTATGGGCCTCGGAAACACAATTAAAGAAGAGAATGATGCATCATTACAAGATAAAACGAAGGTCATGATTTTCCTTCGACGTCATATTAGTAAAGAGCTAAAAACTAAATACCTCACTGAAAGATTGGCAGCAACTGCGGTTGCAAGATTTCAAAATTGTGGCTGAATATAACTCTGCCCTATTTAAAATCAGCTTTAAATTGAAATTGTGTGGTGATACATCCCTAATGAACTTTTGCTGGAAAAAACATTCACCACATTTCACGCCTCGAATGTACTCTTACAGTAACAATATCGAGAGCGTAGATTTGAAAAATATTTAGAGCTAATATCATGTTTACTTGTGGTAGAGCAAAATAATGAGCTTTTGTTAAAAAACCACCAGTCTCGTCCAACTGGATCAACACCGATCCCTGAAACATATGTTGCCTCATCCCGTGGTCGTGGTAGTAGAAATGGCTATAATAATGAATATGGCTGTAGTAAAAATAACTACCACAATAATGAATATGGTCGTGGTAAAAATCATTCTTATTACCGTGAAGGATATCAATCCTCACATTTTCACAATCAGAGATCCACACCATCAAATGAAACAAGTAAAAGGGAAGGATGTGGCTCAACTTCCCAAGGCACATGATAATATTTGTTCTCTGTGTGGAATGACAGGGCATTGGCAAAGCATTTATCGTACACCTAAGCATCTGGCTAAAATTTACCAAGCCTCAATGAAAGAAAAAGGGAAACAAAAAGAAATAAATTTCATTGATTATGATGAGCCAGTTGACATCAAAAATCTGGATGTATCAGATTTTTTTGAGGACCGAGATGGAAAGATAGACTTCCTGATTGGTGATGGAAATGTCCACACCAATTATTCTTATTTATTTTTCATGTTCTGTCTATTATGTTATCTTCAACTAGTTTTTATTTTTCTTATATTAAAGTTTTTATTTTCTAATTTGTATTAAAGTTTCTTTTGTTATAAATGTTTCTTTTCTGATAAAGAAATTTGCATGAATAGGAATGGATCTGACTAGTTCCAAAATAAATGGTGAAGACATATGTCTTACAGATAGTGGAACAACACACATAATCCTTCGAGATCAAAAATATTTTTCTCACCTAACTCTTACAGACGCTAGTGTTAGTACAATATCAGGTCCCACCGACTTGATTGAAGGCTTCGGACAAGCCAACATCATTTTACCACATGGACCAAGATTGCAAATCAATGATGCCTTATATTTTATAAGATTTCGGAGAAATTTGTTGAGTTTTAAAGACTTGCGTCGTAATGGGTATCATATTAAGACCGCTAATGAAAGAAATGTGGAATATCTCTACATTACTTCTATTACCTCATGCAAGAAGCAGCAATGCTGTGATACATAAAAAATCGTGTGACCCAAAACTTTTTATGCTTTGGCGTGATCGACTTGGTCACTCGGGGAGTTCAATGATGCGTCGAATTATTGAAAATTCACATGGACACCCACTAAAGGATTAAAAACTCATCTTACCAAATAATCATCTATGCACCGCCTGCTCATAAGGTAAGTTGATTATCAGACCATCCCCTTCACAAGTCATTGTTGAATCTCTCCCATTTTTACAACGAATTCACGGGGATATATGTGGGCCAATTCATCCACCCTGTGGACCATTTCATTTTTTGTGGTCTTAATTGATGCCTCAACACGATGGTCACATGTTTGTCTACTTTCTACTCGTAATGTTGCATTTGCTAGACTTCTTACTCAAATCATCAAATTACGGGCATACTTTCCTGATTACCCAATTAAGACAATCCGTCTTAATAATGCCGCTGAATTTTCTTCTCAAGCTTTTGATGATTATTACATGTCAGTTGGAATTAATGTTGAACATCCTGTTGCACACACTCATACTCAAAATGGTATGGCTGAATCTTTTATTAAATATAATGCCCCTAATTTAAAAGGGATAAAAATTAGAATTTAAATGTTATTTTATGTGCATTTTTATTTTATTTTATTTATTTATTTTGTGGCTAAGTGTTTATGTGTCAGATTATTTATTTGTGTTTATTATTTGATTTATTTAAATTATTTGCATTAATTGAATTAATTGCATTATAGTGACTTATTGACTTATTGGAATTCTTATGTGAATTAAACTACGTGAGTTTTTAAATATATTAAGTTATTTTTACTTACAAGTTTTGGGACGTCATCTGGTGTAGCCGACATAGAATTTAATCGTAGGCTTTATTATGGGCCGACTAGGATTAAGTTTAGGGCTCTGTCTCTATTATGACAAGGATTAGGGTTTTGGTATTAAGCCTATAAATATACCATTATGCTTTAAGTTTAGGGTTTACGATATATCACATATCATACACGTAGAGTTGTGTAATACCCCGATAATTTTAAAAGATTTATTAATTAGGACTAATTATTTTATTTTATTTTTCAATGATTTATTTTATTTTATTGAGTGCTAGATTAATTATCTTATTTTAATTAAGTTATATTTCGTGATTATGTATGATGATTGATTGTTTGTGTGGTTGATTATTGATTGAATTATTGGTGTGTTGATTTTATTGGTATTACATGACTTAGTTGTAAATTCTTGTTTGTTTATGTGCTTCATGTAATTAGTTATTTTAATTTCTGTATTTAATTAATTATCTTATTTATTTAAATTAATTGGATTGGGCTTGTTCTGTAAAAACAGAGGGTAAAGGAACAGAGCATTGTAAGGATTGTCAACGAGGAAATCAGAGAGGACCAAGGGAGAGTTATGGTGGATTAAAACAAAACCATGGGAGGCTTGAAGGTGGTCAGTGTTTGCAGGAAATTAGGAAAACGGCGACAAAGTTTTGAGACCAAAACTGCAGGCAAGTTCTTCTATTTCTCCTTCCCTTTGGCTTGTGTTCTGTGCGCCTAGATAGTCTCTAGGGTTTAATTGAACTTTAATTGGAAATTATATGTTTAGTACATGTTATATCAATGATCTGTAGGTGTTGCTATCAATTCTGTAAAACAAAATTTATGCATGCTTTCGTTTCAGCATTCTGTTCTTAAAGTATGTTAAGTTAGTTGCAATTTTAGCCTCTGTAATTGTTTCCAACTACTGTAGATAGGCCATTGGAATGATACTAGGTATTTATAAGACTAGTAAGTTCAGTATTTAAGAGAAACAGAGGAACTGGAATGACCGGAGGTGGAGCAGATAGGCTGAAACGGAGCAGAACGGGGACGGAGGCTCTCAAATGAGGTGAGAGCCGGCTCCATGGATGTGGGAGCCGGCTCCCACACTTAAAGAGCCGGCTCTAAGACCTATAGAGCCGGCTCCAGGCTCAAAAGAGCCTGCTCTTTAAAACTTAGAGCAGGCTCTCTTTAATAGTGAATGTTCTATAAACTTTTCTACGAACTGTTTGTTACTTTGGAGCATGGGAATGTTTCTGTTGATTCTGGGGTTTCACAGAAGGATTAGAAGGTTGATTTTGGGTGTTATTAAGACCTTGAATTAATTAAATTTGATAAGGCTCCTAAGTTCAGTAGAATTGTTGTTGAAAAATAGTTTTAGTTTTGTTCTTAACACATGTTAATTCGATAGCGAATTTAATTTCTGTAGTTGATTTTAATTGTTGTTTTCAAATCATTGGGATGATCTTTGGTATTAATAATACCTTTAGGATTAGTTTTTGAAATCAATTGAATGGTGGAAAAAGGCCAGAGAAGAAGCAGAACGGTCGAAAACGGAGAAGTAACTGAACTGAGGCTCATAGGGGAAGAGAGACGGCTCCATGGAGGGAGGAGCCGCCTCCCCACGAGTAGAGCCTGCTCTAGAGGAAGTAGAGCAGGCTCTACCTTTAAAAGAGGCTGCTCTACCTCTAAAAGAGCCTGCTCTTTTAGGATTAGAGCAGGCTCCCTTCATTTTGCATATTCAGTTAATGTTTTTACGAACTTTTTGCTACTGTTTGGGCACTTGGGGTTCTTGAAAAATTCTAGAACTTTAATGGGGGTTTAAATAATTAATTTAACATGTAATTAAGATCTTAAATTGCATAAACTACCCTCGTTGTAATAATGGAATTAACAGTGCGCTAACTAACAATTTTGCGTACGGTTAACGGCTGGAAGGAAATAAATTGTTTAATTTTAATTTGACAATTTAAGGTGTTATATATGTTCTAAATTAAATTTTAGATGCATGAGGGAGTCTTTTAATTAATAAATTGGACTCGTAGCATAGTTTGTGGCTGGGTGCTTAAACAACAAAACGATATACAAGTATGCAACCTAGCTTGCTATTGACGGATAAAAGGAACTGAATTGCTAGAACTAATTTTTAGCAAATTCTTGGATAATATTATGATTTTAAATCTTATTTGAATGCATGATAGAATAGTTGATTTATTAAAACTAATTTATTCATGCTTTGGATGCTTGTTGATGAACCGTTAAATAATACATGGTTTAACTTTTGGATTTAAATTGCTGAAATAATAAATATTCTTCTGCAATTGTTTGGAATGATTTCGGATTGTAAATTACTAACATGTATTTATATGTTGTAATTTACATGGTTTTGGATTTTAAATTGATGAAACTTAAAACACTTTTCTGCAAGGATATGGATATTTGGTTTTGGACTATAAATTACGTGCTTAGTATTTATATGTTGTAATTTATATGGATATGGAGGATTGTATGCATCGGTATGGGACAGTGGCATACTAGGTATGGTTTAGCTCAAAACGCTAATTCCTACCTTATGGATTTTAATTGGTGAACAGTTTTATCTATTTTATCAATTATATGGATTTTGTGGATTGTATGCACCGGTATGGGACGGTGTCATACTAGGGATAGACTGATTCAAAATACTCAGTCCTACCTATTTTGGAATAAGGGTACGAATTATAAAAACATAATTCTCCTTATATTTAAGTCTATGAAGTTGAATAAGCTGAACGACTTACTGGATCTCTTATATAAGTCTGTGCGGCTGAATAAGCTGAACGACTTATTGGATTTCTTATGGATGGATATGAACGGATTTTAAATATATGGTTATGGTACCATAAGATGAGCTTGAGTCTCAGACTCGTCGGTTAGGGTGCATATATGCAGTGGATGCGTAGCTGGCTATAGTAGGTTGAGGTGTACCCTGTTAGGTCTAGGTACTCATGTCCACCTTTGGGTTCGTTTTCACATGTTACCTTCTATTCAGGTTGAGACCCTTACTGTAGTTCAGTGAATGTCCCTTTGTGTGGATATATATATATATATATATATATATATATATGTATATATATATGTATATATGTATGAACTAGATAGCTGTTGTTGAGATATCTAGGGTGTATCTGCGTATCGGGTCACTGTTTGGATTGTAGTTAGAGAAGAATTTGCATGTGGGCCTGACCCACTCTTATTTTTACAGGTGTTCGTTAGTTCCAATCTTAGAGCTGGATCGTGCTGAGCAGATACAGGCACTCATTCCACCGATGCTGTAGGATTTTATTTCATATTTTAGGCTCTGGTTTTTTTCCAGTCATTTGAGTTCAGTGGAATATTTTAGGGGTCCACTAGATGGATTCCCGAGTTGTATAATTTGGAGAGAGATTTGTATTCGTGAAGGATCAGTTGTAACAGAATAGTTTTATTTATCAATAAAATTTTATTTTGAGGTTTCAGTTTTTGGATTATCATTGTAGTTTCTTTTCCGCAATTTATTTATTCCTGTTTTCTTAATTGTATTCTGTGTTCGTTAACTGCTAATTGGTTTGATATCCTCGGGTAATCGGACGTAGGCCTAGCCAACCTGCATCCGGAGATCCGGGGGTATCACAGTTGGTATCAGAGCACTCCAGGTTCTAGTGTCCTTAGGAGTGTCTTTCGTTATAGGACTTCCGCGTTGCGTCTCTCTAAAACTTAGAGCCGTAATAGGAATCATTGTACTCTATTTAAGGTTCGTTAGGAGGAGCTGATGTCAATTATATTCTGTAGATACAAAATGGTTGACACTAGAAGGGAGGATTGGGTCCAAGGCGAAAGCGATAGAGACCCAAAGGAGTAAAGGAGTGTTTGATCGAGTTCTTTGCCAGATATAGAACTTGGGATCAAAGTTTTAATTCTGAGGTTGGCATTACTTAGAAAGTATGAGCCAAGAGAGGATTAAGGTGTATGTGTTAGGTTGCCGCCAATCGGGATCAACACGACTTTAGTTGATCTCAACTAGGAGGTAAGTGGGGAGTAGGAGTCTGAAGATGATCCTAAGGGTGGAGATTTCAGAGTATCCAAGGGAAAGGATACTAAATCTTCGGGATGAAGGATTATACGAGGATGATTTTGATTCACTCATAGTGGAATGAATGATACAAGTAGAGTTGGAGTGAACCAATTTACATATAGTCAATTTACATAGCATCTCTAAGAGAAATATGAATGAGATACTCTTTAGGAGTTTAGAGATCGGATGGAGTTCTTCGCAGAACGAAATACCAGATTATATATCACGTTCTAAAGAGTATGGGGATTAGGTTGTAACATTCTAAGTTGCTTATTAAAGCCACGTTAGACGGTTTGTTCTTCGCATATAAGGAAGATAAGAGTTAAGCTTTGGTTATTGCTTAGACGACTGAAGGTTGCTTTTAAGTTATGTTTAACGGATAGGTTTCGAGGTTGGATGATTACCTACGAAACTAGAAAATGAAATAGTGAACCCAATTTGGTAAGGTTGGGTCCAAAAGAGACTTACTTTTCTGAAAGGAACGAAGTTTTAAGTAGAATTATATTTTTGTTTTAGGTTGTGTGTCTTATGTGTTTCATTTTTGTCATTTTATGTATCTTACGTGTTTTATTTTTATTTTATTAGTCTGGATTGGGATTATGTTTTGGTTGGGGCACACGTATGTGATCTGTCAACTATTGTATTTATAGCATGGAGTAATAGCGCTATGTGCGCTAGGATTCGTGAGCATGTGGTCATAGGATGTGGTAAATATACATGAGTTTAGCGAACCTTTTGGACTTGGACATGTAGCATTATGGTATGCTATATGGGATGGGATAATTAAACTATCGATACGTGTCAACTATCTTAAAACGATTAGTTTGATATGTTTCACACTAGATAGGGATTTGTTTTTTTTTTTTTTTTTTTGCAACACCCTGAGATTGGTGGATGTTATTATAATTATATCCATGGGGTTGTGGTAGATAAAGACCATTGTCATGCCACCATGATTTGTGAAAGGTGTTGGAGGTGCAAAATATCTTCAGAGAAATTTCTGAAGCGACCACCAAGTCAAAAGGAGGAGTTCGTGTTGGTGGATATTTATTTGAATGTCGTCAAGAAATAAGGGTTGACTGATTAAATATTTATCAGTCTATTCGTAATTAAGACACGATTCACGAGAGTGTCATTTGGAGGGGTTGCTGGTGTTGCACTTAGAGGAGGAATCTAAGTTTCTACACTGAGAATAAAATGTGAAAATTTTTAGGGTCCTAATTTGCAACAATTTGTTGTTCCTCGGACATTAATGATTATATGGAGAATTGGAAAAGCTTCATATTTGTTTGGAACAAAACAAGGAGTCAAATTGACACTACTTATATTAAGCAAGTAGGGTGTGTCGAAGATAAGATGGTGAAACCGATCACCTATCATAAGGAAGCGGTGCACGGTGTGTGTGAAAAAGGTCATAGTAAGTTGACTTTTGATGACTGGAATTTTCGGTTGATTTTATGATTGGTAAGTTTATCACTAATTGGTACTGCATTGGTTCAGCTGCAAGGTTAGCTTTTGACGATGCTCCAAATTAAGTATTGGATGCAGACGAAAGCTGGTGGTACCAGACTAATGGTACTTTTGGTAGATGGAAAAGAGAGTAGGCCTAGTCAGGGGTGGATAATTGGTTGAGATCATCAAAATTTATTGGAATTTTAATTTCCTACGGATTAAGAGTGGTGGATTGAGCAAGTTTTCTGCTCGCCTAAATTCTAGTAATGTTCACTTTTGGACTTCACAATAGGTCCTCATTGCATTGCTAACAGAGGTATAACTGTGTTGCATATCTCTCGATGGAGGATTGGATCAAGAGGATACATTTGATCATGAAAGAGATACTTGGGATAGATATCCTAGGTTTTTATGGGAAGTTGGAAGTGTTTACTTCATTTCTTATCTTGATGGCACCGGAAGGTTTGTGTGACCACGTTTGGGGTTTTATATATTGATAGAGTAGACCTCTTACCTATTGGTTTAGAATGGCAGCATAGGTTGTATAATCAAACCCTGGCTTCCTTAAAAGATACATCAGGGAGAAATACTCCCCTTTATAATGGATTGCGTGTGGTTAGGCGGTGGCAGTACGATTTTGTAAATCGGTACACTTTTACACTAGCGTTCTCAATCAAGAGACCATTGATTAGGGATGTCTTCCGTATCAGAAGCAAAGTGTGTATTTCAGGAAGGTCAATTTTTATGTCTTAAATTGACTTTTCGTGGATGATGGTTCTCCTTTTAAGCGATAGCCTATCGATTGGTGTTTTTAAAACATTGGGATGGGATGCATAGAAGTTTTACACATTTATGCTATGGAATTTGGAAGAATGTGAATTTAGTATAAACAAATTTAGGTAGGGATGAGTAGTTGCTAAATACAACTTACGAGCTGGATAAAATTTTTTTTTTGGTGTGCCCTTTATATCGGACCGATATTTTTCTTTACGGATTTCGAAATCAGTGGAGTCCATACACAGAGGCAGAATCCACAACGGAACAGAGTAAAATAATAATAATAATAATAAAATAAATAATAATAATAATAATCATAAAAATATATATATATATAATTCAAAGTTTCGTGAATTCCGATGACGGAATTCCTTTTGTTAGGGGGGAAGAATGTAATGCCCCTAATTTAAAAGGGATAAAAATTAGAATTTAAATGTTATTTTATGTGCATTTTTATTTTATTTTATTTATTTATTTTGTGGCTAAGTGTTTACGTGTCAGATTATTTATTTGTGTTTATTATTTGATTTATTTGAATTATTTGCATTAATTGAATTAATGGCATTATAGTGACTTAATTGAAATTGTTTGTTTGCATTTATTGACTTAGTGGAATTCTTATGTGAATTAAACTACGTGAGTTTTTTAATATATTAAGTTATTTTTACTTACAAGTTTTGGGACGTCATCTGGTGTAGCCGACATAGAATTTAATCGTAGGCTTTATTATGGGCCGACTAGGATTAAGTTTAGGGCTCTGTCTCTATTATGACAAGGATTAGGGTTTTGGTATTAAGCCTATAAATATATCATTATGCTTTAAGTTTAGGGTTTACGATATATCACATATCATACACGTAGAGTTGTTCTGTAAAAACAGAGGGTAAAGGAACAGAGCATTGTAAGGATTGTCAACGAGGAAATCAGAGAGGACCAAGGGAGAGTTATGGTGGATTAAAACAAAACCATGGGAGGCTTGAAGGTGGTCAATGTTTGCAGGAAATTAGGAAAACGGCGACAAAGTTTTGAGACCAAAACTGCAGGCAAGTTCTTCTATTTCTCCTTCCCTTTGGCTTGTGTTCTGTGCATCTAGATAGTCTCTAGGGTTTAATTGAACATTAATTGGAAATTATATGTTTAGTACATGTTATATCAATGATCTGTAGGTGTTGCTATCAATTCTGTAAAACAAAATTTATGCATGCTTTCGTTTCAGCATTCTGTTCTTAAAGTATGTTAAGTTAGTTGCAATTTTAGCCTCTGTAATTGTTTCCAACTACTGTAGATAGGCCATTGGAATGATACTAGGTATTTATAAGACTAGTAAGTTCAGTATTTAAGAGAAACAGAGGAACTAGAATGACCGGAGGTGGAGCAGATAGGCTGAAACGGAGCAGAACGGGGACGGAGGCTCTCAAATGAGGTGAGAGCCGGCTCCATGGATGTGGGAGCCGGCTCCCACACTTAAAGAGCCGGCTCTAAGACCTATAGAGCCAGCTCCACGCTCAAAAGAGCCTGCTCGTTAAAACTTAGAGCAGGCTCTCTTTAATAGTGAATGTTCTATAAACTTTTCTACGAACTGTTTGTTACTTTGGAGCATGGGAATGTTTCTGTTGATTCTGGGGTTTCACAGAAGGATTAGAAGGTTGATTTTGGGTGTTATTAAGACCTTGAATTAATTAAATTTGATAAGGCTCCTAAGTTCAGTAGAATTGTTGTTGAAAAATAGTTTTAGTTTTGTTCTTAACACATGTTAATTCGATAGCGAATTTAATTTCTGTAGTTGATTTTAATTGTTGTTTTCAAATCATTGGGATGATCTTTGGTATTAATAATACCTTTAGGATTAGTTTTTGAAATCAATTGAATGGTGGAAAAAGGCCAGAGAAGAAGCAGAACGGTCGAAAACGGAGAAGTAACTGAACTGAGGCTCATAGGGGAAGAGAGACGACTCCATGGAGGGAGGAGCCGCCTCCCCCACGAGTAGAGCCTGCTCTAGAGGAAGTAGAGCAGGCTCTACCTTTAAAAGAGGCTGCTCTACCTCTAAAAGAGCCTGCTCTTTTAGGATTAGAGCAGGCTCCCTTCATTTTGCATATACAGTTAATGTTTTTACGAACTTTTTGCTACTGTTTGGGCACTTGGGGTTCTTGAAAAATTCTAGAACTTTAATGGGGGTTTAAATAATTAATTTAACATGTAATTAAGATCTTAAATTGCATAAACTACCCTCGTTGTAATAATGGAATTAACAGTGCGCTAATTAACAATTTTGCGTACGGTTAACGGCTGGAAGGAAATAAATTGTTTAATTTTAATTTGACAATTTAAGGTGTTATATATGTTCTAAATTAAATTTTAGACGCATGAGGGAGTCTTTTAATTAATAAATTGAACTCGTAGCATAGTTTGTGGCTGGGTGCTCAAACAACAAAACAATATACAAGTATGCAACCTAGCTTGCTATTGACGGATAAAAGGAACTGAATTGCTAGAACTAATTTTTAGCAAATTCTTGGATAATATTATGATTTTAAATCTTATTTGAATGCATGATAGAATAGTTGATTTATTAAAACTAATTTATTCATGCTTTGGATGCTTGTTGATGAACCGTTAAATAATACATGGTTTAACTTTTGGATTTAAATTGCTGAAATAATAAATATTCTTCTGCAATTGTTTGGAATGATTTCGGATTGTAAATTACTAACATGTATTTATATGTTGTAATTTACATGGTTTTGGATTTTAAATTGCTGAAACTTAAAACACTTTTTTGCAAGGATATGGATATTTGGTTTTGGACTATAAATTACGTGCTTAGTATTTATATGTTGTAATTTATATGGATATGGAGGATTGTATGCACCGGTATGGGACGGTGGCATACTAGGTATGGTTTAGCTCAAAACGCTAATTCCTACCTTATGGATTTTAATTGGTGAACAGTTTTATTTGTTTTATCAATTATATGGATTTTGTGGATTGTATGCACCGGTATGGGACGGTGTCATACTAGGGACAGACTGATTCAAAATACTCAGTCCTACCTATTTTGGAATAAGGGTACGAATTATAAAAATATAATTCTCCTTATATTTAAGTCTGTGCAGTTGAATAAGCTGAACGACTTACTGGTTCTCTTATATAAGTCTGTGCGGCTGAATAAGCTGAACGACTTATTGGATTTCTTATGGATGGATATGAACGGATTTTAAATATATGGTTATGGTACCATGAGATGAGCTTGAGTCTCAGACTCGTCGGTTAGGGTGCGTATATGCAGTGGATGCGTAGCTGGCTATAGTAGGTTGAGGTGTACCCTGTTAGGTCTAGGTACTCATGCCCACCTTTGGGTGTGTTTTCGCATGTTACCTTCTATTCAGGTTGAGACCCCTACTGTAGTTCAGTGAATGTCCCTTAGTGTGGATATATATATATATATATATGTATGGACTAGATAGCTATTGTTGAGATATCTAGGGTGTATCTGCGTATCGGGTCACTATTTGGATTGCAGTTAAAGAAGAATTTGCATGTGGGCCTGACCCACTTTTATTTTTACAGGTGTTCGTTAGTTCCAGTCTTAGAGCTGGATCGTGCTGAGTAGATACAGGTACTCACTCCACCGATGCTATAAGATTTTGTTTCATATTTTAGGCTCTGGTTTTTTTTTCCAGTAATTTGAGTTCAGTGGAATATTTTAGGGGTCCACTAGATGGATTCCCGAGTTGTATAATTTGGAGAAAGATTTGTATTCGTAAAGGATCAGTTGTAACAGAATAGTTTTATTTATCAATAAAATTTTATTTTGAGGTTTCAATTGTTGGATTATCATTGTAGTTTCTTTTCCGCAATTTATTTATTCCTGTTTTTTTAATTGTATTCTGTGTTCATTAACTGCTAATTGGATTGATATCCTCGGGTAATCGGGCGTGGGCCTGGCCAACCCGCATCCGGAGATCCGGGGGTATCACATTAAAAAACTTCAGTTAATTGGTAGTCATTTGCTTATGCGAACCAAATTACCTATTTCTGTCTAGGGTCATGCCATATTACATGCTGCATCATTAGTTCGTATACGACCAACTGCTTATCCTAAGTACTCACCATTGCAACTTATTTTTTGTCAACAACCAAATATCTCGCACATACTAGTTTTTGGTTGTGCTGTGTATGTTCCAATTGTACCACCACAACGCACTAAAATGGGTCCTCAATATAGACTTGGAATTTATGTTGATTTTGATTCTCCATCTATTATTAGATATCTTGAACCTTTGACAGGTGATGTCTTTAAAGCACGATTTGCTGACTGTCATTTTGATGAAACTGCTTTCCCACTATTAGGGGGAGAAAAGGTATAGCAGCAACATGATATTACTTGGAATGTCCTGGAATTGTCTCATTTTGATCCTCGCACAAATCAATATGAACGAGAAGTTCAGAGGATCATTCACTTGCAAAATGTTGCAAATCAATTACCTGATGCATTTACTGATATAGAGAAAATAATAAAATCACATATACCAGCTGCAAATGTTCCCGCACGAATTACTGTCCCTGAGGGACTTTCTGTCAGTAATGCAGCAAATGCATCTAAAACACGCTTGAAGCGTGGTAGACCAGTCGGTGCAAAAGATACTGCTCCTCGTAAAAGAAAATCACAAAGAAAAGATGGCACTCCTGAAGAGGCCACAAAAGGAGCAACAGATATTATTGATCTGAGATAATAGCCTTTGATAAGGCAGAGGCTCTTGATGAGTCTCAGGTACCTAAAAATGATGAAATAATAAATATTGATGAGGCAAAGGCAACAGATAATGATATGACCCTTGATGAGGCACATGCCCTTGATGAGGCACAGGTACCTGAAAATGATGAAATCTTACTAAATTATTAAACAAGATGGAATAAAAATGAAATTATTGTTGACAACATATTCTCATATGTCATTGCTCTTGATATGGATAATGAGGATCTGAAACCTCAAAACGTCAAAAAATGTCGACGAAGAAATGATTGGCCAAAATGGAAAGAAACGATACAAGCTGAGCTAAATTCATTAGCTAAACGTGAAGTATTTGGACTAGTAATCCAGACACCTGAGGGTGTTAATCCTATTAGGTAATGGGTGTTTGTACGAAAGCGTATTGAGAAAAATAAAATCGTGAGATACAAAGCCCAACTGGTAGCTTAAGGTTTCTCATAGAGACCTGGTATTGATTATGAGGAAACATATTCCCCTGTGATAGATGCACCCACATTTAGATTCATAGTACATTTGGCAGTCACAGAAAGATTGCATATGCATCTAATGGACGTGGTTACAACATATATATATGGATCACTAGATAGTGATATTTATATGAAAATCCCAGAAGGATTTAAAATGCCTGAAACAAAACCACGTAATATATACTCTATAAAATTACAGCGATCCTTATATGGATTGAAACAATCTGGACGAATGTGGTACAATTGCCTTAGCGATTACTTACTCAAAGAAGGGTATGTAAACAATCATACTTGTCCATGCATTTTTATTAACAAATCAGAATCTAGTTTTGTTATTATTGCAGTATATGTTGATGATCTGAATCTTGTGGGAACATTGGACGAGATCGAAAAGACGACCATTTATTTAAAGAAAGAATTCAAAATGAAATATCTCGGAAAGACTAAATTCTGCCTTGGGCTGCAGGTTGAACATTTTTCGAGCAGTATTCTCATCCATCAATCAACATATATAGAAAAGATTCTGAGACGTTTTCATATGGATAAAGTCTATCCATTGAGCTCTCCAATGGTTGTCCGATCACTTGACATCAAGAAAGATCATTTTCATCCTCGAGAGGATGATGAAGAACTCTTTGGTCCAAAAGTGCCCTATCTCAGTGTGATTAGTGTTCTTTTGTATCTTGCAAATTGCACAAGGCCTGACATAATTTTTCCAGTCAATTTATTAACAAGGTACAATTTTGCACCAACCCATAGACATTGGAATGGCATCAAACACATATTGCGATATCTTCGTGGTACAACTGATATGGGCTTGTTTTATTTAAAGGCGCCAAATTCTCAATTAATTGGATATGCAGATGCCGGCTATCTTTCTGACTCATATAAAGCTTATTCACAAACAGGATATGTATTTACCTGTGGTGGCACTGCTATATTATGGCAATCTATGAAACAGACAATGATTGCAACTTCTTCAAATCATTCTGACATACTCACAATTTACGAGGCAAGTAGGGAATACTTTTGGTTGAGATCAATGATCTAACATATTCTAACAACATATGGTCTCTCATCAATAAAAGAAAGCCCAACAATATTATATGAAGATAATGCGGCATACATTGCACAGATAAAAGAAGTGTATTTTAAAAGTGACAGGGTCAACCACATCTCACCAAAATTCTTCTATGCACATGAACTCCAGAAAATGGGTGATATTGATATTCATAAGATACATTCATGTGAAATGATAGATCTATTCACTAAAACGCTTCCAACTACAATATTCAAGAAGTTGGTGCACAACATTGAAATGCATCAACTAAAGGATCTTCAGAGTTGAACTAATGCAACAATGAGAAGGAGAAATTGATCAAAGAGGTATTGGCATACTGTACTTTTTTTCCTTCGTCTAAGTTTTATCACACTGGGTTTTCCTGACAAGGTTTTAATGAGGCAGTTTTAATCTATGCAATACCATTTTCAGATACACAAGAATATTGTACTATTTTCCCTTCGCTAGGGTTTTGTCCTACTGGGTTTTCCTTAGCAAGGTTTTAACGAGACATATTCTTAGTGTAGTATTGTGGACCCCAAGGGGGAGTGTTATATGTATATATATGTTTGTGGGGCCCACAATATTAAGTCATCCATGATGACATTGTTGGCTTATGGAGGAAGCTCAATTTTTTGCTTATAGTGAAAGCCTTATTATGGCTTGTTTGGGAAGCTTCATGAAAGCCTATAAAAGGCCATATGCATCATTGTTTTGGAGTATGCTTGAATGAAACAATTTCATTTCTTTCTCTTTCATTCTCTCTCTAAAGCTTTTTACTTTCTCTCACTTAAATTACTCTCTATATATATACACATATATTTATTACATTAGCAAAATTATATAAATGTTGTTTATACATATACACACTGGAGGCATCAGTAATATGTGCGCAATAGTAGGGTTGAAATCCAGTATAAGCGAGTGCATAGAAATTTGGTACACACAAGGAAAGTCCTTGAGTGATAATCTGATGTATTTATTTTATTTATATAAAAAGAATATACATAGATTATACGTAACATATATTTTAGTTACATTTTTAGTATTTTAATTTTATTATTTTATTTATTAATTTGATGTGGATTGGGAAAAGTAGTTGGATTATTATTTAACCTATAAATATATAACTATAGGGTTGAAAAAATGGACTAGAAATATATCACGTAATACATTTTAGAGAAAGAGAGAAAAAAGAAGAAGGAAAAGAAAGAGGAAGGAGGCTAGGGCTTTTATCAAATCCCTAAAGGCAAGTTTTTGTTCTACACTTCTCTTTTGGTCTGTGGAATATATATCTCTAGTATAATCTTAGGGTTATTTAAAGAACAATTAAAATTGAAATTTATAATTTAATTGATTTAGAATATAGGTTTTATAAATTATATTTCATGATTCTTCTTGTTGTATGAATTGATAAATTATTGGATTTTATTTTATTTTTTTATGAATTTTTACATGGTTAAATGATGTATTTTCATATCTGTGTATTGATGGAACTTAGAAACATGCCTTAGAATCCTTAGACAATAAAGATTAAGTTCACAGTAGAAATTCAGGGTTAAATTGCGTAAACAGTGTTCTTCGTTGTTACAGTGCTCGAGCCTTGGAGGCAAAACTCGAGCCATGGATGAAAAGCTCCAGCCTTAAAAGAAAAGCTCGAGCCTTGGATGTAAAGCTCGAGCTATTGATGTAAAGCTCGAGCCATGGGTAGGAAGATCGAGCCTTGGACAGAGAGCAATTAAGACAAAAACTCGAGCCTTACCTGGGGAAGTTTCGTAAACAACGTTAAATTAATTCTAATTGATTTTGAGAGGTCTTAATCATTAAATAAGGACTAGGTTTGAGGTAAAATAAATTCTAAACAGACTTAAATATAACAATACATGCTATTTGAATCCTTTGAGGAATGAATGGTTTTAATCGTTATTTTGTTCTAGCAATTAAGATTAAATGTATAGCATGAACAATTTATAGAGAATGCTTTCTTAACTGTATAATATAATATCAGCATGTTTAAGATTCAGTTTGTGTAGGATATATGGTGTAAGAAGCTCAAATAAATTATAAGTCGTTCTTATTCTATGATAGCATGATATTATGTTATTATATTTATTTCTGGATAATTTGATGTACTTCTTTAATTGTTACATCAACTATTGGATTGTGTGGATGTAGTGCACCAGTATAGCATGGTGGCACTCTAGGGATAGACTAACTTATCAGTTAAGTCCTACCTATTTTGTATAAGAAATGGATTAACTAAAATGTTAAGTCCTACTTATATTTGTGTCAGGTCAACTGAACAAGTTGGATGATACATAGTGGATTACTTTATACTGGATAGGATATTATACGTATATATATATATATATATATATATATATATATATATATATATATATATATATAGATATAGATATATACCATGATATGAGCTTGAACCTCAAGATCAGTGGTTAGGGTGCGTATATTGTCAGGGATGTGTAGCTAGATATAGTGTGGTTGTATGCCCTTGTAGGTTTAGGTACTCATGCTCACTTTATGTGCGTTTTGCATGTTACCTACTATTCAAGTTGAGGTAACCCTATAGCCTAGTGAGGTTTTTTTAGTATGTATATGTATTATGGACTATGTAGTTATTGTATGGGTTAGCTATAGATATATAGTTTATCTGGTCTTTGTTTGGGTTGTCGTTGAAAGAACTTGTTCGTGGACCTGACCCACTATTATTTTTCAGGTGTTCGTCAGTTTCAGACATAGAGCTTGTTCGTGCTGAGTAGAGACAGCCCACATCATTCTTTCGGTTCTACGTAGGACTCTCTTTATGTTTTAGTTTCATATTATGTTTTATTTTTAGTTGTTTCAGTTGGGATATCATTAGGGGTCCACTAGACAGATTCCCGAGTTGTAATGATATTAAAGGTTTTGGATTTTCAGTTTAAGGATTAATTATTTATTAATTTAAGGATTTATTATTTAGTTTTTTTTTTCTGCTATTTTATTTAATCTTAGTTATTTCTGTTGTAATCAAATGCTTGTTTATATACTTAATTGTTTGGTATCCCTCGGATCTGTGCTCGGACTTGATCACCCGTGGCTCTAGAATCGAGGGTTATCATAGTTGGTATCAGAGCACTCCAGGTTTAAGTGTTTCTAGGGATCTATCGTTTTAAGACTTCCGCGTAGCGTATTATTTTATTTAGAGCCTAAGTTTAGGATTCATTGTAATCCTTTATGGTCAGCTTAAATCGTACTGATATCTGTCTTTCTATGTTAACAGAATGATTAACACTAGAAGAAGACAGGACAATCAGAGAAATAGGCAGCGAAGAGGAGCAGCACGTAGGCAGCATGATTTCCTACGGCATCAGCAAATGGAGGAAGAGTAACAACTGCCTGGGTTTTAGAAGGAATATAGTCAGTTGTACATTGAGCAAGAGGAAGTCCAGCAGACTCAAAAGTCTCAGGATCAGGGCTACAATCAGGGTAGGGATCCAGAGTTTCATCCCCATATAAATGACCTCATTGCTCGGGCTATAGAAGCAGGTGTAGCAGCTGCACTTCGGAATCAGCCACAGGTTCTGCAGGCACCTATCCCAGCACCAATAGTTCAGACCAATCTTTGGGAGAAGACTATGAGTTCTTTCACAGAGAGGAGCCCACCTGAGTTCTTAGGCTCCACCGATGCAAAAGTAGCTTACCAGTGGAAGAAGAACATCGAGTGACATCTTCGCATAGAGTGCACAGAGATACAGAAGCAGATGTTTGCTACCTTCAAGCTTATCGAAAATGCACTCCAGTGGTGGAAGTCAATTACCACCGCAAAGGAAAGGACTTCATTGACCTATAATCAGTTCAGTGCTCGCTTCAATGAAAAATACTTTCCATATACAGTCAGGACAACTATGAAGACAGAATTCCTTAATCTAGAGTAGGGGAACATGACAATGGCAAAGATGAGCAGCAGTTCACACACTTATCTCTTTTTGCTCCAGAGTAGGTGGATACCGAGGAGAAGAAACGTAATAGCTTCGTTAAGGGGCTTATATAGTCTATTAAACGATCTATCACAGATAGTCAAGCCTACACTACTTATGCTCAGGTGGTAGATGCTGCTCTATTGTAGTATTAGTTGACTGTGAACTTCAGACATGCTAACCAACAGAGGAGGAAATTTGGCACTTTTCAAGGGAGTTGTTATACTTATGGAGAGTTTGGTCACACTTGCAGACAGTATCCTAAAGTAAGACAATGTCAGCATGTGCAGCAGGGACAGAGGGCATCATTACCTTTACCTGCTCCACAGATTTCACGGATTCAGGGACAGATATATCAGGTTTTACCAGCACCGTCGCAGCCACAGGGGCAGGCATCACAGTAGTTGCATTATAGTAGTGTGTATAACCCTATGTCACAGGATGTTTAGGCGCCTCAGGCTGTTGAGGGTATGTTTCTTATTCATAGTAGATCTAGTCATGTGTTTATTTGATATGAGTGTTACACATTCATTCGTGTTTAGTACTTTTGTTGCATTATCTGGGATGATGACGCGAGTGTGCGATAGACCTCATGGTATTTCTACACCTTTAGGCAATACTGCCATTTTATATGAGAGTGATGGGCCCGTGACATTAGATATCGGTGGACTTCGATTTCTAGCCAATCTATTAGTCCTGGACATGCACACTTATGATGTAATACTTGGGATGGATTGGCTATCTCATTACCATACCCAAGTCAATTATTATGATAGGTCTGTTATTTTTACTATACCTGATCAGGATATGTATGTCATTGTTATGCCACGTTTTAATGGGGTTTCTAGCACTTATTTGTTCTATGTAGAAGAGGAGACCGAGGATGAGATTATTGTGTCATTGGATAGCATACCAGTTGTACATGAATTTTCAGATGTTTTTTAAGAGATTCCAGGGTTGCCACTTAGTCGAGAGATATATTTTGTTATTGATTTAGCTCCAGGCACTACGCCTATTGCTAGGGCACCATACATGATGGCACTAGTAGAGATGCGCAAGCTGAGGGATCAGATTCAGCAATTTCTCAGTCAGGGTTTTATTCATAGGAGTACTTCACCTTGGGGAGCACCAGTTTTATTTGTGAAGAAGAATGATGATTCACTTTGCTTGTGTATAGATTACACGGAGTTGAACAAGGTTACTATTCAGGGTTTTATTCATAGGAGTACTTCACCTTGGGGAGCACCAGTTTTATTTGTGAAGAAGAATGATGATTCATTTCGCTTGTGTATAGATTGCAGGGAGTTGAAAAAGGTTACTATTCGCAACAAGTATCCTTTACCCAGGATCGATGATCTTTTTGATCCATTGAAGGGAGCTACTTATTTCTCTAAGATTAATTTACGTTCTGGGTATCATCAACTTCGGGTTAGAGAGCAGGATGTTCTTAGGATAGTATTTCTCACTAGATATGGTTCTTATGAGTTTCATGTCATGCCTTTCGGATTGACTAACACATCAGTAGTCTTCATGGATTTAATGAACAGAGTCTTCAGGGCTTACTTAGATCAGTTTGCCATCATGTTCATTGATGATATTTTGGTCTATTCTAAGACAACATGCTAGACATCTTCATACAGTGTTGCAAATGCTTCGTGAACACCAGTTATATGCCAAATTCGAGAAATGTGAATTTTAGCAAAGAGAAGTGAAGCTTCTGGGTCATATAGTGTCAGAGAAGGGGATAGCGGTGGATCCAGCCAAGGTCTCAATAGTGCTAGAGTGTGGATAACTTACTTCACCTACGGAGATTCGGAGTTTTTTGGGACTGGCAGGATACTATCGTAGATTCATTCAGGGGTTCTCGAAGATAACGGGACCACTCACTCATTTGATTAAGAAGGGTGTATGGTTCGTATGGGATGAACACTGTCAGAAAGCTTTTGATAAGCTAAAAAATAAGTTGACTTCTGCACCGGTTCTGTTTATTCCACAGAGCGGGATAGAGTATCTTGTCTACACAGATGCTTCTTTGCAAGGTCTTGGGTGTGTTTTGATACAGGAGGAGCGACCAATTTCGTATGAATCTCGTAAGCTTAAACCTCATGAGCTTAATTATCCAACACATGATTTGGAGTTGGCAGCTATGGTCTTTGCCTTACGTATTTGGAGGCACTATCTGTTGGGAAAGTCCTTCAAATTATTTAGTGACCACAAGAGTCTGTAGTATTTTTTCACTCAGCGTGAGCTGAATATGAGACAGTGCAAATGGTTAGAGTTCGTGAAAGACTATCATTTCTCTATATAGTACCATCCAGGGAAAGCGAATGTGGTAGTGGATGCACTAGTCGCCGACCCTATGCGAGTCTTTCTGCTTTATTCACCACTGAGTGGAATGATTTGAAGACCGTTGATGAGTTGTCCGATGCTTTTATGGCTTGCATAGTAGTTATACCTTCGATCATTCACAAGGTATTGAAAGCATAACTCATAGATCAACAGTGCATCGATAAGGTTGCAGAGATAGCTTCTAGGGATGTTCCATTCTATCATGTTGGGACTGATGGAGGCTTGAGGTACAAGGGGCGGTTGATAGTACCTTATGCTGATGAGTTGATGAAGGATGAGATGATTGAGACTCACCGTTCTGAGTTTTCTGTTCATCCAGGAGGAGACAAAATGTAGCGGCAGTTTTGGTGGCAGGTATGAAGAAGGACATTACTATCTTTGTCTCTAAGTGTAGTACTTGCCAGATGGTCAAGATTGATCATCAGAGACCACCAAGTTCTCTACAGCCATTACCTATACCAGAGTAGAAATGGGAGAGCATTTCTATGGATTTTGTTGAGGGATTGCCTAATTCATTTAAGGATCACAATTCCATTTGGGTCATCGTTGATAGGTTGACTAAGTCAACTCATTTATTGCTTATTTGCATTGATTACACTTCAGAACAGTTGGTGAGACTTTATGTGATACCCCATAATTTCGGAACACGGGTTGATCAAATTCGCGCACAAAATTAAGGGATATCAAAGCAATTAAAGTATTTAACAAGCACAGAGTACAAGATGAAATAAAAAGAATAAATAATTCACTGAAGGAAAGTCTATTAAATAAAAAATTCTATTAATAATTCTTCACAAATTACAACTCGGGAATCCTATAACCCAAAGACCCCTTAAATAAAATCCACTATCCAGAAGTTCATTATTAAGTACTAATCTCAAATGAAATAATAATAATATCCTACTTTTAAATAACCCGAGAGAGTGGATAAGTCCTTCAGCTGCGGATCCTCAACCTTTAAACTTGAACCTCTAATAACCTGAAAAATAAATCGCGGGTTAAACCCTACGAGCAAGTTCTCTCTACCAAGCCTCTGAAAACCAATAAACAAATCATCTATACCAAAAACCAATCCTAATAAAGTTTAAATTTTAATGTACGATGATACACACATATATATATATAAATACTTGTATATATAAAATAATCTTATCCATTAATAGGTTCATTAAATTGTAAGCCATTAATCAATGATTAATAACTAATCCTACCAAAACCAATCCCCCAAAACATATTTCTTTTAAAAAGAAACTCCTCCAACCTTAACACTACCCTAGACAATAACTCAATTAAACAACCAATTTTTTAAAAATAAGAGAACACCACATTTAATCCAATACAAATAATAATTTCAATTATCTTTATCACATAGCTAATGTCTATGCTTTGACAATTAGTCCATGTCTTTACCATTATTATTTTACTAATATAATAAAATAATAACTAACATTTAGGTACTAAATTATGCTACTAAGAATATCCAATCCTAACCAACTTATACGTACAATATCCATAGATGAATTTTAAATCATCTAACACATAGCAATTTAGTTAGGTGCTGGCAATTCAACCATGCCATTATAAATATACTTATTTATTTATTAGCAATTCAACCATGCCTCCTTAAGTATAATTACTTATACCATTTATTAGCAATTCAACCATGCTTCCCATATATGAAATTTATTCATAAATAATAAGGCAATATATTACAGCATTTGGCAACTCATCCATGCCTTCAATTCAGCCATGCCATTATTTTAAACTTAACTATAAGCTTCATCATACATAGACTTCACATGCATAGTATAAGCATGTCCTTAACTTAATAGCCAACCTATTGCGACTTTAAATCAACCATATATCTATAAACCAAGATACACCAAATAGGATTTATAATATTTAACAATCATAAATGGTATATATATACACATATATTTAATAATATATATATATATATATATAGGTGTATAATACAGTCACTAATAATCGTTGATTGTTTATATCACACATATACACATATACCACTTTCCATACGTATCATAAATTTATTAAATCATATCCCTATATATAAATGTATATAAACAACTGTAACTGTGCATATACACATATCCTCTTCCACAATAAATTTATTATTTAATTGTTTTATGCAAATAAATGCTACTAAATATATTAGTAACATTTTACGGCTCTTTAAAACCCTAGGAACAGCTCCTCTAGTGACTGATTTCGACCCCAACAGACTCAAAAACAATTCTGGAACATTACCGGACCCCACTGGAACCTTCCGGAGCATCATACGCCTCCCCACGCGTCCTCACGCACCACCGTACGCTCCTCCACTTGTTGCACGCGCCTCCACGCGTAAGGACACACTGGCAGGCGCGTCCACGGGCCTGCACGCGCTCTTACGCGCCTGTTGCACTCTCGGCGCGTGTATGGCTTGTTCCTATTGGTTGCCCTTTTGCATTCTGGTGCACTTGCTTGCACCAGATCCTTATTCCGTTGACTGGACCACATCTATGGTCCAGATCTAATGCGCACTTAACTTCCATGGAACCGCAACACACTGAATCATCCTACACCCATCAACTTCATCCAACGACCAAGACTAGTGAGTGTAACCACTTCCCTTGTATGCGTCCACACTGGAACTATTCGCTTGTTATCAAGACCATGAGATGGTCCTGATTTGGGCGCACATGAAGGGCTATGTGTTGCGCCGCACCAAATCGAACCCCTTTTGTGCATGCGCCGATTTGTATGTTTCCCCAGTATATATGCATATGTATATATAACCAAAAATTTTATAAAACAGGAAATTTCAGAAGAACCCAAATACTATATTTAATATTTTAAGGCCAACATTAACATATATAACAATTTAACCTCCATATAATATAATTACTCTTGCTACACATAATTAATTCAACCTTTAAAAATTTCATAAATTAAAATTAGAAAATCCTAAGAACACATACATATATATAAATGATTAAATCTACATATATGTAACTAGTGATTGTGATCCTAATTATCCGATCAATAAATTATTTTAATTCAACAAAATAAAATAAAAGCCATAATTTTGATAATCAAGATGATAGGCTTATGAGTCCTAAGAGGAGAAGTAGAGAAAACTCGCCTCTTTCTTCCAAATCCAGTCTCTTCTTTCTATGATCCATCCTTCTCTTCGTTAGCCCTTCTTCTTCTCTCTCTAATTCTCTTATTTTTCTAACGTGAAAAAATTCCTAACCCTAATGTCTTATGTGTCTATTTATACACATTAAAAAAACCTAAATCCTTTTCCCATTATGATTACCATATAAAAGAAAACATATTTATCTTTTAATTAATATATATACACACATATAGTTTAATATAAATGTATATATTACCTTTCATATATAACCATTAATTAAATAAATTATATATACCTGTATATATCAATATATATTTATATTGACATATATACCCCTCCAAATGATTTTTAATTAATTAAATTTATAACATGTACTTATATAAGTATAATTATGCAAAGATAATTATTAAATATCCTCACAACTATGGGCCTTTAATAATTAACCCAACAAGGCTTCATTCAAGCCCAAGCTTAAACCCAATTCAATTAATTCAAATAAATAAAATAATAAAACAAATAATACACACAAGCTTCAATGCACACAAATCAACTAAAACAATTCACAAATCAAATAACCTATCAATTTAACCAACATAAATACGAACTATAATTTAATTAAAACAAGACAATTAATTTACACACTTAATTAAATAGAACACCTCATTTAAAAATAATAAAAACCAATCAATCACAATTAAATCAAACAAATCAATTAAAAATAAACATAATAGTAATTAATTCCAATTAATAAATCCTTTAAAATACCTTAATAAATCCTTTAAAATATCAGGGTATTACACTTTACATTACAGAGATTGTGAAGTTGCGTGGCATACCGTTATCTATTATATCGGATAGGGATTTGAGCTTTGTATCGGGATTCTGGAAGAGTTTTCAGCAAGTTTTGGGTACCGAGTTGCATCTTAGCACTGCTTACCATCATCAGACTCATGGACAGACTGAGAGGGTTAATCAGATCATGGACGATATGCTCCGTTCTTGTGCTCTTAACTTTAAGGGCCATTGGGAAGAGTATTTGCCACTTGTGGAGTTTGCATATAATAATAGCTTTCAGAAGACTATTGGTATAGCACCGTTTGAAGCATTATATAGCCGACCTTGTAGATTTCCTATTTGTTGGATAGAGATTGGTGAGAGCAGATTTTTGGGTCCTGAGTTCATTAAGGATACCTCTGAGAAGATCGCTCTTATTAAGGATTGTATGCACGTTGCCTAGAGTTGACAGAAGAGTTATGCAAATCGTCGTACTTGTGTATTGGAATTTCAGGTGGGAGATCAAGTTCTACTCAAAGTGTCTCCTATGAAGGGAGTAATACGCTTTCAAAAAAAAGGGAAGTTGTCACCACGTTTTATCGATCCTTTTATGATTACAGATCGAATTGGAGCGGTGGCTTATCGCTTAGCACTTCCGGACAATTTGGATCGTGTCCACAATGTGTTCCAGTTAAGGAAATTTTTTCGCGATGAGGATCGTTATCATCATATTGATGTTGGTGAGATTGAGTTGCAGCCGGATGTAACCTATGTGGAATCACCATGTCGTATTGTAAACCGTAGGGATCAGATTCTTTGTAATAAGATCATCCCTTCGGCACGTGTCCAGTAGAGTCATCATAATGAAGCTGAATCTACTTGGGAACGGGAGGATGTCATTTGCTCAACCTTTCTAGACATAATGGACAAAAGTAAGGGCAAATTCCAATGACGGAATTCCTTTTGTTAGAGGGGAAGAATGTAATACTCCTAATTGTAAAATGATAGTCTTGGTATTTTATTAATTGTTTTAATTGTGTTTTTAATTCTTTATTCAATTTCTTGGCTATTTGTTTAATTGTTTATATAAATTAATTGATTATGTGTTTATTTAAAATACTTGTTTAGTGGAATTATGTGTTAGATGATGTGTATTTGTTTATTTAAATGTTAGGTATTTTCTTGTAATTACTGGTTAGGAATTTAATGTTTTAAATGGTTGTTTTATTTTATTTTATTTTATTCTAATGGTTATGGATAGTAGTTATGGGCCAAACAATTGGGTTCCATGGATTACTTGGATAAGGGGTTTAATAGGTACGGATAATTACCTATGGATAGTGTATATGTATATATATATATAAGAAAAGTCCTTTAGTGATAATTTGATGAATTTATTTTATTTATATAAAAAGAATATGCATAGATTATACGCAACATATATTTTAGTTACCTTTTTAATATTTTAATTTTATTATTTTCTTTATTAATTTGATGTGGATTAGGAAAAAGAGTAAGGTTATTATTTATCATATAAATATATAATTATAGGGTTGAAAAAGGGGACTATAAATATATCACGTAATATATTTTAGAGAGAGAGAAAAAAAAGGAAGAGAAAGAGAAAGAAGGAGGTTAAGAATTTATCAAATCCCTAAAGGCAAGTTCTTGTTTTACACTTCTCCTTTGATCTGTGGAATATATATCTCTAATATAATCTTAAGATTATTTAAAGAACAATTAAAACTAAAATTTATAATTTAATTGATCTAGAACATATGTTTTATAAATTATATTTCATAGTTATTCTTGTTGTATGAATTGATAAATTCATGGATTTGATTTTATTTTTTTATGAATTTTTACATGTTTAAATGATGTATTTTCATATTTGTGTATTGATGGAACTTAGAAACATGCCTTAGAATCCTTAAACAATAAAGATTAAGTTCATAGTAGAAATTCTGGGTTGAATCGGGTAAACAGTGTTCTTCGTTGTTACAGTGCTCGAGCCTTAGAGGCAAAGCTCGAGCCATGGATGAAAAGTTCGCGCCTTCAAAGAAAAGCTCGAGCCATAGGTGAAAGACTTAAGCCTTGGATGTAAAGCTCGAGCTATTAATGTTAAGCTCGAGCCATGGGCAGGAAGCTCGAGCCTTGGACAGAAAGTTCGAGCAATTAGGACAAAAGCTCGAGCCTTATTTGGGGAAATTTCGTAAACAGCGTTAAATTAATTCCAATTGATTTTGAGAGGTCCTAATCATTAAATAAGGACTAGGTATGAGTTTAAACAAATTCTAAACAGACTTAAATATAACAATGCATGCTATTTGAATTCTTTAAGGAATGAATAGTTTTAATCTTTATTTTGTTCTAGCAATTAAGATTAAATGTGTAGCATGAACAGAATATGGAGAATGCTTTCTTAACTGTATAATAAAATATTGGCATGTTTAAGATTCAGTTTGTGTAGGTTATATGGTGTAGGAAGCTTAAATAAATTATTAGTCATTCATATTCTATGATAGCATGATATTATGTTTTTATATTTATTTTTGGATTATTTGATGTACTTCTTTAATTGTTACATTAACTATTGGATTGTGTGGATGTAGTGCACCAGTATGGAATGGTGGAACTTTAGGGATAGATTAACTTATCAGTTAAGTCCTACCTATTTTGTATAAGGAAATTAATTAACTAAAATGTTAAGTCGTACTTATATTTGTGTCAGGTCAACTAAACAAGTTGGATGATACATAATGGATTACTTTATACTAGATATGATATGTATTATATATATATATAGACATATGCCATGATATGAGCTTGAACCTCAGGATCAGTGGTTAGGGTGCGTATATTGCCAGGGATATGTAGCTAGATATAGTGTGGTTGTGTGCCCTGGTAGGTCTAGATACTCATGCCCACTATATGTGCGTTTTGCATATTGCCTACTATTCAGGTTGAGGTAACCCTATAGTTTAGTGAGGTTCATTTAGTGTGTATATGTATTATGGACTATGTAGTTATTGCATGGGTAAGCTATAAATATATAGTTTCTCCGGGTTCTGTTTGGGTTGTCATAGAAAGAACTTGTTCATGGGCTTGACCCACTATTATTTTTCATGTGTTCTTCAGTTTCAGACATAGAGCTTGTTTGTGCTGAACAGAGACAGTCCACATCATTCTTCTAGTTCTACGTAGGACTATCTTTATGTTTTAGTTTCAGATTATGTTTATTTCCATTTGTTTCAGTTGGGATATCATTAGGGGTCTACTAGATGGATTCCCGAGTTGTAATGATATTAAAGGTTTTGGATTTTCAGTTGGAGGATTAATTATTTATTAATTTAAGGATTTATTATTTAGTTTTCTTTTCTGCTATTTTAATTATTCTTAGTTATTTCTGTTGTAATCAAATGCTTATTTATATATTTAATTATTTGGTATATCTCTGATCTGTGTTTGGACTTGATTACCCGTGACTTTAGAATCGAGGGTTATCACAAGGTCCAAGTCTCGTGGTTGAGGATTCGCAAGTGGAGGACTTATCCATTCTTTCTATTTTATTTCAAAATAAGATATTATTACTTCAGTATTTATTAATGAATTTCTGGATTGGATTTTGGCTAAGGGGTCCTTGAGTTACGGGATTCCCAAGTTGTAACCATTAGAGAGTTATTAAAGGAAATTTATTATTTAATAGATTTTCTTTTAGCGAGTCATTTATTCTTTTTATTTCTTTTTGTACTATGTGTTTGTTTAAAATACTTCAATTATTTTGATATCCCTTAATTTTGTGCGCGGATTTGATCAACCCGTGTTCTGAAATTATGGGCTATCATTGTTGGTATCAGAGCACTCCAGATTCAAGTGTCCCTATGGTGTCGTTCGTTGTGTGATGACGAGACCGCTTGTGAACGCCAAAATAATATAGTGAATATGCGGTTCAAGAAAAGCCTTTTGAGTCAAGTTTAAATTTATAAAAACCACTACCAACACTACTAATAACGTAGCAAGAGTGAGTAGGGATCGTCCCAAGGGATTATATGTGTTGGAATTTAAATTCAACTCTAATGTACCAAATGATTGCAAAAGAGAGAGATTGGTTGATTAATCTAGAAATCAATTAATTAAAATAAACTAATGAGAGATAGTGATTTAAGAGATGAGAAGAGAGGACTTAGGGTGTTGGAATCACCACTAAGCTCATGTAATTAACCACTTGTTTTTCATTAATGGGGAATACATTGTTGTGAACAAAATACGACTACTAATTGCAATATTAAGCATGGACCATCTAATTTAAGCATGAATTGTCTTACCTAAACTAATTGTAGCACAACCCATCTAGTTTAAGCATGACCCATCTAGGTAGCAACAATTGTAGCACACATCAATCTAGAGAATCATGGAATTTGCAATAATAAGCCATGGAATATCTAAACAATCATAGATTGTCTACCTACCTATAAGTATGAATTAAATTGTAGAACAACCCATCATACATAAGTATAAACCATCTAATTAATTGACAAACTCATTCAATGAAAACTCATGCTTAGCCATCACTAAATCCTTAATTAATCACACATAGACATGCAACCAACATAGAGAATCTAGTGTAGAGATTAATTCCCTAAATAATCACACATAAGACAACATGTAATCAAATAGAGAATCAATAGAAAGAATTAATCCATATGAATCATGTAAGAAATAATTCCTAATTTAATCACACATAGACATGTAAATAAACTAGAGAATTAATAGGAAGAATTAAACCATAGAAATCATAGAAATATATCAAGATTCGTGAAATTCACAAGGTTAGAGCACTAATCACAACAATATATATAAATCCCCAAAAATAAAAATACAAGGGTTTAGATTACACAAGACTTAGGGCTCATTCAAGCCCTGAGTGTAGATGTAGCCAATCATGGAGGAAGTGGATGTGGTTATGGAATCAAGCTCCAAATATGGCTCCATCTTCTTCTTTCTCTTCTTCTTCTTCTTCTTTGAAGCTCTAGAGATGAAGAGAGAGTGTGGTCTAGAGATGTGTTTTTGAGATATGTCTCCACTTCCCTCTTTTCTTCTAACCCTAATCTCTAACTTTGCTAGAGAGAGAGAAAAAATACAATGTAAAAAATAAAATGATCAAAAGCTTCTTTACAAAATGGGTCACTTCCCTTTATATAGAAGGTCATTTTCTTAGTCACTAAGTTAGAAATATTGCTCCAAAAATATCTAATCCCGTACTATGTGGTAGGTGGACTTTTGGGCGTACACGGGAATAAGACAGCTTACTGCCAGTAATGTTCGATTGATCAAAGAAAAAGTTAGATCGATCAGAGAAAAAATTGGATCGATCAGAGAAGTTGGATCGATCAGACTTGGCAGCTTTTCAGGATCAGCCTCTTTTTGCTCCAAATCAGCCTCCTTTTGCTCCGAATTCTCACTAAGACATAGTTTGACTCCAAAAAGGCCTTAAGAAACCATTTTTAGCCCATTTTAACATTATTGACCTGAAATAGACAAAAACACAAATAAGTACTAAAACGGGTAAATAAGATAGATAAAGGTCCTCGAATACTCATGCTTAAGGGGTTTAAAAGTGTACTTTTCAGCGCTCATCACACTCTCAAACTTAAATATTGCTAGTCCCTAGCAATGGACTACGAAGTAAAGAAATGAAATGAACAACTAAACAACTATAACTAGAAAGTAATAAATGGATAGCGCCACTTTCATAGGGAATACGATTGTATTTAGCATATGCATCAAGCCTTTTAAACCCTTAGGTTACCCCTAGTAGACGAGTGAAGTCTCGTGAGGGTTTCCAGAAATAATACCCACAAACATTAAGCTCATTCTTTCAAAAGAGGTACCAATATTTCAAACAAGCATTGGGAGAAAATTACCTCAAGTATGTAATTTTTCAACCATTTCTAAGCAATCTCCCAAAATCTCAACATCAAGCAAACAAATATGGTCCTCCACACATCAAGAAAATGATCATGCAAATCAAAACAACTCTAGAATTCTTTTGAGTGGACCAGCATCAAATGTGTTGCTATCTATGCCAACTAAAGAATTAATCACATCCTTACCCTCAAATTAGCACACAAATTTAGGACCGATCATCAAGACAAAAAGTGGACCTTTTATTAAAACGTATTGTTCTAGGTGTGCTTATTCTTTTCACTCAATGTTTTTTTTTTTAAAGGATCAAAGATGGAAGCAGAGTGCAATGTATTGATCTATTAAGCTTTCTAGCAATTCATGAGATCGAGCGTTAGGTCAATGACTCCCAAATCAGACGGCTTTAGGGCACTAGGTGTTCAAACACCCCTACGAACTTACAAGCTCAAATCAACTAGGCTACAAATCAAGACAACAACCAACTAATCATTTCTCACTTCTCACCTTTTGAGAGAAGTCATCACTTTTATTGTTTTTGCAACATTCTTTTCTTTTTTTTTTCTTCTTCTTTTTTTTTTTTTTTTTTTTAAACATTCAATTATTAACCTAGAGTTTGGGCCCTCCACCTTTCGGCGCGAGAAGTTCAGTACTTGATGAGGCTAGAATCCCGGCTACTTAGTGAAAAAGGGTTGTTATCCACCTTTATCAAGAATGAAGCTTTCAATGCACTTCTAGCCCAATTGGGATATAACCAATTCAATAATCAACAAAGCATGTACCCCACAAATGAATGCTAGTGTGCGCCCGTGCTAGTGTAGAATCCTAGAGTGAATTTCAAAACAATCACAAAATCAAAATGATGTGGACCACAAATGCAAGCAAGATATCAATCTTTCGAAAAATTTATCCCTAAATGGCATCCACAAGGCATATAAGGAATATTAGACTCTCAAGTCAAGTAATTTTTAAATTTTAAGCAATATAGTCCTCAAAAGATCAAAATCATCGCTAACATCAATCTCAAATCTCAATCATGCATTTAAAGTCTCAAACTTATGTAAAATGCAACAAAGTCACCTTATCCCCAAACTTAGACCGCACATTGTCCTCAATGTGCAATGAGAACAATGGAAAAGACGGGTGATGTAGACGTGAAGCCCGGTCATGATCCAATTCGAAAGACGTCTCCCCCAAACTTGGAACCAACAACCTACTTGAATAACCACATTAGCAAACTGACATCAAATATCAAATGGGATAAGAATAATTATGCATTCTAAGGCAATATAGCACAAGATGAAAGAGAGATATGAGATCAAGCCCTACCTAAAGCATAAAGTGTGCATGAGTACACATAAAGGCACAATGATGAACCAAATTTTTGTATTTTTCATTTAATGAAAACAAGTATATACAAAAAAAATAAGAAAAACAAAGAATAAAATGCGTGAACAAAATGCAAAAAGAAAAATAAAGATGGCAATGAAAGAATATGTACAATGCAAGAAATGAAAAATAAAAAGTAAGATAGATGCAAGACCAAAATAATGAAAAATAAAAAAAAAAAAAAACAAAACAAAAAATATGTACACACACACAAAAATAAAACAAATAAACATGCAATGAAATAAATGATGCAAAAAAAAAAACAAAAAAACAAAAAAACAAAAAAAATTATTTATTTTATTTATTTATTATTTTTTTATATGTGAAAACATGCAAAGAGAAATAAAAAATGTAAGAAATATGCAAAATGGGTGCTAAGTTTAATGTCTCTAGTAAGACGGAATGCTTATTTGAAAAACCGTCTCTTTTTATTTTATTTTATTTTTAGACAAAACAAATATGTACACAAATAAAAATAAAAAAACAAGTAAATAAAAATGTAAGAAGTAAAAAGGCAAGGAAATAAAGAATACAAAGAAAGATTTTTTTTTTTTTTATGAAATTAAAATTTAAAAATTAAGAAAAATTAAAAATTAAAGTTAAACAAAATATTTTTGGATTTTTGGAAATAAGATAAAATGAAGCAAAATAAAGTAGAATAAAAGAATTTTTTTAAAAAAAAAAATAAAATAAAATAAAAATAAAATAAAATAACTAAAATAAACTAAATAAAATAAAAGAAATAGTTTTGGGATTTTTGAAATATAAACAAAAATAAAAATAAAAGTAAAAGTACAAATAAATTTTCAAAACCTGCAGACATGTTCGATCGATCTCACAAAATGCTCGATCGATCTGACAGAGAGCTGAAATATGCAGGTTTTCTGGGTTCAGAAATTTTCCAAGTGCTGGAACTTGAGATCGATCCAATGATGAAGTTGGATGATTGAAGAACTTCAGATCGATCATGAAATGAGTTCGAACGATGGGACCGAGAGCTGAAATATGTAGGTTTATGCAGGTCCAAAATTTTTTTAAGTGTTGAATCATGAATGGAGTTCGATCGATCGAACTTGGAAGTTAGATCGATCGAAAACCTCATAATCGATCCAAGAGTTAGTTCGAACGATGGGACCGAGAGCTGATTTGGATGCAGGTTCCTGCAGGTCGAAATTTTTTCTAAGTGTTGAATGCAAAATGGAGTTCGATCGATCGAACTTGGAAGTTGGATCGATCGAACTCTGCAGAATACTCAATAATGACATGAAAGCTCATGCATTCCTCACCAAAGTTCCTTTCAATGCATGTGAACCCAAAACAAATATCTAGGCTTCGCAAGAAATGAAAAACAAAAAGAAATGAGGAAAGATTAGAGTTGTGAAACTTTACGAATACTAGTATTTAACGTCTCTAGCAAGACGTTGGGCCAACTCACTAATCAAAAGAATCAAAAACTGGATATGAAACATCCTTATTGATCATCTTTTCACTTTTCTCATTTTATGTCCCACTTACAACAATAAAATCATTCTCCAAAAGAATGACTTGAAAAGAAATGAAAGAGATGATATTGCTCCTTTCATCCACGGTCTTGAAAACAAAATCAATCATGGTTAGCCTTACCTCATTTTTGTGCTCTTGAAGTGTATTCAAAGAATCACTTCCTATGTGAATTGGCAAGTCAATGTCTTTCAAAGACTCATTTGGAATATCAAGGAACACCTTCCCTTCATCCTTTTTCTCCTCCTCAAAAATCACTATCTCCTCACCTTCCAAGTTAGCTAAGGAGTCCATTAGAGAGTTTATTTAATTTTTGGAGCTTTCAAGGTCAACACCACAATTTTTATACATTTCAAAAAGGCATGTCTCAAGAGGGTCATTAGAGATAATAAAAGGAAGACCCTCTTCAACAAGTTCCTCCTTCTTCTCTCCTACCTCAAGTGTGGTCAACATCTCCTCAATCTCTAAAGTAGCCATGTCATAGATAAAATCATAATTAAAACAAGGAAAGTCCTCATTAATCATGTTATGCTCTATTGGATTAGCCACTAACTCACTTGCCACTCTCTCCTCTATACAAGATAGAGTGCTAAGCATTAGCTCACTTGCTACTTCTTCCTCTTCACTCTCATCATCCTCATCTATATACATTAAAGTTCTTACTATTTTTTCATTTGCCTCTTCTTCCTCCTCTTGATAAGAAAGAGTACGTGCTATTTGCTCAACTTGAGCTTCAAGCTTGGCTAAAGTTTGAGAATGAGAATTAATAAGTGGAGTTTGTGAAATTTGCACATCAAGTAAAGCTAACACTTTTTCTTCAAATCCGGGTGAGAACCTAGAAGGTGGTGAAATTGGTTCTTCATAAAATGGTGGGGGAGGGTAATAGTCATAAGAAGGATTAAATGAGTGATCAAGTCCATGATAAGATGATGCATGTTGAAATGAATTGGACTCAATCTCATAAGGATTAAAATATGATGGAGGAGCATAAGGTTGAGGGATGTAATTCCCCCCAAACTTGGATCAAACAATTCCTCCATTCATAATTAAAACCCAAATACAACAAATAATGGCCTCAACAAGGGCCTATGCTTGGACAAAAATTTAAGCAATAAAATGAGTCTCAACAAGGGCTATCACAATCATGCAAAGAAGTGAAACAATTAAAATACAAGAGTTCCAAAAATTGCTCGCAACGGTCCTTTAGCACTTAAACTCCAAATTTAGCTTTAACCTCCAATGATTGCTTCAAGTTCCAAAGTTTGCCTTTTTTGTAGTCAAGTACCTAATTGAACAAATAATAATGAGAGCAAGAGAAAATAATATATAATGAAAAATAAAATAAAAATAGAATCAATCAAATGAACAATATTGTCTAGTTTAATTCCAACAAAACCGTTAATCCCCGGCAACGGTGTCAAAATTTGACGAGTCAAGGCCGCTTAGATGAACGCCAAAATAATGTAGTAAATTAGCGGTTTAAGAAAAGCTTTTTGGGTCAAGTTTAAATTTATAAAAACCACTACCAACACTACTACTAACGTAGCAAGAGTGAGTAGGGATCGTCCCAAGGGATTATACGTGTTGGAATTTAACTTCAACTCTAATGTACCAAATGATTGCAAAAGAGAGAGATTGGTTAATTAATCTAGAAATCAATTAATTAAAATGCAATTAAAATAAACTAATGAGAGATAGGGATTTAAGAGATGAGAAGAGAGGATTTAGGGTGTTGGAATCACCACTAAACTCATGTAATTAACCACTTGCTTTCCATTAATGAGGAATACATTGTTGTGAACAAAATGCGATTACCAATTATAATATTAAGCATGGACCATCTAATTTAAGCATGAATTGTCTTACCTAAATTAATTGTAGCACAACCCATCTAGTTTAAGCATGACCCATCTAGGTAGCAACAATTGTAGCACACATCAATCTAGAGAATCATGGAATTTGCAATTATAAGCCATGGAATATCTAAACAATCATAGATTGTCTACCTACCTACAAACATGAATTAAATTGTAAAACAACCCATCAAGCATAAGTATAAACCATCTAATTAATTGACAAACTCATTCAATGAAAACCCATACTTAGCCATCACTAAATCCTTAATTAATCACACATAGACATGCAACCAACATAGAGAATCTAATCTAGAGATTAATTCCCCAAATAATCACACATAAGACAACATGTAATCAAATAAAGAATCAATAGAAAGAATTAATCCATATGAATCATGTAAGAAATAATTCCTAATTTAATCACACATAGACATGTAAATAAACTAGAGAATTAATAGGAAGAATTAAACTATAGAAATCATAGAAATATACCAAGATTCATGAAATTCACAAGGTTAGAGCACTAATCACAACAATATATATAAATCTCCAAAAATAGAAATACAAGGCTTTAGATTACACAAGACTTAGGGCTCATTCAAGCCCTAAGTGTAGATCTAGCTAATCATGGAGGAAGTGGATGTGGTCATGTAATCAAGCTCCAAATATGGCTCCATCTTCTTCTTTCTCTTCTTCTTCTTCTTCTTCTTTGAAGCTCTAGAGATGGAGAGAGAGAGTGGTCTAGAGATGTGTTCTTGAGATGTGCCTCCACTTCCCTATTTTCTTCCAACCCTAATCTCTAACTTTGCTAGAGAGAGAAAAAAAAAATATAATGTAAAAAATAAAATGATCAAAAGCTTCTTTACAAAATGGGTCACTTCGCTTTATATAGAAGGTCATTTTCTTAGTCACTAAGCAAGGAATATTGCTCCAAAAATATCTAATCCCGTTATGTAGTAGGTGGACTTTTGGGCGCGCACGGGAATAAGACAGCTCATTGCCAGCAATGTTCGATTGATCAGAGAAAAAATTTGATTGATCAGAGAAGTTGGATTGATCAGAGAAAAAGTTGGATCGATCAAACTTGGCAGCTTTTCAGGATCAGCCTCTTTTTGCTCCAAATCAGCCTCATTTTGCTCCGGATTCTCACTAAGACTTAGTTTGACTCCAAAAGGCCTTAAGAAACTAGTTTTAGCCCATTTTAACATTATTGACCTGAAATAGACAAAAACACAAATAAGTACTAAAAAGGGTAAATAAGATAGATAAAGGTCTTACAATACTCAAGCTTAAGGGGTTTAAAAGTGTACTTTTCAGCGCTCATCATGTGACTTCCGCATTGTGTACTCGTTTACTTAGAGCTTAAGTTTAGGATTTATTGTATTCTATATTCTGTTCTTTAGTATGTCCTAAAGTTAAATCGTTTAGTCTTATCAACAAATGGTAAGACATCAATTTGGAAGGTATTTGAGGAGGCAAGAGTGTAGGTGCCAGGATCGTATGCTAAATTAGTATGTAGGGAGACAATACACAGTAAACATATGTGCGAGATAGAGTAGATAACTAAATTATGGAAAGTTATTACTTATACACTCAGTATTGTTCAGGGAGGATGAATATAGTTGCTGAATTGGTTTTTAAGTTTTGTTTTGAGGACTGGGGTGTTCTAAGGTTATTTAGATCAAATTAGGTGATTTAAATGGTTGAAATAGATTGGTTAAAATATCAGAATGCATAATATACATTAATATGCTAAGGATTTGAACAATATGAAATTTTAATTAACTTACATGTTGTGAATGAAGGATTTAGTTACTTAATATTATTCTAGCAATTTCAATGTATATTTATGTGATTTTAATCATGTATTTATTGGATTTTTATTATGTTTACTTCTGGATTATTTAATGTATAATTATATATGTTGCATCAATTATGGATTTTATAAATTTATGCACCATTAAAATAATATGGGGGTATTTTAGGAACAGATTAACGGAAAAGTTAAGTGTTACCTATTTGTTTATTTTAGGGACGGATTAACGGAATAGTTAAGTCCTACCTATTTATATTTATAAGGGAACGGATTAACAATAGAGTTAAGTCCTACTTATTCGTGTCAAAAAAAAAAAAAAAAAAACCATGGTTAAAGTGATGGAATAAAATTGCCATGATGCAACAACGATTAATTGGCATAGTGAAGATCCGGGTATACAAATTTAACCCAATCTATATGCTAGAAGTTTCTTTTTTCCTTGACTACCTGATAGAAGTTGAAAGAGATGGAGAAAGAAATGAAAAGAAAAAAAAGAAAGAGATGGCAGCAAAAATATCCCATTTTTATTTTTATTTATAATTATAAATAACTTTAACTGCGGAACAGGTAGCCTTCAAAAAAGATTATATATATATATATATATGTTGAGAGAAAGAAAAGTTATTTAGAATTCTACATAGGGTTGAATTTTGGATGAGAGTTCTTAGAACTCTTCAGACTTTGAAATCAAATAGGAATCAATAGTAATTTTTTCTGCAACTCCTCAATCACTTTGTTCTTCTTTTGATGATTCGTTTTTCAACAATATTTTTTTTTATAAAGTTTAATAAAATTTTGCTCAACATTATTTTATTTTTATTTTTTATTTTTGGGTAGATAAGGAACGAAGAAGATGATACAGAAAGAGAAAGATAAAAGTTTGCAATGAAATTCATAAATAGAAATAGGTTAAATAATGGACAATATATGAATTTTATATCTATTACTTAAAAAAGTGTGTAGCATGCATGAAGTTGATCATGAAATATGTTTTATTGGGTTTAATCAATCGGGGTTCTAAACCTCTTAGTGCCTGAACTTTTTGATGGCTTCAAATGGGCTTCCAAGCCTATGAAGCCATTTTCAGAAAAATATAAGTGTGTGGTTAACCAAGATAAAAAGAATTCCAACAAACGTCAAAGTCCTAAAAAGTCCATTTAAACAAAACTCAAAAAACTTGCTTTTGGAACTTATTTATCGTAAAGTTTGGCTAATTTTAAGTAATAATTTTTAATTACAATTTTATCCTTATTTTATTTCTCATAAAGTGGAGGATTTGTAGAAAAAATTTCTCATTGATTTCCATTTGATCTCAAAGACTAAGGAGCAAAAGAGTTATAAAGATATTTGAACTCTCATCCAAAAAAGTTCAACTCTCTATAGAATTCTAAACAACATTTTTTTTAAGACCTTTCTTTTGTTTTACGTATCAAGTTAGGATTGTAATATAACTAGAAATATGAATGAAATTGAATCGAAATAATTTTGCTAAAATGCTACAATCTCTCTCACCATTTTATTTTTTTCTCTTCAACTTCTATCGATATGATTGATCTTCACCTTATCGGCAATGTATCTACAATAAAAGTATGAACAACATTGATGTGCCAATTAATTGTTGCTCTATCATCTTTGATTTTCACTCCATTAATCTAATTATCTTTTTCATTTTTTTTTCTTGCTATATCCTGATTAATTCAACTATGCTATCAAGTTTGTATTATTCATGATAATTAAGGATAAAATTGTCAAGTGAAATGGTGTTTAGTCAAGAATTTTTTTAAAATAATATATCCACCCAACAACTTTTTTTCTTTAAATTCCTTCCAATAAAATTTATTTTGCAAAGCCCATTAAGTGGAAGGAATTTGAAGATCAAGAAGCTCCCCCAAACAGAGCCTTAGACTTTTATTGACAAAGGCCTTTTTGGACTTAGAAGCCGGTTTTGAGAGTACAGGAAACCCAACCAAACACATAAATATTTTCCTTTTCTTTTCCGGAATGGTTAACCAAAATTAAAAGCTTCAATATTGGTCTATCTATATATAGATAGGCGTGAGTAGTACTAGAGTGAAAAGAAAGAGCAAAAAAATTAATAATAATATTGATAATCATCTCTCTCTCTTTTTTTTTTTTCTTTCCGTTTTTTTGAAAATTAATAATGATCTTGCATTGTAACGAGATATTAATTCAGAAATTGTATTTAATTTAGAAAAAAAATTGGTATGATTTCTTATTTTAAAAGGAAAACTTATTTGAGAATTTTTTATGACATGGATGCTCAGAAATTTCCCCTGAAACACGCTTAATTTTCAACAACGCATAGCCATTGGATGGCAGCCCCAGCTTCATCTTGCCACATCAAGCTTATCTTGATTTATTAAAAAAAAAAATTCATTTTGTTACTAGTTTTGTTTTGCTCTTCCACACTTTACCTTGATATATATATATACACACGCATTGCTGACAGGGCTCATTATTTCCAGGGTAGCCCTGGACAATCTTTTGTTCACTTTCGGTTAATTAATTTGTACAATTTTTTTGTGCCTTCCTAACTAAGTAAATTTTTTTATTTTATTTTTTATAATATAATCTGACAGTGCTCATTATTTCCAACTGAACCAAGCACTATGAAACAACAATTAAATCGACTGACATTTTATCTTTGTATTCCCTTTCTAAGTACTTGACTTGAGAGATTTTTTACTCAAAATTAAATTTATTTCTACTCTAATTCCATAAATTTCAGAACAGCGGTGCGATGGCGATGGGCCCTAATCCCGGGAGGATGATCGCCCCCAACGTTACCCAGCCCATTTACAACTTTTAAAAAGGCCCACTAGGCCAGATAAAGTCCAGATCCAAGTAGGAACTTGTACTCCCAAAAGACGAGAATATTCTAGGATTTTTCTTTGATATATATGGGGGCAGTATCCACTCATGAAAGGCAGCTTCTCATAGCCTTTTTTCTTGCGCCGAGAGAGAGTAATTGAGTTTCAGTGATTTTGCAGCGCCAGCCCAATCCAACACAACCACATACCATTGCGTAGATTAATCTAGAGATTTGAAAGCGAAAAAAGAAAGAAAAACAGAGATGGAGTTGGTTGGTGTTCTTAATTACTAGTTGGCAACGGATGATTCAATATTCCTAGTACCAAAGGAATCCTGTGAGTTTCCATCGGGCATGATTTTTTTATTTTTATTTTTATTTTAATTTTTTTCCTACTAGGGCATGATTGAAGTTGGGGAATATAATTAGGGTTTTATTTATTTAGTTTGAAAGAAATTATAAGAACTCACAGTGTCACACACTATGTCTTTAATCAGCCACCACATCTCTCTCTTGGATCAATCGTTCAGAAATGATTTCAGTTTCATCGATCAGATCATTTCAGTTTCATCGATCAGATCAATTACTACCGAACAATTAGGTATACATCCCTCTCGCTCTGGTTCGCAACGGAGGTCTCTATCTCGTTCTCTCTCCAATCAACCATGGCTTACCCATTTTTGGTTCAATCAGGTGAATTGGAATAATTTCAGTTTTTGCTTCATCAATTTCGTCTTCAATTGCATGCATTTCCTCAGTGTATTTATTAGGTTTCACACATATATACATATATGTTACCTGTGAATCATTCAGAAATTTATTTGGAATGATTTTAGATTTCCGTTGATGAAATCCTCGCCAATTCATGTATTTCATCACTTCGAATCATTAAGACTCTCTCTCTCTCTCTGATATATAGTATCTTTCAATAGATTTAGGTTTAAATTATGTTTTTTGTTTGTGTGTGTGTGTGTGTGGGGCAATATCAGTTCTATGATATATAGAGATATATCACCACTTATGATGGTACTGGCAAAATATGCTTGAGAACATACATAACATTATAAATACTTTGAAGTTGCTTGGAGTTCACCATCTACACTGATTGCATTGAACATAACATTATAAACATAATATTTGTGGCCGTGATATATAATATGCAAAGTAGGTGTTAACAGGGAATGAAAAGAACTGATTGGTATGATGGGTGAAGGCCATTTAGGTAGTTTCAGTGGGCCTAACCAATGAATCTGTTGTTTATTCTAGACAATTATAGAATTATTTTTTTCTTAATTTTAACAAGATATAAAAAGTTTTCCTTTCTAATGTGCATATTTTAAAATTCTACGCAATTCATGCATTTAATTTTTTCAGTGCATTGGATTGATTGAGTTTTAGGCCTTGATGTACTGGAACTAATGATGAGGTATGATGGGTGAAGGCCATTTAGGTAGTTTCAGTGGCCCTAACCAATGAATCTGTTGTTTATTCTAGACAATTATAGAATTATTTTTTTCTTAATTTTAACAAGATATAAAAAGTTTACCTTTCTAATGTGCATATTATAAAATTCTACGCAATTCATGCATTTAATTTTTTAAGTGCGTTGGATTGATTGAGTTTTGGGCCTTGATGTACTGGAACTAATGATGAGTTGGCCATATGCATATTTAGTGAGATAAGAATCATTGATTTCTTGTGTGCATTCGTAGAATAAAGACACAAATCATGCCTACTTAGAAGCCAACTAATATGGAATACGTTGTGCCTACTTCATTTCTTTTAGTGAATTCAGTATTTACGCACACGTGCACTTGGGGAAGTATGGATGCTACTGGTCCGTCTCAAGCTTAGCTGCAAGTTCCTGAAAATAATAAGATGCGTGATCAAATTTATCTTAAGATAGATATGCCATGTAGAGTAACTGATGTCTTGCTTAGCTTTCTCGCAGCTCCACATAAATTTTTGCCCCGCATTTGGCTCGAACTTACAATCCTAGCCCTGTTTTGAAATTTCTTTTATTTTCTGGACACCTGATGGGTTTATTTTTCCATAGTTAGGTATAGAATGGTGAGATTGATCATGTTATGGCAGATGGCTTGAGCCTTGGTGATGTCTTTGCGGAAGTGATTTACCCTGATTTAGATCTGCAAGGATGCTCTTTGAAGGTTGGTAGCCAACGAAGAGCAATTATTACTAATTTTTAGGGTTCATTCAGATTTTGGTTGGACATATTTTAAGCATTTTGATTCTGCAGTGTCTTTCTAATTAAGCCAACAAGCTGTTCGATAAGGAAATAATGGTTTCTTGGAATAAAGTGGTGTGTGTGTGTTTTAACTTTGCACTTAGATTCTTACTAATGATTCTTGGCATTATCTGCTTTATAAATGTGTGGCCCAACTGGGACATATATATTAGTTCAACAAGTTAACAAACTTAAGCGATCCGATACCTTCCAAGATCTTAGATTGTTTTTCTTCTTCGTCGTCGAATGGTTAAAATTCAACTCCATGTTTTGTTATGTTGTCTTTGTTTCTCAATCCTTATGTAATATGAGAAATTAATTAAGTACAAGATTATCTTGTAGTAATACTATGAGAATTCCAGCTTGTACTTAAAATGCGTTATGGACATTCTTCCCCTTGGAGTTTGGAAACGATGTGGACCGTGTCCATAACAGCATTCGGCATAAAGTCTCAAATCTGCATACTTATTAAGGGTGAAGGAATTCCATATGCGTAACTCTTCCAACTTCTTTGCCGGCTTTTTTCTTTCTTGCAGCGTATGTTGTCGCAGCCGAGAGCCACAGCTCCTGGAGATTGATTTTATGTTGATCAATGGCAAGAGGTTTCCACCGTTGGCTAGCAACGGATGACATCTTACCTCGACCCGTCACCTTGGCTCGAGACATGGCCAACTCAAATTTCTTGCGCTCCAAGCTTACCAGTTGTAGTTACTCCTTACATAGCTTCGGCCCGAGTTCTGCCAACGAACATGTCCGTTGCCGGGGCTTTTGCTGTTGCCGGAGTGTTCCAGTCCGTTGATAATATCAGCCCAATTTCTTGCTATATCAATTTCTTCCGTGGGACGGACACCAAGAATTGCAAATCCCAGACTAATGATATATATAAAGAGAGAGATTTGGAGGGAGAAGTTGAGCAGAAAACGAAGATTAATTTCTAAAATTGAGAAGCAAAGAATGGGTTTTATAGATTGAAAGTCGGTGACTGATATTGAGGCACGAGGAGTTTGAATATATATAGAAGCCAACAATATATATGTGCGCGCGCGGGGGTATTGATTTTCATGTAATACGTACTTTCCTTTCTTGTTATGGGCCTATAACAAGATATTTATTGTCCCTTGAACAGCCTTTTAATTATTGGTGGACTTTCAGGAGCTCTCAAAAAATATTATGTTTGGAAGAGTTATTTTCAGAATCGGAAGAAATTTAATTAAAATTTTTTAAATTTAAAATTCAAAGCACTAATTTAGTGCTCTCAAAAGCTATAACCTATATATATTTTTTTTTTTTTAAACAAATTGCAATTCTTGATGGTCCAAATCAAGTAAAACCGAAGGGGAAAAATCATAGTTAAAATCCTAGAACAACTGATTTTAAATCCGAATTTCTAAAACTAAAAGGGAAAAAATAATTGAACTAAAATCCTAGAAGAGGGGAATTGAACACACCCTCGAGGGTTTGATCACAAATCTGAAGGAACCATGAACAACTTTGATGAATTTATAACATTAAGTGATAAGTTCAAAAAAAAAAAAAAAAAAAAAAAATTTGAAATGTTATTGATAATTGAATAGGTGATTATTACATATATTTTATGATGAAAGAAAACCTTAAATCCTAAAGAACCTAAAGAAAGATAATATGTCAATATTAATCTGGTAAATAGTCCATTTTATTTTTTTTAATAATATGTCAATCAAGTTAAATAGTTAACAAAAATTTTAAAAGAAGTATTTTTTGCTCACACTTATTTATAAAGGGTTTACATCTGATTCATTATAATAATGATGCAAAAGTGATCAAGAGTAATAAAAATGATATATGATTCATTACAACAAAGGTACAAAAGTGACGAGAGTAATAAAAATGATTAATTATCCTCATCTTCCTTCTTAATTTCCTGTTATCTTGAATACTATTTGATATGGTGAATTTTTCTCATTTTATTCAAGAAAAGTGCAGACTTGTAATGAAATTGATTAGCTGTTACTGATTAGGGCTAGAGTAGTACGCAAAAATTGGTACACCATCATCAATGTCCCTAGTTTTATTACTAAACACTTCAACAACCATACCAACAACAATAGCTTTCTTGTGTTAACAGAATTTCCTACAAATATATTTTAATTTTCTCAGTGTATCACATATTAGTGGCAAGTATATGGTGGAAATGGTGGGGCCAACCCATGTTCTAGACTTTGTGGCCCCTTAAATTAAATGTCCACTCTAGCATGTACAATTTATCAATGGTTCTACTTAGTTTATATTATCTTATGAGAATTGAGGTATAAATATCAATAGAATTGATTTGTGGATGTGGATGGTCATGAAGAGAAAGGTGAACAAAAGATTTGTTTTTATCACTCTACAAGCCCTATGGTAGAGAAGTAGGAAGTTTTGCTAAATTTAGTTAAATTTAGTATATTGATATAATAATGAAGTTGTTGTTAATATTAAAGTTGTTAATAAGGATTAAAATGGGTAGAGTTTATTTATTGGTCCAACCTGTCTTTTATTTCATTGTCAAAAATATCATGTCTACCTACCAGTATTGGTCTATCTATATAGATATATATAGATAGATCAATACTGATAGGTATATAGACGTGAATAGTTGAGCGAGAAGAAAGAGCAAAAAAAATTTAATAATGATACTGATAATGATCTTTTTTTCTTTTTTTCTTTTTTTTTTTTTTTTCTTTCCAAAAATTAATAATGATCTTACATTTTCAAGAATATCATGTGCACAAATATTAATGGTAATGACGTAATGCAGGGATAATGAGAATAAAAGGTATAAGTACTTTGAAACGGTGTTCTGTAGATCAAATACATATGATATTAAACTTCCAAACTAATTTCATATAATTAACTAAATTTGACATAGACCAAATCAGACTCACACACACACTGCCATATGCAATATATAAAATGGCTTATAAAAGAGGACTAGGGCAGTTGACAATCCATGTTAACTACTACCCAAGTCACCACGTCTTTTCACTTCTAACACTCAGATGAATGATACAATTTATTGATGGTGTATGCTGTTTGTTGGATTAATAAAAGCTAGTTATGCTGTTTGTTGGATTAATAAATGCTAGTTAGTATATTTCTTGTAATCTGTCTTTTTCTTCACCCTTTATAGTTAGACTAATTAGGACGTGACATATCATGGTGATAACTAATGGTCAACTTTAAGTTTGTGTATACAGGATTAATGAAGTTATTAGTAATTGTTTGTGTACTGCCAAAGATGGCAATGGAAAGCCCCCGGTTCTGTTTCTTGCTATATTTCTTGTTATTAATTAAGTTATTATTAATTGTTTGTGTATGCTGTTTGTTGGATTAATAAATGGTAGCTAATATATTTCTTGTTATCTGTCTTTTTCTTCACCCTTCATAGTCACACTAGCTAGGAGGTGACATATCATGGTGATAAATAGTGGTCAATTTTAAGTTTGTGTATACAGTTGGATTAATGACCTATTTATAAGTAATGACCTATTTATAAATATTTAATTCAGTTCTTTATTTTAAAAGGCATGGTTACTGTATGTTTTACTAAATTAATGAATAATGATGTATTTAATTATTAAATAAATAAAAATTCATGCCATATTGTATGTGAAAGGATAAAATAACAAATATATATATATATATATATATATATATATATATATATATATAATATTATCTTACACAAGATAGGGAAAAAAACAATATCATGTGTAAATAATCATAATGTGTTGTGAGTCTGAGTAGCAGAGTGAGAAGAAAGAGGGAAAATTTTTAATTTATTATTAATGGTAATTGTAACTATGCGAGGGTCAATTTTCAAAAGTAATATGAGAAAGTGAGTTAGTTAAATTGAGATAAGATAGTTGAAGAAGAGATAGTGACATTATTTAAAATGGATTAATTAAATGTTAGATATATATATATATATATATATATATATATATTTTTTTTTTTTTCTTGCTAGCTTACTTTTTCTTCACTCTTTCTAGTCACACTAGCTAGAACGTGATATATTATAGTGATAGTTAGGGGTTAATTTTATATTTCAGATATCAATCTTCTTTTTCGAGATTAATTTTATATCTCAGATATCAACCTTCCTTTTTTATATGCCTATCGTCTTATTCTCCATGCAAAATGATGATACTAGAATGAGGGGTAAAAGGTAATTGGGTCACTCCAAGAAATTTGAACTCAAATTTTTTTTTTTTTTTTTCAAAAGTTCAAGTAAATGTAGACATATTCACTGTATATATTTGTATATTAATTCCATTTAGTTGCTCCTGAAGTACGGAGAGCAATATATACAATTTTTATTTCAACTTTAAAATCACTTAATTTGAGTGTTTTAAACACAATAAAATTACATAGAATAAGTAGATATTAATTGATAACTGTAGTCGTACATTTTACTTTTACTTATAAAGTACATTATCATTGGAAAATAATACTAATAATAATAATAAATTAAATAAAAAAAGATTCAAATTCTCAACCTCTTTTTTAAAATAAATAAAACCGAACTAATCCATAAAAATTAAAAAAAAAATGATTATTCTTTACTAATATATATATAGCTATTCAAAGCCACTGCAACAACTTTAAATTAAATATTATAATAGTGTAATTGAAACAAAGTACGTGTTATAGTTTTGAATAAAAACCTATGACACCAATTACAATTATTGAAATATTTATAATAGCATATCATTAATGTCCTATATATTTTTGCCTTTTTCTAACCATATTTTTATCATGCACTAAAGCCCTAGGAAGTGGAGTTTCTATATGTTATTATCTTAGTGTTTTTATGCAAATTAAAAGCTTCAATAAATAGTCAAAAACGCTGTTGTTGCAACATTAGCAGCTTGAATTGAAAGAACAAAGGAAAAGAAACGATTAAAGATCAGATTATACATTTAAGTGATTAATAAATAAATAAATACTAGTAATTCGTATTCATATTGTTAGTATTTTCTTTTTATTCACAATTTGGAAAGTATAAAGAAGATCACTAGGGTAGCTCTTGGCAATCTTTTGTTCACTTTAGGTTAATTAATTTGTACAATTTTTACTTCCTTCGCAAGTAAGTAATTTTTTTATTTTATTTTTATATAATACAATCTGTTTGGATAACTAAGAGTAAAGAGAGAGGAGGGAAAAAGTATCAATTGAATTGATTTGTGGATGTTGATGGTTTTGAAGAGAAAAGTGAACTGTTGATTGTTTTCATCACTCTACAAGTCTTATGGTTGAGAAGTCATAAGAAGTTTTGTCAAATTTAGTTAAAACTAGCATACTGATATAATAATGAAGTTGTTAAAACGGAGTAAAATGGGTACAATTTATTTGTTGGTCCAGCCTTTCTTTTATTTCAATGACAAAAATATCATATCTACCTATCAGTATTGATCTATCTATATATAGATAGGTGTGAGTAGTACTAGTGTGAGAAGAAAGAGCAAAAAAATTAATAATAATACCCATAATAATCTCTCTCTTCTTCTTCTTTTTTTCTTTTCTTTTTTCCGAAAATTAATTTGAGAATATAGTGGGTACAAATATTTATGGTAATTACAATGAATGCAAGGTCAATGTAATGAGAACAAAAGTAATGATTTTTATTTATTTTTTCCTTTCCACTTGACATCATTGAAACTATAAATTGCGATCAACACAACACATTTCTTCTCACACAAAAATGAAGATTTCTCTAATCACTTTTCTTACTGTTTTCCTTCTCATCAACTTGGGCTCTTGCTATGATAATCTTCAGCTTGTGCATCAATGGACCAAGTCCTTTTGTCTCACTCAAGGCCTCACATGCAAAAACCCACTCCCAACAGACTTAACACTCCACGGGCTCTGGCCTGCGGATCCCAATGGAATCAGTGTGACAAATTGTAATTTTGTTAGATCCAACTTCGCCACAGCGGTAAGTTTTTCCTTGAATTTAATGTTTGTTTGTTTTTTTTTTTCAAAAAAAAAAAAAAAAAACTAATTCCAGTGGTTTGCATGTTTTCACAGACTCTATTCCTGGCCACTGATCTCGACCGGGTTTGGCCCTCAGTAATTCTTAACCGTCAAAACAGTGATTTTTGGTGGCACGAGTGGAAAACCCATGGCATGTGTTCAATTTCAAAATTTAACGCCAAGCAGTACTTTAAACTGGCGATTACGCTCAAGGATAGAATCAATCTTCTCGCCATTCTCGCAGCTGCGAACATAAACCCGAACAACACCATCTATTACTCAAAAACGCAGATTGAGAATGCGGTGAGCCAATCTATCGGCAACATAAGGGTTTATATTTCATGTCGCGTTGACAACAATATGAACACTTTTCTGTATGAAATATATATTTGTTTTGATTCTACCGGAACAAATTATATCTCCTGTCCAGGAAATTATGGTACTAGGGGTTGCGGGGGAGTAGCCCGACAAAGAATGATCATATTTCCGAAGTTGTAAGGTGGCCACTGATATTACTACTACTTTGTCTTTTTCTTGCGTTCGTTTGGGTGCAACACACACATGTGTGTGTGTGTGTTTGGGGGGTTTTAATTTTCATGTAATACGTACTTTGCTTTCTTGTTATGGGTACTGTATTTGCCCTTTGTTTTAAAATATTAATATATTATTTATAATAGCATATCACTAATGTCTTATATATTTTGCCTTTTTCTAACCAGATTTTTATCATGCACTAAAGCCCTAGGAACTGAAATTTCTATATGTTATTATTATCTTTGCGTTTTTATGAAAATTAAAAGCTTAAACAAATAGTAAAAAACACTGGTGGTGTTGCACAATGCAGCTTTCCAACATTAGCAGCTTGAATTCAAAGAACAAAGGAAAGGGAAACGATTAAAGACCCGATCATAGATTTAAGTGATTAATAAATAAATAAATATTTGTAATTTATATGCATATTGTAAGTAAATGCAATGATTCTATGCTTTTATTTTAATTAGTATAAATATTTTCTTTTTCTTCACAATTTGAAAAGTATAAAGGAGATCACCAGGGTAGCCCTTGGCAATCTTTTGTTTGCTTTAGGTTAATTAATTTGTACAATTTTTCGTACCTTCCTAAGTAAGTAAATTTTTTTATTTTATTTTTTATAATATAATCTGACAGTGCTCATTATTTCCAACTGAACCAAGCACTATGAAACAACAATTAAATCGACTGACATTTTATCTTTGTATTCCCTTTCTAAGTACGTGACTTGAGAGATTTTTTACTCAAAATTAAATTTATTTCTACTCTAATTCCATAAATTTCAGAACAGTGGTGCGATGGCGATGGGCCCTAATCCCGGGAGGATGATCGCCCCCAACATTACCCAGCCCATTTACAACTTTTAAAAAGGCCCACTAGGCCAGATAAAGTCCAGATCCAAGTACGAACTTGCACTCCCAAAAGACGAGAATATTCTAGGGTTTTTTCTTTCATATATATGGGGGCAGTATCCACTCATCTGAGTGCTTCACTCTTGTAATTCAAAAATTTGTTTGTGAATAAAATGAATGGCTTTTAGCCCACTCTTAATATCTTTCTTACTGTCTTTTCTGCTAGTACCATATCTAGTATTCATCAACGATAACAGTTGACTTCATTCTTAAACGTGAAGTCCTTGGCGTTCGGCCCATTGTTTCACCTGCCCTGTTGACTTTTATTTTGGTGCAAGTGTTTGGTGTTCGGCTCACAGTGACACTTGCCACTTACTTTGCTAAGTGTTTAGCGTTCGGCTAGAATGCCACTTGCCACTTTTCTCTTTTTATTTTTATTTTTTGTACAAGTGTTTGGTGTTCGACTTAGAGTGCCACTTGCCACTTGCCACTTGCCACTTACTTTGCTAAGCGATTGGCGCTCTGCTAGAATGCCACTTGCTACACTTTTTTCTTTTTTTTTTTTTTTCTTTTTTTTTTTTTTTTTTTTTTTTTTTTTTTTTTTTTGTGCAAGTGTTACGGCTTAGAGTGCCACTTGCTACTTACTTTGCTAAATATTTGGCGCTCGGCTAGAGTGCCACTTGTCACTCTCTTTGTGCAAGTGTTTGGCGTTCGGCTTAGAGTGCCACTTGCCACTTATTTTGCTAAATTATTGGCGCTCGGCTAGAATGCCACTTGCCACTTTTTAATTTTCTCAGTCAGCTTTTTACTTTCCCTTTTTTTTATTGAAACAAAATGACAATTTTTATAGATTTTGGAAATTCCGTCCATACATTTGTGGGTTCATAATTCAGCACCTTGCATAACTCGAAGCATGCATTACTTAAAATGGAATTTAACCTCCTACTGGTAGTACCTTTTTGAAGACGTGGCATTCCATAGTTTATTGACCAACCTTCCAGCCATGGTCTCCAGAACGTATGCCCTCTTTCCTATGACTTCCGCAACTCTGTACGGACCTTCCCATGGTGATATCATCTTCTTGACAATTCCAACCTTCTTCTTCAGAACTAGGTCTCCAGGTGCAAAGTTCCTATGCCTTACCTTTTTGTTGTAGCTATTCATGAGCATTTACTGGTAAGATGCAAGCCTTACTGCTGCTGCGTCTCTCTTTTCTTCTAGTAAGTCAAGGTTGAATTTCAACATGTTATCATTCTGCTCTTGATTCCATGCTAAGCTCCGAACAGTCGGAACTAAATGCTCGACCGGTATTACCGCCTCGGTGCCATATGCCATGGCAAATGGGCTTTCTCCGGTCGGAAGTCTCGGGGTTGTCTTGCAAGCCCACAGGACGTTGAGGAGCTCATCCAACCATTTCCCTTTTTTCTTCTTTAAGCTTTTTCTTTATGCAAGCGAAGATTATTTGGTTTGTGATCTCAGCTTGACCATTCGCTTGCAAGTGGCTGACTGCCGCTATTTTTTTATTGATTCCATATTCATCCAATAACTCCCTGACTTGTTTGCTGTCAAGATTAGTCCCATTGTCTATAACAATCGACCTTGGCACACCAAATCGACAAATGATAATACTCTAAATAAAGTGCCTCACTTGAGTCTAAGTCACGCTGGGATATGGTTCTGCCTCCATCCACTTGGTAAAGTAATCTGTTGCAAGCAGAACGTATTTATTCTGCGATCTGGTGGTCGGTAGCGAGCTAACCACATCCATCCTCCATTGCGCGAAAGGCCATAGTTTGACCATTACGTGCAAGTCTTCAGGTGGTTGGTGGATCAATGGTCTACACCTTTGGCATTTATTGCATTTTCTAGATAATTCCTTCGCATCTCGCGACATGTTCGGCCAAAAATATCCCTGCGTCATCGTTTTATGCGTTAGGGACCTCCCCCCTAAATGATTTCCATATACACCTTCATGGATAGTTCGTAATATCAGCCTAGCCTCTGTGGGGGTAACACATTTCAAGTAAGGTCCTAAGTAGGACCTCCTGTACAACTGGTTGTGTACTATGGCTTACTTTGCAGGGTTCGATCTGAACTTCCTTGCTTCATCCCTTTGCTCAGGTAGAACACCATCTCATATATAAGTCATAATTGGATCAATCTAGCTCAGCTCATATGGTCTGACATTCACTTGCCAAGGATCCGAACTCGATGGCTCTTCAAAGATAGACGGTTGGCACAACACCCTAATCAGAATCACCCTTGCCAGTGTTTCTCCAGAACCCGACGCGCTATATACTAACCAATCGGCGTCCTCATTATGCTCCCTCGATAATTGAATGAACTTAATCTGATCAAAACCCTTTGCCTCATGCATAACGGCAGAACAATATGTCTCCATTGTTTTATCCTTGGCTTCGTACTCCCCAGTCACTTGCCCAATGATCAATTGCGAAGCACTAAAAGCAACTAAACTTTTGGTCTTTAGTTCTTTGGCCAGCTTCAATCTAGCCAGCAATGCCTCATACTCTGTTTTATTATTGGTCGCACTGAACTCGAGCCTGATTGCTTGATTCAACATGGTGCCTTCTTGGCGTCCACAACTTAATCCCAATTCCTGTCCCGATCTGATTCGAAGAACCATCAACAAAAAGCTTCCATGAAGAATCCCCTGGATTTTAATTCATCCCGGTTTGTCACATCACACTCCAGTAGGAAATTCACCACTACTTGTCCTTTGATGGCCGTTCAGGGTTCATACGTTATGTCAAAAGAGCTCAGCTCGATTGCCCACTTCGTCATTCTCCCAGACAGATCTAGCTTATGCAGGATCACCCTTATGGGAAAAGTGGTCAGAACGACTATATGATGGGATTCGAAGTAGTGCCTAAGCTTCCTCTTTGCATTCACCAAAGACAGGATCACTCATTCGGCCTTCAAATACATTCTCTCTAGTTCGGCCATTGTTTTGCTGACATAGAAAACTGGGAACTGTTTACCCCCTTCACATCATATCAGAACGGCGCTAGTTACAATACTGGAAACTCTAAGATATAGGAAAAGCTTTTCACCTGGTTTTGGGGCAGTTAAGATTGGTGGGTTTCGCATATACTCTTTCAACTTGGTCAGTGCTTACTTTTGTTCATCCCCCCAGGATTGCTTTTCGCAATTCCTTATTGTATCAAAGAATGGCTTGCATTGGTCTGACAACTTTGAAATGAATCGACTGAGTGCCGCTATGCGCCCGGTAAGAGGTTACACTTCCTTGACTATGTTTGGTTCTGCATTCTTCAGTAGAGCCTCTGCTTGGGTTGGGCTAACTTTAATCCCTCTGCTGTTGACCACATGCCCAAGGAATTTTCCAGAGCCTACACCGAACGAGTACTTGGTTGGGTTCAACTTCATTCCATACTTTCACAGTACTCTGAACACCTCTTGTAAATGCTATAAATGATGGTCCCTCTTTCTACTCTTGATTACCATATCATCGATATAAGCCTCTACAGTCTTACCCATTTGATTCTTGAAAATCTTATTGACCAACCTCTGGTATGTGGCTTCGGCATTCTTTCGTCCGAACGGCATGACCTTGTAACAGTAGATCCCTCGTTCAGTAACAAAAGAGGTTTTTTCTTCGTTACTCGGATCCATAGGGATTTGATTGTAGCCTGAATACGCATCTAGAAAGGTTAACTGTTCATACCCAGTTGTGGCATCCACCATTTGATCAATCTTTGGGAGTGGAAAGCTATTATTCGGACAGGTTTTATTCAGGTTGGTAAAGTCAATACAAACTCGCAATTTCTTTAGCATTACAACCACGTTTGATAACCAGGATAGATATTGAACCTCTCTAATGAATTCGGCTTCCATCAATCTATCGATTTCATCGGCAATAATCTGGTTGCGCTCTGGGGTGAACCTCCACTACTTCTGCCGTACAGGTTTCACGTTCGGATTGACGTTAAGTGAGTGACAAGAGACAGAGGGGTTGATCCCTGGCATGTCCGAATGGCTTCAAGCGACCACATCTGCATTTTGAGAAAGGAAATCAACTAACTGGTGTTTTTCCTCCTCTACAAGCCTTGAGCTTACTTTCGTGATTTGATCTGGCCTCAAAGGATCAATTTGGACATCAACTAGAGGCTCTTCGGTCAACGCCGGAGGCTCCTCCTCCCCGTTTGTCCTGGGGGGAGGTTCCAATAATTGCTATTTTGGGCTAGCAGATCGGACGGGAGCTTTTCCCTTCCCTGAGGCTTTCAGAGTCACTGAGTAACATTCCTTTGCTGCAACCTGGTCCCCATGGATATATTTCCATCCGGACTCAGACATCTCATCACTTGGTGCAGGGTTGATGGGACTCATTGGACCCTATGAATCCACCCTTTCCCAATCAATAGATTGTAAGATGGATGGATCTCAACTACCACAAAGCTTTCAACTAGTTCCCTTTCAGCAGCTCGGACAAATACTTCTACTATACTGATCGGTTTTACTCGTTTTCCATCGAATCCCAACAACGGATTTTCGGTAGGTTTAAGCTTCTCAGGCTTAATCTCGAGCCGATCGAACGTGACCCTTCGTACGACATTCACATTGCTCCCTGGATCAATTAGCACCCTGCGCACTAAGCACTCTGCCACCGTCAGATTAATGACCAGAGGGTCTTCATGAGGAGTCGGAACTCACAGCAGGTCTGTTCTGTCAAATTTAATCTGTGTTGATGCATTCTGCTGGTGCATAGTGTTTACACTGCCTATTCTCCTTTTTATTTGCGCTTAGCGGAGATGCGTTCAGAGCAACTCTTCAGACTCTGTTGTCCGTTCAGGTCGGCCATGAATTGCATTGATAATTCGAATGGGCTGAGCGTTATGGTGATTCAGTTTCTAATTTCTCTTGACTTGCTCAGTTGGTCTGTTCTGCTCCTGTGCTGACCCTTGAACATATCTTGCAAATTCTCCCCTTGCGATTAGCATCTCCACTTATGTCCTTAAGTTCCTGCATTCATTAGTCTGATAACTAAAGTTATTATGAAAGCACAATGTTTAGATTGATCTCTCTGTTCGAGAGGTTGTCTGATTGGTAAGGGAGGACGAAACTTATCTTTGTTTTCTTGATACAGCCTTGCCAGAGTAACTTTGAGTGGAGTAACCAACTCTTCCTCTCGGGGCCTCTTCTCTGCCTTCCAGGAGGTCTGACGCAGTAACGGAGCTTGCTTTTGCCGGATCTTGGCTTTGGATTTCTCCTCTGTTGATATAATAGATGTCTTCTTTGCATTAGCTGTTTCTTCCTCTTCCAGATGCACGAAACCCTCAGCTCTCTTATTCAGCTCATGCATGGTCTTCGGCATATTCACCACCAGACTTGTGTTGAACGGTGTCCCTCGGTTCATTGCTAACTTGAATGCTTGAACTGCTGTGGATGGATAACACTCTATAACCATACTCTTGACAAGGCTAAACCTGGTGAGAAAAGCCTAGAGTCGCTCATCTTCGTGCTGCTTCATCAAATAGGCCTGACACATCTTTGGCCGGGCGTTTATTCCTATAGTATTGACTTATGAACTTGTCACCCAAGTCTTGGAAGTTAACGATTGAACTTTGGGCCAAATTTTTAAACCAGTTGAGCGCTGGTCCGGTCAGACTGGTAGGGAAACAATTACAGATCAAAGGATTATTCTCCGTGTTTAGAGCCAAATTCAACTGAATGTGGTAGATATGATCGATCGGGTCGGATGTTCTATCAAACAGAATGAAAATCGGCATGGAAAACTTCTTCGGATTCGGAGCGTTCAGGATCTCGGCAGTGAATGGAGAGGCAACCGTTCTTGCTGAAGAACGGAGGGCTTAATTCTCCCTTGAAAACCGTGGAGGAATCCTTTGATCTGTAAATCTCCTTTCCGAATTCCTGTAGTCATACATTGCTATGGAAGGCCGGTAAAGTGGATCCAGCGATCTTTTCTTCGTGAAATGTCTCTGCCACGGTGACGCAGATCCATGATGTCCATATTTCATAGCTTCATCTCACCTTAATCTTCCTTAATTTAGATCAAATGCTGTAGCCTCTTCTCGCATGATCCGCTCGCGATGCAGATCTAAGTGGATAGATCCCTTTCGATCTTCCACATGATGGATATTTGGCGGTAAATTGCCTGGCACAATCTCCTCGCGAGGAAGATCCACGCAATTGCTTCCTTCCGGATCACCTTGAGGAACGGAATCGGACTGCAAGACTTTCTCGCCTCCTGGAGGTGGCCGTGGGATAACCTGAACCTCCCGACGCTCTACTCCAGCTCTTAACACTGCATTCTCTTTTCTCAGGGATTCGATCATGCTCATCAGCTTATCGACCTTCGATTGCTGGACATTCTCCAATGGATTTGAGCTATCACCTCCAATCATCATTCTGGAACGGAACAAAGTCATTAACCGCAAATTCCTGATCAGATCGAGCTTCGTTAATGCGAATGCACTAGATCTGGACTCAAACGAACTAAATTCCGATCTCAATTGGTCAGATATGAATCGCTCCTGCAGTGAGCTTGTCAAATTGAGCAATCTAAACAAATTACAACTGCATAGATCAACTAAACAAATGCAGATCACAACTACGTAGATCGGATGCCAATCTCTCAAAATTAACCGGAATCAACACTCTACGGGATGAGTTATGATCTCTCCGATCTGGATTCAACTTTCAGAGATCAAGCTTCTCTTTCATGAACTAATCTTGATCGAATCAACCTTGATTGAACACAAATCAATCTTGATCGATTCCCACGGACGGCGCCATTGAAAATGCAAGAATTTTTTCTCTCTATTTTGACAAAATATCCTTACACTTCAAGAATTTTTAATCCCTTTTCCCCTCTATTTTTAGTCTATTTATAGACTATTACAAGTTTTCTGGAAGATTCCTAACTAACTCATTACATTGGGCTCATCCTCTAGGCTTTACAGTCATGGGCCTGATGACTTTCAGGGGCCTTCAGCTTCACTCTTTAGTCTTGGGCCTGAATCTGTGTGAACATGGTTCGGGCCTAAAGCACTTATCAAGCCCATTTCTTATTACGCGGGTTGTACCCGGCCCGCGCCGTTTTTGGCATCTTCAGGTTTCTAAAAAACGGAACCGGAACCGAAACTGGATCCGTATAGATTAAAACCGGTTCAATTCCATGAGAACCATTAACCATGAGTTGAGAGACAGTGGTTGAAGCTGGCGAACCCGAATTAGAACAGCAGGCGATGGAAACTGAAAGATATGGGTTTTGAACTTTTGATTATTGCAGATAGATCTGAGATATATGGGTTTTGAACTTCGGATTCTTTTAGATTTTGTAGTTTACAGTTAGAGAGAGAGAGAGAGGGCAAGTTTAGCAGTTGCAGAGTGAGAGAGGGGCAAGCTTGGAGTTGAGAGACAGCGGCTGAAGCTTGTAAACCCGAACTGGAACAGCGGGCGATGGAAATTGAAAGATATGGGTTTTGATTTTTTGAACAATCTGAAATGATATGCCAATATGGGTTTTGAACTTTTGATTCTTACAGACAGATTTGAAATATATGGGTTTTGAACTTCTTATTCTTTGAGATGGGGGAGGGTGATGACTGATGAGGAAGCCTTGAGATCGATGAGGGGGGCGATGAGAAGCTTTGAGCCTTTGAGATGGGGGGCGGCGGCGATGAGACTTAGGTTAGGAATTTGAATGAGTGAAATTGTGATGATTGTCGCACCCGGATTTTTCCCCTCCCTTTACTAAACACTTATGGGTCAGAAAAGGGATTTAATGTGACGAAGTGACTATGGTCAAATTATTATTTATTTTTAGAGTAGGCCCAATTTATTAATAATCGGAGTCGCCACCTAGCATAGGATTACGGTGCGCTAGGTCACCTATGATGTCTAAGAACTTTGGAAAAATAGATGGACACATGATAGGTCTAATTTGGGCCCTAACATATTTGACATCCACTTAGTCTACGAAAACTAGATTAATAGGCTCGGGGGTTTGGTTGTGCATGGGGAAGGTGTTAGGCATCCCACGACACCCGTCGAATACGGTTACCTTACTTTTTATATTGCATTCCTGGGAAGAAATATATGTGTAGTTTTTAAAAAGATATTTTATTTAATAATGCTTTAAAGGCTCTAATATTATCTATAGGAAAATAAGATGTTTTCATAGTTTGAGAAATATATATTTAAACATATGAGTTTTATAATAGAATATATATATTAGATTTTAAAGTGACCGAACCTAGGAGTGACCTAGGTTGCCTACATACCTCATTTCATAAAAGGTGAGGATCAAGTCAAATGTAGTTCAACTAAGCATTCATTTTAGGAGAAATGTTTTGAAGAGAAATTATAAAAATGTTTCTAAGGAAACTTATAATTTAGGAAATGTTAATAAATGAAACTTATAATAAAAAATATATATTCTTAGGAATTTGTATCTTTAGAGTGTTTCTAAGGAGACTTATAGTGTAAAGTATATATATTTGTTATTAAGGGATATTAAAATAAAATTTTATTTCAATGAAAACCTATATTTTAAAGATTAAGTTTTAAGAAACACGTATGTTAAATAAATTATATTTGTAAGGAAACTTGTATGCTTTAGGAAATTAATATTTAAAGAAAGTATATGATTTATTAAAAAAAAATATGATTTCTATAAAGATATTATTTTACAATATATTTTAAAAGATAAATTGGTAAACGAAAATATGACTTTATATCATTTCAGAAAGTTTGACTTTTAGAAAATATGATATTTAGAAAAGATTATTTCTAATGTCAAATTAATTTGTAGCAAATACTATCTCTAAACAAAAATAAGATTTTACAAAAATATGATTTTAGGAAAAGTGATTTTTTTAGCAAATATGATTTCTATTTAAATTTCATGGTTAAATCCTAAATTTTAATTTAAGAATTAAAATATCTATCATTTTAAGAATGTAGGAAAAGCTTTATAAGAAAAATAGGAAAGATTCTCAAGAGAAATGGCTTCATTGGAACGATTTATTTTAAGAATACTATCTTTTAGAAAAGTTTTATTTTAGCAAAATAACTTTTAAAATATATGATTCTAGGAAAATAACTATTTTGAAATGATATGATTTTTAGGAGAGATACGACATTTAGTCAAGATATGTTATTTTGGACTTTTATAAGGTGATATTTATATAATTTTTGTTTTAAGAAACTTAAATTTATTTGTAAATATTATTTTTGAAAAACATTCCTTTTAGAAATTATTTTTAAAATATGACAAGACAAATTCAATAAAAGGGAAATTTTCCTTTGTAAGAAAACTTTAAAGATAGTCGAAAATAGCTTAATTTAAGAGGTGAGCCTAAAAATTCCAATATTTACAATGGAAGGTGACAAAACTGATAGTAGGACCTTCATATTAGAAGACTCATTGACTGGAAAATTGGAGAGACTTAAAAATTATGTAGAAAACATTAACGTAGCAGGTTTCTATGAAATGACTTGAAAAATCATTTTTAAATGATTTATTTTCTATGATAAAAAAACTCAACAAATACAATTCCTAACTTCTTTAGGAAAGTTGATTATTTTAACTTTAGGAAAAACAAACGAACAAGTCATTATCCAGAAAATTTAATTTTAATAGAAAAATTGATGACCCACTGTAAAGTAATTATTTAGGTGACATATAACGTACCTTATTTATAAAAGAGAGATATTAAGAAATATGTGTTTAAACATAGGAGTCTCATAAAAGTATAATTTATAATGTACTAGTGAACCTATGGAAAACCTAACCTTGAAGGAATGATGAATTCCTGAGGACTTGAATTGCAAAAATGTTGATTTTATTGTTTAAAAAAACAGGCTTACTTTGAATAAGCAAATAAGGAACTCTGAGAATTCTCAAAGTGCAATAAACTTCTCTTTTTTTCTAAAAAAAGATTATGAGGGGTCGGCAATGCCAAGGAACAAAATAAATACAAATAACCTTAATAGGATTAAAGAGATTCATGGCCTAGTTATAAGACATAAACTGAGAAGTTAGAACATGAATGAGTATTTAGAGAAACCAACCATTCTTGACATTCTTAGGAAATACGATTTTTAAAGAATGATATACAATTATGATTTGTATGGCAAATATCTATTTAAGCAAAATCATTAATTATAAGAAGTTAATATGGATCTTATGATAATTCATATAAAATGTAAACATAAAGAATCAAATTGTTTTCTGATTTTTCATGAATAATTAGAACAGTATTAGACCAGTATGGCAAATAGTATTGCATATAATATGGAGTCATGTTACAAATACATAAAGAGATATTTTATATCAGCGAAAATAAATCTAACGGATGTAATATAGTTTAAATAAGTTATATGTATGTGAAAGAAAAAAGTGTAAAAAAGTACCTTTTGTACTAGATTGTTACCAGAAGGCAAACCGAAGATCAATGGACAAAAAGCTTAAGGGAACAAGGAGGGACTATGCTGCTAGAGGGTGTGTTTTTGCGAATCCCTCTGCTTCCTCCTCCTTTTCTTCTCCCCCCTTTGGTGCTTCTTGTTTTTTAATGAGATTATTGGGTAGTGCTTTGGCTCCACTTTGGATGTGGGAAAATTGCAGATGAATTCTCAGCTTCTACTGTATGCATGAAAACTGTTGAGGCTTCTATTGTATGTTTGAAGACTGTTGAGGCTATATCAAAATTTGGGGCCTCGAAATTGTTGAGGCTATATCCAATTAAATATATCCAGGGATTTCTAGAATATAAGGAGAGATTTATAGGGATGTTTGGTGTGTATCTCCCTGTATGTGCTATCGACCTCCGTTGAAATATGAATACCAAGTTCCTTTAAATAGACTCACGAGAAAAAGAATAACTCATAAGATAAGATAGAATAGATCATGTTATATATCTTAACTACTTTATTTGAATTTAAAAAATGAAACAGAAGAAGAAGTTTGACTAAAATTATCTTCCTACAACTTTTTCATATTATAAATTTTATTTCATTACCTTAGTTATTTGAAATAAGATTCTAAAATTATACTATAATGTAATTTTACTTCATTACCTTGTTTGCTGCTACCAACCACAAACTTAAGTGACCATGCCGCCACTCTACTCCACTGACTTATGTAATCAGCTCATGTTCAAACGTGGACTGATTACTTAATTTATCATTTTATTACTTATTATTTACTTTTATTTCTTTCCCTTTATTACTATAATATTTGTATATGAGCATGGCTTATGGCTACATTCTAGTGATTCTTAAGCCATGATGTGATAACTATATCATTTTTTTTTTAGTATTTATTTAATATATTATATAATTATATAAAGTATAAGAGAAGTGGGTTTGCCCAGAGCATAAGATTCTGGGCGCATATATGTATTTATATATATTTACTTCAATATCTTCTTTAGTACTATCATATTATATTATTATTATTATTATTATTATTATTTTAACTACTCTAAGGTTTTGACGCATTCTGCACATAACGGCATGATCTATTTATTCATATGAAGATCAAATTAGACCACTTTTCAAGTTTGAATGGGTTAGGAATGCAAAATTATTACTTTGCCCCTTCCTTAATCAAGTACTAGGAGTCGCATTACATTGCGAACTTGACTTTAGGTGTACTATACTATTTTGAGTCCTTCCGGAACCATTGGTGGCATCCATTTTATGATCTGGTGGTCTAATTTCTAATTTTCCTGGCTAGGCCAAACTAGTGTTACCGAAATACCCCTTCAAATGGGTAGGGGCAAAATTGGGTGTCTACAGCTGCCCCTCTTTGTTTGATGTTGTGAAGCAATGACAAACAAAGAAGTAGACATAACCCATTTTGTGCATCTGTTGGCACAAAATTGGCCACGTGTTCTTTAAGTGTGTGCATAGAACATTCTAGTCCTTCTTATGAATTAGGTCATCCATTGGGATAACACAATAAGGGTGTGTTCTGGAAATATATATTTAACACACTAGAGGTGCTTATTCTGATGAATGGCACTCTAAGGCTTTTATTGGATATATTTGGAATTAGACTTAGCTCGCTACGGGTATGTTATTGGCACATGATTAACACACTAAGGGTGCATTTAGAAAAATGTTTGGCACACTATGGAATTTGCCAGTTTATCATTTGGTGAGTGGAAAGGCAACTTTGTTTTTGGAATATTCACTAGGCAAGTAAGATATGTAGGATGTTTGTACAAATTTCGATATTACCTTTTCTGTATCGCCTTGTAAAAATATAATCTTACCATGCTATGATGATATGAATGTTCTTACTTGTAATATGTCAAGTTTGATCAGTAGTGAATAGCAATGGAGATGTGGTATACCATATGAGGGACCATTGAGATTTCAGAAATAATGACTTCCTGTTTGAGATGAGGATGGCAAGGATGGCAATGATGGTGATGCTTGAGCTGAAAAGGGTTTTGATTGCATTGGCAGTGACTGAGTTTCAAGGTGGATATGCCACTTTTGTCGCTTTTATTTTCCTTTCCTTTTTCTTCTATATGTCATGTCTATTTCTTTGCCATGACGAGGAGAGTAAAATTAAAGTAATCATAAGAGTTGCTTGTTTTGGCTTTACACTTGTCGACTAGATGTAACCTTATTTAAGTGAAATCCTTCTTTAGGTGTAGGCTTTTGTACATCTTCTCCTTGTTGCTCATGTGGTTACCCATACTTAGTTAGAACTTGACACCATTCCATACCATAGGTGGCATGTGTCATTTCATTGAGTTGCCTAGTGGCTTCAATTAGTGGATGGAGCTTTCATGGTCTCTTTTGAACATCACACAGCTTCTTGACGTGGCGACCTGTAGAAAGATTATTAATGGAACTTATAGGACTTTATGTACCTGCCTGAGTGCATTGTCAGTTTGCTTAAAAACAAATTATATTATATGCAAAAAGATTAGAAATATTTATTCTCATAATCCTTTAGTAAGGAAAGATCTTAAAAACCAAAAATTAGTGGGAAAAGAAACAAAAAATAGATGCATTATGGGCACCAATTTACACTTTGAATATGAGCAAGATGATATATCTTCTGAGCTAGGACAATGAGCATGCCATTGGTGCAATATGTAAATATAGAGACTTAGGTTCTATGATCTATTTTAAGAATGGCTGAGCGTGTGCTTTAGCATACAACATGTATATGAATGTACTATTCTAAATGTAATGAATGTAAAGTAATTAATACGATAATTAGCTTTATTTATTTAACATCATAAAAAGGATACTGTTCTCCTTGTCTGTCGATTGTCCATTACTTTCTTGAACATGACTTTTGACATATTGCTTGATTCCTCCTCCACGGGTCATCACCTTTGATTTATCGCTTGACAACACCAGAATAATTATAGAGTGATGGAGTTTGGAAGGTGGATTAACCTTACTTAGAATGGATCCCAAATTGGCTATGTATCTTGATAGTGTCAAGCATCAGGTTATTCATAGTTCCCTCTTGAAAAATGTTGAAACTTAAAGGGCTGGTTCGAGGGTAGGGCAAATGGTAGGATAAATGATGACCTAAATAATTGTATGACCAAATCCAAGTGTAATATAGGTTGACAACTATAAGTAGCATGGTGTAAATCGGGTCAGACGTAGTTTTATCTAAGGACCAGTAGGGTGAGATTTATTTATTTTAGGACCATATTGTTGCACTTAGCGCCCTTTCAGGTTTTCACTGAATCTGGTCTACCACTTTTGCTCTCAACGTCTCAAAAGAGATTTTCGTTAAGACTGGTTGCATTTTTACCCTTGGCGCCCATTCTTGGGTTTTCACCAAGTCCGCCTTTTGCACTTTTTTACCCTCAGCGCCCTTAAGTGGGATTTCACTGAGTCTGGCTTCTTTTTTATTCAGGAGGTGGTCGACAACTTACAAGTAGCATCAATTCTTCCACCCTTTGATCTAGTATCCATATGTGAACCCATTCTAGGGAAATCTGCAAAAATATTCTTCATTGTAGAATCGCAACTTGTTGAACTTTCTTCAAAAATGTACTGCCCTAGTTTGAGGGATAATAACAAATATTGCTCATTCTGTGAGACTTTAATAAGCAAGAGTTTTCAATTTCTGGTGATCTTTGCCAATCGAAGAAAACTTTAATTAGGACCGTAACGTAGGCTAGGTATATAGGAACCAAAAAAAGATATTAAGGCTCAAATATATTATTTCCATATGAGGTTCATAAACCGTGATCACTATAAAAATGAATTGCCCCTGCTTGGGCTATGTTTTCTCATGTTAATCTAGATGAAATTTTTTATAACTAAGCAATCATCCTTAATCAGAGAGAACTTTATGTAAGTTGTAGCATGGCCATAGGTTTAAAGTGATGGAAAAAAAAATGTATGAAGGCCCAAAATTAATGTGAATTGGGAGTAAACTGACCAATGATCATTTTTCATCAACTTGTGCTTTTGTTTTTGTGTCCTTCATCTTGGTTTTTGACCGTTCTTCGGAGTTTAGCTTGACTTTTCTTCTTTGCCCAGGTGCTTGATTTGCCTTTTTGGGCATCTTTGTTTGATTTTTATTTTGAGCACCTTTGCTTGATCATTCTTTGGGCACCTTTGCTTGATTCTTCTTTGGGCACCTTGTCTTAATTTGTATTCTTCTTGTTTTCACTTTCTTATAAAAGAATGGCATGTAATGATCATTGGTAGGTTATGAAGAAAGAATGTAACAAAGCTTTATGGGCTTGTCAAAGGAAATTATGATGAACTATGGATGATATAAATGATGGCCTCTCTTCATTTTAATTCGGATTGCTTAATTATAAAAAATTTCAACTAGCCTAACATGAGATTATAAAATATTACCTCAAAATTTGCTCCAGTGTAGGGTGTGATCATCGGTGGGCTTTATGAAATGGGAATTTATTATAGCACGAGGGGCTAGCAATAGATAATAGTGTATAGGATAGCAGAAATGATGGCCTCCAGTCCTTTTAGGTATAATCACATATGCATTGAAGTTCTTGCTTATTAGCATCTCACTGTCTTAATATGAGCAAAATTTACTTGATTATTACTTTCGAACATATGTAGTGATCTTTAGCTAGACATAGTGGTACATATCTTGACCTTCAATAGATAATTTTTCTGTGGTAACCGAGCTTAGGGAATGACCAAAGCTGCCTACGTATCTTGATTATGTCAAGAATCATGTCATGTGTAGCTCTATGATTGCCTTGATCCTGAGAGTCTGCGGCTTGAGAAAAAAAAAATACTTTGATTGTTGAATATGACCTCAATTTTGAAAGTCTATAACTTGAGAAAAATGCTTTGATCGTTGATGACAGTCTTGGTCTTGAGATTCCGTGACTTGAGAGAAATACTTTGATTATTGATAATTTTGATAATGAGAGTCTGTGGCTTGAGTGTGATAAGCTTTTCTTGAATTCTTCATGTATGTATTGACTTCAAATAAGATGGTAGAAAATTTGATCACTTTCTTCTGTTATTGCTCGGTAGGTATGTGACCGATGTTGATCTCTGCTAAGATCGATTCTGTAATTTATCCACTAATGTTGTCTGTCTCCTTCAAAGTCAAAGTTTTGGGGGGTGGGTTGGGTGACTGTTTATGTCCATGATTTCTTAAGATGTGTCAATTGAGTCTTCCTTGGTCAAGGCCCATTAGCTTGAAATCAAGCTTTATATCAAGATTCATGTTCGTCTAGAGTGATGACAATGATGTCCCAAGGATTACAACATTCCCTATATGAAAAGAGGGATATTAATAATATAATATCCGTGTTATTTTTATAGGCAAAATTGGAGCTACACAAATGTCATTATCAAAATTGAAGTTTTATGAAACTTATTAAAGTATAACATAGGCATTATGGTAAAACTAGATATTTTTTAAAAAAATGAGAGTATTAATAATATAATATCAAATTTATTTTACTAAACAAGATGGAGCTTTACAAAAGATATTTATCAAAATTGGAGTTTTATGAAACTTATAATAACAGAAATGATAAAACACATGCATAACACTATGCTAAAAATAAATGCTTAGGAGCCCTGAAAATAGAGTTATTTATTTATTTTATTTATTTAATGAGGGATATTAATGATATAATATTTGAGTTATTTTACTAGATAAAAATTCAGTTTTATGAAACCCCTTTTACAAAATTGAAGTATTACGCAACTTATTCATTATAAAACAAATATAGAAATAATATATATATATATATATATATATATATATATATATATATATATATATATATATAAAATATGATGCTAAAAGTAAATGCTCAGGAGAAAGTCGCGGGGCTTTCTCCTTTTACCAAAGTTTCGTTACGAGTAAGGATACTGATTCTGACTTGCTTGACTTGTGTTTTGTCTATGGAGGGGTGAAAACTCAAGTTTTGACATCAGCTGCCTTAAAAAGAGCTCCAAGGTTCATATTAGAGAGTCCCTCAGTCCAGTCTGCAGGTAATTCTGCTAGTGTTCTTGCTTTCTTGCTGCTGTGGATGCCATTGGACGATATCTGCATTTGAGACAAGCTAAATGTTTAGGTAACTAATGTCTTCAATGGATTTGACCTCTCCCTCAAGTCTACGGTCTCGAGGTTGATATCATCATGCTTAGGAGCAGGCATGTCTTCTTGAACTATGGGTGCCTTCCATTCATCGGTAGGATCAAGAGAAGCTTGTCTTTTAACCACCATAGGAGGGATGATTTGGCTGTTGTGTGAATTGAAAAACTCTTGGGCAATGCTGGCTAGTTTAACAAGATCCTGTGATAGTTTGTTGAAAGCTTCTTGATTGACTCCATGGTCAGTGCCTGTCTTGTTGGATTAAATACTTGCAACTATAAAATAAAATATAACTGCTTCTTTGGAGCAATGTTGTTAGCTTGTTAACCACTTTAAGAAGAAAAAGAAAAATGAAAATGAATTAGTATTAATGAAAATTATTTGCCTTATGTAATGCATGTCTTAATGGTAGTTTTCCTTTATAAAGGAACTCTATATATGAAATGTAGGAGTTGGAGGGATAGGCCTTCTCCTTGGATGGAAATTTTTATATCTTGTTGATATTACAAGAAATAAAACTCATACAAACTGCCCCAGTTAGGGGCTTAGATTACAACCTTGAAATTGGAATATAGGAAAATAAACTGTCCTATACAACTATGGTTTTTTAAACAATTTCTTTTCTCGAAATCTTCTTACTTATTGAAGACCCATTCTTTTAATTTATGGGGTACCTACAATATATGAATGCATAGAATAATGTCTTAGGGTTGTGAATAACCCTTAGACTTGATTGGGTAGGTTTTCTTAACTGAGACTAAATATGGTAGTATCTATTATGGTTTATTTATACATAGAAATTTAAATATGCATGAAAAATAAAGATAAAATTAGAGGTTAGTTAAATAACAAGATATCCCTCTCTTTTAGTGTCCTAAATGCAGCATTTATACTATATGCAGCATGAGGTTCATGGTTGGCTAATGCAACCTAATAAGGTTTGGTCCTCGAATCTTCAAACCTCCGGCCACTTTCTTTTTCCCCGAGGAAGTGAAAGTGGGTCCATCTTGGGTTGGTGATTCGAGCGAGGGAGGTTCCGCTGCGCTACCATTGCCTCTGGCATGCGCAAGTGTCCAATGGGCAGCCAGCATACATACCCCTTCTATCTAACTTACAAGGTAAAATAGGGTTATGCGATGCAAAATGAGTGTAGTGTGTGTAGTTAAAGAGAGGCAAACATGTTTTTATAACAATATAATAATTATTTAAAGCATAAAAACAATTCAATAATATTAAAAATATAATAATTCAATAATATGAATAAAAATAAGATTTTATGAACAAAACATTATGTTAAATGGGTAAAAATGAATATTATCATATTATCATTAAATAAAATGCAATATGATGCAATAAAAGGAATGCAATATAAAAATGTTTTTAGGCTTAAACCCACTTGAGCGTATGCTTGTCCCCAGCGGAGTCGCCAGCTGTCGCGCCCGGGTTTTTCCCCGCCTCTCTAAGGGTCATACTAAACACTTATGGGTCAGAAAAGGGGTTTAATGCGACGGAGTGATTATGGTCAAATTATTATTTATTTTTTAGAGTAGGGCCAATTTATTAATAATCGGAGTCGCCACCTAGCATAGGATTATGGTGTGCTAGGTCACCTATGATGTCTAAGGATTTTGAAAAAAATAGATGTACACATGAGAGGTCCAATTTGGGCCTTAATATATTTGACATCCACTTAGTCTACGAAAACCAGATTAATAGGTCTGGGGGTTTGGTTATGCATGGGAAAGGTGTTAGGCACCCCACGACACCCGTGAAACACAGTTACCTTATTTTTGTATTGCATTCCAAAAAGGTAGTTTCAATACTTAGAGATGTTTTATTCAATAATGGTTTAAAGGTTCTAATCTTATCTATAGGAAAATAAGATATTTTCATAGTTTGAGAAATATATATTTAATCATATGAGTTTTATAAGAGAATATATATTTTAGATATTGATGTGACCGAACCTAGGAGTGACCTAGGTTGCCTACATACCTCATTTCATAAAAGGTGAGGATCAGGTCAAATGTAGTTCAACTCATATTTAATAAATATCTTATGAGAAATTAAAGAATAAATATTTCTAAAGAAAACTTGTAATTTAGGAAAAATATACATATTCCAACTAGATTTGTATTTTAAAGGTGTTTCTAAGGAAACTTTATAATTGAAGAAAGTATGTCATGAGGAAACTTCTATCTTCACAATGTTTCTAAGGAACCTTTATTATTGAAGAAAATATATATATTTGGAAATAAATTTGTATCTTTAAAATGTTTCTAAGGAAACTTTGTTATTTAAGAAAGTACATATATTTGTGAATAAATTTGTATCTTTAAAATGTTTCTAAGAAAACTTGTAATATATATATATATATATATATATATATATATATATTTCTAAGGAAACTTATGCTACGTTTGGTGTGCAGGAATGGTAGTGGAAGGTGGCGGTAGTGGTGGTAGTGGTGGCAGTGGCGGTGGTGGAAGGTGGTGGCGGTGGCAATGGTGGAAGGTTGTGGCGGTGGCAATGGTGGAAGGTGGTGGTGGTAGAGGTGATAGAAGGTAGTAGAAAGTGATGGAGGTGGTGGAAGGCGATGGCGGCAGCGTTGGTGGTTGTGGATGGCGGTGGTAGTGAAAGGTGGTGGTGGTGGTAATGGTGGCGGTGGCGGTGGTGGTGGCGGTGGCGGTGGTGAAAGGCAGTAGCGGTGGTGAAAGGCAGTGGTGGTTGCGGCAAACGGTGGTGAAAGGCGGTGGCGGTGGTGAAAGGCGGTGGCGGTGGTGAAAGGCAGTGGTGGGCAGTGGTGGTAGTGGTGGCAGTGGCGGTGGTGGAAGGTGGTGGCGGTGGCAATGGTGGAAGGTGGTGGTGGTAGAGGTGATAGAAGGTAGCAGAAAGTGATGGAGGTGGTGGAAGGCGATGGCGGCAGCGTTGGTGGTTGTGGATGGCGGTGGTAGTGAAAGGTGGTGGTGGTGGTAATGGTGGCAGTGGCGGTGGTGGTGGCGGTGGCGGTGGTGAAAGGCAGTAGCGGTGGTGAAAGGCAGTGGTGGTTGCGGCAAACGGTGGTGAAAGGCGGTGGCGGTGGTGGTGGTGGCGGTGGTGAAAGGCGCCGGCGGTCGTGGTGGTAGCGGTGGTGAAAGGCGGCGGCGGTGGTGGTAGTAGCGGTGGTGAAAGGCGGTAACGGTTGTAATGGTGGCTGTAGTGGTGGCAATAGCGGTGGTGAAAGGCTGCGGTAGTTGTTGCAGCAAACGGTGGTGGTAGCAGTGGTGAAAGGTGGTGGCGGTGGTGGTGGTGGAAAATGGTGGGCGATGGTGAAAGTTGGTGGTGGTGGAAGGCACTGGTAGCGGTACGGTGGTAATGAAAGGTGAAAGGTAATGGTGGTTTTTAGATTTGGAATATGAGGGTGTTTTGGGAAGTCGATTTTTAAAAATAAATTAATTGGGAATCCTAGGTTTTGTTGTGGAATGGATTTTCATTCTTAGGAATGGATTTTCATTCCAATGGAATGGCCATTCTCACTTTAAGTTGCATACCAAACAAAGAAATGTCTGGAATAGGCATTCCATTCCATTCCTGCCATTCTCACTTTAAGTTGCATACCAAACAAAGAAATGGCTGGAATAGGCATTCCATTCCATTCTTGCACACCAAAAGTAACATTACAGTATAAATAAGTATATTTATAAGGAAAGCAAATATATATTAAATTTGTATTTTTTAAAATATATTTTTTAGGAAAATTATAATTTAAGAAGATATATGTATATTTCTTAGAGAATTTGAATTTTTAAGATCACTAGCTCTTAGGAAAGCTTAATTTTAAGAGAAAAATAATTCATAAGTAAATTTCCTTCCAAGAAGAATAGCTTTTAGAAAAAGTTTTATTTTTAAATTATGTCTTTTACCAATATTTGATTTTTAAAAGAACATTTTCTATAAAAAGGTTTATTATTATTTTTTTTTTAAAATATGATTTAACATTAAGAAACGATGGTTTTCGCTATTCTTGATTCATACTCTCCAAAAAACAACTTTTGGCAATAGCTAAGTCTATTGTTATTGGGACCACTTAATTCTCAAAATAATACAAGTTTTCAGTACAAGCATGGCACACAAATTCAGTGATGGGTCACCGGACAACATATAAAGAGTCATGGCAAAGAATTATATAAAGAAAAATAGTTGGCTAAAGACGATTATATAAGCAATTTTTTTATTTTCCAAATTAGCTCGGTGAAATTAATTAGAAGATGGAGCTTAGGAGTCCTAAAAAATATTGAATTCTAGTAAGAATACTATCTTGATATTTTAAACAAATTTTTATTAAAAAGGAACGTGAATTTTGGTTTGAAAAACCGAGTTTTTTTTTCTTAGGAAATACGATTTTTTAAGGATAATAACAAGAATAATTCAAACTAATAATAATATTAACCTAAATTTATTTTTTAGAGAGCTTTTAAGAAACTCAATCACTATGCTCAAATTGCCTCACAAAAGAAGTTGCGAGTTTTTAACTTTTTTAAAAAATATATTATGAACTCAAGCCTTAAAAATGGGGACAATAATTTCCAGGTTGTATAAAATAGTAATTAAATATTATTAGTTATTAGGACCGAACAATGCATGAAAAAGATGATGGTTACTTATAACCATTAAATATTATTTGTACTAGTCTGAAATAAGAGTTTGAATAATACACAGATGGATGGACAGTAACAAAATCATTAACATGCAACAAGCTCATAATGTATTTTTTTACTAAAATAAATTATAATTTTGAATAACAACCATGGTGTTATGAGATCATATTTTTTTTGGAATATTCCAATTCGTTATATACCACAATCTGAGCAATATAATTACTGTTGGCATAGCAAATATTATTGCATATAATATAACAAATACATAAATAGATATTTTATATGGATGCACAGGCAACAATAAATTTAACAGATCATAGTTGTATGTACACGAAGGAAAATGCCTTTTGTCTTTGATGTGTAGTTTGCTTATACCAACTTTTAGGAATGGATCACCACCAGTCAAGAGGGCTAACGAGCAGAATCACCACAACCGAAATGCTAAAGATCAAATGGGCAAGAGAGAAACTATATTACTAGAGGTGTATTTTTTTTTGCGTATCTCTCTGTGCTTGTTTTCCTTTTCTCTCTTTTTTCTCCTCCCCAAATATGAATACAACTATCGTTTAAATAGACTCATAAGAGAGACCAAATAACTGATGGGATAAGATATCTATCTTAACAAATTTATTTATTTGAATTTTAAAAAATAAAACAGAATAAGAAGATTGAATTATCAACACCTTTATTTTACTTTTTTATCATTATTTTTTTCCTTTCCTTTTTTATATTTCTATTGTCTTAATATATATATATATATATTTGGTCTTATCCTTGTGGCTTAAGGCTACGACCTGAATGGGTTTCAATTAACAAAAGTTAATATTTATTTATTTACTTAGTTTTTATTTTTATATTACTTAGTATTTTATATTATTTTCTTCATTTAATATTTATTAATATTTTTTCAACACTCAGGTTTTGACGCATTTTGGATACAATAGCAAGGTCCATATTTTATTTGATAATTATATTAGACCGCCCTTTTCAAATTTAATCAAACTTGAATAGGTTAGGAGTGCAAAATTACTATTTTGCCCCTTTCTTGATCAAGTGACAAGAATTACATTGCGAACCTGACTCTAGGTGTACTCTAATGTTTTGAGTCCTTCCAGAACCATTGGTAGCATCCATTTTATAATCTGGTGGTCTGATTTTCTAATTTTCCTAACTTGGCCAAACTAATATCGAAATACCCCTTCAAATGGGTAGGGGCAAAATTGAGTGTCTACAATGATTGATAGAAATTGTCAAATGATGACCATGTGGTTTAGTGTGGACCATGTGGCTGCCTCTGCATCAGTGACTTTACTTTTGGTGCATTTAGTAACTTTAGACTACTAATATGTATAAAATTAAATATATAATACATACATATATATATAAGGTTCCGGTTCTTACCGGTTCCTTCGGGGTAGAACAGGAATCGGAACCGTATGTTCACGGTTCCTAAATTTGGAACCAGGACCAGAACCGGAACCGGAATCGTGAGAACCGGTAAAAATGGTTTCGGTTCTTACGGTTCCGGTTCCGATTACACGGTTCCGGTTCTTTTGTGCACCCTTATCAAAAACACAAATCGAGAATGCGGTGAGCCAATCTATCGGCAACGTAAGGCTTTACATTTCATGTCGCGTTGACAACAATATGAACACTTTTCTGTATGAGATATATTTGTTTCGATTCCACTGGAACAAATTATATCTCCTGTCCAAGAAATTATGGTACTAAGGGTTACGGGGGAATAGCCCGACAAAAAATTATCATATTTCCAGAGTTGTAAGGTGGCCACTGATGCTACTGTTACTTTGTTTGTTTCTTACGTTCGTTTGGGTGCAGCGGTTAATTTTCATGTAGTACGCACTTTCCTTTCCTGTTATGGGTAGTGTATGTGGCCCTTTGGTTTAAAATATTAATATATAAAATAAATAATGTGGCTGCTTACATACAATCTTTATTTGGCTGCATATACGTATGGCTAGTGTTGTTAGTGTTGTTGCTTATTTAGTGCCTTCAATTCCATATTTGGCTGCATATATGGTTATTGTATGTTTTACTAAATTAATGAATAATTATGTATTTAATTATTAAATAAATAAAAATTCATACCATATATATATATTTCCTATTTTATCTTTTCACATATATATATATATATATATATATATATATATATATATATAATATTGTCTTACACAAGATAGGGAAAGAAGCAATATCATGAGTAGATAACCATAATGTGTTGTGAGTCTGAATAGCAGAGTGAGAAGAAAGAGAAATTTTTTTATTTATTTATTATTAATGGTAATTGTAACTATTCGAGGGTCAGTTTTCAATATGAGAAAGTGAGTTAGTTAAATTGAGATAAGACAATTGAAAAAGAGATGACATTATTTAAAATGGACTAATTAAATGTTAGGGTAAAGTACACTGACACCCCCTGAGGTTTGGGATAAGGACAGCCAGATGAAACTTAGCCTATTTTGGGACAAACACACCCCCTCAAGTTTGATATAATAACCAAAGACACCCCAATGGTAATGAGTTGACATTTCTGCCATTTGACTTTTATATTGACCAAATTGAATGTTGAAATTACATTTTTAACCTCTATATATATATATATATATATATATATATATATATATATTTATCTCTCAATAATCTGTATATACACATATAATCAACGGAAAGGAACCCGCCGACGTATGATTATAGTCATCGGCAATTCCGGGAAAATTATTAAACAATTTGAATGCGAAATCAGAGCCAAAATTAGGGTCGAAGTTATGATAACCCGTTGCCTTGAGCGTGTAAACATCATTGGCTATCCAGGTATTTACAAGAAGATCACACAAGAAGAGGAGTGCTATGTATCACAATCTCAGGAGGCTCTGGTTAATGTTTTTGAGAGGGTTGCAGTGGTGGGACAGATTGGTGTGCTTATGGGGAAAAGAGGGACCATTGTGGATTGAATTTGGAGGAGTTATGGTGCCAAAATATAGCTTCTTTCAGCGGAGCAGTTTCAGACTTGTGTGTCTCCGACCGATGAGTTGATTCGGGATGAGAATTTGTGCCCAGTTTGTTCGGTGGTTGCTAAAATATGATCATAAGTAATATATATTAGAAAGTAAAGAGAATTTCTATTTTTTCTTTAAACGAAATTTATCATATCCTTTTTTTTTATTATTTTTTATTATTACACATTGAAACTAATAGTCAATAAAATTGTTTCCATCTTTAAAATTTCTCATTAACAAATATAATTTGTTATTTATTTTTTCTTTTTTAATTTTCTTTCTTTCCTTATTGGTATATATGTAAATCTTCTGGAATAATTCATTCTCGGATTACACCCAAAATGTGTGTGTATATATACGGAGTATATATATTATTGGTCTGGTCTCAATTATAAACCAATATATATCAACTTATTTTTTTCGTCTATTGCAAAATTAAATTATAGAAGAAAGAATTTCAAACAAATAATGAAGAAAAACAGAGTTTTGCTTTATAATGGGTATTGATTTGATGCCCATATCATTCTTTACTAATAATGGTTTTGATTTCGCATTCAAATTGTTAAATAATTTTCCCGGAATTGCCGATGATTCTAATGGTTTTGAGTATACACATAATAATCTGAATTTGACGTTGGCTTCATGATGATGGGTTTTGAGCAGTTTCAGACTTGTGCGTCTCCGACCGACGGAGCAGTTTCAGACTTGTGGATTGAATTTGGAGAAGTTATGGTGCCAAAATATAGCTTGTACACATAATGGTTTTGACTCTAATCTGTATATACACATAATAATCTGTGGCCTGCTCCTCGCCGGCGTATGATTCTTGTACAGAGCTTCGACAAGTCCATGGCGGAGAGCTCCGCCGACGGCCGTGGCCCACTCCTCGCCTACGCATGATCTTCCACAGAGCTCCGGCTTTTCCATGGCAAAGAGCTCTGCCGACAGTCGTGGCCCGCTCCTCGCCGGTCAGTCTAGCTTCACCGCCGATATATTCAATCCATGCTCTCCGTGAAGCCATCGCCGGGCAGTATTTTACCGGTTCAGTCCATGCTTTTCATTATGCATAAAAGGTTCCGGCAAAGGGAGCCGACAAGGTGCGGCTCAATCTTAATCCCACCAGTATAGGCTGGTTGGAAAGATGGGTTTTGATGATGTGAATATCAATCTCAATCCCACCCCAATCAAACCTCTGAATCAATTGAAAATTTTGCTCCTCCTCTCACCAACAACCCAGTTGTTCTTCTGATTTCATCAATTGGGTTTCGATTTGGGTACCAATTCAAGACCTTGATGCCCAACATCTATCGCCTGATCAATAACGGGACCTCTGAACTAATTCAAGACCGAATGGTCGGGTGTGGCGTTTCGGCTTGTCGTCCTCGCTGTCGTCTTCTCCGCCGCAGGCAGTACTGCCCCGACCTCTCTGATTGCTTCTCCGCCTGCTCCCCCAACCTCCGACGCTCCTGCTTCGTCTCCCTCCGGTATTGTCGTGCCTAGATTGACGATCAGTGGATCTATTGTTGGTGCTGGTGGTCACTGTTGTGTGGGGGTATATATATATATATAAGGGTAATTTGGTCCGTTAAGTATTTTAAAATTTTATAATTTAAATTAATAAAATAGAAAAGGGTAAAATGGACTTTTCACATGTTTTAAGGCCCTGTTTGGATGGCAAATTTAACAAGGGGGTGTGATTGTCCAAAAATAGCCAAACTTTCATCTGCTTGTCCTTACCCCAAACCTCAGGGGGTGTCTATGTACTTTACCCTAAATGTTATATATATTTCTTACTAGTTTATTTTTTCTTCACCCTTCGTAGTCACGCTAATTAAGACGTGACATATCATGATGATAATTAAGGATCAATTTTAAATCTCAGATATCAACATCCCTTTTGAAATGCCTATCATCTTATTCTCTTGATTGTATTCCTTCTTCTTCTTCCTTATAGTATAGTTCTCTTATTGGTGTTAAAAAAAAAAGAAAGAATGAAAGGTAAAAGGTCATTGGGTCACTCAAAGAAATTTGAACTCCTTTTTTTTTTTTTTTTTTCTTTTTTCTTTTTTCTTTCTTTCTTTTTTTTTTTTTTTCATCATCCAATGAGGAATCTTAAGACTTCAAAACCACCCAATTTGAGTGTTTTAAACACAATAAAACTCCATAAAATAAGGGGGTATTAATAACTCTGTACATACATTTTACTTATATTTATAAAGTGCTTGATCATTGAAAAAATAATACTAATAATAATAAAAAAATTAAATACAAAAAAATTCAAACTCTCAACCGCTTCTTTAAAATAAAAATAAAAAACTGAACTAATCCATAAAAATTAATATATATATATATATATATATATATATATATATTAATCTTTCCTAAAACATATATAGTTATTCAGAGCAACTGCAACAACATTAAAATATTAAAATACTATATTTGAAACAAAGTAGTTGTTACAGTTTGGAATAAAAACCTATGACACCAATTACAATTATTGAAATATTTATAATAGCATATCACTAATGTCCTATATATTTTGCTTTTTTCTAACCAGATTTTTATCATGCACTAAAGCCCTAAGAACTGAAATTTCTATATGTTATTATCTTTGCGTTTTTATGAAAATTAAAAGATTCAATAAATAGTAAAAAACACTGGTGTTGCACGATGCAGCTTTCCAACATTAGCAGCTTGAATTCAAAGAACAAAGGATAGGGAAACGATTAAAGATCTGATCATAGATTTAAGTGATTAATAAATAAATAAATATTAGTAATTCATATGCATATTGTAAGTAAATGCAATGATTCTATGCTTTTATTTTAATTAGTATAAATATTTTCTTTTTATTCACAATTTGAAAAGTATAAAGGAGATTACCAGGGTAGCCCTTGGCAATCTTTTGTTCACTTTATGTTAATTAATTTGTACAATTTTTTCTACCTTCGTAAGTAAGTAAATTTATTTTTATTTTTTTATAATACAATCTGTCTGGATAACTAAGAGTAAAATATGAGGAGGGAAAAAATATGAATAGAATTGATTTGTGGATGTGGATGTGGATGGTTTTGAAGAGAAAGGTGAACCGTTAATTTGTTTTAATCACTTTACAAGTCCTATGGTAGAGAAGTCAGAAGAAGTTTTGTCAAATTTAGTTAAAACTAGCATATTGATAGATAAATGAAGTTGTTAATATGGATTAAGATGGTTACAGTTGTTAATATAAATGACATACTTTTCCTTCTCATTTCAAGAATCTGTTTACATACTTATTTATAAAGGGTATACATATGATTCATTATAACAAAGATACGAATGTGATAAAGAGTAATAAAAATGATATATGATTCATTACAATAAATATACAAAATCGTCCTTGTTAATTTCCTGTTATCTTGAATACTATTTCATGATATGGTGAATTTTTCTCATTTTATTCAAGAAAAGTGGGGAGTTGTAATGAAATTGATCAACTGTTGCTGATTATGGCTAGAGCAGAATGCAAAAATTGGTACACTATTATCAAAAACTCTAGTTTTGTTACTAAGCACTTCAACAACCACACCAACAACAATAGCATTCTTGTGTTGACAGAATTTCCTACAAATATATTTTAATTTTCTCAGTGTATCATATATTAATAGTAAGTATATGGCAGAAATGATGGGGCCAACCCATGTTCTAGACTCTGTGAAACTGTTTTGTCTATTATTTTTTAATAAAATTATAAACAATTAAAAAATATATAAAAATATAAATTCTATAAATTACAAAATATTCATCACACGTGGCTTTTACTAATATATATATAGACATGAGTAGTAGAGTGAAAAGAAAGAGCAAAAAAATTAATAATACTACTGATAATGATCCTTCTTCTTTCTTTTTTTTCAGAAATTAATAATGATCTTTCATTGTCAAAAATATCACGTGTAAAAATATTAATGGTAATTACGTGCGTAATGCGGGGTCAATGTAATGAGAATAAAATAAATTATTTTTTTTTGTTTTTTTTCCACTTGGGTAATTAACATGGATTGTCAACTGCCCTAGTCCTCCTTTACAAGCCATTTTATTATATGTTGCATATGGCATTGTGTGCGTGAGTAGTCTGATTTGGTGTGTCAAATTCAGTTAATTATATGAAAGTAGTTTTGAAGTTTAATATCATATGTATTTGATTTATACAAATAACTAAAGAATGCAAATCAAAACAACTTGTCAGCTGCCCAAGTCCTCCTTTATCAGCCAAGAATTCAAATGGCTTATATATATAATCCACACAACTGATAAAAGGCAAAAGGAATTAAGTAATGAAATTTAGTTTATCGCCAATAAACAAAAATAACAAAATAGAATATGGGATTTTCCCTTGTCATACTAGATGGGAAATAAATCAGAAATTTCGAAATCAGATGCTTTTCAACACCAACGCATGGTTTAGAAAAGTTAAAAATTTAATCTACGTTAGACAATGTCTGATTTTATTTTAGGAATCCATCCATCACCATCCCGGTTGATCAATAACATCTCGGGCCTCCTTAAGGTTTCAAAATCATTAATTTTCTGAGTCTTTGGATCAAAAATGTTTGTAGGAAATTTTATCAATACAAAAAGGCTATTGTTGTATAGGTGTTATTCTCATTTACAGAAACTCAAATATTTATTTATATACCTTTTTAAAAATTCAAGCAAGCAAATACACTCACAATATTATACTTAACAACGCTTCAAGACTCAACCTTTCAATTGAAGATGAAAAATCATATCACCCCGTCCTAATTTGTTATGATATTTTTGGGATCAAAATTAGGTTTTACAGTTTTGATGTTGAAAGGCACGTTTTTTTTTTTTTTAATTATTATTATTCCGTTGAAAGGTACCAGAGGTATAACATGGATAGCATGGTATTGGTGTCCAGGACATAAAGTGCAACTATTGCCCCCTTAATTCTACTGCCAAAACACTCAGAATATCTTGTACTAGCCCAATGCTCAACTTATTCACATGTCCTGACAGTCACTGTCTCTGTAGGGTTTGTTTGTTTGTTGAGTGTCCATGGTCCTTGATGACTGTGACATTGACCAGCAATCAGCATGCAATGGCCAAGGGGCCACAAAGTCTACATCATGGGTTGGCCCCACCATTTCCACCATATACTACTAGTATGTGATATATTTGTAGTAAATTCTGTCGAACACGAGAAAGCTGTTGTTGTTGGTGTGTCTTGCCCAAGTATTAATTTTAGAAGGGGGTAAATAGGATCTATAACAACGATCGATTTTCAGTTTTATAAAAATTTAATTTCTAATCAATAATCTAACCAGTTATTAATATATAAACATAAGTAATTAATAATATAAATGTAAAAGATATAAGAGAAGAGAGATTTGTAAATATTCACACGGCGATTTTAGCGAGGTTCGAAAACTCCTATTCTTCAGTTCAAGATCCCCCTTGAGACTTCCCAATCTATTAGTGCACTTCTTTAAGGGTGGAGAGCAAACTTTTACATGAAACAACTCCTTACTTCACCTTGCTAAGAGAACAACCTTCCCTTAATCTTCCTTTGGGTCACACTAACCAAATGGATCAAACCAACCCCTTACAATAGATTGTAACAAGTGCAAGAAGTACAAGAAATCTCTCAAAGATAGATTGAAGATGCAAGAATTTTCTCTCTCAGTTTGGACAGAATTTCATTACACTTCAAAATGTTTCGATCCCCCTTTTTCCCTCTATTTTCAGTCTATTTATAGACTGTTACAATTTTTCTAGAGGATTCCTAACTAACTTCTTCCATTGGGCTTATCCTCCAGGCTTTCACAATCATGCGCTCAGTCACTTTTAGGGGCCTTCAGCTTCGGCTTTCAGCATTGGGCCTGTATAATCGAAAGCATGGTTCGTGCCTTGGGTATTTATCCAACCCAACTTTTGTTATGTGGGCTACGCTCGGCCCATCGCTTTTCTCGTGGGTTGTATCCGGCCCACGCCATATTCGACGTCCTCAACTGCCCCCATAATTACTCCCTAATTAATTAGGGTGTGATTATTAATGGCAAGTAATCATGACTTGGCGGCTCTAGACGATCGTGTAGGGAAGTGAGCGGTCGGTTCCGGAATCGATGCTTTAAAATTTGAAAACTCTTTACTTTCCTGACGTCTCGGCTTTTGGGTCACTTTCCCTTTACAAACCAAGGAAACCGTACTCATACACCCTTCTATCGTCTTTATCACACATCACTATCAATCAAATCACTGTTCACCCCTTCCAAGTGAATCAAACCTTTTCCGGGGAATCCTTGCAAAAGATCTTCCTTTCTCAGTCGTCTTGCAGCATCCTTCACAACCTTCAATACTTTTGAGGTTAGTTCTGCTTCCCTTTCCTCTTTTCTCTTTTTCTTTTTGTACACTTCCTTGAAGCTTTTTGGTCATCTTCACCATGCCCATCGATTTAGATGTTCTTCGCATGAAACTTCAACTTCCCCATGACATTTTCATTAGGGAATGCCCTAGGAATGTAGATCTTAGGACTGGAGCTAGTCTTCTTCCCGGCGAGGCCTTGTTTTCCCTCCTTCATCTAAATATTATTAGATTCCCTCTGCACCCTTTCTTTAGCTACGTCTTTAATAGGTTGAAGCTTTCCCCTCTTCAAGTGAACCCCAATTTCCTGAGGGTTTTGTTCGTTCTAATACTTCTGAACCGTGACAGAGGCCTGGATTTGGATATTATAGATCTTCTCCTTTGTTACAAGGTCAGTAAGATCTGGCAGAGCGACCTGTATTACCATTTTTACCCTATCGAAAAGAGATCCATTTGTACGGACAAACTTAACTCGGAGAAAGGCTGGAAAAGTAGTATAGTTGGGGTCAGAGGGGCGTGGTCTGCACCTGCTGCTAGGGATTACTCTATCCTATCCGCCTTTGATGAATGCTCCGTCTCCTCATATCAAAAATTCAAAATGCACAAGACTGACTGCCCTATCAAATATGCATTCCCCATTTCTGTACTTTTCTATGCCATTCCCTGGGTATTCCTTATGATAATGAATTAAACTACGCTATTTACAAGGATAGGATTAGTCACCTGAAAGAATACGTTCTGAACAACGTTCCTTCCTGTTCCGAACTTCTTGTTTTTGAAAATCTTGCTGACATCTCAATCCTCAGTAGTACCATGAGTCAGCTTCAGATTCCTTCCTTCAGCAGGAAGAAGGATCCTCCCAAGGTCGTTGCTACTTCGGCAGCCACTCCTTCTCCAGTCTCGACATCCTCTTCTGCCACTACCTCCAGCACCACTCCGAACGTAGTGGCTGCTAACCTGGTAGTTACTGCCCCACCTGTCAATCCGAGCACCACTCAACTAGTTGGAAATCCCTCTGCCATTGTTGTATCCGCTCAGGATAAAGAGCGAGGAAAGAGACCTCAACGGGACAGTGAGGACAGTCCTGATGATGTTCCTCTGGTAAGGAGGATTTGAACTTTTGGGCCGAGCGTGCCCCCACCTTCTCAAAATAGACCATTTGCTTCCTCTGGGTCCGGCACAGCCATCGCTTCCCCCTCTGGAGGGGTTGCATGGACACCCCGATTCGTCCGAGAGAATGGAACGGTTGTTAAGCCGAACGAAACCATGTTCAGAGAGGGCCCAACTGTTATGGCCTATTACAGAAATATGTGGTCCCCCAAAGACATCGAAGTCGCCAAAGGTCTATCTCAGAAGGAAGTGTTCAGCCGCTTTCCTCTGGCTGCTATGGAGGTAATTTCCTACCCTTCTCTTAGTTGCTTCAGAAATATCTTCATATTATAACTTCTCTGGATAAATGTTCGACTTAATTAGTACTCATGTATTGCTTTGCAGACTCTGTTTGGCATGATAACCATGCAGAAGCATGTCGAGGTAGCCAATGTTAAGGCATGCAAGTTCTCTAATAGCCTTGACATGGCTAACAAGGAGAACAAGATCATAAGCACCAAAAACGCCGAACTAATGGTGCAGCTTAATAAAGTTGAGAATGAAAGGGACACTCTGAAAAAGGAAATGGATTCCTTTTAGGATAAGAGGGACACCCTTCAGATCGAGATGAGTGTTTGGCAGACCGAGCATGAAACACTCAAGGCTGAAAGAGATAATCTCCAGCACTTGCTTCATGACGAATAGGCTGAGCACATAGCTTTTGAGAAGAGGGCTCTGGATGAGGGTAATGCCTTGCTCGATGTCATTGGCAAGGTTAATAGCGGAATAACGGCTATGCATGGTCGCTTCTCAAGGATCGGAGCCCTCAGGTATGCTGAGGGGTATAGGGAGGGGTATGATAAGCGCTGAATACTGTATATTCAAGCGCCCTAAATTACATTAACAAAGTCCATTAATTGATTATTTTATGTAGATTAACTCCATTTGCATGTTTTTATGCATTTTTAGGTTAAAGTGCAAAAAGGAAGCAAAAATGATGCCTTGTGGAATTTTGAACAAAAAGGGTGCCAATTCTGAATTTCTGGCAGCAGTAGAACCTGACTTTTGTCGCCATTTTCGACCTTGTAAACTCAAGAACTGGACTTCCATCATAACATGAAAGATTTAGAACACTGAATCAGCTTTCCAAATCTTCAAGCAGTTCGTCATTCGGAGTTTGGAGCAGATAGTTATGATCTTCTTAATAGAGGTGCGCAGAACTGCCTGGCAGCACTAAAGTACTGCCTTTCTCCCCATTTTCGACCAACCAGACTTGAGAATTGGGTCTTCATTAAAACATGAAGTTTTTAAAGCATTGAATCTGCTCTCCAAATCTTCAAACAGATCATCATTTGGAGTTTAGGGTACAAAGTTATAACAGTTTTACCAAAGTAGGTCAGTGCTGAGCAAGAAGAGCATGTTGCACATTACACTAATTTAGAGTGCTCAAGACCACTCTTCGAGTGCTCGAAAATCAGGCAGATTGCACTCGGAAATGGCTCAATTTCAGCCACTTGCACATTGGTTTCCTCAATGCCATCTTCCTTCTTTATGAAGTGGTTGGAGGTGTTCCTTGGAGGAGAGAGAGGGTTTTGTTGGAGGACAAAAGGCAACCAAAGGACACACATTTGACATCCTACATTTTCTACAAGATTAGAGGAGAGAGAAGGGAGCAAAGGAGGTGTGTTCTTCAAGCTCCAAGAAGGTTGCACGAAAATGGCCATGAAGATGGAGCTTCTTCCTTCTTCTAGCTTAGCAATGGGTAACTAACTCTTTCTCTAGGGAGGTGATGAAGTCCCTCCCTTGTAAGCATGTCCTAGGATAGTCTATTTTGGGGATTTGCCATGTATATTTTATGGTCTTTTCATAACCAAGAGCACCTCATTTGTTGTAATGAATGTTGATACATGTATGGATGATTTCTTTAAGTTGATTATCTTGATTTAGATGATGTCTTAGAGTAATCATATTGTTTGAGTTTTTCATGGTGAGAGTGGAAGCAAGGTTATGAAATGGTTTCATGGCATGTTGATAGGTGACTTTGATAGACCATTGCTTAGGAAATCCTTTGATGGTGTATGCTTAATCTCTAACTCCATGTGCTTTATCATTTTGTCAAGAACTTGATAGTCTCTCATTTAAGTAAATGTGTATAAGCTACACCTTAGTTAGGTAGTCTAAGCATGTTTATCTTTTGATGGATTATACTTGTTTGAGACCTAATGTACCTTTTGATTACTTATATGGCAACCATGTGTTGCTATGTAAGTCTTGACCATCATATGTTGTTTTTCCCCCAATTTAGGTCTAATCTAGCATATGTATAGGGATGGAGGCGGATTCACTTTCCTAGTCTCCTCTTCTCTATTGTTTTATTTCATCCTAAATTCCTTGCAAATTAGTGTTTTATGCACTTTGAATTCCTAATTTAAGTGACAACAAACAAAACCTTTATGAACACCCCCTCATCATTCTAGAAAGATTCTAGACACTAAGGTTGCCGTAAGACTAGCGCAGTCCCAGTGGTTCGACTTACCCGACCAATAGCCCTATTTTACAATGATTCGTGCTATTGCGAAGGTTGATGTATGATTGACCAATCGATCAATTTTTGGCGCCGTTGCCGGGGACTTGCATACGGTTTAGCGACCAATGTTCTAGGGTTAATTTTAGTTTGATTGTTAATATTGTGTCTTGTGAATATTCCTTGTGTGTTTTGACCATTTTCATGTTGTAAGATTCTAGGGACTAGAATCTCGCCGTGGGAACTCTAGCAAAGCGTAAGTCTAGAGGACCCCAGGTAAGTTTCTTGACCTTTTAGTTTCACATTGTAAGATATCGTACATGTGTTAAGTTTAGAAGTAGTTAATTTATTTGCAAGCCCTTGTTGAGGCTCTTATCCTGTTTAATTTCGTGTACAAGCATCGGTCCTTGTCGTGGCCATTTATTTTCTGTTTTGATAATTGAGGAGAAAGGGAACATCGTATGTGGAGTATTGATGATGAATTGTGTTGTTGAATATATGCTTTGTTGTTGATGTTTTGCCGTAGGTCACTCTCTCTACCCACACTTGACTCGCCTATTGATATAAATTCACTTGAAAGAACTTTTAGACGGAACCTTAGGGAACCCACTCTTACAAGGGATCTTGAAACTGAATTCAATACAATGGGGGATAACGTAGGAAATCCGGGGAATGAAAGGGCTGAAATTCCTAATGTAGAACCAATGACTCTTAGAGATCATTTCATTCCTACCACCTATGCTTCTCCTTCTTGCATAGTAATGCCAAACATAGATGCAGCTCAATATGAGATCAAATCAAGCACCATCCAAATGCTTCCATCATTTTATGGCTTTGATAATGAAGATCCATATAAGCATCTTGATGAGTTCCTTGAAATCTGTTCGACCATCCGGTTGAGAGGTTTTTCGGACAATGCACTTCATCTCCATCTTTTCCCATTCTCCCTAAAGGATAGGGCAAAATATTGGTTGAACTCCCTCATTCCCAATTCCATTACTTCTTGGGCTCAATTGCAACAAGAATTCCTTAAGAAGTATTATCTGGTGAGTAAAACCAACCAAATGAGGCGCTCCATTCTAAGCTTTTCTCAAGTTGATGGAGAACAACTCCATGAGACTTGGGAAAGGCTACAAGATCTTCTTCGAAAATGTCCTCATCATTTGATCCCAAAATGGCAATTAGTGCAAGCTTTCTATGCCGGCTTGATCAAAACCTATAGATTCATGGTTGATTCTTCTTGTGGTGGGATGTTCATGTCTAAGAATGCGGATGAGGCTTGGACCCTACTTGAGAATTTAAGCGAAAATTCACTTCAACATAATTCTCGTAGGGCTCCGACCGCAACCATTGCAAAGAACACCAACCTTGTCAACCAAAATCAATAAGGGAGGAATCATCTCAAGTGGATGCCATCGCTCATAAATTCTACCAATTGATGGCACCACATCTTCCTCCTTCATTGTCTCAAAATTTGGCAAGTTCAGTTTGTGCTTCATGTACTAGTCCATTCCATCTCTCGGAAGATTGCCCCACACTGGAGCAATTTCCCAATCCCAACCAAGAGCAAGCTAATGCCATGTTCTCGCAGCCCGGGAACAATCCATATTCCAACACCTACAATCCGGGTTGGCGAGATCATCCGAATTTCTCGTGGCGGCAACAAGCCCCACAAAATTCCCAATTCCAAAACCAAGGGCGGCAAAATCAGCCCTCTCCTCAATATCAAGGTAGACCTTTCCAAGCCTCTTCAAGCTACCGTCCTCCTTACAATCCAAATGTCTCCAATCAACCTCCTGTGTGTCCAACTGACGAGATAGTAGCTGCAAACAAGCAAATGATGGAATCATTAAATAAGCAAATAATGGATGCCAACAAGCAACTCTTGACATCCTTGCAGCCTACTCTCCAAATGGTTCACTCTCATACTCAATCCATAGCTAATCTCGAAAATTAAGTGGGCCAAATAGCTAACTCGGTGAATCAATTGCTTCAAAAGGATAAGGGCAAGCTTCCCTCTCAACCTTTTGAAAATCCTAGAGGAATGCATGTGATTGACGAAACCCCTCCTCCGAGTGGGCCGACTCATGAACAAGTTCAAGCTATCACCACCCTTCGGAGTGGTAGAGTGGTTGACAACAAGGTCGATGGAGACAAAAGTGAGGAAGTTTCTCCTTTGAAAAATCCGAATCCAAGCTCTTCTAATCCAAATTCAAGCTCTTCTAATCCAAATTCTTGTCCAAATACCATTCACGGAAATCCCACACATGTCACCCCAAATGTGGAAACTACTTATGAGCCAAAAGCTCCGTTTCCTCAATGTCTTCAAGAGTCGACACATTTTGGAAACAAGAATTGTAAAATTCAAGACATGTGGGAAGTTTTCAAGCAAGTGAAGATTAACTTGCCCCTCTTGGATGCTATCAAGCAAATCCCTCCCTATGCAAAATTTCTCAAAGATTTGTGCACTCAAAAGCGCACTTCTAAAAATCATTTGCCAAAAAAGGTGAGGTTGACTGAAAATGTTAGTGCTATCATTCAGCACAGCACTCCTCCGAAGTATAAGGATCCGGGCGCCCCCACAATCTCTTACGTCATTGGTGACAGCAAAATCGAGAGGGCCCTCCTTGACTTAGGAGCTAGTGTGAATTTAATTCCATACTCAGTCTACCTACAACTTGGTTTGGGAGATCTTAAGCCGACTTCCGTGGTTTTGCAACTTGCCGATAGATCGGTCAAGCATCCACGAGGTATTCTCGAGGACGTTATCATCAAAGTGGACAAATTCTACTTCCCGGTAGATTTTGTGGTTCTTGATACGGAACCGGTCCATGACCCAAAAAAGCACATTCCCGTGATCCTTGGTAGGCCATTTTTAGCCACGGCTAATGCATCAATTAATTGCCGAACCGGGGTGATGGACATTGCTTTTGGAAACATGCAAGTCAAACTCCACATCTTTCATGCAACTCAACATCCCCCCAATGAGGATGATTGTTTTCTTGTGGATGTCATTGATGAAGTGGTCGAAGAATCTCTCTCCTTCATTCTAAGCAAAGGTCCTCTTGAAACTTGCATGTCCCATTTTGACTTCTCAAACTTTGATGTTGATCAGGCCATTCAAGAAGTCAATTCCTTGCTTGATTTTAATGCTGTCATGGATGTACCTCTTTGGAAATTCCAAAAGAACCACTTCCCCAACTTTCCACCACTCCTCCGGTCCCATCATTGCTATCTCCGCCACAACTTGAGCTTAAGCCACTCCCGGCCCATCTCAAGTATGTGTTCCTTGGTCCAAAGCAAACCCTTCCGGTCATCATTGCCTCGGACCTTCAAAAAGACCAAGAGACCAACCTTTTAGCGGTGCTCCAAGAGCATAAAGAAGCTATTGGTTGGACAGTGGCAGATTTGAAAGGAATTGACCCCTCCATTTGTATGCACTGCATTCATATGGAGGATGACGCAAAGTCCACTAGAGAGGTCCAGCGCCGGTTAAATCCAAATATGAAGGAAGTGGTCATGAAAGAGGTGATCCAATTGCTAGATGTGGGAATCATCTACCCTATCTCTGATAGCAAGTGGGTGAGCCCCACACAAGTCGTCCCCAAGAAATCCGGTCTCACCGTTGTTGAAAATTCAGCGGGTGAGCTCGTGCCACAACGAACCACCACCGGGTGGCGTGTGTGCATTGACTATCAGAAACTCAATTCATCAACTAGGAAGGATCATTTCCCGCTCCCATTTATTGATCAAATCCTAGAAAGGTTAGCCGGCCAAAGCTTCTATTATTTTCTTGATGGTTATTCCGGCTATAACTAAGTGGCAATCGCCCCCCAAGATCAAGAGAAAACAACATTCACATGTCCCTTTGGTACTTTTGCCTATCGACGCATGCCTTTTGGTCTATGTAATGCACCGGCAACATTCCAAAGGTGCATGATGTCCATATTCTCCGATATGGTTGAAAAGTTCTTGGAAGTTTTCATGGACGATTTTTTTGTATTTGGCTCCTCCTTTGACTTGTGTCTCAAAAATTTATCTCTTGTGCTTCAAAGATGCAAAGAGACGAATCTCATTCTAAGTTGGGAGAAAAGCCACTTCATGGTCCAAGAAGGCATTGTTTTAGGACATGTCATTTCTAAGCGGGGAATCGAGGTAGACAAGGCAAAAGTTGAGTTAATCTCTAATCTTCCTCTTCCGAATTCCGTCCGTCAAATCCGTTTTTTTCTTGGCCATGCCGGATTCTATCGTCGCTTCATCAAAGATTTTAGCAAAATCTCACGGCCCTTATGTAATCTCTTGGCCAAGGATATTCCGTTCAATTTTGATGACGTTTGCATGGAAGCTTTCATCAAACTTCGCACTCTCCTCTCATCCGCCCCAATCATGAAACCCCCTAATTGGTCTCTTCCCTTTGAGATCATGTGTGACGTATCCGACTATGCATTAGGGGCGGTTTTGGGCCAACGTGTGGATAAACTTCCGCATGTCATTTATTATGCTAGCAAAACTCTCTGCGATGCCCAATTGAACTACACCACCACTGAAAAAGAATTGCTAGCCGTGGTGTACGTCTTGGATAAATTTCGCTCTTATCTTCTTGGCTCTAAGGTCATCGTCTTTTCAGATCATGCCGCTTTTAGGCATTTGTTAGCGAAAAAAGAGACAAAACCCTGTTTAATTCGATGGATCCTCTTACTTCAAGAGTTTGACATTGACATCCGGGACAAAAAAGGGACCGACAATGTTGTCGCCGATCATCTCTCTCGCTTACTTATTGAGAAATCTTCAGAATTCGCAGCCATCCGTGATTCCTTTCCGGATGAGCAACTTCTTCAAGTTTCACATTCTACTCTTCCATGGTTTGCGGATATTGTCAATTATCTTGCGGTTGGCAAAATTCCAGCTCATTGGTCCAAATAAGAGAGGGACCGGTTTTTCTCCCAAGTCAAGCATTTCTTTTGGGAAGATCCGGAACTATTCAAGTATTGCCCGGACCAAATCATACGGCGATGCATTCCTGAAACCGAGGCCACAAGCATTCTAAATTTTTGCCATACTCTTACTTGTGGAGGCCATTTTAGTGCCAAAAAGACCGCTAACAAAGTTCTTCAAAGCGGATTCTTTTGGCCTACCTTGTTTTGGGATGCATACAATTTTTGCAAATCGTGTGAAGGATGTCAAAAACTTGGATCCATGTCCCGAAGAGACATGATGCCCCTCACTAACATTTTAATTGTTGAAAATTTTGATGTATGGGGGATTGACTTCATGGGACCATTTCCATCTTCTTATGGCTATGAGTACATCCTTGTAGCGGTGGATTATGTGTCTAAATGGGTTGAAGCCGAGGCTACCAAAACCGATGATCATAAAGTCGTGATCCATTTCATTCAGTCTCACATCTTTAGTCGTTTTGGTACGCCCCGAGCAATCATTAGTGATGGCGGATCTCATTTCCGAAATCGTTATCTAAAATCCGTCTTTGCTAAGTATTCCGTCATTCATAAGGTTGCTACACCTTACCACCCTCAAACGAGTGGTCAAGTAGAGATTTCTAACCGGGAGATTAAGCACATTTTGGAAAAAACGGTTAGACCGGACCGCAAAGATTGGTCAGTAAGGCTAAACGATGCGCTTTGGGCTTACCGGACAACTTATAAGACACCCATTGGCATGTCACCATATCGACTTGTCTTTGGCCAAGCATGTCATCTCCTGGTAGAATTAGAGCACCGTGCTTATTGGGCCATAAAAAGGTTCAATTTTGATCTCAAACAAGCCGGCTCTAATCGTGCGTTGCAATTAAATGAACTTGAGGAATTGCGTAATGACGCGTATGAAAGCGCAAAAATTTACAAGGCAAAGACTAAAGCTTTTCATGACAAACACATCGTCAAGAAGTCTTTTGCCCCGGGACAAAAGGTCTGGCTTTTCAATTCCCGCTTGAAACTCTTTCCTGGTAAACTCCGGTCAAGATGGGATGGTCCATACATTGTCACTACCATCTTTCCTCATGGAGTAATCGAACTTCATGATCCTGCAAGTGGATCACTTTTCAAGGTAAATGGCCAACGGCTTAAGCCTTGCATTGACGGCACAATCCTAACCCGAAAAGTTGAGGAAGTCCTTTTGACGGATCCAATTTATAAGGATTAGTGCCTGCTCTAGCTTTGTCTAGCTATCGACATTAAATTTAGCAACTCAAGGGAAGCAATTCTTTCAATTTCCAAGCTTCCTTCTCTTTGAAATTGCTCGTGCCTTGCAAATTTTCTAGGAAATGATGTAGAAATGCCAAAATTTAACTTTCTCTGGAACTATCTTAAGTTGTGTTCCACATTTTTAGACTGGCTTCTTAGACCTTCTCAACTCTTGTTTTCATTCTCGGAAGTTTTTGGCTCTATCAGGTAACTTTCTCGGACTTTCGACATAGCTCTCACATGCATAGCCTCTCATCTTCAATGCATTGTTGGATCATGGTTTCTCAAAATCATCCATGCGTTGGAAAGGTGCTACATTTTGAAATTTTTTCCAAATTGTCCATGCATTAGAAAGAAGTTGAAAAGTTTTCAAAATTTTCCATCCATGCATTACATTAGAATGAATTTGCAAAGTTTTAAAAAAATTTCTCCAGAAATTTCATTCATCCATGCTATGTGTGATGTTGTACAAGTTGGAAATTTTTCCATGCAATTGAAATTCATGCATGCATCATTAAAGAAAAAAATTTCCATGAAAAATTTCAATTTTTTTCATCTATGCAGCATTTCAACTTTCAAGCCAGTGTATCCAGGCAAATTGCAAATTGCATCATGTATACACAGTTTATCCATGCATAGGAATTTTGCATGCATTCATAATGCATAAGAATAAAAAATTCATGCATGCATCCATGATGAAAAATTTTGCATTCATGCATGCATAAAAATGAAATTTTTTTGCATACATCCATGTTGGATGAAAGATTCAACTTCCATGATGCTCAAAATTCCAGCTTTCTGTGCTCATTTCGAGCAATCCAAAGTCCCTTTGGAGTGCTTGCAGCTTTCAACCCACAACCCCCTAGCCTACTGCGCCATTTTCGAGCACTCTAAATTCTAGTTTGAGTGCTCGAATTCCATGCACCAACCTTTCCCTCACTCTCTGCCAAAATCTCGAGCACTCGCAATACCATTTCGATTGCTCGAAATTGCTTGCACCAAACACCCGAGACACTACCTTCATTTCGAGTGCTCGCAGGCTCATTTTCGAGCACTCGAAGTTAGCCTCTCACTCTCTTTTAAACCCACCAACCAACCCTCATCCTCTCGGCACACCATGAACCATCTCCTGCAACCTACTCACCTCCAACCTTCTTCTCTCTCTCAGCACCCATCTCCTACAACCACAAACCAACTTCCATAGCCACACAACCATACCCCTTCATCTCGGCAACCCCTCCACTTCACCATCATCCAACACCAACCCACAACCATCCAACCTCACCACTCCAATTTCATCTCTCGGCACCATCCCAACAACCAAGCCATGCATTCCACCATCCTCTCCACTACCATGCATGCAACCCACACCTCCTTCTACACCCCAACCTTACCACCTTTCTTCCTCCTCTCAACCAACACAACCCATCCCCAAGACATGCATGCATGCATGCAAGCTCCATGCATGCATGCAACTTCAGCATCAAACCCATCCATGAAACCACCACCTTCACCTCACCACACTCTGCTAACCTAGTAACCAACCAGCCACCAACAAACCTCCACCAACTCCCCAACATCTCACCATCCCAACCTCACCACCCTCATACCCACTTCAACCCTCCCATGCATGCCCCCAACACCCAACCAACCCCCACTTCACACACCACCACCTCTCAATACACCAAACCTCACCCTAGCATCTCCTCCCTCTCGGCAACCTCCATCTAAACCCACCAAAACCCACCCTCACCAACCTTACAAACCCGAGCCCTCAACGACCCTCATCAACCTCACCACCTTACCACCTTATACACCAACCTTCCCTCATCTCTCTCTAACCTACACACCTCAACTCCACAACACCCCCATGCATGCATGCATGCACCAACCTTCCTTCCTCTCTCTCTCTCAACCCCAGCTTGCAAACCATGCACAACAACCCACTTCCACAACCCACCATTTCTCTATCCTCACCACTCTCCAACACCAACGCACTACCACACCAACTCACCATCACCCCCTTTCAACCAAACTAACCCTCACCTCTCTGTAATAATTTCGAGCACTCGAAGCCAAGCTTCGAGTGCTCGCCAATGCTCGAACTCTAACACACCCAACAGCTGAGCCCACTGCCGGATTTTCGAGCACTCGAAGACACCCTTCGAGTGCTCGAACCAAGCCTCTCTCTCTCTCTTTTAAAACCAAACCCCTTCACTCTCACTCACCCCTCTCGGCACCATCCCCACAACCACCTTACTCCCCTTGCATGCAAGCCCCATGCATGCACCTCAATCTTCCCTTATCTTCCATCATCCACCCTCACCATCTCTCGGTTTCTCACTTTCCAACACCCACAATGCACGAACCACCCCATGCATACCCCTCTCGGTTCTCTCTCTTTAACATCACCCACCTCAACCATTTTCTCAACCCACATCATCAACACCCAAACTAACCCACCCTTTCTCTCTCTCATCCCCACCACCCCATCATCTCACCTCCCTCTTCCTGCCTTCTTTCTTGCTCTCGGATACACTGAAATTCAGGTCTGTGTCGCTTCATTTGTTTTTCTTTTCCTTTGTTCATTCATGGTGTTTTACAAGGAGGATGGGCTTGTAATGTTGGAGTTTGGTTCTGTTGATGCTTTGTTCTTGATTTGTTGATGATAGAGCTTGTTTGCTTGTCAAAAATTTTGGGCTTCATCATCCACCCCACTCATTTTCACCTTCTCCTTTTTGTGGTGCACGCCAGGTGTTCGCTGAAATTCCTCAACCAAGTCCACCTCTCTAAATGTCTCGTGCCGGTCCTTCTCGCCCTCCTAGACCCTCTTTGGGTGCCCGTGCTGTCAATCGTGAGCGACCACGTGATCTTTGAGATCGCAAACAACTCAACTACGAACTCTCATTTCCGCTCACGGATGCCTTTGACATTCTACCCACTACTTCATGGGCTGTCGCTGAAATTGACTAACCGGCGTCTGCAGCACATTTGCGCGCCCCTTGCCAGGGTTGCCTACCCCCATGTAGTGCGCCTCTTCTACCAGAATCTTCAATGCCCTGAAGAGCCACCCATTTCTCTCACTACATCCATTGATGGCACCACCTATGCTTTCACTATGACTGACATCATTCAGGTTTCTGGTTGCCCCATTGAGTGCCCCGATGACATTGTCAATCGTGAGAATCTCCCTTTATATGAGGAGCCGGATATATTAACTGTGGAGCAGATTGCCGCTGCCATTTGCACTGTTGACGATCCTACTAGGCCCCGGTCTGTTATCCGCAAAACCAATCTTCCGGAACGCCTCTGGTTCATTGACACTGTCTTCAAGCATAATGTCTGCCCTTTGGTGCATAGCACCGAGCGTCGGGGCCTCCTTTTGTAAGCCTTATATGCCATGGACCAAGGCAAATGGTTCTCCATCCCAGAGCTCATTTGGACCACATTTATGAAGTTTTGGCATGACGCTCATAATGCACGGGTTCCGCGAGTTGAAAATCGGAAATTGCCTTTGCCGTTATTCATCACTCGGCTCCTTCAGCACAAGGGTTTCGTTGTTCCTCCCCATGAACCAAAAGGTGAAAAGATTAAAATTTTTACCCAGCGCCGGTGGATCAATGTTCTTAGCCATTCTAGTACCCCTCAGCCTGCTGCCCCCCTGTTCATCCAAGCTCCACTTCCTCCTCCTTCTGAGGATGCTTCCACCGCAGCAGCCGCTGCAAGGGTAGAGCCTCCGGTCGACTCTCACCAGGACCAGGCTTTCATCCGAGCTAGCATTGCCGGTATTCATGAGCGACTGGATCGTTTTGAGAATTCTTTGTCCGCATACACTCGGACTCTATGTGAGACTTCTTCACGTGCTGAAGAAGATCGTCGTCTTACTGCTGAAGACCGTCATGTCGCAGCTGAGGAACGTCGTTTAGCTTCCGCTGAACGGCGTAAGACTCAATCTCTCCTCCATTCCATCCTCGCCCGTTTACCCTCTGGACCGTAGCTTGTTGCGCGTGTTGGACCTTATATTTTTGTTTCCTATGTAACTATTTCTCTTGTATCTTTTGTTTTCCTTTTGAGCTGTAAGAATTTGCTATGTATAGGTTGCTCTACTAGACATGATCCCTGTACAGCTCTTTTTGTAATCATGTAAACTCTTTTTGAAATGCAAATTTTTTCTGTTCTGTTAACTTTCGGTACATTCTTTTTCTGTATTTATGCTTGTGCTATTAATGCTGTTTGTGGTTGTTTCTTTTTGTTCTTTATGATGCTCTCCAGGTTATGCAGTCCAATTCAAGTTTGGGGGTTTTTGTATCACCATGCCGTTTCCTCCCCCTGGGTATTGTTGTTCTTTTTTATACTCTTTGTCATTTTTGTCTTTAACTTACATCCATGTCCCACATTGAGGACACTGTGTAGTTTAAGTTTGGGGGTGCATCAAAGCATTCTTGGCATAATTTTGGTATCATATTTTTGTAAAGCAATGATAGTGTAACTTGGAACTTGTCGGAGACAAAGCATATGTTTAATACCTTGTGTATAGAAACAGTTGAGAAATTTTTGAAAATAAAGAAATTTGAAATTGAAGTGATCATGCAAATACAATGTAGTCTGTATAAATGTCTCAATTAGATTCTTGCTGGATTTACACTCTTATAAGCTTCACAATGCACAGATACACATTGGAAACTTAACTGTGAGGCATGCAACTTGATTGACCTTGACCTTGGCCTAGTTAATCTGATTTGATGAACCTGATAGATGGATACCTTTGGCATGAATCTATATATATATATATAAAATAAAAAATAAAAAAAATTGATTGAAAAGATGACCAGTTGACGTTCGTAGCCTTTCCAACTCGAGCTATTAAGCCCTTTGGAGTGTCTCTACACTTAACACCCTAAAGCCATCTGGTTTGAGAGTTGTTGGCCTAACGCTTGCTACAAGGGTTGGTTAGAAAGCTTAAGGGACTTAAACATTGCACGGTCATTCAAAAAAAAAAAAAAAAAAATTGTAATAAACATGGTTCGCTAGAGTTCGTAGCCTTTCCAACTTGAGCTATTAAGCCCTTTGGAGTGTCTCTACACTTAACACCCTAAAGCCATCTGGTTTGGGAGTTGTTGGCCTAACGCTTGCTACATGGGTTGGTTAGAAAGCTTAAGGGACTTTAGCATTGCACAACCATTCTATGTTTCGCTAATGAGTTACAATAAATTGTCAACAGGCAACAAAAGTTGCCTTGAAAATAAAATCATGCCTTAGGGACTTCATGTAAAGGGGAATTCATTGATTTGAAAACTTGTGACTTAGAATTGGAAAAGAAAGTAAAAGCCGCATGTTGAGAATTCAATTCACTTTCACTGGAGTTTGAGTTATTTCCATTTAAGAGATGACAATTGAATTATTTATATGGACTATGATGTTGATGCATGCATGTTGAAATGGTTTTTCCCAATTTTTGTATCAATGCTTCATATATGCAAGGTAGTCTTCCCAATGATCCCGTCTCCAGCTCTTTATCTGTTTCAAGTTGTATTTGAGCTATGTTTATGTTTATCTTTGCCATGGTGAATATTTTTGTAATAGCATTCCCATGTTTTCATTCCATTGAACTTTGCATTTTGGTTTTGCTAAGGGACTAGCAAAATGTAAGTTTGGGGGTGTGATAAGCGCTGAATACTGTATATTCAAGCGCCCTAAATTACATTAACAAAGTCCATTAATTGATTATTTTATGTAGATTAACTCCATTTGCATGTTTTTATGCATTTTCAAGTTAAAGTGCAAAAAGGAAGCAAAAATGATGCCTTGTGGAATTTTGAACAAAAAGGGTGCCAATTCTGAATTTCTGGCAGCAGTAGAACCTGACTTTTGTCGCCATTTTCGACCTTGCAAACTCAAGAACTGGACTTCCATCATAACATGAAAGATTTAGAGATCTGAATCAGCTTTCCAAATCTTCAAGCGGTTCGTCATTCGGAGTTCGGAGCAGAGAGTTATGATCTTCTTAACAGAGGTGCGCAGAACTGCCTGGCAGCACTAAAGTACTGCCTTTCTCCCCATTTTCGACCAACCAGACTTGAGAATTGGGTCTTCATCAAAACATGAAGTTTTTAAAGCACTGAATCAGCTCTCCAAATCTTCAAACAGTTCATCATTCGGAGTTCAGGGTACAAAGTTATAGCAGTTTTACTAAAGTAGGTCAGTGCTGAGCAAGAAGAGCATGTTGCACATTACACTAATTTAGAGTGCTCAAGACCACTCTTCGAGTGCTCGAAAATCAGGCAGATTGCACTCGGAAATGGCTCAATTTCAGCCACTTGCACATTGGTTTCCTCAATGCCATCTTCCTTCTTTATGAAGTGGTTGGAGGTGTTCCTTGGAGGAGAGAAAGGGTTTTGTTGGAGGACAAAAGGCAACCAAAGGACACACATTTGACATCCTACATTTTCTACAAGATTAGAGGAGAGAGAAGGGAGCAAAGGAGGTGTGTTCTTCAAGCTCCAAGAAGGTTGCGCGAAAATGGCCATGAAGATGGAGCTTCTTCCTTCTTCTAGCTTAGCAATGGGTAACTAACTCTTTCTCTAGGGAGGTGATGAAGTCCCTCCCTTGTAAGCATGTCCTAGGATAATCTATTTTGGGGATTTGCCATGTATATTTTATGGTCTTTTCATAACCAAGAGCACCTCATTTGTTGTAATGAATGTTGATACATGTATAGATGATTTCTTTAAGTTGATTATCTTGCTTTAGATGATGTCTTAGAGTAATCATATTGCTTGAGTTTTTCATGGTGAGAGTGGAAGCAAGGTTATGAAATGGTTTCATGGCATGTTGATAGGTGACTTTGATAGACCATTGCTTAGGAAATCATTTGATGGTGTATGCTTAATCTCTAACTCTATGTGCTTTATCATTTTGTTAAGAACTCGATAGTCTCTCATTTAAGTAAATGTGTATAAGCTACACCTTAGTTAGGTAGTCTAAGCATGTTTATCTTTTGATGGATTATACTTGTTTGAGACCTAATGTACCTCTTGATTACTTATATGGCAACCATGTGTTGCTATGTAAGTCTTGACCATCATATGTTATTTTTCCCCCAATTTAGGTTTAATCTAGCATATGTATAGGGATGGAGGCGGATTCACTTCCCTAGTCTCCTCTTCTCTATTGTTCTATTTCATCCTAAATTCCTTGCAAATTAGTATTTTATGCACTTTGAATTCCTAATTTAAGTGACAACAAACAAAACCTTTATGAACACCCCCTCATCATTCTAGAAAGATTCTAAACACTAAGGTTGCTGTAAGACTAGCGCAGTCCCAGTGGTTCGACTTACCCGACCAATAGCCCTATTTTACAATGATTCGTGCTATTGCGATGGTTGATGTATGATTGACCAACCGATCAGGGTACGGTGAACGTTTTCCTGCTGAGGGTCAGACTAGTTCAGGCGCCAATCCAGATGACATTGACAAGGAGCTGGAGATCGACTCCCCAGGAACTTATGCTAATCCAGACCCCACTCTTGCCGAACATATTTTCGATGATTGCCAGGAGATTGCTTCTTCCGGGGTCATTCCTGTCCCCTCAGCTACTCAACCCTTGGATGCTCCTCTTCTTTCTGCTATGGTTCTTCCTGCACCTGCTGCCGAGGATGGAACTCAATCAGATGGAGCAGTCATCCAACTTGACTCTCCTCCCCGAGGGGAGAGTACAGCTAATGAGGGTGAAGGGAACTCTGAGCATGAGCAAGAGACCGAGGAAGTAGACATGACTGAATAGTTATCTACAGATGTATTGTCTTCTCTTTATACTATATTCATTCCCCCAGAACCATATTTGTAAATGTTTGTTAAATCATGAATTTAATGGAATGAAAAACTTTTGACTAATTCTTGTCTCATAGTACTTTTACTATTTCATTGTCGCTTCTGAATGTCATTTATCGCAAGTGTTTGGCGCTCGGTTAGAGTGCCACTAGCCACTTGGCTTTTTACTTTACTTTTTTAGCAAGTGTTTGGCGTTCGGCTCATAGTGCCGGCTGCCATTTACTTTGCTAAGTGCCTGGCGCTCGGCCAAAATGCCACTTGCCACTTGGCTCTCTTTTATTTATTTATTTATTTATTATTTATTATTTTTATCAAGTGTTTGACGTTCGGCTCATAGTGCCAGTTGCCACTTACTTTGCTAAGTGTTTGGCGCTCGGCTAGAATGCCCCTTGGCTTTTATTTTCAGCAAGTGTTTAGCATTTAGCTGATGGTGCCAGTTGCCACTTACTTTGCTAAGTGACTGGCGCTCGGCTAAAATGCCACTTGCCACTTGGCTTTTATTTTTAGCAAGTGTTTGGCATTCGGCTCATGGTACCAGTTGCCACTTACTTTGCTAAGTGTATGGCGCTCGGCTAGAATGCCACTTGCCACTTGGCTTTTATTTTTAGCAAGTGTTTGGCGTTCGGCTCATGGTGCCAATTGCCACTTACTTTGCTAAGTGCCTAGCACTCGGCTACTTGCCACTTGGCTTTTATCTTTAGCAAGTGTTTGGCGTTCGGCTCATAGTGCCAGTTGCCACTTACTTTGCTAAGTGCCTGGCGCTCGGCTAGAATGTCACTTGTCACTTGGCTTTTATTTTTAGCAAGTATTTGGCATTCGGCTCATAGTGCTAGTTGCCACTTACTTTGCTAAGTGTCTGGCGCTCGGCTAGAATGTCACTTGTCACCTGGCTTTTATTTTTAGCAAGTATTTGGCGTTCAGCTCATAGTGCCAGTTGCCACTTACTTTGCTAAGTGCCTAGTGCTCGGCTAGAATGCCACTTGCCACTTGGCTTAGCGAGAAGAGTGCTACTCAATTTTTAAAGCAAAATAAATTTCTTTCATTGATCTCAGGAATTTTGTACATTTGCATTCATGAGACTCATAACGAACATCGTTCGGAGCACAATTCGACTTCTACTGGAAGTACCTTTTTAGAGATGTAGCATTCCACGGTTTGTTGACTAACCTTCCAGCCATTGTCTCCAGGACGTATGCCCCCTTTCCTATAACTTCTGCCACTCTGTACGGACCTTCCCATGGCGATAACATTTTCTTGATAATTCCTACCCTCTTCTTCAGAACTAAATCACCAGGTGCGAAATCTCTATATCTCACTTTTTTATTATGGCTATTCATCAGTGTTTGCTGATACGATGCGAGCCTTATTGCTGCTGCGTCTCTCTTTTCTTCTAACAAATCAAGATTGAATTTCAACATATTATCTTTCTATTCTTGATTCCACGCAAGGCTCTGAATAGTTGGAACTAAATGATCGACCAATATTACTGCCTCAGTTCCATATGCCATGGCAAATGGGCTCTCTCCGGTTGGTCGTCTCGGAGTGGTTCTGTATGCCTACAAGACGTTCGGGAGCTCATCCAACCATTTCCTTTTCTCTTCTTCAAGCTTTTTCTTTATACAAGCAAAGATCGTTCTGTTTGTGATCTCAGCTTGGCCATTTGCCTGTGGATGGCTGACCGCTGCTAGGTTTTGGTTGATTCCATATTCTTCCAGCAATCCCCTTACTTGTTTGCTATCAAGGTTAGTCCCATTGTCCATAACAATTAACCTCAGCACACCAAATCGATAGATGATGTTACTCTAAATAAAACGTCTCACATGAGTCTGAGTGACGCTGGGATATGGTCTGCCTCCACCCATTTAGTAAAGTAGTCAGTTGTAAGCAGAACGTACTTATTCTGTGATCTGGCGGTCGGTAGTGGGCCAACCATATCCATCCCCCATTGCGCAAAAGGCCATGGTTTGGCCATTACGTGTAACTCTTTAGGTGGTTGGTGGATTAGTGGTCTGAACTTTTGGCATTTATCACAACTTCTCGAAAATTCTTTCGCATCTCATGACATGTTGGCCAAAAATATTCCTGCGTCATCGCCTTGTGCGCTAGGGACCTTACCCCTGAATGATTTCCACACACACCTTCGTGAATAGTTCGCAATATCTACCGAGCTTCTGTGAGGGTGACACATTTCAAGTAAAGCCCTAAATAAGACCTCTTATACAACTGGTTGTGCGCTATGGCATACTTCACAGCGTTCGATCTGATCTTCCTTGGCTCATCCCTCTGCTCGGGCAAAACACCATCCTGTATATATGTCATAATTGGATCTATCCAACTCGGCTCATATGGTATGACATTCACTTGCCATGGATTCGAGCTTGATGGTTCCTCAAAGATAGATGGCTGGTACAACACACCAACTGGAACTACCCTGGCCAGTGTCTCCCCATAGCTTGATGCACTACAGGCCAACCGGTCGGCATCTTCGTTGCGCTCCCTCGGCAATTGAATGAACTTGATCTGATCAAAATTCTCTGCCTCGCGCATAACGGTTGAACGATATGCCTTCATTGTTTCATCCTTAGTTCCATACTCCCCAGTCACTTACCGAACGATCAGCTGTGAATCGCTAAAAGCAACTAAGCTTTTGACCTTGAGCTCCTTGGCCAATTTCAAACCTGCCAATAGTGCTTCATACTTAGCCTTATTATTGGTCGCACTGAACTCAAGTCTGATTGCATGGCTCAGTGTGGTACCTTCTGGTGTCTGTAACTTGACCCCAATTCTTGCCTCCATCTGATTCGAAGAACCATCAACGAGAGCTTCCACGAAGCCTCTGCAGGATTTTCCTCTGGTTCTTCCACATCACAGTCCAGTAAGAAATCAGCCACAGCTTGCCCTTTGATGGTCGTTTGGGGTTCATACGTTATGTCAAAAGAACTCAGCTTTATTACCCACTTCATCATTCATTCGAACAAATCAGGCTTATGCAAGATCACTCTTATGGGAAATGTGGTCAGAACGACTATAGGATGGGATTCGAAGTAATGCCTGAGTTTCCTCTTCGCATTTACCAAGGACAAGATTACTCGTTCGGCCTTTGTATACCTTCTCTCTGGCTCGGTCAGCGTTTTGCTGACATAGAAAATTGGGAACCGCTTACCTTCTTCACATTGTATCAAAACTCCACTAGTTGCAATGTTGGAAACTCTAAGGTACAGGAAAAGCTTTTCACCTGGTTTTGGGGCATTCAGGACTGGTGGATTTCGCATGTACTCTTTCAACTTGGTCAATGCTTGCCTCTACTCATCCCCCCAGGATTGATTTCTGTGACTTCTTATTGTATCAAAGAATGGCTTACATTGGTCCGATAACTTAGAGATAAATCGACTCAGGGCCGCTATGCATCCGGTGAGAGCTTGAACTTCTTTGACAGTGTTTGGTTCTGCATTTTTAAGTAAAGCTTCCGCTTAGGCTGGGCTGACCTCAATCCCTCTGCTGTTAACCGCATGGCCAAGGAATTGCCCAGAGCCCATGCCGAATGAACATTTAGTTGGGTTTAGCCTTATTTCATACCTTCTCAGTACACCGAACACCTCCTGTAAGTGTTACAAATGATGGTCCTTTTGTTTTCTCTTTACTACCATGTCATCAATATAAGCCTCAACAGTTTTGCCCATTTGATTCTTGAAAATCTTACTGACCAACCTTTGGTACGTAGCTCCAACATTCTTCAGTCCGAACGGCATAACCTTATAGCAATAAATTTCTCGTTCAGTAACAAAAGAGGTCTTTTCCTCGTCGTTCAGATCCATTGGGATTTGATTATAGCCTGAATAAGCATCCAGAAATGTTAGTCGCTCATACCTAGTTGTAGTATCTACCATTTGATCAATCTTTAGAAGTAGAAAGCTATCATTCGGGCATGCTTTATTTAGATTGGTGAAGTCAATGCAAACTCTCCATTTTTCGTTCTTCTTTTGCACTACAACCACGTTCGACAGCCATAACGGGTACTGAACCTCCTTGATGAACCCAGCCTTTAACAACTTATCAACTTCATCAGCAATGATCTGGTTGTGTTCCGGGGTAAACCTTCTTTGTTTCTACCGTACAGGCTTACCGGTCGGATCCACATGAAGGGAATGGCAAGAAACAGAGGGGCTGATCCCCGACATGTCCAAATGCTCCAAGCGAACACATCTACGTTCTGGGAAAGGAAATCAATCAATTAGAGTTTTTTTTCCTCAGGTGGCCCTGAGCCTATCTTTGTGGTTCGGTTGGGCCTCAAATGATCAATTTGAACATCAACTAGAGGTTCCTCGGTCAACACCGGGGGCTCATCCTCCCCGTTCGGGCTGAGGGGAGGCTCTTGTAATTGTTATTGTGGGCTGTCAGAATGGATGGGAGCTTTTCCCTTCCCTGCTGCTTTCAGAGTCACTGAGTAATATTCCTTTGCTGCAACCTGGTCCCCATGGATATCAATCACCTTATTTCTGTCCAGACTCAAACGCCTCATCACTTAGTGCAGGGTCGATGGGACTCCCTGGACCCTATGAATCCACCCTCGCCCCATCAGCAGATTGTAGGATGGATGGATCTCCACTATTACAAAGCTTTCAATAAGTTCCCTCTCAATAGCTCGGAGAAGCAATTAGACTGAATGAAGTTCCAGTGTATTTAAGGGCTTCTGGCTTGATTTCTAGCCGATCGAAGGTAACCCTTGGCATGACATTCGCGTTGCTCCCCGGATCAATTAGCAGCCTTCGTACTAAGCATTCTTCCACCGTTAAACTAACAACCAAGGGGGAATCTAAACTAGCAGCAGGTCTATTTTATCAAATCTTATCTGCGTTGATGCGTTCTGCTGGTGTAAAGCGTTCACACTGCCTATTATTCTCTTTATCTGCGTTTGGCAGAGACGCGTTCGGAGCAACTCTTTAGATTCTGTTATCTATTCAGGTCGCCATGGATTGCATTTATAATTTGAACGGGCTGAGCGTTATGGTGATTCGGCTTTTGATTTCTTTGGACTTGATCAGCCGGACGACTATGCTCCTGTGCTGGCCCTTGAATATATCCTGTAAGTTCTCCTTTTGCGATCAACATCTCCACTTGCCTCCTTAAATTCCTGCATTCATTAGTCTGATGACCAAATCACTATAAAAAGCACAATGTTTAAATTGATCTCTCTATTCGAAAGGTTGTCTAATTGGTAATGGAGGGCGAAACTTATCTTTGTTTTCTTGATATAGCCTTGCTAGAGTGACTTTGAGTGGAGTAACCAACTCCTCCTCTCGGGGCCTCTTCTCAGCCTTCCAGGGGGTCTGACGCGGCGGTGGAGCTTGCTTTTGCTGAATCTTGGCTTTGGACTTCTCTTTTGTGGAGATAATAGAGGTCTTCCTTGCATTAGCTGCTTCTTCTCTTTTCTAGACGCACGAAACCATCAGCTCTCTCATTCATCTCATTTATAGTCTTCAGCGTATCTACCACTAGACTTGTGTGGAATGGTGTCCCTCGAGTCATTGCTAACTTAAACGCTTGAACTGCTGTTGATGGATGACACTCCATGACCATACTCTTGACAAGGTTAAACCTGGTGAGAAAAGCCTGGAGTCGCTTATCTTCGTGCTGCTTCATTGTAAATAGGCTTAACACATCTTTAACCGGGCGCTTGTTTCCATAGTATTGGCTTATGAACTTATCACATAAGTCCTGGAAACTAGCAATTGAACCTTGACCAAGATTCTTAAACCAATTGAGGGTTGGTCCAGCCAAACTTGTTGGGAAGCATTTGCATATCAAGGGATCATTGTTCGTGTTCAAACCCATCTTTAACTGAATGTGGTAGATGTGATTGATCGGGTCGGTTGTTCCATTAAACAGAATGAAAACTGGCATGGAAAACTTCCGTGGACTTGGAGTGTTCAGGATTTCATCAGTAAATGGAGATGCAACCGCTCTTGCTAATGAACGGAGTGCTTCATTCTCTCTTGAGAACCGTGATGGAGCTCCAAGGTCTATAGATCTCCTTTCTGAACTCCAGTAATTAAACGTTGCCATTAAAGGCCGATAGGGTGGATCGAACGACCTGTCCTTCATAAACTCATTATGCTACGGTGATGCAGCCCTACGATGGCCATACTCCATAAGCTCATCACGCCTCAGTTGTCCCTGGCTTGGATCAAACGTTGCGGCTTCCTCTCGCATGATTTGCTCGTGATGCGGATCCAGGTGGATAGATCCCTCCCGATCCTCCATCTGATGGATGTTTGGAGGTAGATCACCTAACACTATCCCCTCGTGATGAAAATCAACGCGAGGTTCTCCTTCCAGATCATCGTGATGAACGGCACTGGATGGCAAAACTCCTTCTCCTACCGGATGTGGCCTCAGAATAACAGGAACCTCACGACGTTCCATTTCAGCTCGTAATTCTGCATTATCTCTTCTCAGTGCTTCAATCATACTCATCAACTCGTCGAGCTTCAACTGCTAGCCAATCTCTAACGGATTTGAGCTCTCACCTCCGATCATCATTCCTGACTGGAGCAAAGTCATCAACCGCAACTTCCTGGTTAGATCTGAGTGTTGCTAATGCAATCGCACTAGACCTAGACTCGAATTGGCTGAATTCTGACCTTACTAGACCAGATCTGAATCTTTTCCACCGTGAACCTATCAGATCTAGCTTTGGTAAACAACACACAATCGCATAGATCGATTAAATTTGCACAAATAAGAGCTGCGTAGATCGAACGCGAACTCTTCCAAATTAACCAGAATTGGAATTCGGTAAAACAAACAACGATTTCACCTGTCCTGGCTCAGTTTTCCGAGATCAAGCTTCTTCCTCACGAATCACTCACGATCGAATCACTTTTGACCGATCGAAAATCAAGCTTCAACGTTTCCCACGGACGGCGCCATTGAAGATGCAAGAATTTTCTCTTTCAATTTGGACAGAATTTCATTACACTTCAAAATGTTTTGATCCCCCTTTTTCCCTCTATTTCCAGTCTATTTATAGACTGTTAGAATTTTTCTAGAGGATTCCTAACTAACTTCTTCCATTGGGCTTATCTTCTAGGCTTTCGCAATCATGGGCTCAGTCACTTTTAGGGGCCTTCTGCTTCGACTTTCAGCATTGGGCCTATATAATTGAAAGCAAGGTTCGGGCCTTGGGTATTTATCCAACCCATCTTTTGTTATGTGGGCTACGCTCATCCCATCGCTCTTCTCGTGGGTTGTATCCGGCCCACGCCGTATTCGGTGTCCTCATAGATGTACAAATTTTAGCTTATAACTAGAGTATTGATGAATATAAATGAAGCTTAAACTCTATGAAGAGAATGAATGAGAGAAGATGGTATAAGTGAAGAACAAAAGTTCTAATTAACTCAATAAGATCTTTCAAGTATAGGATAGAGTAAAAGCTCTATGAAGATTCGAATTAAAGCAAAAGCCCTTTGAATCCCTAGTTAAATCTTTTAAGGTTTGTATATAAGTCAATAAGAGAGATGAAGAGAAGATGTGATAACAAAAGCTCTCTAATGCAATATGATGTCTCTCAAATGGTATGTCTTTATTTCTCAAAGTTCAGCCCATATTTATAGTGAAAGAATGTCAATATAGTTGGTAGAGGTGAGGTATGCAATGACATTTACAGAGAGGTGAGGTATGCATTATACATCTATTTACTTTAAGTTTATAATATAAATAAGGAAATATACCCCATTTAGATTCAATAAAAAATATAAGAAAATTAAAATCCAACTAAATCAAAATGTAAACATTCAGTTTTTGTACAAATTTGGATTTCCAATAGTTTTGGTAAAAAAGAATCCTTATATAGACCAATGTAAATTTGGTCATAAATTCTGATAAAATCAGTTTAGGCTATTTAAAGTATAAGGAGTTATTACCGAGAAACATTATTTTGAAATAATCATTATTTCAAAAATCCATTTTTCACACTTAACCATTTTTCATACTTAGCCAAAAACACGATTTTTCATGATGCGCATTCTGGGGTCCTAATGTCCGTTACCAATTCATGGTAATGAAGGCTTCTTATACCTTAATCGTTGACCAATATGAATCATGTGATTGATGTGCATGGTCTTAGCATTTCTAGCACAAGTGATGAGTTCTTTCAAAGCTTAAGCAAGCTTGACCTAACTCATTCTTTAGGAATGACTTCATGTGCAAATATACATATATGAAGTGCATAGTTTATTGCTAATGGATATAGGAACATATGAACGATGATATGATATGCATGATCCTATAAAGATGGACTTCAAATGGATTCATAAATACATTAACATTGAATCCTAAACACTCACCAACCTATCCACTCCTTTCTTCATGCTTTGTCCATGATCGTTTAAGTTTTGAGGTACTCTTGCGTTTCTTCCTTTTTTTGAGTTGCTTGCTTGCTCATTATAGTCCATGTTATATTTCCTTGCAACTTCAAGTCTTCTTTGTATCCATTTTTTTCCTTGATGTGATATTGAGTAATGGAATACTTAGAATAATCTTTATGAACTTCATTGAGGTTCTTATCTGAATGCAAATCATTTATAACACTCAATGTAGACATTAGTCCTTAAATACCATTAAGGGTTTGTTATCATCAATACACATAGATTGTCCTTGGATGAACTCTTGTGATCAACAATGTGATTGTTAAAATGCTTAGTAATAGAACTGGGTTTTTGATGATAGTGTACCAATTTTTGCATACTGCTCTAGCCCTAATCAGCAACAACTGATCAATTTCATTATAACTCTCCACTTTTCTTGAATAAAATGAAAAAAATTCACCATATCTTGAAATAATATTCAAGATAATAGGAAATTAACAAGGACAATGAGGATAATAATTCATTTTTATTACTCTTCTCATTTTTGTATCTTTGTTATAATGAATCATATATAATTTTTTTTACTCGTTATCACTTTCAATCTTTGTTATAATGAATCATATGTATACCCTTTATAAATAAGTGTGTGAACATATTCTTGAAATGAGAAGAAAAGTATGTTATTTATTTTAATAAATAATAAAATTTTAAAATATTATTTATATATATAATACATAATAATGCAAAATTGTACTTATATATATATATATATATTTTTTATCCTTTACAAATTTTATTTTATTTTATTTTATTTTATTTATTTATTTATTTAACTCTCAGCTATCGTTCATGTGTATCATGATAAAGTGTTAATTAAATACCCCGAGGCAATAACAGTCCTTAGATCACAGATGTGGTGTACTATTCCCGAAGTATTTAATACTTTATTGTGTATCACATATTAACATAATTATGAATGAAGGACCGAGGGAGTCTATTATAGAAGAAAAAAATTAATGATTTAATATAAATTAAAAGCTTAATTAAATTAATAACTTATTTTATTATTTTATTTATAAGTTAATGATTTGATCTAAATTGGAAACCAACCTAAATTAGTAATTGGTATTTGTTGGAAGTCTATTATAAAAGAAAAAATTAAAATTAATAATAACGGGAGTAGTATTTTATTTTATTGTAAGTCAATGATTTGATCTAAAATGGAAACTCAATTAAATTAGTAATTAATAACTTATTTTATTATTTAATTTATAAGCCAATTATTTGCTTTAAATTGGAAACCAACCTAAAATTTTAACCTAAATTGATATTTTGATATTTTCTTTTAGTTGGTCATTTATTTTTATTATTTTATTTGTAAATCAATTATTTGTAACACCTTCAAACACTTAGTCTATTTTAGAATTATATATATATAATATAATACTAGTAAAAACACAAATGCACGTGAGTAACAATCATTGTAAATATAATTCAACTGAGAAAAAGAAGTTGGAATAAAAATAAAAATTTGAAATTTATATTATATTTATAAATCATAAAATTTGAAATTTGATATAAAAACGAGGGGTTCCCTAATAAGAATTTATATAAGTATATAAATATATATTTTATTAGTACCCTAAATTGAATAAAATTTAAACTCAATAATAAATATTTCTTTAGATACTTTGAGGGGTGTCAAGGTTTTTAATGAAAGGTATAAGCTTAAAAATTGAATTGTTATGAATTTATTATAAGTTTAAATCATTTGGGTTTGTGTACGTGTAGATTAAAAATCCTCATCTCCAACTGTTGTGTATATTTTTTTGGAATAATTAGGTTGATCTATCTGAAGTTCAGTCTTCATGCACTAACCTCCCCTCTTGTTTGTCAAATAATACTGGCATCCCTTGTGGTTTGTATACTCGTGACACTAACCTCCCTCTGTTAATGGAAAGCACTGTTACTTTCATTAGATGATGATGTCATCAATTTTTAATTCTCAAATTCCTATTATACCCTTTAAAGCTATGCAAATAAAGCAACTGAAATGTCTAAAATACCCCATAATTATTTCTCCCCCTCAGATTCTCTCTCTCTACCCTCTTTCCTCAGTTCCTGAGCTGACCTAAGCGAAGAACGACGTTTGGAAACGGATGCTCAGATTGATCAAGGAGCTCGGCGGCATTCCAAAACGAATGCCAACGCTGAAGCGGCAGGGGTGAACCAATGGTGAAGGTGAGCAAAGGTGAGACTGAAATGTCAGCAATGGACTTGCGACGATGCTCTTACCTGCAAGCATAAAGAACCAGGGGCGGTGAAGACAAACATGGAACATCGGCAGCGAGTTTGGAGGACTGCAGTGCTCTAAACAGCGGCGAGTGAGAGCTTGGTGATGAATGGCGTGCAAAAACTCTGAATAGTCGGCAAGGATAACGTCTTACCTGCGGTGAAGCTTGCAGTCCTGGTTGAATCGCACCGGCGATGACGGAAAACTGTCGACACAGCTAGAAGTCTCCATTGAAGTCGGAGGGAGTAGAGCCTCAAACCACAGCAACAAAATCGGCAAGAACAGCTCAAAGAACATTTTCCGATGACGGAAAACCTCCATTAACTCCAGCACAAACCTGGACCTAGAAGTCTCCATTAAATCTCTCTCTCTTCTTTGCCACATCTAGACACCCAATTGTATTTTCCCACAATCCCACCTTCAGCGCCACCAAACCATGGACCCGTTGCCACCTTCCAGCACTATGACTAGACCCTCCACCAAAATTCAGAATCTCCAAGGCTTGATAGCAAAATAGAGTGAAAAAATAGGTCTGTTCATAGTTACCTATGTTACCTACCATAGAAATGATAGAATTGCAAATTGATTTTCAATCTAACACGTATCTACATGGATTTCCGAATGATACAAATGAATGGGATTGAGTCTTTAATTCTACAACTGTAATGTCCATTACCACTTATAAACCATAGAACAATTATTTTGGGTCTGCTTAGGTGAAGGATGAGAATTGGATTTGAGAGATGGGCTATTTTGCCTTTTTAAAATTTATCATATTTGTAATAAAATACAAATAAATTTAATGTGGGCAATTTTGGAATTTCACTCTATCGGTTAACACGTTCATTCAATACCTCTAACAGGGGAAAGTCATTGTTATTTGACAAAGAAGAGGGGAGGTTAGTGTATGATGACGAAACCTCAGGGAGGCCAGTGTAATTATTCTTATTTTTTTTGTGTAATTAAAAATTTAAAATTAAAACCTTGAAAAAATTGTCAAAAGTAAACTCAATAGAATTATAATCAATGGAAAGAAATAAAAAATAAAAAAAATTAACAGCAAAGGTAAAATCAATATAATCATGCTCAAATAGAATAAAAGAGATAATTAAAAATTATGTAGAATTAAAACCTCAAAAAATAAATTAATAAAAAATGTTTTTTAAAATCAAAACCCCTCTTGAACAAAAAGCAAAAGCAATTAGAGTAAATAATATAATTAATTACTGAGCGTAATACCGTAGATGACAAGAGCAATAATATGGACCCTTTACTAAATTATCTTGAGACTATAAACATCATATCAGGAGTTTGTGACTACAAAATAATAAATTGAAATAATAAAATAAATATCGAGACTTTAGACTTTGCTTATGGGATTCGTCACGTCCTGAACTTTAACTATCGAGTTTTGATGGAATAAATAGAAAATTTAGATTAACATTTAGCGTTAAAATTCTTAAGTATCTTAATGAACACTCAAATATAAATAAATATTAATGACAAGCACATCAGCCACCTAGTTTAGTACAACTGACAATGGAAATTAAAGTAATTCTGTTTTCTAAAAGTTATTTCAAACATGACCATTACGTAACACACTTTGGGTCATCATTTAGGTAAGTATAAAATGCTTTCCTTTGAGTAAATCTGGCACAGCTACCCAGCACCATACCTTCATTTATTAATTTCAATGAACAAATGCATATATATATATATATATCTACATATACATTATATATGTTTCACCCATAAACTGTCCATGTACCGAGATGTTTTTAACATGGCAATAGCGATTAAATATCACAATACCTGGGACAACACCTTAATCTACTAAGAAAATGCCTCCTTCAGACAACTTTGATTAATTCACACAACAAAATATCATCTAATTAAAATTTTCCAATCCACCAACTAGTCTAATATCAACCCACATAAATAAAGTTGTTGATGACCGCGCCACGATACCTGTGGCGCCACCTCTGCAACATAGGCACAACTGGCCAGTGCTAACTTGGCATGCCCACGGTGGATTAGGTATTCTCGAGTTACCAATCCAATAACGGAGATCACTGGCCGAGGAAGGGGTTGCTACCCTTCCTCTATCGCGGATGCGCCCTGCTCCAGTCGGATGGGTTCCTTCCCCCCTGGCTCGCTCGAGGTTGCTCTCTGAAAGAGCAACCTCGACAAATCTGTTTACACATTTCCCTTCTTGGCAAAGAAGACCTCGGGATAGAACTGGGATGGGAACCTATGAGGTCATGAAGGCAGGACCTCGAAAGGGGCCTATCCCCACTGAAGCACGGGAATCTGAGGACATGTGGATAGGTGGCTGAGATCTAAGGGGTCACCTCAGTCCGAGGCTAGCATAAGGGGGAAAAGATACCCGGTACTTAAGCTCGAGCGATGAAGGATAAGAAACGCATTAATTACGAAAGACATTTGATAAGACCCGCATTAATTAGGGAGCGCCGTTACCTCCTTTAACAGGAGGGCAAAGCGCCGCGGCCCATTTATCAATGTCTCATCTGTCAGAAGAAGAGGCCATCGAACCTTTTGATAAGAGCGGGCTCAGCTAAAGGACTAAAAGGCATTGACCGATGAAGTAAACACTATAAGTAGGGGTGTTGATCAGCCTTTAAAACAAAAAACCACCACATTAACACTTATCCTCTGACAAGCTCGAGTTTGCATGGTACCGAGGTCAGCCTTCTTTTTCTTAATCTCCGTACCTAGAGAATCCCTTGTGTTACTTGGATCTCCACTTGGATACTGATCTCAGATCTCTTGGCTTACGTGGAACGAAATCCTCGTCCTGCTCACGAACTACCATCAACATTTTGGCGACTTCACTTTGGGGGAGCGGTTCACCTATGTCAAGCATACGAGAGATCAGTTCGCCCTCTCAAACCAGCCCTGCCCTAGGTGAGGGCTACGATGGGTCTGTAAGTATGCCTGGGTCGTACTTCCCTGGAACTAGGATTATCTACCCTGATGCACTAGTCGAAGCCCATAACGCATTGTCGCACAGAATGGAGCAACTCGAAGGCACTCAAAGGGAGGTAGTGACCTTGCTGAGTGCAGATTGCTGACCAAGGAGCACTTCGGCGAGGTGCAAATCCGAGTAACAACCTCCCTGATGAGCTTACTGGGGAACATGCAACCCCGGATAATCCGGCGCGACAGACATTCTCGTCGTCAGTCGAGGCAAGATGAGCCACCGGTCGACGCAGGTGGTCGCGAGATACACCGTCGCGGGCTCGTCGAACCCTTTTTAGTATTCCTCTCATGGCACCCGCAAGGTTGAGTATGCCGAGTACCGGTCGGAGGGAGGCTCGTCACAGAGACACGAGCTCGGAAGGGTTCGGACATCAACACGACCCTGTGCAGCGGTCGCCATATGTAACTATGGAGGACCTGCAAACGCTGCTGCGAAACGAAAAGAATGTGCTGATGCAGGAGGCAGCCCCTGAACCATCTTACGCATAATCCATCGCGCTTCTCCCTTACCCCCCGGGGTACTTGGCCCCTAAGTTCAGTAAGTTTGATGGAAGGAAAGGGAACCCGCGAGAGCATGTGGTACGGTTTATTGAGGCCTTAGGGCCCTTCGAAAATGATCATACTCTACGTCTTAAGGAGTTTTCAAAAACTCTCACGGATAGGGCTTACAAGTGGTACGCGAATTTGGAGTCTGGGTCACTTACCACTTAGGGCCAGCTGGCTACCATCTTTCAATCCAAATTCTTTTAAGCAGAAGAGAGGGTGACAACCCTCTCCCTGAATAAAGAAGTTCAGGGCCCTGGGGAGGATTTGCTCTCATATGTTCATAGATTTCATGATAGGGCTATGGAATGCTATGAAACGCATGAAGAGGAAGCGCTGGCCAAGATTTGCATACAAGGAATGCAGGGGTCTTACCGCATTCATCTCATTAATCTGAAGCTCCTCACCTTTGCTGACTTAATTGAGGCATCTCAAAACTTGGCAAGCAATCTTGCTATTTGTGCGCAGGGTGCTACGCAAGAAGAGTATCGGGGTAGACGTAGACCTTAAGTCTCGGCCGCGGATGAGCCCCCCGGAAAGAAGAACGTGAGACCATCTCGTGCCCCTCGAGCAAAGAATCCGGACGAAGCGCCTCCCCCGTTCCCATGTACCCCTGAAGAGGTTGAAATCATCCTCAAGAAATGGATCCAGCACGGAGACATCAAACTGCCAGAGGTCGTTCGTGAGCCCACCACAGAAGAAATGGCCCACTCCAAGTACTGCATGTATCATTGGCATACTCTTCATCCTACTTATGATTGCCGGGCGTTGCGGAATACCTTTCACAGACGAATTGCTAACGGTGAACTCATTCTTCCCCCTAGAGATGTAAGGGAAGAGCCTTTCCCTGCGCATGACCGTGGAGTGGCAATGATGGTGTCCAGCATGGAGACCGAAAGGGAAGAGACCGAGGGTGGTGCGGCAGAGATCGCGCTAATGTAGGGAGATAACCTCGAGGCCTTTCACTTGTTAGAAGTGGCTCCTGTCAAGAATATTCTCCAAAAGATGGATTTTTCTCCTTTTGCCCAGAAGGAAATAGCAAAATTTCTGTGGCTAGCAGCGAAGGAGGGTGTCAAGGAGGTGGTGTCTATCGCATCACTCCCTGTATCACAAAGGTCAGCTGGGTCGACTTTGGTCTTTACAGAGGAAGACAAATGTGTCCCTACTCCGCACAACAGGCCATTGTATGTCACGGCTTCGCTCAATGGGGTCGAGCTCAAGCGGGCATTTCTGGATTATGGTTCGTCCCTCAATATCATGCCTCTAGAAGTTTTTCGCCGCAGTGGTCTACCGGACGAGAAACTTATCCGAAGGCAACAGAGATCGCCGGGTTTGGAAGTGATATTCGGAGAACTGAGGGGCACGTGACGGCCGAGTTAGCCATTGGGAAGTTTAAAAGTTCGGTGAAATTTCACGTCATTGATTCGGATACCTCTTACCACTTGCTCATGGGTCTAAGTTGGATACACAAGTTCGGGATTGTACCATCCTCGTATCACCAATGAATGAAGGGGTTCTGGAATGGGAAACAGGTGATGGTCTGCTGCACTAATCGACCATTTACTAAAAGAGAGTCTCACATGGTAGAGGCTGGATTCTTTAATGAGTTAGAAGATGCAGAGGAACCATAACCATTAAGGGCCTTTCCTCTACCGAAGTGGGAGGATGTTGACCAACAAAAGGAGGAGAAAATGCCAGAAGCGGCTGCTAGCTGGAAGAAGCTAGCTGTCTGCAAAAGGATACGTTTGGCCGACGGGAGAGTTGTATACCTCTTATGACGGTGTTGGGGGGCACGATCTAGGGTGAGATCGCGCCCCCGAGTGGAGTCGTGTCAGGTAGAATCTCTGAACTTTGAGGAGGAGGCCAAAATGGAGTCAGGCAAATCCACTCGGCTCAGTCAAGAAAAAATAGAGGAAGTTAATTTAGCCAATGACGGTCGCTCCCGGGTAATCTATGTGTATAAGAAGTTGGAATGAAGTGAAAAAGCGGCACTGGTAGCCATGCTCAAAAAATTCAAAGATGTCTTTGCCTGGACATATGAGGAAATGCCCGGACTAGATCCTCAGGTAGTGGCTCACCACCTTAATGTGTGACCAGATGCATGCCCGGTTAAGTAGGCGCAAAGGAGTTTTCGGCCAGAGCTTGAGTTGCAGATAAAGGAGGAGGTGCAGAAGCTTTTGCGTGCCGGCTTTATCAAACCAATTCAACATCCCACATGGTTGGCAAATGTGGTTCTAGTGAAAAAGAAGAATGGAAAAATCAAAGTTTGTGTTGACTTTAGAGATCTGAACAAAGCATGTCCAAAAGATGATTTTCCACTGCCTATAATTGACAACTTGGTAGACTCAACCTCAGGGCATAAAATGTTCTCGTTCATGGATGGATACAGCGGATATAATCAGATTAGAATGGCGCAGTGTGATGTAGAGAAAACAGCATTCCGCACCCCCATGGGAAACTTCTATTTTACAGTCATGCCCTTCGGCTTGAAGAATGCAGGGGCTACTTACCAGCGGGCCATGACAGCTATTTTTCATGACATGTTGCACAGGCAAATGGAGGACTATGTGGATGATCTGGTGGTGAAATCCCGAGTTCGTAGTGAGCATTTGACTAATCTGAGAAGTGTTTTCGAAAGATGTCGGAAGTTTAAGCTAAGGATGAATCCACTGAAATGTACCTTAGGGGTCGAGGCTGGCCGTTTCTTGGGCTTCATAGTGCATCGTCAAGGGATCGACATCGAGCAAAGCAAGGCCCAAGCTATCATAGAAATGCCCCCGCCGCAATCCCTCAAGTAACTGAAGAGTTTAGTAGGAAGGGCCTCGTATTTACGACGCTTCATACCGGCGTTTGCAGAGGTAATACATGCTTTTAGCGCTCTGATAAAGGAAAAATCCGAGTTCAGATGGAGCGAGGAACACCAGCAGGTTCTCGACCGTCTCAGGAAACTGCTCTCCTCACCGACCACCATGATAGCCCCTCAGATAGGGGTTCCCCTCAGACTCTATATTACCTCGACAGACCGCTTTATTGGGGCGCCCCTCGCTCAGGAAAAGGACGGTCAAGAGTGCCCCGTATATTACATCAGCCGAGTTGTGCAAGGTGCCGAGGCACGCTATTCTCAGATAGAACGCCATTGTCTTTCCCTCGCCTTTATAGCCAAGAAATTCCGCCATTATTTCTTAGCCCATACCATTCATCTCATCACCAAGTGTGACCCATTGAGATATTTGCTCTCACGACCAATCATTTTGGGGCGAGTGGCACGGTGGCTTTTAATGTTAGCCGAGTTCGATATCCAATACCTAGCACCTCGGGCCATCCTAAGTCAGGCCTTGGCAGATCTGATAGCCCAATTCCCTTCTAGAAATTTTGAGCCGGTGCAGGATGACCTTCCCCTCGATAAGTTCGAGTCAATTTGTTGCGTGGATGAGAACATGATCTGGACTTTGTCATTTGATGGATCGTCAACCTCTACAGGAGGCGGCGCAGGAGTAGTGTTAACCTCTGAAGAGGGGAAAGCCCAAAATCTTTCATACAAGCTCACCTTTGGATGTTCCAATAACACAACAGAGTATGAAGCTTTGGTACTGGGTCTTCTGGCGGCTCGGAAAGCTAAAATCAAGCGGTTGCATGTGCAAGGGGATTCAAACTTGGTGGTAAAACAACTAGATGGCTCTTATGCTATCAAAAAGCCGGCTTTGGCAGCATACAGAACCATTATCCAGAAGCTTAGTGGTCATTTTAGTGAGCTCCGAATAACCCACGCACCGAGGGCTGCTAACCGGCATCCGGACGCCCTGGCCACCTGGTATCCAAGGTCGAGATTACAGGGGAATCAGTAGACATCCGTATTCATAGGACGAATGAGTCATGTCTACACGATATAAAATGCACGGGCAATGAGGACAAGGAAGATTGGCGAGCCCACTATGAATCGCAGCTGAAGTGCGGCACGGGCGAGGTTCCTTTGTCGGAACTAAAAAAATTTTGCACTGTATTTTGGAGTGTTGTACTTTAGGGCGCTTGGCGGAACCTTGGCAAGATGCATCGGAGAACAAGAGGCGGGAAAAGTATTGGATGAAATTCACAGGCACACTTGTGACGACAATTCCTTGAGTCTGTACCGGAGAATACAAAGACATGGGTATTACTGGCCACGCATGGCAAAAGATGCAGCGGCTGTACAAAAGGTGTGTCCTGATTGCCGAGAAGTGTTCGAGGGGTCCCGTTGTGTAGCCAATATTGAAGAAGACTGGAGACGGAAGTATGTAGAGTATCTTGAAAAGTGGATTCTCCCATAGATTCCCGAAGAAGCCGCGCTGCTAAAGAGGGAGGTCAATCATTTTTTTATCTGTAGTGGCGAGTTGATGAGGCACGGCTTTGACGGCAAAGCTAAGCGGTGTGTCAATTCAGCCGAAGCTCGTGAAGTTCTGAAGTAAGTGCATGATGATGAACACCAAGGGTGGAAGAGGCTATACCATCGCATTATACAGTTGGGTTATTATTGGCCCACGATGCAAACTGACAGTAGAAGCTATGCCCAAAAATGCCGAGAATGCTAAGTCCATAGTCATGCCATCCACGCGCCAGCAGTGGAATTACAGCCCACGGAGGCTCCTTGGCCCTTTCACACATGGGCAATGGATTTGATAGGACCCATTTCACCCAAGTCTAGGAAGATGAAATGGATACTTGTAGCAACAGAAGTGTGCACCAAATGGGTCGAAGTGGCAGCTCTGTCAACAGCAACTGGGCAGGTGGTAGCAAACTTTGTTAAGGAAAACATCATATGCCGATTCGGCGTACCTCGGGTTATTGTGTCAGACAATGGAACCCCCTTCGTTAACAGCAAGGTATGGGCACTCATTCAAAGGTATCGAGTGGCCCACCGCAAGTCGACTCCGTACTATCCTAAAGGTAATGGACAAGCAGAGGCCACTAACAAGACACTGATTCGAATCCTAAATAGAACATTGAAGGAGCAACATAACAAATGGGCTGAGCAGTTACTGTTAGCGCTATGGGCATACCGAACTACCACAAGGGGAGCCACAGGTGCCACCCCCTTTTCATTGGTATATGGCACAGAGGCGGTGCTCCCAATCGAAATAGCGATTCCATCTGGAAGTTTGGCTGAGCGAAGCCAACTACCCCCGAATAGGCATGCTCGAGGCGCTTCAGCAACAGAGAAAGTAGGCAAGGAGTAAAATGGTTGTCTATCAAAGAAGGGTGGCTCGGGCGTATAACGCCACTATGCGTCCTCGGGCGTTTCAAGAAGGTGATCTAGTCTTAAAGACCACAACACATGTGATGCGAAACTTGTCCATGCCTAAGTTTACCCCCAAGTGGGAAGGCCCCTTCGAAGTCAAGGCTGCTAACCCTAGTGGATATTATGACATCGGAAGAATGGGGAGTAACAAGGTACTGGGCACGTTCAATGCCAAGTGGTTGAAAAAGTATTACTCTTGATTTGTAAGCCTTATTCGAGGTCCTAGGACTGTAAGAGGCTTTTGTAACACCAAACCTGCTTTTGTAAGAAGAATCATGTTTGCTGTTTGCTTAATGTCTAATGATTAAGCATGATTTTCTTTTTTTCTTTCTTTTCACAAATCAAACTTCTGGTTGACCTCACCTGTGATAGAGGTCGTTTAAAAATCCTTTGCCCACCTCACCCTGGGGAGAGGTCACAACTGCAATATCACCTCGCCTTAGGGAAGGTCTGTCTACAGTTTACCCCAAAAAAAAACTGGCAGTGAATTGATTTATAATAATTTCCATGGCATTGCGACAAAAGGGGGGGGGGGGGGGGAAGTTGGAACTAAGCAAGAAAAGACTGATTCATTAATAACGTAAAAGGGGCCCTCGAATGGGCTACAAACGGTTCTCGCTACAAATTTTTTTTACAATCTTAAGGCAAATCGTCTAACACTAAAGTAGCGGGCCCAAGTAAGGATAGCTTGCGTTCGATCTTGGCATTTAGAGAAATAATATGTTGCTCCCGCACGCTCACTTGTTCTTGTAGCTTGGCCAGTCGAGCCCTCTTGGACTGAAGAATCTCTTTCTCCTCCTCGGTCTAATCACGAAGATCTTTGATCTCCTCCACCATTCTTTCACGCTCCACAAACGCCTTGATTTGTGCAAAAATGTCCTCAGCCCAAGCTACGTCAATCTGTGCTTACTTCAGATTAGTAAATAGGCGATCTAGGGAACTGAGTTTCTCCTTGCTTAAAGAACGACCCCTGGCTTCGCGAAGACTCACCACTAGTTCGCACGTAGTTTTGTATGCAAATTCCAGAAATAGAGGCAACATCCCCTCAAGATTACTAAGGGTTTGAGGATGTTTAACCATCACCTTGTCCAGGATCTCCGCCTCACTTAGGGAAACATTGGCCCCACCCCACGACACGTGCGAGGTAGCATGTGCCCCGCGATCTGGCCCAGCAATGTTCTATTCGGGTTCTTCCCTTTCTTCACCAAAACAATTCCCTGTGTCTAGAATCGTGTTAAGCTCTGGTTCGGATGCGACTATAGCTCCAACTTGACCAGCACCCTGTTCCCCTGGTTGCTTTGAGCCACGAGGGCCCTAGGCTTCATCTCTGGAAGAACCGCCGGAGTTTGAGCTTCCAGTCTTATCCAGACTATCATCTTCAGAGGAAGGAAACGACTGGAGAGCTGATTCGACCATCTTTTGTAACTCGGCAATGGGTTCTCGAGGCAGCACATAGGCGACCTCGACCTGTGAACTGGTATCACTGTTCTCATCATCGCGGCCGGAGTAATGACCCTCAGAACCTACGGCGGCCTCGGCTGCATCAGACGTGGCCGCCTCGACATCTGTGGTATGTGCAGAAGTGAGTTGAAAGAATAGGAATGAAGTGAGTTAGAAGAATAAGAATGAAAGAACGATACCTGCATTAGAAGGAGAATGGGTCTGACTCCTTTCAAAATTAAAGATCCCCATGGCAGGGTCTGCATTAGTATTAACCTCTCCCGTGTCCACATTAAGCCGGCTTAAGCCTCGAGCCAAAGGGATTAATTCCTTCCCTACCACGCGACGAGGAGGAGCGGGAGGGTTAAGGTCAGATGCTAGTACCGCCCGTACTGCTTGCTCGGGATCTTTAAGGACACTCGCGAGAGTGTGGAGGGGATCGGAAGGAATAGCTAAGCCAGCAGGTACTTCAAAAGCTTGGACTATGGTATTACCATGGCTGCAGCCGGAGCTTTCTCAAGGGGCGCGGACTGAGACCTCATACTTAGGGCAACCCCAGCTCAAGCTGAGGGGACGAAAACCCCCGAGGAAGGGATAGAGACTGGAGCGAGGGGAGCTTCTTTGGTGGTGCCCTATATATATATATATATAAAAATAAAAAATAAATAAAAAGGGGGGGGGGGGGGGGGAGATGGTTAATATAAAAAGTGCAAGGAAGTTGTAAGTAAAGAATGCTCGCGCCTACCTTGGTTCTCTTGGTAGAGGTGATCGCGGGCACAAAAGAGCTGACGTCCTGATCAATCTTGCGTTTGTCTCACTTCGTCTTGGTAGCCCGGAGAGCTATCGTAGGCGTCGCGGTACTTGGGGGGACCAGAGGTAGTAGGCCGGTGGTATTGCAAAGTTTCCCGCGGGCAGATATAGAAGTGTTCTTAAAAGGGCGAAATGAGGTATCGCCTTTTAGCAAAGAGCGAGCGGGAACAGGAGTTGGAGTACTACTCACAAACTGCCTAAACGAAGTTATTACCTCCTTCCAATACGCTCTCGTCTGAGGCCCCCATCGCCCTACTCACGAGGAAGAAGGAACGTGAAGGATTTGGCGATCCCCCAAGAGTTCTGCCTCATCGGAATCCAGAAAACATAAGAAGCCCAGGGCATAAGTACTATGATCTTGGCGAGCTCCATACCCATAGTCCCGAGGAAGCCCCTGATCAAACCCAAACTGTCGAGCTACCCTATGGGGATTGTAAACCTTGCCCACTCCTGAGTTAGGAGGAAGAAGGGCGGGAAGGTAACCCGCAGAATACATGGCAATGATTAACAAAGTTGGGGTACGCCTCAATGACTTGCCCGAGATAACCATGCCATCTCTCGAGGCGCAGCATTCCACCCGAGGACCATGGATGTAAGGGCGAGCTAGGAAACACCTCTCGCGATCAATGTACTCCGCCAGCTTCTTTTTTGCAAATTGCTTGTGCCATTGAAAGGATCGTTTTAGCCCCTTGTCTCGAGGAAACACTTTTGGGCGAGGACCATACCGAGGAAAGTGCTCATAAAGGAACATCTGAAGGAAGATGGTGTTAACAGGAGAAACTACACTCATGCGACCTACAGAGCGCTCTATGCGGACATGTGCCAAGTCAAGCTCATGATAGAGTGTGCTGAGGAACAAGGAGGCCAAGGGGAAGCTGTTACCATAGGACAATCTAACGGCTAAGGGGATGAGATCAGGACAGGGGCCATCATCGGGGGGACCTGGGAAGATGAACCTCGATAGCCAAGATAGGAGAAAAGCTGTGAGGCGAGCCGAGTCCTTACATTTAGGACCACTGAAGGAAGCCTCTCCCTCTTGGTCTGGAGGAGGAAAGTCCTGAAAGTAGTAACGGAGGAGCGACACAAAAGTGCATTTTTTTCCAGTCTCCGGAAACTCCTCGCGAAGACCATTATCTTGGTAATGTGAAGCAATCTTGCCGGCCGCGGTGATGCCACTGCGTAGCTTGGCAACAAGTTTGACCTCGTCTTCAGAAAGTGTCCAGGAGCCCGGGTTGTGCTCACCAAATATGTTTAAGCACATGAGCTGCACAACGTCCTCTATGGTAGGGGTGAACTCCCCCCACGAAGTGATAAAAGTGTGGCTGTCGCAGCTCCATCGAGACACGAGGAGAGCGAGATCATGGATGTCTCGCGGAATGGTCAACTCGCGGGTGTTGCGGATTGCATTAGTGATCTTTGAGACCTTTAAAGTCTCAAAAAATTCAGCATCAAAAAGTACAGCATCTGTCCACTGCTCCCACCCTTGGCCGTGGCCAGTCTTGCTGGTAAAGCTGAGATTAGAATGAGGAAAGTCGCCGCACTCAACTCTAAACCTTAGCACCAAATTAGCAGGAATGGGCGTTCCTACCTGTGCATAAGGCTTGCCCTCAAAAAGGAACGTGCCTCCTGGGGTCTCGTCCACCTCGCTTAATTCATCACTGTTCGACCAAAAAGTATCATTCGAGCTAAAGTAAGGAGTGACTCGCCATTCTACCAAAGGAGGAACATTGGGAACATCGTCGCGTAAGGCCATGACTGAAGCTCTTTTTTTCGAGTGAGAGGATCTTGAGAAGTTTGAGAAAGGGTTTGGTTTGCACTATGCATAAGGAATGAGTTTTGGTTTAAATAGTGGGGGCCCAGCACCCCAAGTGCCGCGCCTCTGGCTGGCGAAGAGACGGGGCTCAGTATCCAAAATGTCACAGTTCGACGTGCTAGTAAAATTTTGACACATAAGCTGGGAAACCGAAGCGACATGACCTCTTGAACCGACATTTCTCCTCAGCATTGAAGTGATGTGACCTTTCGACAGAAATTGCAGTAATAAGGATAAAAAAAAAAAGTGACTTGCTCGAGCTCCCCTCTCAGGAACCTCAAGCAGGGGGGCAAAATGTTGATGACCGCGCCACGATACCTGATTACGTGGTGCCACCTCTGCAACATAGGCACGACTGGCCAGTGCTAACCTGGTGTGCCCACGGTGGATTAGGTATTCTCGAGCTACCAGTCTAATAACGGAGATCACTGGTCGAGGAAGGGGTCGCTACCCTTCCTCTACCGCGGACGCGCCCCTCTCCAGTCGGATGGGCTCCTCCCCCCTGGCTCGCTCGAAGTTGCTCTCTGAAAGAGCAACCTCGACAAACATATTTACACATTTACACAAACCTAGATCACTTTGGATTGATCCAACTTCAAAAGGAAACCAAACCCTAGTCTCCCTCTTCTCTCAATCTCATCCTAATCCGGCAAAAACCCAGCACAATCATCTTCCTCATCTCTGGCGAGCCAATTCCGGCAAGGTAGAGCCTTATTTTCACAGCGGCTTCGTACCCTCTCTCTCATCTCATCCCTCTCGGTTTTGAGGTAAACCGCGAGCCATTTCTTGATTTAAAAGTTTAATCGATGCATGATTCATGATTTTCTATATTGATTTATGTTGTATGTGTATTAATCATCCATTTTGAAGCATCAATTTCATGATTATGATATACATATTCACACATGCATTCGGCCAAACCAAATTGGGGATTTTTTATTTAATTTGGCATTTGGGGAGTGTTTGGGTGTTGAGGATGGGATGTTTGGTGTGTAGATGGGCCCATAAACACGTTTGTGTGGGCCCCGTGCTCTAGATCTCACAGATCTGCGACTTTTCAGATTCGGCATTCGCACAGTTCGATCGATCGAACTTGTTCTTCGATCGATCGAAGTAGTGAACTTCATTTCACTACCTTCGATCGATCCAATCTTGTGCACTTTCATGCTTCGATCGATCCAAGTGTTGGATTGATCCAATTCACTTCGATCGATCCAACTTTTGAACATTTTTCACTTCGATCGATCGAAAATTTCTGTGATCGATCGAACTTTCAAAGATCATACATACACACTCCATTCATCTTGTGTCGTCTTCATGCTATCTTTATTTGCACAATGCCTGTGATATTCCATATTGGATGCATTTCATACCTACATTGCTTAGCATGATTCACATTTCATCATCATCATAGATTCATGTCATCCGTATTTTGTTTATCTTATTTGACATACATGTTTCTATTATGCACTTAAATTCTTATATCTGGCACTGACTTATATTAAAATTTTCTTGTCTTTTTGCAGATCATGCCTCCGCGGTACAAGAGTACAACCAGGAGATCTTCGGGGCCACAGCGACCCCGCAGACATATACGGCCCAGGATAGAGATGGCTGCATCAGGAGGAGCCCGCACAGGCTACTCCCCCTCAGTCCCCATCCCACGAGGCTGAGGAGGGAGCTGACCACATGCCATCTACATCCCAGGCTCCTCCAGCCTTCACACCATCACCTTCTCCTGTGCGCCATCAGGCAGATGCAGCCGCCATGCCATCACCGCAGCCACCTCTACCGGCTCAGCGCCGTGACCAGTTGCTACCGAGATATGCAGCCATGACCGTGGCTCAGGAGTCATATTTCGATACTGAGTACTTCTCTGAGTCTATCCTGACCCAGTCTGGCTATCAGGATATCATGCAGCGGGGCCTCTCCACCATCTTTGCCCCAGTCATCGGCCTTGTATACCCGCGACTGGTGTGGCTATTCTTTCAGCATCTCCGGCCCTCGCCACGATCTACCGCGGAGATGATCACTACACTGGACGGCCACGAGATTGTCATCACAGTTGACACTCTGGCCCGTGCTTGCCGGTGCCCACACCGGTGTCCACCTGAGCTTGCAGAGACATACCCGAGGCTGCATAGGCCTTCATTTTCTGACATGGCTGTCTCCTTGACAGGCCATCATGCCGGTGGTCAGACATTCGCCACCAGGACCTTCTTGCCTGACGACTTCTGGTTCATTGACACAGTTCTTTTCCAGAACATTTACATGGTGGGCCACAAGATCCAGAGGCGTCATGACTACTTGACAGCTCTTTACGCTTTTTACACGGGCTGCTGGGTATATATCCCAGTCCTCATCTGGAGTGTGATGAGGTTGCTGTATGATTCTTTTATTTCCAGGAAGGACCCTAAGCGGTCCAAGGTCCTGCCCTTCGGACACCTCATCACGCAGATCCTTCTTGACCAGCGCTACAGAGTGCCCCTAGATGAGGAGCCCCTTGCACAGTCCAGCTTCTATAGGAGGAGCGACTGGAATAAGAGCTACAATGCTCTTATTCGGAGTCTTCAGGAGCCAGCTGTAGAGGCAACGGCTGAACTAGAGGAGGAGGAGGCAGCCCAGGCACAGCCGGTACCTCCAGCAGTAGCAGATATCGCAGCGGACGACACACTAGTCGGTTCGGCTACCGATCGCATGGACATTGACCTGGAGCGACCTGCGGAGGAGTATGCTGATGCTACAGATGATGCTGATGCCGATGATACCAGTGATCGAGCCGCTGCTCAGGAGCGAGTTTGGGAGTCTTCTTCAGAGGCATCTCTGCCTGAGTCTCCAGTTCCCACTCCCAGATTCGGAGCACGCTTGCAGACACTGGAGGAGGACGTAGCAGCCATGCGAGCCGACATCACTGCCCACCGAGCTGAGTTCACCTCTTTCAGGGCGGATGTCATGGCTTGCTTTGCCGATCTCTCCAGCCGACTCCCTGCACCTGCACCCGCACCTGCACCTCCAGCCACTCCAAATCTTCACGATCAGGCCTCCTGAAACTCCACTTCCAGTTGTTCTATGCTTTCATTTCTTTTATTTTGGATCTGTATTATACTGTCACTATTACTGTATTATACTTTGCGGCCAGTCTGTCGGCTTTATTATTTTATTGATGTACCTGCACCTTATATTCTCTATATATTGCTTTTTGATTATGGATGTCTCTTAGTATCTCATATTTGTATGTTTGACTCCATCAGGTACACCACAGTGACTTCAGTGAGAGAGTGCTGCCCAATTTTTCAGGACCACTCTTACACCTCTCTCTCTATTCTCTATTTATCCCATTTTACACTTGCATGTCCACTGTGCACTGATTAGCCTATCTTGTTATCTAATGAGTTTATCCGAGTGTAAACTTTTCAGGACCACAGTTTATCCCAAGTTTGGGGGGGCTATGCCACCCACTTTGGATACTTCTATCCCGATCATTCATGTCTAAAGCACTGGTATACTCTTTCCTTTGTTCTCTTCAGACATTGAGGACAATGTGCAGTTTAAGTTTGGGGGTATTGGTGTATATTTCAGTGTTACTTTAAAATTCAAATTTTGAGCATGTCTTGTGTATTTGAGGGATATTCTATACTTAGTCCATTTCTAGCTATGATTTTGATCTTTTAAGGATTATATTGCTTAAAATTTAAAAATTGCTTGACTTGAGAGTCCAATACTCCTTGTATGCCTTGAGGATGCCATTTAGGAGTAAATTTTTCAAAAGATTGATATCTTGCTTGCATTTGTGGTCCACATCATCCTGAATTTGTGATTGTTTTGAGATTCATTCTAGGATTCTACACTAGCACTGGTGCACGCTAGCATTCAATTGTGGGGTACATGCTTTGTTGATTATTGAATTGGTTATATCCCAATTGGGCTAGTAGTGCATTGAAAACTTTCATTCTTGATAAAGGTGGATAACAACCCCTTTTCATTGAGTATCCGGGATTCTTGCCTCATTAAGCAGTGAACTTCTCGCGCCGAAAGGTGGAGGGCCCAAACTCTAGGTTAATAATTGAATTGATTATTTCAAAAATAAATAAATAAATAAAGTTGCAAAAGTAATAAAAGTGAGTACTTCTCCCAAAAGGTGAGAAGTGGGAAATGATTAGATGGTTGTTGTCTTGATTTGTAGCCTAGTTGATTTGAGTTTGTAAGTCCGTAGGGGTGTCTTAACACCTAATGCCCTAAAGCCATCTGGTTTGGGAGTCATTGACCTAACGCTCGCTACATGAATCTTCTAGAAAGCTTAAGAGATCAACACATTGCACAATATTTTCATCTTTGATCCTCAATAAAAAAAAAAAAAAAAATAGAGTGAAAATAATAAGCGCACCTAGAACAATAAAGCTTTAATAAAAGGTCCACTCTCTTATCTTGATGATCGGTACTAGATTTGTGTGCTAGTTTGAGGGTAAGGATGTGATTACTTCTCTAGTTAGCTAAGATAGCAACACACTTGATGTCGGACCTCTCACATGGATTCTAGACTTGTTTCGATTTTCATGATCATTTTCTTGATATGTGGAGGACCATATTTGCTTGCTTGATATTGAAATTTTGGGAGATTGCTTAGAAACGGTTGAAAAATTGCATACTTGAGGTAGTTTTCTCCCAATGCTTGTTTGCAATATTGGTGCCTCTTTTGAAAGAATAAGCTTAATGTTTGTGGGTACCATTTCTGGAAACCCTCACGAGACTTTACTCGTCCACTAGGGGTAACCTAGGGGTTTAAAAGGCTTGTTGCATATGCTAAATGCAATCGTGTTCCCTACGAAAATGGTGTTATCATTTTACTTGCTTTCCAGTTTATACTTGTTTAGTTGTTCATTTCATTCCTTTACTTCTTAGTTCATTGCTAGGGACTAGCAATATTTAAGTTTGGGGGTGTGATGAGCACTGAAAAGTGCGCATTTAAACCCGTTAAGCTTAAGCATTCTAGTACCTTTATCTATCTTACTTTGCCGTTTTAGACTTATTACGTGTTATTTATATTTTCAGGCACTAATCCCAAAATTGAGCTAACTCAGCCAAATAAGAGCTTAATTGAAGCAATCCTGAGATAAACCAAAGGAGGGAGCAAAGTGGAGAAAGAAATGAGCAAAAATGAATCAAAGTTGTGCAGCTGAAAAGTTCGATCGATCCAACTTAGAGTTCGATCGATTGAACATCTATGATCGATCACAGTACTTCTCGATAGATCCAACCTTGGCCTTTGCTGAAATTCCAAGTTCGATCGATCCAACATCACCTTCGATCGATCGAACCCTATTTTGTCCTATTCAAATTATTGATCTTATCCACAGCTGTACACCTACCAACCACTTTTGTCCTTTTCCCCATAAATATCTTCGAAATATCTCAGCCTTGTCCTTATCCGGAGGAGTCAGACCACTTCGATCGATCCAAGTTAAGGTTCGATCGATCGAACTTCCTCCAGCGAGAAAAAGTTAAAGTCCAGCTGAGGAGGCCCGAAGTGACATGGGCCGGATATGACCCGCGAACACGACATCCGGTCCGTGCAGATGGGTCAAGCCCATAGAGAGACACTGCCATATGGGCCGAACGCGAATAGCCCATCAAAGATGACCAAAAACTCACAGAGGAACGGGCCCAGATCTAGCAGTCCATTAATGTTTGTAAGTATCTATAAATAGGAGAGGTAATGGATAGAGGAGGAGGATTTTTTCTGTTGAAGTGTAAGAGTTCTAGAGAGAGAAAGAAAAAATGAATTTCTTGCATCTTCAATTGGCGCCGTCTGTGGGAAGCGTTGAAGATTAATTGATCATTGATCAATATCGCGTGGATTCAGACCAATTCGTGGAAACTAAACTCGATCTTTAGGAGTTGGATCCAGATCTGAGCGATTGTGACCTACTCTAGAGGAATTTTAGTTCTTGTTGCTTTGGCGGAAGTGGCTTCAGATCTACGGAACAACGAGTAGTTCGAATCTGACGAATTTAGAATTCGGACAATTCAGATCTCGTCAACCGCAAGCGTAATTCGGAGAATTCGAAACCAGATCTGAAAAATTCGCACTCACGAAGCTCAGATCTACTCACGAACTTGAGATTAATGCCTTTACTCCGTTCAGGAATAATGATAGGTGAAAGCTCCAATCCGATGGAGGCTGTCCAGCAAATGAAGCTTGAGGAGTTGATGAACTTGATCGAAGCTCTCAAAAAAGAGAATGCAGAATTGAAAGCTGGAATGCAACATTAGGAAATACCCGCGGTTTCGCGTCCACTTCCGGCCGGTGAAGGAGGTGTTCAATCTAATATCGCACATCAAGGCGAGCAAGACGAGAACAATCAGTCAGCTCTCCACCGTGATGAAAGGAGGATGGACGATTTGTCGCCAAATGTTCGTCGAGTTGAGGATCACGAAGGATCGACTCACGTTGATCCGCGACATGAGCAGATCAGACAGAACGAAGCCATGACCTCTGATCCGCATCGGGAAAGGTTCAACCAAGAGGAAGTGATAGAGGTTGATCACCGCCAAGTTGTGTCGCCTTGGCAAAGAGAGCTCATAGAGGAACGGTCGTTCGATCCATCCTACCGGCCCTCCATGGCTACAATCACTCATCGCGGTTCGGAGAGCAGAACCGTAGCTCACAGAGCTACCGCTGGGCTCCAGAGAGAAAATGAAGCACTCCGATCCGCGGCTCAGACGGTTGATTCACCATTCACTGACGAGATCCTGAATGCCCCGCATCCAAGGAAGTTTACTATGCCAGTCTTTATTCTGTTTGACGGAACAACCGATCCGATCGATCATGTGTACCATATCCAGTTGAAGATGGCCCTGAATACGGAAAACGACTCTTTAATGTGCAAATGTTTCCCTACAAGCCTAGCTAGACCGGCGCTCAGCTAGTTCAAGAACTTGCCTAGGAGCTCCATTGGTAGCTTCCGAAACCTGTGCGATCGGTTCATAAGCCAGTACTATGGGAACAAGCGTCCGCCGAAGGACATCTCGAGCCTATTCACAATGAGACAGCACAAAGATGAACGTCTCCAGGCTTTTCTCACCAGGTTTAAACTCACTAAGAGTATGGTGATCGAATGCCACCCTTCTACAGCGGTTCAAGCCTTCAAGTTAGCCATGACACGTGGCACTCCGTTCCATACCAGTCTGGTAGTGAACACGCCGACGACTATGGATGAACTCAATGAAAGAGCCGATGGCTTTGTATGCCTAGAAGAAGAGGAGGCAGCCAATGCTCGGACAGCGTAGGTCGTGTCGACCGAGGAAAAGTCCAAGGCAAAGATCAGGCAGAAGCAGGCTCAGCCGCAACGTCAGACCTCCTGGAAGGCAGAAAATAGGTCTAGGGAGGAAGAGCTGATCACTCCGCTGAAGGTCACTCTGGCAAGGCTATATCAGGAGAACAAAGATAAGTTTCATCCACCACTGCCAATTAGGCAACCCCTCGAACAGAGGGATAAGACTAAACATTGTGCTTTCTATTCCGATTTCGGTCATCAGACTAACGAATGCAGGAATTTGAGAAGGCAAGTGGAGATGTTGATAGCTAGAGGGGAGTTCGCGAGTTATGTTCAAGGCTCAGCGATAGAGCAGAATCGACCGATGGAGCAAGTAAAAAGGAGTCATAAACAAAGCTCCCACAATTCACAACCAGTTCGTATAATCAATGCTATCCACGGTCGACCCGAGCCCAGCGAAGATTCAGATGAGCTACTCCGAGCGCGCCTACGGCAGGCGCAGATGAAGAAAAGGGTCAGCAGTGTGAATACTCTGCACCAACAGATCACATCGATACAGATAAAGTTTGACAGGACAGACCTGCAGCGTGTTTAAGTCCCCCATGAAGACCCGTTGGTAGTCAGCTTGATAGTGGCGGACTGCCTGGTGCGCAGAGTTCTGATCGATCCCGGAAGCAGTGCGAATGTCATACCGAGGGACACATTTGATCGGCTCGAGATTAAACCAGAGAGGCTCAAGCCCACTGGAAATCCCCTGTTAGGATTCGATGGCAAGAGGGTGGAGCCCGTCGGAATGGTGGAAGTAGAAGTTCAAGCTGCAGAACGAGCTCTTATGGAAACTTTTGTGGTTGTGGAGATTCAACCCTCGTACAATCTCCCAATGGGAAGAGGATGGATTCACAGAGTCCAAGGTGTACCCTCAACTCTGCATCAGGTCATGAGGTGCCTCGGACCCGATGGAAATAAGGTGATAGACATTCGTGGGGATCAGGTTGAAGCCAAAGAGTGTTATTCCGTCACACTAAAATATGCTGGGAAAGGGAAGGCGCCCGTCCGTTTGGCGAGCCCCAGATAGCAATTACAGGAACCTCCGCCCAAGCAGAATAGGGTGGAGGAGTCAGTTGACTTGACCGAAGAGCCCCTTCTGGATGTGCAGATCGAGTCTAGGCCAGAGCGAACTACCAGAGTAGGAGTAAGACTGACCAGGGAAGAGCAGCAAGAGCTAATTGACTTCTTATCTCACAATGCCGATGTATTTGCATGGAGTCACCTAGACATGCCTGGAATTAATCCCTCCGTATCCTGTCATTCCTTGAATGTCAATCCCAATTTCAAACCAGTAAAACAGAAGCAACGAAGATTTGCTCCAGAACGTAACCAAATCATAGCCGAGGAAGTTGATAGGCTACTTAATGCGGGATTCATCAGAGAAGTGCACTACCCTGATTGGTTGTCCAACGTCGTTGTCGTACAGAAGAAGAATGGGAAATGGCGAGTATGCATTGATTTCACCAATTTGAACAAAGCTTGTCCGAAGGATAGCTTCCCGCTGCCAAAGATTGATCAAATGGTGGATGCCACCACCGGGTATAAGCGTTTAACCTTTTTGGACGCTTATTCAGGTTATAATCAGATCCCTATGGACCCGGCAGATGAAGAAAAAACTTCTTTTGTAACCGAGCGAGGGACATACTGCTACAAAATTATGCCTTTCGGACTAAAGAACGCGGGAGCAACTTATCAAAGACTTGTTAGCAAAATTTTCAAAGATCAAATAGGAAAGATTGTGGAAGCCTATATTAATGATATGGTGGTAAAGAGTAGGAAGAAGGATGATCATCTGAAACATCTGCAAGATGTATTTGATGTGCTGAGGTGATATGGGATGAGGCTCAATCCAACCAAGTGCTCGTTCGGTGTGAGTTCCGGTCAGTTTTTGGGGCACGTGGTCAACCGCAGAGGCATCGAAGTTAGCCCCGCTCAAGTAGAGGCTTTGATTAAGAATGCCGAGCCAAAGACGATCAGAGAGGTGCAAGCCCTCACAAGACGAATAGCTGCATTAAGTCGATTCATTTCTAAGTTGTCAGATCGCTGCAAGCCATTCTTTGACACGATTCGGAGTCATGGAAGACAGGTCTGGGGAGATGAGCAACGACAAGCACTGACCCATTTGAAGGAATATATGCAGAATCCACCAGTCATGTCAGCCCCGGATCCAGAAGAAAAGTTATTTCTATATCTTAGAGTATCTGGTGTTGCGATAAGTGCCGTTCTGATTCGTTGCAAGGAATGGGTGCAACACCCGGTATTTTATGTCAGTAAAACAATGACCGAGGCAGAACGAAGATACTCGAAGGCCGAACGGGTGATACTTTCACTTGTAAACGCAAAAAGAAAGTTGAGGCATTATTTCGAATCCCACCCTATAGCTGTTCTAACAACTTTTCCAATCAGAGTGCTTATGCACAAGCCAGAACTCTCGGGCAGAATGACAAAGTGGGCCATAGAGTTAAGTTCATTTGACATAACGTATGAGCCGAGAACAGCTGTCAAAGGACAAACGGTAGCCAATTTCCTGCTAGAATATGACTCTGAGGATACGGAAGAAGACCTTAGATGCGGCTCTTGGAAACTTTATGTGGATGGCTCCTCTAACCAGATGGGGGCAGGAATTGGGGTTAAACTGCAAACCCCAGAGGGTACTTCTTTGAGTCAAGCACTCAGACTTGAGTTCCGAGCCACCAATAATGAAGCGAAATACGAGGCGTTGCTGAATGGGTTAAAGTTGGCCAGAGAGCTACAGGTCAGAAGTTTGACTATTTATAGTGACTCACAGTTGATTGTTCGGCAGGTAAATGGTGAGTGCGCGACCAAGGATGACACGATGGAGGGATATCGTTCTGCCGTTCTGCATAAAGCCAAGGACTTTGCAAAGATTGAATTCATACAGTTACCAAGGGAACAGAATGCAGATGCGGACCGGTTAGCATGTAGTGCTTCGAGTTCTGGCGAGACATTGGCGAGGGTGATTCCAATAGGAATTTTGACCCAGCCATCTATTTTTGAAGAACCTTTGGACTCTGACCCTTGGCAAGTCAATGTCATACCGTATGAACCGAGTTAGATTGACCCCATCATCACTTATATTCGAGATGGCGTTTCGCCTATGCAAAGGGATGAAGCTAGGAAAATAAAAAAGAATGCTGCAAAATACGCCATCGTGCATAACCAGCTGTACAGAAAGTCCTACTCTGGCCCATACTTGAAGTGTGTCACCCCCACAGAGTCGCAGCAGGTGTTGCGAGCTATTCATGAAGGCGTATGTGGCAATCATTCTGGGGGAAGATCGTTAGCGCATAAAACAATGACAGAAGGGTATTTCTGGCTGAACATGTCAAGAGATGCGGAGGAGTTCTCTCGAAGGTGCGATAAATGCCAACGATATGGACCATTGATCCACCAACCACCTGAGGAATTGCACGTAATGGCCTCGCCATGGCCTTTCGCGCAATGGGGGATGGATGTGGTCGGTCCTCTGCCAACGGCAAGAGCTCAGAACAAGTATGTGCTACTGGCCACGGATTACTTCACTAAGTGGGTGGAAGCAGAACCATATCCAAGCGTGACTCAGACTCATGTGAGACGATTTATTTGGAGCAATATTATCTGCCGTTTCGGCGTTCCAAGGTCAATAGTCATGGATAATGGCACGAACCTCGACAGCAAGCAAGTAAGAGAGCTGCTGGAGGAGTATGGAATTAATCAGAAATTAGCTGTAGGAAGTCATCCCCAGGCCAATAGACAAGCAGAAATTACAAACAGAACAATTTTCGCCTGCATTAAGAAGAAGCTGGAGGACCATAAAGGGAAGTGGTTGGATGAGCTCCCGAACATCCTATGGGCTTATAGAACCACCCCAAGGTGGCCGACTAGGGAGAGCCCGTTTGCAATGGCATATGGTACCGAGGCGGTTATACCAGTTGAGCACTTGGTCCCAACTATCAGAAGCTTAGCATGGAGCCGAAATCAGAACGACAGAATGTTAAGATTGAACCTCGATATGATAGACGAAAAGAAGGACGCTGCAGCAATAAGGTTAGCATCATACCAGCAAGTATTGGCGAATAGTCACAACAAAAGAGTGAAACATAGAGATTTTACCCCTGGCGATCTGGTTCTGAAAAGAAAGGTGGGGATAGTCAAAAAAATGGTGCCACCCTGGGAAGGCCCATACAGAATTGCAGAAGTCATAGGGAAGGGAGTATATACGTTAGAGACCATGGCGGGAAGGTTGGTCAGCAAGCCCTGGAATGCTACGTCTCTTAAGAGGTACTACCAATAAAAGCTAAGTTTCAGCTTTATTGGGTGTTGTTTGTTTTCAATCTAGTACGTATGAATGTGCAAATTCCTGAAATTTATAAAAATAGCTTTCCTTTTCAAAGGGTTTTAAAAAAATGAAAAGCCAAGTGGCAAGTGGCATTCTAGCCGAGTGCCAGACACTTAAGCAAAATAAGTGGCAGCTGGCACCATAAGCCGAACGCCAGGCACTTGCTAAAAAATGAAAAGCCAAGTGGCAAGTGGCATTCTAGCCGAGCGCTAGGCACTTAAGCAAGATAAGTGGCAGCTGGCACCATAAGCCGAACGCCAGGTACTTGCTAAAAAATGAAAAGCCAAGTGGCAAGTGGCATTCTAGCCGAGCGCCAGGCACTTAAGCAAGATAAGTGGCAGCTGACACCATAAGCCGAACGCCAGGCACTTGCTAAAAAATGAAAAGCCAAGTGGCAAGTGGCATTCTAGCCGAGCGCCAGGCACTTAAGCAAGATAAGTGGCAGCTGGCACCATAAGCCGAATGCCAGGCACTTGCTCAAAAATGAAAAGCCAAGTGGCAAGTGGCATTCTAGCCGAGCGCCAGGCACTTAAGCAAGATAAGTGGCAGTTGGCACCATAAGCCGAACACCAGGCACTTGCTAAAAAATGAAAAGCCAAGTGGCAAGTGGCATTCTAGCCGAGCGCCAGGCACTTAAGCAAGATAAGTGGCAGCTGGCACCATAAGCCGAACGCCAGGCACTTGCTAAAAAATGAAAAGCCAAGTGGCAAGTGGCATTCTAGCCGAGCGCCAGGCACTTAAGCAAGATAAGTGGCAGCCGGCACCATAAGCCGAACGCCAGGCACTTGCCAAAAACACGCACACGACAAAGTTAATATAAAAAATATATATATATTGAAAATGGGTTTGAACAGAGCGTAGCACAAAGAAAAAAGAGAAAAAAGAGAAAAAAGAGTTTTGTCATCTCATTCATAATAAGCATTGGAGTTACAAAAAGTGAAGTATTCAAGTCACATTGTTACAAAAGAGTATGGAATCGAAGAGTCTGGAGGAGTCCTTGCTAGCTGCCTCAGTACCGACAGCCTCCTGGTTGTGCTGATCCGCCTCCTCGGTCCCGTCAGCCATCTCACCCTCACGAGGTGGGGAATCAAGATGAATAACAGAGTCATTCTACTGGGGGCCAACGTCAGCAATGACTATGGGAGATACCACAGTTGACGAATGAAGAGCGGTTAGAGGCTGAACGGTAGGAGGAGCTGTAGTGATCCTAGAGGAAGCAATCTCCTGACATTCATCAAATATGTGCTCGGCTTCGGTGGGTTCTGGGTCAACATAGACCCCCAGAGGATCAATCCCTAAATCCTTATCAATCTCATCCGGAGTTGAGCTGGTCTGTCCCTCAGCCAGAACTCGGTCGGAGAAACCATCTCGGAATCCTTGAGCATATCTAAGAGCTCCGACTCTTGAGAACCGAGCATGAAGAGCCAGTATTCCACCATTCACTCTGCTGATGGTATCAATCAGAGCATTGCGCTCGTCCAGAGCTCTTTTCTCAAAAGCCATCCGAGCAGACTGTTCATCAGCCAGAAGGCACTGGAGCTCTGCCTTTTCATCTCTGATTGAATCACGTTCAGTCTGCCAGACACTCTTTTCAAGCTGGAAGGCATCCTTCTCATCCTGAAGAGAGTCGTTTTCCTTCTTCAGAACATCTCTTTCTTTTTCGGTTTCTTCAAGCCGAGCCAATATCTCGGTATTCTTGCTAGCGAGAAGGTCGTTTTCCTTCTTAGCCACATCCAGGCTATCAGAGAACTTACGGGCCCTGGCGTTCCCCATTTCCACCTGCTTCTGCATAGCCATCATACCGAACAAAGTCTGCATAGATATACATGAATACTGGTTAAACCGATAGCCTGGTCGGATGAAGGCAAGACCAAATAGTATGAGAGGATTCATGAGTTAGAAAATAAAAGTCACCTCCATGGCAGATTGGGGAAAGCGGCTGAACACATCCTTTTGGGACAGACCCTTCGCCGCCTCAAGGTCTTTCGGAGTCCACATGATCCTATAATACGCCATGGCGGTCTGGCCATCCTTTAACATGGTCTCGTTCGGCTTCACGAACGTCCCATCCATTCGGGTGTACCGAGGAGCCCATGGTGGTAAAAGAGGAATAGAAGGAGAAGCTGAAGCAGAAGCAGAGGCACCAGCTGCAACAGGCCCGGAGGGGGCAGGAGCTCTGACTGGGCGATGCAAGAGAGCACTCGGCCCAGAGACTCGGGTCCTTCTTATAAGAGGTTCCTCCTCAAGGTTGACTCCACCGTTAGGATGAGGCCTTTTGCCTCGTTCTTTGTCCCGAGCACCCCCAGCGGCAGCAGGGGTAGTAGTGATTTGTGGAGACGTGCTCGAGTTGGTAGCAGGGTTGCTGACAACAGGATCAATAGCCACCGTACTCGGGATGGTGTCAGAGATAGTGGCTGAAGAAGAGGCTGATGCAGGAGAGGAGGTTGCTCCAGCAGCAGAAGTGGCTGGGGGAGTATTTTTCCTCCTACCAAAGGAAGGAATCTGAAGCCTGCTCATGGTATAGCCGAGGGATGAGAGCGCTAGAAGGTTGTCTGAAGTGAGGAGGTCTGAGCAAGAAGGAATATCGTTCAGAACGTTTTTCTTCAAGTAATTACTCCTATCCCTGCAAACACTATCGCTCAAGTCATCACAAGGTATGCCTAAGGAGCGACATAAGAAAGTACAAAAGCGAGGAACACATGTTTCGCAGGGACAATCATTTTTATGAGATTTGAATTTCTTATATGAGGAGACAGAGTAGACGCTAAAGGCACTCGGGATTGGGTAATCCTCTGCAGCCGGCGAGGACCAGGCCCCACTAACACCCACAATGTTATCCCTCCAACCCTTTTCAGATTTGATTGTATCCGGACATATGGACATCTTGTCGATCGGGTAGAGGTGGTAGAATGGCTTGTTAGTTCGGATCTTACTGACCTTATAACAAAGAAGAAGATCTATGAGGTCAAGGTCCAGACTTCTGTCACGAATCAACAGTAGCATAACGGATATGATTCTAAAGAAATTGGGGTTTACCTGCAGGAGGGATATCCCCAGTCTATTGAAAACATAATTAAAGAAGGGATGCAGAGGGAACCTAACGACATTCAGTTGAAGGTTTGTAAATAAAACCTCGCCGGGAAGAAGGCCGGCACCGGTCATAATATTAACATCCTTAGGGCAAACCCTAACTTGGATGTTGTCAGGAAGTCTATGTCTTATATGAAGAACATCTAGATCTACAACAATGGTGGAAGCGATTGAAGGATCTAAAAGGGTAAAAACAAGTCTGCCGAAAGTAAAAAGGAACAAAACTAACCTCTGGGGTAGAAAGCAACAAAGAGCACTGCAAGATCGCTGGAAGAATGACTCTTGAAGAATTTTACCGGATGAAATTTAGCACTGTTCTAAAAAGATGAGCGAGAGATTTGACTGATGATGGAGACGGTAAAAAGGCATGAAGTGGCATTCTAGAGCCTTATAAAGGCGAAGTGGACCCGAGGGCCGAAGCGTCAGGGAGGCGAGAAATTTATCGAACCTCGGAACATTGATTCCGGATCTGACCGTCCGTTCCCCCATAAGGGTTTCTCGAGCCATCAACATCATGATGAGACGCCTTTAATAATTACCCCCTTATTAAATAAGGAGTAATTATGGGGGCAGTTGAGGAGGCCCGAAGTGACATGGGCCGGATATGACTCGCGAACACGACATCCGGTCCGTGCAGATGGGTCAAGCCCATAGAGAGACACTGCCATATGGGCCGAACGCGAATAGCCCATCAAAGATGACCAAAAACTCACAGAGGAACGGGCCCAGATATAGCAGTCCATTAATGTTTGTAAGTATCTATAAATAGGAGAGGTAATGGATAGAGGAGGAGGATTTTTTCTGTTGAAGTGTAAGAGTTCTAGAAAGAGAAAGAAAAACGAATTTCTTGCATCTTCACCTGCTCATTTATTCCGTCCTTCACCCAATCATTGGAGAATATGCCTTGCACTTCCACAGCTCATCATAGGGTGTATTTGACCTACCTATATAAGGAATATGATACACTTTTTGGGGAGGAGTCTAGAGTCTCTTGTCACACATTGAAAATCATCTTGGAGGCTATTCTTGGAGAGGAGGAAGAAAGGAAGTTAGAGCACCATTGGAGGAGATCTTCACCAACAAGGAGCAGCCATGGAGTTAGCCCTTGAGGGTTAGATCATCACTACCATGAGTGTCTAGACATCCTCTTGGGGCTAGAGTTAGCCCCAAGCATGCTTTCTATACTCTAATCTTGTGTATTATTAAGGGATTAGTGTTGTATGATACATCTTGATATTCATGTATATATAAATCTTGATTATTTCATGGTTTGTATGATTTAATGCTTCCAATTAACTATTCTATTCTACCCATATGTCTATGTATGCTAGAGTAGGATATTCATGTGCTTATCTCTAGATTTAGTGTTTTTGATGCATGTCTATGTGTATTGATGCTATAGATCTAGAGATTATCAAGATGATATGCTTAATGAATGCTATTTTGGTTCATTTGATGGTTTATGCCTATTCTTGATGGCTTGTGCCTCTCCCCTAGTCTAGATAGCTTTATTTTCATGCTAGTAGTGTAGATTTAGTGTAGTGGTAGTATAATGTTAGATGGGAGGACAATCTACTCTTGATGTTTGATGTTCCATGCTTGTGAGTCCAAATGGCATATTCCTCTAATATTGTGTTGTATGTGGATTGTGAGCTTAATGAAGGATTAATGACAAGTTATGATATGTTGTATCTTTCACATGTGTTTAGACAATTTATTCCTCTCCCAATAGATAAATTGTGGCCTCTCACATGATGTTTAGATAATGCATGTTTAACTAAGTCATCCTTATGGATTGCTTGGACTATGAGCTTAATGAAAGGTTCAATGACTTGATTTGATATTTTGTTCTCTTCACATGATGTCTAGACAATATATTCCTCTACCAATAGATGTATTGTGGCCTCACACATGTTGATTGAGACAATTTGCACTTGTTGAGTCACCCTTACCAATTGAATGTCTTTTATACACACAACATTGTTGCAACACATTCATTTCCCTCATTAGTCACTTGATTATGGTTTGGAATAGTATTGTTTGGTGGTGATCTCTACACCCCAAGACATTTCCTTCTTACTTACTCTTTATCTTTTTGCATTTTAATTAATTCTTTTCTAGAAGTAATCAACCAACCCAATTCTCTTTTGCAATCATTTGGTACGCTAGAGTCGAAGTTGAAATTTCAACACGTATAATCCCTTGGGACGATCCCTACTCACTCTTGCTACGTTAGTAGTAGTGTTGGTAGTGGTTTTTATAAATTTAAATTTGACATAAAAGGCTTTTCTTGAACCACACATTCACTACATTCAGTTTGGCGTATTGGAACGGCCGTCGTCATGGATAGGTGGCTGAGATCTAAGGGGTCGTCTCAGTCCGAGGCTAGCACAAGGGGGAAAAGATACCCGGTACCTAAGCTCGAGCGATGAAGGATAAGAAACGCATTAATTACGAAAGACATTTGATAAGACCCACATTAATTAGGAAGCACCGTTACCTCCTTTAACCGGAGGGCAAAACGCCGTGGCCCATCCATCAATGTCTTATCCGTTAGAAGAAGAGGCCATCGAACCTTTGGATAAGAGCGAGCTCAGCCAAAGGACAAAAAGGCATTGACCGTGGAAGTAAACACTATAAATAGGGGTGTTGATCAGCCTTTAAAACAAAAAACCACCACATTAACACTTATCCTCTGACAAGCTCGAGTTTGCATGGTACCGAGGTCAACCTTCCTTTTCTCAACCTCCGTACCTAAAGAATCCTTTGTGTTGCTTGGATCTCCACTTGGATACTGATCTCAGATCTCTTGGCTTACGTGGAACGAACTCCTCGTCCTGCTCACGAACTACCATCAACAAAAGTAATAATCTCAAATTCATCAACTAACCTGATAGTGAACTAATTAATTGGTCTAACAAATATCCATCAAAATAATAAAATTTAATCCTCTACAATTCCAAATAAAAAAATCAAACTACCATATCATCTCAATTTAAATTGTGACACCAAACATGTGTCTAAAAAAAATTAAATCAAATGATAGTCAATTAAATATAGTTCATCCAAAGCAACATAGAAGTAATCTTTTCCAAGTATGCTAAATATTTTCGGTACAGTTTCCTTCACCTGCAAAATTGTTTGGTGGGGGGTGAGCAAAGCCTAGTAGAAATACACTGACAAAAATAGCCATTAGCATATAAGATGCCACAACCAAGCAACTTTGATGAAAGCATGAACATAAAAATAATAATTTTAATAATCATATTAACTTTTTAATTAACATCTTCCAAAATATTCATTCCAAATATTTATTACGTTTCAATAAAATAAATTCCGGGCATTGTTCGTAATTCCGTGCACTTGACATCACAAGCCACGTAACAGTTACTCGGTTCACGGGCTATTAGGTGACAAGCACATAAGCCACCAGTTTAATAGTTTACTATGAGCACCACTTGACCAAGTCTAACGTTTTTCACCTAAGGGCACCGAGCCCTATCTTGCTTTTCCGGTACAACCCCGTAAACCAATCAACAACACTTAAAACCCAATTCCACTCAACAAAATATTTTATCAACACCTTGAATGCATTAATTCTAAAATAAATTAAAATCAGAATTTAAAATTTCCAAATTTTGCAACAATTTCTGTCCATGATCTATAGCAATCAACAATAGTATATTCCCAATTAATACACAAATTAAATCACAAAATTACTTTACTTTAAAATAATTAAATAATAATTAAAATAAGTATATAGAACATGATACTCAACAAAATCACAAAGAAGAACAAATCAATCAAAGAAAAGCATACCCCTACCTCAATCAAAGAAAAGCAAAGCTCTAGAGGATCAATAACCACGAATTGCTGCTACAATTGTAAAGCACGTTGAATGGAGCAACTTTAATTCTTGAACCTTTTACAAAATCTCACTCTTAAATCTTCAAATTTTAGAGAGAAAGACTGAAGAAAAAAAAGGAAAAGGAGGCTGGGGTTTTTAATTTTCTCTCACCAACTCTCTGGTACGTTTCTCACACCTTTTTTTTTCTTCTTATTTTTCCTATTTTCATTACTAATACTACATACATATATATATACCCAATATATGTATAAGACCTGGAAACCCACTTGCATTGAATTTCCTTATTTTCTTTTAACCAAAACACTTACTCACCCACATGATACCAAACACGTTTTCCTATGCAAATTATACTGACCATTTATTTTCCTTTAATTATATACTACCAGCATATAACAAATATAAGGCACGGATACACATATATATTTATATATATAATTAATCAATATAAAATCAACTAACCTAAATATTAATATACAATTAATAGTACCAATAAATAAATAAATATATTTTCGGGTCTTTACATCCTCCTCACCAAAAAAAGAAATTTCGTCCTCGAAATTTAAAACATACCTCTATTAGCAAACAAGTTAGGATACTTGGATCGGACCTCCGTCTCACGTTCCCACGTAGCCTCCTCCACTCCGTGGTGTCTCCATAGGATTTTGACCAAGGAAATGGTCTTGCCTCGAAGTTCCTTCTCCCTGGAGTCCAAAATCTCCATTGGTCGCTTTTCATATGACACATCTTTCTTAATTTCAAGGTCCTTCCAATTAAGCACATGTGAAGATAGGTTCCCACTAACACGAAATCACAACAAACCCTTACGTGGAAAAACTTTGAGAAACACATGATCCCCCACTTCAAATGACAAAGGTCGTCATCTCTGATCAGTATAGCTCTTTTGGCGACTCTGAGCTGTAACCAATCGTTGGCGTATCGTTTTAATTTTCTCTGTAGTCTCCTGAACTAAATTAGGACCTAGAGTAGTTGCATCCCCTATCTCAGCCCAACAAATAGGTGACCTACATGGCCTACCATACAATGCCTCAAATGGTGCCATCCTAATACTAGATTGATAACTATTGTTATAGGTAAAATCCACCAATGGAAGATGATCCTCCCAACTACCACGAAAATCCAAGATACAAGCACGTAACATGTCCTCTAAAATTTGACTGCTCATCAGTCTGAGAATGATAAGCCGTGCTAAATTTCAATTGAGTTTCAAAAGCTTCATGAAGACCTCGCCAATATCGGGCTGTAAATCGAGTATCCCGATCTGACACAATAGACACCGGAGTACCATGTAGTTTCACTATCTTTTTGATATACAAATTTCCTAGGGTTTTCCCACTATCTGTGGTCCGAATAGGTAAGAAATGTGCCGACTTAGTTAGTCTGTCAACCACAACCCAAATAACATCATGTCCTTGTTGCGATCTCAGTAGCCCTGTCACAAAGTCCACATAATAACATGTTCCCATTTCCACTCTACCACTGGCAATGGCTACAATAACCCTGCAGGCCTCTGATGCACTGTCTTAACTTGCTAACAAGTAAGGCATCTAGCCACAAATTGAGCTACATTTTCTTTATCCCCTTCCACCAATACTGGTGATGCAAGTTGTGATACATCTTTGTGCCACCTGGATGCACTGCAAGTCGAGACAATGAAACTCCCAAAGGATATCATTTCTACCGGGCAAAGGCACAAACAACTTGCCTCTAAACCTTAAACCTCCATCAGAATGAACTGCCCAATCCTCCACTACCTCGCCGCTTGAAATACAAGTACGAGTTGCAATAGCCTTATTGTCGTGCTGCTACGCCTCAATCACTATACTCACTAGAGTTGGCTGAGCAATAAGGCTAAATAAGGTGGCTGGCTCTCTCTCATCGTAAAAATACAAGCCTAACTTTGCTATGTCTTCCATCATTTTCCATTCCCGAATGAAAATGCTAGCCATACTACCCCGTGACTTTCGGCTCAAAGCATTAGCTACCACGGTGGCTTTCCCAGGATGATACTGCAAGTCGAAGTCATAGTCCTCCATATACTCCATCCACCATCTCTGCCTTAAATTCAAGTCTTTTTGTGAGAAGAGGTATTTGAGGCTCTTATGATCAGAGAATATCTTAAATTTCTCTCCGTACAAATAATGTCTCCACATCTTCAAGGCAAAAATCACTGTTGCTAACTTTAGGTCATGGGTTGGATAATTCTGCTTATGGGTCTTCAACTGACGTGAACCATAAGCTACTACCCTTTTGGTTTGCATCAACACACAACCCAAACCGTCCCGTGAAGCATCACAATAAATGGTGTAACCTAAGCCACGTTCAGGTATCACTAAAACTGGGGCAGTTGTTAGTTTTTTCTTCAACTCCTGAAAAACGCGCTCACAAGCCTCATCCCAAATGAACTTAACTCCCTTGCGAGTGAGTCGAGTCATAGGTGCAGCTAGTCGTGAGAAATTCCCCATAAATCGGCGATAGTAACCTGCTAGTCCCAAGAAACTAAGAATCTCAAATACACTCTTCAGTTGTTCCCAATTCATCACAACCTCAATCTTTGAAGGATCCACAGAAACCCTATCCCCAGACACTACATGTCCAAGGAATTTTACCTCTGGTAGCCAAAATTCACACTTCTCATATTTTGCATAGAGCTTATGCTCCCTCAAGGTCTGTAATACAATCCCCAAGTGACCCTCATGCTCCTCTTCTGATGATGAGTACACTAGGATATCATCCATAAACACCATAACAAATCTATCAAGGTAGGCACTGAAGACACGGTTCATCAAGTCCATGAATGCTGCTGGTGCATTTGTTAAACCAAATGGCATCACTAAGAACTCATAATGCCCATACCGTGTGCGAAAAATGGTTTTAGAAACATCCTTAGTTTTGACCCCCAACTGATAATACCCTGACCTCAAGTCTATCTAAGAAAAGCACTTCAATCCCTTGAGTTGCTCAAACAAATCATCAATCCTTGGTAAAGGATATTTATTTTTGATAGTAACCAGATTTAACTTTCGATAATCAATGCAAAGACGTAAGGACCCGTCTTTCTTCTTAGCAAAGAACACAGGTCCTCCCTAAGGCGAAGTGCTAGGGCGTATGAATCCTTTATCTTTTAGATCTTGCAACTGCTTCTTTAACTCCTTCAACTCTGCCGGTGCCACACGATATGGCGTCGTAGAGATGGGCACAGTACCAGGTATGACATCTATAGAGAACTCCACTTCTTTCTATGGGGACAAATCAACCAAGTCATCTGGAAACACGTCCATGAAATCTCGCACAATATATGGCAATTCTTCAGGTATCACCCCTCCTTCATTGGCTAACAGACTAGCCAAAAAGAAGCTAGGACTCCTTCAATCACCTTAACCATGTAAGGATGGAATATGGGAGTCAACTCGCTCTCCCACGAAATAAAAACAATCTCGTTTAGGTGTGCATATTGTCATTCTTCTTCAATAACAATCAATAGTAACCCGGAAAGTGGATAACCAGTCCATTCCCAATATAACATCAAAACTCATCATGTCTAAGAGAATAAAATCAAATACTAGTTGGCGACCCGCAACCTCTAACTCACAAGATCGGCAGACTCAGAGTAATACTAACCCCAACTGGCGTATCAATACTCAAAACAGACTTTAAAGACTCCACCTTCAAACCAAAGCAGATACAAAGGCAGATGAAATGAATGAATGAGATGCACCACAGTCTATCAATATTCTTGCCCACGAATTGAACAATATAAACATACCTTGAACCATTGATGGACCTGTTGGAGCCTCTGTAGGAAAAATTACATAAACACGACCCTGAGTACTCTGACCCTGTTGGCCTCCTCCCTAGGGTCCAGTTTGACGGCTCGGGAAACTAGAATTCGCTCCCCTATTAGGTCCAGAACTCTGAATTGAAGGTATAGGTGGTGGAACCCTGGAACCTGGTTGAACTGAAGTGATCTGATTAAGATGTGGTTGTGGTCCTGTCACACTATGAGTATTCTGTCTTTGAGGGAAATCCCTTATTACATGACCAGGCTGGCCACACCGAAAGTAAGTCTTCTGACCTCCGACTGATGTATGGTGAATCTGTGGGCACTCTGATCGATAATGACCTACCTGATGACACTGGTGGCACACTATCTGCCCCTTAGAAGACCTCCCTGGAAAAGATACTATCTGTCCATGAATCTGTGGGCACTCTGATCGATAATGACCTACCTGATGACACTAGTGGCACGCTATCTATCGCTGAGAAGACCTCCCTGGTAAAGACACATGTGGTACTGACTGTGTCTAGCACTGCCCCTGAGAATGTGCATTATCCTCCCTTTGCCTCTTTTTAGGGCGATCCCCAGGCTGTGAGTTGGAACCCCCAGACTGAGATTTGGATTCCAAAATCCTCTTGGTGTCCCGCAAGCTCTCCTCAACTAACAGGACTAGTGTTGAGTAATTACACAGCTCTTGTGGTATAATCCTTTCCCTAATACCAAGCCTGAGTCCCTTTTCAAATCGCTTGCACTTATACTCTTCTATAGCAATCACTTCTGGCGTAAATCGTGACAGCCTAGTGAAACTTGCCTCATACTGGTTCACTGTCATACTACTCTGTATTAGAAACATGAACTCGTCCCTTTTTGTGTCCCTCGCAACTTCTGGAAAATATTTGTCCAGGAAAAGCTTAGTAAAGGTACCCCACTCTATAACCTCAACATTATGGGTGCTCTTGATTATCTTCCACCACTGAGCAATATCACCAGTGAATTGAAAAGAAGTAAAAGAGACCCTCAACTCATTCTCATGCACCCTGATAGTATCTAAGATCTTCTTGACCTGCTCCATCCAATCTTCTGCCACCATTGGATCGAGCTTACCACGAAATTCGGGTGGATCCATTCGTCGAAACTCCCTCATAGCAGTGATGGCTCTAGACCCAGACCCACTAGCTTGGGGTTGAGTCCCACCATGTGAGGTCATCATCAACTGTTGTATGGCCTCAGCTATTTGCCTAGCAAACTGAGCCCCATCCATGGGCACCTGTTGTGCCTAAACTTGCCGCACTTGAACCTGTGGCATCGAAGCTGTGGGTACAGATGGTGTCGCAGTTGGGGGTACCAATGGGTTTGAAATTCTAGGCACCGATGGTGTCCGTTCTGTGGCCACTTGCTTTCCTTTCCCCTTTCTCTGTGTACTTGTCTTTTTATGTGATGCCATTGTTCTATAAGGTGACAAGGAAGGATTTAATCATAGTAGAATAATATCAAGTTTAACACTTTGCAGATAGTACATTACTCATATTTCACATAACAAGTACTACAATTCACAAAACAAAACAAAAATAAAAATAATCAAATAAAAATAACAAGTCAAAGAGATAATTTCAAGTCATCATGTAGATTGAACATTCACCCGTTGTCTTAAGGTTTTCGTACCTAAAGCTCTTATACCAAGTTGTCACGTCCTGAACTTTAATTATCGAGTTGTGATGGAATAAATAGAAAATTTAGATTAACATTTAGCGTTAAAATCCTTCAGTATCTTAATGAACACTTAAATATAAATAAATATTAATGACAAAGCACATAAGCCACCTGGTTTTGTTCAATTGACAATGGAAATTAAAGTAATTCTGTTTTCTAAAAGTTATCAAACATGACCATTACGTAACACACTTACTGGGTCATCATTCAGGTAAAGATAAATTACTTTCCTTTGAGTAAATCTGGCACAACTACCTAGCACCATACCCTCATTTATTAATTTCAAGGAACAAATACATATATATATACACATTATATATGTTCCACCAATAATCTGCCCATGTACCGAGATGCTTTTAACATATCAATAGCGATTAAATATCACAATACCTGGGACAACACCTTAATCTACTAAGAAAATGCCTCCTTCAGACAAATTTGATTAATTCACACAACAAAATATCATCTAATTAAAATTACCCAATCCACCAACTAGTCTAACATCAACCCACATAAATAAAGTAATAATCTTAAATACATCAACTAACCTGATAGTGAACCAATTAATTGGTTTAACAAATACCCATCAAAATAATAAAATTTAATCATCTACAATTCTAAATAAAAAAATCAAACTACCATATCATCTCAATTTAAATTGTGAAACTAAGCTTGTATCTAAAAAAAATTAAATCAAATAATAGTCAATTAAATAGAGTTCCTCCAAAGCAACATGGAAGTAATCTTTTCCAAGTATGCTAAATATTTTTGGTACAGTTTTTTCTCACCAACTCTCTGGTACGCACCAAAAGGCCTTTCGCCTAATGGTATAACCTCCTCATCTTCAAAGAAGAGGGGAGGGATTCGAGCCCGAGTGTGGACAAAAAAGTGTGTGTGTGCGCGTTTACTTTACCATCCAAAAAAAAAAAAAAAAAAAAACTCTCTGGTACGCTTCTCACACCTTTCTTTTTTTCTTATTTTTCCTAGTTTCATTATTAATACTACATACATATATATATACCCAATATATGTATAAGACCTGGAAACCCACTTGCATTGAATTTCCTTATTTTCTTTTAACCAAAACACTTACTCACCCACATGATACCAAACACGTCTTCCTATGCAAATTGTACTGACCATTTATTTTCCTTTAATTCTATACTTCCAGCATATAACAAATATAAGGCACAGATACACATATATATTTATATATATAATTAATCAATATAAAATCAACAAACCTAAATATTAATATACAATTAATAGTACCAATAAATAAATAATTATATTTTCGGGTCTTTACAGGATTATAGTATTTTATTTTAGTTCTACTTTACTTATTAGAATCTTTATTTTATTTTAGATCCACTTTATTTATTGATATTTTATTTAAATTATCTTAGTAAATTAAGGATAGAGTGTAAAAAAAAATCCCTTGAACTGTTACCCTTTTGCAAATAACTGATAAGCCCTAAAAAGTGCGCATTTAAAACCCTTAATCTTGAATGTTCTACGACCTTATTTTATCTTACCTTCCTGTTTTAGTCTAATTTCATGTTATTTCTCTTTTCAGGTACTTATTCCCAAAATAAGTCAATTCAGCTGAATTAGAGCATTAGAAGAAGCAATCTCAAGCCTAGTGGAAGAAAAGAGCAAAGTGGAAGCAAAATGGTGAAAAAAACCTTCTCCGATCTATCACACTGTGATCGTTCCAACCTTGCCATGATGGATCGAGCCCTCATCTCAAAAACCACTTCTGTTTCGTGTCACTTAGTGTCATCTCAAGTGCTCGGAAATGGTTTCCGAGGCTATTTCATGTAAATTGACAACTTCCTTTGAGGACCGAGTCATTTTCGCATTTTTCGTTTTTCGACACTATGCGCCTTTCGTCCTTTTCCCTGTTTCGTCCTTTTCCCTATTCTGTTTTTTCCCCATTTGTCACATTGTTGGCAAAACCTCACTTCCCATGCTCGGAGTTGGTTTTTGACTTCACGTGCCTTCATCTTGAGTGGTTTCCTCGAAATACATATCTTTACTTTTGCAAGAAAGTACTCAGTTGCTCCCGGTACCCATAGGGGCATGGGTGCACAATTCTTTAGAATCTTTTTCATTTCTTGGGGTGTTTTTCATAAATATCTTTTGAAGATATTTTATTTCAGGGGTATCTAAGAAAATATCTTTTGGAACATATTTTCATTCTGGGGCAGTTTCACAGTTAACACTTTTTGTAGGGGCCATTGTGTAATTAACGAAAGTTATTGCAAAATGTCTCGTCTAGAGCCTGGATCCTCGTACGGGATTCATTTTCACATTTTGTTGAGTCGTGGACTCTTAGAATTTCATTCTGGTCATTTTTCTCCAGTTTCAAAGTTTCTGGACCTAGTTGCCGCCGAACTTGTTCGGGGCATAATTTTCTGCTCGGGACTCAGTTTTTGACACTATTTCTTCCGTTGTTCATATTTTCTCATTTTGAATCTTTTTCGTTCACGAAGTTTTTCCATTTGAGCGTGTTTGCTCAAATTCCACTTTTTCAAACCCGGTAGGGCCCGTTCGGGGCACTTTAAGGGTTTTACTATAAATAGGGGGTTATAAAATTAAAAAGTCACTTCCTCCTCTCTTCATGCACAACCAGAAGCATCCATGGCAGCCCAAGGGGGCTGCCACCCTTCTTCTCTCAATTAAACCTTCTTCCCTTTGTTAAAAAGTTGAAGTACCTTTGTGTTTTATGTTCGTCTTGGCGACGCGCACCTTTCACCCTTATTAGAATCCATTTCCGACCATTTATTGAGTTTGGCTTTGAAGTCAAGTTGTGATTTTCATGGGGCTCCTTGGGGATTCTTGTTCATTGTGTTGTCCCTAACAAAACCCTTCGGTATCGTCGGATTCGGAGCACTTTTCTTTCGGTGGGGATTTGAGATTTTCATCTCAAATTGAGGGAGGGGATGTTATAATTTAAATTCTTGTTATATTACATGCTTGTGATGCTTATAGAACTTGATTACATGCTTAAATCACAAATCTAGAGATTTTTTTTTTTTTTTCTTGTGAAGGATTTAATTTTTCCGATTGTCCATACCTTTATGTAATCATGTGACATGATAGAATATTACCCCTTAATATGTAGATTGACATATATTAAATCTAGATTATTTGAACAAGTAATGAAGATTTTATTTAATATTTATCTTGAATAAAATATTAAATCATGTGGCCTTATCTAACTTTAAATCAACATGTGATAGCATATTATAATAGGCCTTAGCATGTTCTTCAACATAGATTAATTTGAGAGTAATCGGAGAAGCTTTGAAATCTAGTAATATTTAATTAATTAGATTAATTAAATTGCTCCAAGTGTACTATTCATTTCATCGGATTTCCGACTTGATATTCTTGATGTGGATGCTATATAGTTTCACATATATTAAATTTAGAATATTTGATTAGGTTTTGAAACCTTTCATTTATTATTTTTCTAGTATTAAAGTTTAATACTCATAGTCGTAACTTGCATGGAAGTTACTTGTATCGTGCTAGTAAATCAAGTCTTGACATGTTTAATAACATATATTAAATTGAGGTCATTTGGATGACTTTTAAAATCTAGAGATTTTAATTAAATGAAATAATTAAAATCCATTCAATGATTCTATGCACTTGATTAAGTTTCTAACCTTGTATTCATGATTTCCTTGATAAGTTCCTTCACGTGCATCAATTTGAGAATAATCAGATAAGTTGGAGACTTACACTTACTTGTCTTACTTGTATGGAACTTAGTTCACTTAGTTGTAACTTGTATTCCATGAACTTTTAGCTTTTCACATGTAACTAGACCCCGTGCATCTTGGTTTCATTAATGTACTTAATGAACTTACATCATTATCTTGGAATGATATAATTATCCATGTATTGCTTAGTAAATAATTAAATCATTAATCTCATACTTGTGGTATTTTTGCATCGATGGATTCCATGTGCTATATATACCTTGGTTGTAGTCTTTGTAGATGTATACCATGATTTCTTGATATTTCGCATGCCATGTTAGTTGACAACTTAGGGCATGACTAGTATATTTCCAAAATCTTGGTTGTGCATAAAACGTGTTTAATGCATTACTTGTGTCTTAATGATTTCTTTACTTGCACAACATGTTGATTATGGAAACTTGGTGATATCAAACAAGATTGACATGGCTAGGACTTGGTTCTAGTAATGGGGAATGTCCCTCTACACTATAGTGCGTACTTGGGGAAGGTACCCATGGGTTAGTAGCCCTAAAGTGATCCCAAGATTCTGATTTTTTATAGTACGCACTAGGGGAAGGTATGTAATACCCCTAATTTTAAAAGGATGGTCTCGGCATTTATTTATTATTTTTATTGTATTTTTGCGTGATTATTTGGTTTAATTATTATTTTTTATTTATTAATTTGATTTAATTGTTTACTTATGTGACATGTGTTTATTTTATTTATTAATTTGATTTAATTGTTTACCTATGTGACACGTGTTATCTTTTCTTATTTAATTGGTTAACTGTATTTAATTATTTAGTTGAGTTTTAATTTAATTATGTTTTAAGTTACAGTTAACTTTGGGGTTGGAATTTCACGTATAGGTAAGCCGTAACAGAGATAGTTTCATGGGCCGACTAGGTTTAGAATTAGGGTTCTGGCTGAATTAAACAAGGATTAGGGTTTAGGATTTTTACGCCTATATATATATAGCTGTAATCTGTATTAAGGGTTGGAACAAAAACCCTACTCACGTAGCATAGATACAGAAAGTTATACAGTGAGGCTTTGAGAGAGCAGAGCAAGTTTGTGAGGTTTCTAACCGAGGCTTCAAGATTTGGCTTAGGAGAAGGGAGGAACAGAAGTCATAGGAGGCTAGACGATATTGCAATGGTCGTCGGAAAGCTTAGAACAACGGCGACAAGGTTTTGTTTACAAAACTGTACAGACAAGTTCTTATCTTCCTTCTTCCCTCTGGCTTGTGTTCTGTGCACCTAGATAACCTCTAGGGGATTAATTGGCCATTAACTAAACCATGCATGTTTTGTATATGTTTACTTGAGGATCTTTTAACCGTGAAAATTTATCTGTAAAACCATTCTGTCAGGTATGTGTTCTATTATTTGTTTTGGCATAACGTCCCACTGTTCTAACTTTTATTTTGAATCTTACTGAAATCAACTAAGGTCTGAGTGGATACTAGATGTAATGTAAGACCTTCAAATTTAAATAGGAGGAAGAACAGAGGGGTTAGGATAGAACTGATGTTGCAAATTAGTTTCAGTGCCGTTCTTCAACAATGCCAGTTTAAATGGCTTGATTAAACTCTGTAATTGTTTTCAAGATTATTGTAAACAACCTTGGGGATGCTTCTAGACTAAATTAAGACTCCTAAGATTAGTTTTAGAAACCAACAGAGGTGTAAGAATTGATCAGAGAGGGAGCAGACGGACTGAAACGAAGCAAAACGGGGACAGAGGCTCTCAAAGGAGGTGAGAGCCGGCTCCATGGATGTGGGAGCCAGCTCCCACAACAAGTAGAGCCGGCTCTAAGGACTCCTAGAGCCGGCTCTAGGCTGAAAGAGCCTGCTCCCAAAATTTGTAATATACATTTAATTTTTATTTTTTTTAGTTTTAAGGCACTGTTTGGGCAATCTGGGTTATTAATCAGTTTTAAAATTTTAGTTGGGTGTTAAATAATAATTTTAACTTGTAACTAAGGTCTTGAATTGCATAAATTTACCCCTTAGTTTAAATGGAATTAACAGTACGCTATTGGACAACTTTGCGTACAGTTAACGGTTGAAAGGAGATTTGTTGATTAATTTTAATCTGATGGTTTAGGGTGCTATAAAATGATTTTCAATTTATTTTAGATGCACGATGAAGTCTTTTAAAGTGTTATATTGGACTTGTGGCATAGTAGGGGCTCGGTGCTAAAGGATACAACAAAATATAAGTATATGGCTTAGTACTCTGTTACCGGATGGAGGGAACTAGATCGCTTAGTTTAATTTAGTGATTTATTGGACTATAATATTATTATAGAACTAATTTTAAATACATGATAGGGTCATTGTTTTATTAAATTTGAACTATGCATGTGTTGGATGTTGATTGTTAGAATAGTTAATTCTTCGATGCAATTACATAGATTACTACTGGGTTTTAATTGCTAGATTGTTAAGATTCCTTCTACAATTATTTGGATGGTGGTTTCTGGTCTGTAAATTATTGAACTGTTATATATGTTGTAATTTACATGGATGTGGAGGATTGTATATACCGGTATGGGACGGTGACATACTAGGGACGGTTTAGTTCAAAATGCATAAACCTAACCTAATGGATTAATGGAATGGATTGAAAGAAATCGAATCCTAATTGTGACTAAGTCAGATCAGCTGTAACCAAGTTGGATGACTTCCTGGATTAACGGATGGTAGTTAAGTCATATCAACTGAATAAGTTGAGTAACTAACTAGTTGGTTTATTGTATGTCAGTTTAATAAATAGTTGAATTACATACCCTGGATTTGGACGGACTTTATATATATGTTTATGGTACCACGAGTTGAGCTTGAGTCTCAGACTCGTTGGTTAGGGTGCGTATATGTAGTGGATGCGTAGCTGGTTATAATAGGTAGAGGTGTACCTTGTTAGGTCTAAGTACTCATGCCCACCTTTGGGTGCGTATTCGCATGTTGCCTTCTATTCAGGTTGAGACCCCTATTATAGACTAGTGAATGTCCCTTAGTGTGGATATGTTTATACGTCTGGACTAGATAGATATTGTGAGGTGTCTACGGTGTATCTGCGTATCGGGTCACTGTATGGATTGCAGTTAGATTAGAACTTGCTCGTGGCTCTGACCCACTCCTTCATTATTCTTTTCAGGTACAGGATGGTTCCAGCCTTAGAGCTTGATCGTGCTTGTCGAGGACAGTCTCACCTTCATCAGATTACGTAGGACTTCTCTCGATGTTTCTAGCATTATCTATTTTCAGTTTTCAGTTTCAGTTGAACTTTTGGTTAGGGGTCCATCAGTGGATTCCCAGGTTGTAACCTTGAAGTTTTGGGAGGTTTGGAGTTTTCTTATTTCAGTTATACATGAAGGATTTTATAATTAATGTCTCTTTCAGTTTTATTCCATCTTTATTATTTCATTTTGTCATCTGTGTTCGCTTTAAAATACTTTAATTGTTTGATATTCCCTCGGGTTTGGGCCTGGGCCTGATCAACCCGTGTCTCGGATCCGAGGGGTATCACAGTTGGTATCAGAGCACTCTAGGTTCAAGTGTCTCTAGGACGTTTCGTATTAAGACTTCCGCGTAGCTTTTTTTTTATTTTTTATATAAAGCTTATGTTTAGGATTCGTTGAATTCTTTTACGGTTCGTTTAAACTTGTACTGATGTCTGTCTTTCTATGTTAACAGCATGGTTAACACTGGAAGAGGACAGAACATGAACAGTCAACAGAGGAGAGCGGCACGTAGACAGCAGAAACGTCTACAACGTCGACAAATGGAAGAAGAGCAGCAAATGCCAGGGTTTCAGGAGGAGCAGGAGGAAGTTTAACAGACTCAGGGTCAGGACAGAGATCCAGAGATTCCTCCATACCTCAATGACCTTGTTGCTCGGGCTATAGAGGCTGGGGTAACAGTTGCACTTCGGAGCCAACCACAGGTTCAGCAGGCACCAGTACCAGTACCATTGGTTCAGACGGATTCTTGGGGAAAGGCTAGGAGCTCTTTCACAAATGGGAGTCCACCTGTGTTCTCAGGCTCAACTGATGCGAGAGCAGCTGACCAGTGGAAACAGGACATTGATCGTCATCTTCGTTTGGTTCAATGCACGGAGGTTCAGAAGCAGATGCTTGCTACTTTCAAGTTAGTTGGGGATGCACTACAGTGGTGGGAGTCAGTTACTACCCCAGAGGAGAGGATGACATTGTCTTATGATGAGTTCAGTGCTCGCTTTGACGAGAAATATTTTCCCTATGCAGTCAGGGCAGCTATGAAGACCGAGTTTCTAAATCTGCAGTAGGGAAACATGATAGTGGCGGAGTATGAGCAGCAGTTCACACGCTTGTCTCTCTTTGCACTGGAGGAGGTGGATACAGAGGAGAAGAAGCGTAACAGTTTCGTTAACGGACTGATGTGGTCTATCAAAAGAGCTATTATAGGTAGTCCAGCCTATACTACCTATGCTCAGGTGGTAGACGCCACTCTACAACAGTATCAGTTGACTGTGGACATCAGACAGGCTCGTGGTGAGAAGCGGGGTGATAAAGACTCTACTAATCAGTCAGCTGAAAAGGGGAATGGCAATGGTCACCGTCAGAATGACAAAGGCAAGTTCCAGGGATAACAGCCTTGGAAGAAGCACAAGGGTGGTTCAGATGCTCATCGGAATGGGGCACCTATTCAAAGGCAACAGAATGGAGGACCACAGGCAGGACAGGGTCAGCCACAGGCTAACCGACGGAGGAGGCCATTTGGTACTTTCCAGGGTAGTTGTTACACTTGTGGAGAGTATGGTCATACCACCAGGCAGTGTCCTAAAGCAGGACAGGGATAGGGACAGTATGTGCAGCAGGGACAGAAGGCGCCAGTGCCTCTACCAGCTCCATAGGTTCCACGGATTCAGGGACAGACACATCTGGCTTTACCGGCACCGCCGCAGACTCAGGGACAGGCACCACAGCAGTTGCACTATGGCAGGGTGTATAACCCCATGCCACAGGATGTTCAGGCGCCTCAGACTATTGAGGGTAAGTTTCTTATTCATGGTTTGCATGGACGTGTTTTATTTGATACGGGTGCTACACATTCATTTGTAGCTAGGACTTTTGTTGCTTTATCTGGGATGAGGACGAGGGTATGCACTAGACCTCAGGGTATTTCTACACCATTGGGTGATACAGCTATTATACATGAGAGTGATGGGCCTGTGACACTAGATATTGGCAGACTCAGATTTGTAGCCAATCTATTGGTCCTGGACATGCACACTTATGATGTGATACTTGGGATGGATTGGTTGTCTCACTACCATGCCCAAGTTGATTGTTTTGATAGATCTATTATTTTTACCATACCTGGTCAGGATATGTATGTAGTAGCTATGCCACATTCTAAAGAGAGCGGTAGCACCTATTTGTTCCATGTGGAGGAGGAAAATAAGGAGGGGATTACTGTGTCATTGGATAACATACCGATTGTACAGGATTTTCCGGATGTATTTCAGGAGATTCCAGGGTTGCCACCTAGTCGCGAGATCGATTTTGTGATAGACTTAGCTCCAGGCACTGTGCCTATTGCTAGGGCACCCTATAGGATGGCACCGGTGGAGATGAGAGAACTGAGGGATCAGATTCAGCAGTTACTCAGCCAAGGTTTTATTCGTAGGAGTACATCACCTTGGGGAGCACCGGTTCTGTTGTGAAGAAAAAGAATGGTTCGCTTCGTCTGTGTATAGATTACAGGGAGTTGAACAAGGTTACGATTCGTAACAAGTATCCTTTGCCCAGGATTAATGACTTATTTGATCAGTTAAGGGGAGCCACATACTTCTCCAAGATTGATCTGCGTTCTGGGTATCATCAGCTGAGGGTTAGGGAGCAGGATGTTCCTAAGACAGTATTTCTCACGAGATATGGTTCTTATGAGTTTCGTGTTATGCCGTTTGGGATGACTAATGCACCTGCAGTTTTCATGGACTTAATGAATAGAGTCTTCCGAGCTTATTTGGATCAGTTTGTTATTGTCTTTATTGATGACATCTTGATCTATTCTCGGTCGGAGGACGATCATGCTAATCTATGTTCAAGTATCCTTCTTATCATGTTCTTGGATTATCCCAACCTTGATTTATTTCATATATGTATATATATCATGATTTTTGTTGCTTATGCTCCATGGTAGCTTAGGATGATCCATGAGTCTAATCTTTGACATAGACGTTAGGTGGCATGATCCCTTTTGAATTATATCATGTTAGTCCTAAAAATCTTCAAGAAATCGAGTCGATGCATGTTCATTCTCTACGAGTAAACTTGTTTACTCACCCCGAAGTTACTGGGGGATTTGATCAGATACGAAGACTTGGTTCGTGATTCTTATCATGCTTGGATGATTTGTAGATTTAAAGATTTCAATTCTTGTAAATGTCGACTTGAAATGCCATTTGTAGCCATTTTGTCAAATGTGTATATTTGATTCCAAACTTGTATTATGTGCTTAAGCACACTTTTTGGTATTCATTCTATGTATATAATATATGGCCAAGGGCCAAACTTCATTTGTAATCCATGTATATTGAAAAATGTAGAATTTTGCCTTTAATGAGAAAAGCATAAAAACTTGGGTTTCAATATGTCATTTTCGCACTGGTGTGTGCATTATGTATGTAATTCATCCTTTAGCACTCATTTGCCATATGTGAGGTGTGGCCAAGGGCCAAACACCATTTAGTGTTCATTTTTGCATTTTAGTTCACATATTGCATTTTGGGCTAAATAGTAGAAACCGAGCCTTTAAGGGTTCATTTTCAAATCGGGTGGTGTAAAGTGTGTTCCAGCACCTCTACTAAGTCTCATTAATATTGTATGAAGTGTGGCCAAAGGCCAAACAGTCATTTGAAACCATTTCCTAATTTTAATTTTCAAATTTCCTATTTCTAGTTCATTTTTGCCTTTTTTGCCGTGGGGGAGTCAAATTTTGCATCGATAGTATTTTTAAGTCATGAACCTTGTAGCACATCCTAATAGGTAAGTTACATTTGTGTGCATGATCATTTTCAAGAAAAAACTCATCCTTGGTGATTTGAGCCTCTTATGGACTCATTTTATAACTTTGTTGCATAATCTGATTTTAGGGCATTCTGGGATTTTGTTTCGGGAAATAAATTCCAGTCTCCACATGGTCACTTAGAAAACGTGATTTTAGGGGGGAGGGGGGGGGTTTCTTTTTCGTGTTTTTCCAGAAAATGTCGTCTTGGTACCGGAATCCCTCGTAAAGTTTCAGCTTCCAGTTTGTATTTTAGCAGCTTTTTACCTCTCTTGACCAGTTTTGATCTAGGGGCATTTTGGGGATTTTTCAGTGAGTTTTTTTTGTTTCTGCTTATGAGGTCAGGTAGAAAACTAGATTTTAGGGGGGGGTTTCTTCTTTGTATTTTTCCAGAAAACGTTTGGTAGCCTGTTTCTGATCTCAGATCCTGTAGCAGCTTTATGACCCTCACGACCAGATTTCTTGGAGGGGCATTTTGGGCATTTTACAGTGAGTTTTTTTCGATTCTATCCGCGTTGTCAGGTAGAAAACTCAATTTTAGGGGGGGTTTTTTCTTCGCATTTTTCCAGAAAAAGTCGTTTCGGACCTTATTTCTGCTCTCAGTTCTGGCTGAGTTGTTTTCCTTCCTAGCATGTCATGGTGCATGCCATAGGACACCGAATAGGGCGCCGGCATGTGAGTCGGGCGCGCATGGGGTATGTATGGCCTTTGTCGGGCCGCTGCGATGTCACAACTTCAAACACTCGTTTCTCCCTCGTCCGGACTCCAAATCGAGTGAACTTTTTTTTGAACTTGACTAATTTTTCGCTGTCTTTCCAACGGTGTGCTTGGTTGCACCCGGATCTTCCTAAATAATTACCAGTTTACCCTTTTAGCCTTAATTAATCGTTTTTCTTCGTCATGCTGTTTCTCCTCCGTCCGGACTCCGAATCAGGCGATTCTTAAGTCCATCTTGATTAGTTTTTCGTTGTCTTTCCAGCAATGTGCTTAGTGGCACCGAAATCCATACTTTCAAAATTGACTATTTTGCCCCTAAGGGCTTATTTGTCATATTTTTGATCTTTCGCTTCCGCATCAGTTCTCATTGAGTTCCACGACCTCATGGAAGGTCACTTTGACTTCTTAGAGTCTTGTTTTCTGTTTTCGCTTCCGCATATCGGATCCATTATCGGGTCAATCTTCAGTTCATCACAGGATACGCTAGCCAAAAAACGAGGGTTGTCACAGTTCTCCCCCTGAAGGTGAGTCAAGCTCCTGTGCTGGTCCAGATGAGTTGGATGCTTCCTTGGATATTAACCCGCCGAACACTTACCAGGATCTAAACCCTGTTCCTGCTGAAAATTTATTTATTAAGTAAGGAAATCGCAGCTTCAGGGGTGGTTCCACTTATTCGCCCTGCTCCTCTGAGTGTTCCTCCTATCATCTCTATCGTTCCTTCCACATCCCTTGCCCCTGACCAAACTTTACTAATTGAAGAGATCATCCATCTTGACTCTCCCTCCAGAGATGGTGAAGCAGCCAATGATGGCAATGATGGGGTAGGCAATGGATCAGGCACAGGAGAGGATACTGCAGAATAGCATTCTACTGACTTTGTAATTTTTTTTGAAAAAAGTTAACTCATGTACTTCAAGAACCATTTTGTAATGAAATGACAATATTATTTTGCCAAACTATTCTTCAACTTGTATTTGAATGAGCTGATAGTTTAATTTTTCTATTTTGGTTCTTATTTTGCACAAGTGTTTGGCGTTCAGCTTGTAGTGCCAGTTGCCATTTACTCTGCTAAATGTCTGGCATTCAGCTAGAATGCCACTTGCCACCTAGCATTTATTTTATGCAAGTGTTTGGTATTCGGCTCGTAGTGCCAACTGTCACTTACATTGCTAAGTGTCTGGTGTTCGGTTAGAATACCACTTGCCACTTGGCATTTATTTTGTGCAAGTGTTTGGCGTTCGGCTCGTAGTGCCAACTGTCACTTACATTGTTAAGTGTCTGGCGCTCGGCTAGAATACTACTTGCCACTTGGCATTTATTTTGTACAAGTGTTTAGCGTTCGGCTCGTAGTGTCAGCTGCCACTTACATTGCTAAGTGCCTAGCGCTTGGCTAGAATGTCACTTACCACTTGGCATTTATTTTATGCAAGTATTTAGCGTTCGGCTCGTAGTGCCAGCTGCCACTCACTCTACTCTTATTTTATTAAAGAAAAATATATCCTTCGCTCAATTCAAATTCTAAAATCAACTGAGCTCCTTTTATATATCCTTGCAAAATCTATACATTTGTAAGAGCATAACTCTGAATGAATACTACTTCAAATATAATTCAGTCTTTTACTGGTAATACCTTTTAAGAGACGTGGCATTTCACAGTTTATTAACCAATCTTCCAGCCATAGTCTCCAACACGTATGCCCCTTTTCCTATGGCTTCTGCCACTCTGTATGGGCCTTCCCATGGTGATATCATCTTTTTGACAATCCCGACCTTTTTTTCAGAGCCAGGTCACCAGAGGCGAAGTCTCTATATTTTACCCTTTTGTTGTGGCTATTCACGAATGTCTGCTGATAAGATGTGAGCCTTATTGCTGCTGCATCTCTTTTCTCCTCCAGCAGATTAAGGTTAAACCTCAATATACTATCGTTCTGCTCTTGATTTCACGCTAAGCTTCGAACAGTTAGAACTAAGTGCTCGATCGGTATTACTGCCTCGGTGCTGTACACCATAGCAAATAGGTTTTACCTAGTCAGCCGTCTTGGGGTTATTCTATAAGCCCACAAGACGTTAGGGAGTTCATCTAACCATTTTTCTTTTTCATCTTCGAGCTTCTTCTTGATGCAAGCAAAGATTGTTCTGTTTGTGATCTCAGCTTGACTATTTGCCTGCGGATAGCTGATTGCTGCCAACTTTTGATTGATTTTATACTCTTCAACCAACTCCCTCACTTGCTTGCTATCGAGATTAGTCCCATTGTCCATAACAATAGACCTTGGAACTCCAAAGCGACAAATAATATTGCTCCAAATAAAGCTTCTTACTTGAGTTTGGTCACACTAAGATATAGCTCTGCCTCCACCCATTTGGTAAAGTAATCTGTCTCTAGCCAGAACATATTTGTTCTGTAACCTTGTGGTCGGCAGAGGGCCAACCATATCCATCCCCCATTGCGCAAAAGGCCATGGTGTAGCCATTACGTGCAAGTCTTCAGGTGGTTGGTGGATCAATAGTCCGAACCTCTGGCACTTATCGCATCTTCTAGAGAATTTTTCTACATCTCATGACATGTTCGGCCAAGAATATTGCTACGTCATTGCCTTATGCGCTAGAGATCTTCTTCCTGAATGATTGCCACACACACCCTCATGGATGGTTCGCAAGACCTGTCTAGCCTCCGTGGGGGTAACACATTTCAGATATGGACCCAAAATAGAACGTCTGTACAACTGATTACGCACAATAGCATACTTTGCAGCATTCGACCTGATCTTCCTTGCTTCATCTTTTCGCTCAGGCAGCACACCATCCCGTATGAAAGTCATGATTAGGCCAATCCAGCTTGGCTCATATAGTATGACATTAACCTGCCGAGCTTCCGAACCGGACGGTTCACCATAGATGGACGACTGATATAACACATCAACTGGAATAACCCTAGCCAACGTTTCTCCGGAACTGGATGCATTACAGGCCAATCAATCGGCATCTTCGTTATATTCCTTTGGCAACTGGATAAATTTAATTTGATCAAAATCTTTTGCTTCACGTAGAACAGTAGATCGGTAAGCTTTTATTATCTCATCTTTGGTTCTATACTCCCTAGTCACCTACCGAATGACCAGCTGTGAATCACTAAAAGCAACTAGACTTTTGATCTTCAACTCTTTAGCTAGCTTCAGCCTAGCCAGTAATGCTTCATATTCAGCCTCATTATTGGTTGCACTAAACTCAAGTCTGACCGTTTAGCTTAGCGTGGTGCCCTCTGGTGTTTGGAGTTTGATCCCAATTCCTGCTCCCATTTGATTTGAAGAGCCATCAACAAAGAGTTTCCATGAAGAGCCTCCACGATCTTCTTCTAAGTCTTATGTATCACATTCTAGCAGAAAATTAGCCACTACTTGGCCCTTGATGGCCGTTCTGGGTTCGTAAGTTATGTCAAATGAGCTCAACTCTATGGCCCACTTTGTCATTCTTCCTGACAAATCTGACTTATACAAGATCATCCTTATAGGAAAGGTGGTCAGAACGATAATAGGATGGGACTCAAAATAATGCATGAGCTTCATTTTTGCATTCACCAATGATAGATCATTCGTTCGGCCTTTGAATACCTTTTTTCCAGCTCGGCCATTGTTTTGCTAACACAGAATACTGGGAACTGCTTACCTTCTTTACAGTGCACCAGAGCGACACTTGTTGTAATGCTGGACACCCCAAGGTACATAAAAAGCTTTTCACCTAGTTTGGGGGCAAATAAAACTTTAGGGTTCTGCATATATTCTTTCAAGCTAGTCAGTGTCTGTCGTTACTCATCCCCCAAGGCCTGCCTTCTATGACCTCGTATTGTATTAAAAAGTGGTTTACAGCGATCTGACAGCTTAGAAATGAACCGACTCAGTACAGCTACTCGACCTGTAAGTGCTTGCACTTCTTTGACCGTCTTTGGTTCTGCATTCTTGATCAAGGCTTCTGCTTATGTTGGGCTAGCCTCATTTCCTCTGTGATTGACTACATGTCCCAAGAATTGGCCAGAGCTTACACCGAATGAGCATTTGGTTGGATTAAGCTTCATTCCATACTTCCTAAATACATCGAATACGTCTTACAAGTGTTCCAGGTGATCATCCTTCTTCTTATTCTTTACGACCATGTCATCAATGTAAGCCTCTACCGTCTTCCCCATTTGATTTTTGAAAATCTTGCTGATCATCCTCTGATAAGTAGCTCTAACATTCTTTAATCCAAATGGCATGACTCTGTAGCAGTAGGTTCCTCGTTCGGTGACGAAAGAAGTTTTCTCTTCATCAATTGGGTCCATAGGGATTTCATTATAACTTGAGTAAGCATCCAGGAAAGTTAACCGTTCGTGTCTAGTAGTGGCATCCACCATTTAATCAATCTTTGGCAAAGTGAAGCTATCCTTGGGGCAGGCTTTGTTCAAATTGGTGAAGTCAATGCACACTCTCCATTTCTCATTCTTCTTCTGCACAACAATGACATTTGAGAGCCAAAATGGGTACTAACATCTCTGATGAATCCTACATTTAGCAGTTGATCAATCTCTTCAACTATGATTTGGTTGCGCTCTGGGGCGATGTAATACCCCTAATTCTCAAAAGGATATAATTGGAATTTACATGATATAGTTGGAATTTAAATTTTTTTTTCTTTGATTATGTGCTTAGTTGCCTATTTGTTAATTGTTTTATTTAATTAAATTCTTTGTTAATTGATTTGTTTATTTAATTTATTTTGTTGTTTACTTGAACTATATGCTTATGTGGAGTGTCATAAATTGTTTTAATTGTTTTATTTATTTAAGTGATTTATTTGTTTTAATTGAATTTTGTGCTTAGGTGGATTTACATTAAATAGTTAAATTAAATGTTTTAAAACGGAGTTGGGCTTGGATATGGGATTTTATGGGTATAGGCATGGATGGATACCCATGGATGGATATACACACATATATATATATATGTGTGTGTGTGTATTGGATTAAGTTAACTATTAGGATTTATTAATAATTACACTTATACTATTTTATTAATAATGATTTTAGGGTTTTATATTTTTATGTGGTCGCCGACTTATATTGGGATTTGAATTAGGTTTTGATTAAAGCTTATAGACATACGGTTATTATCAGACTTAAGGTTAGGATGCCTACATATGTATTCTTGTTTATGTCTGCTAGGGTTGGGAAAACCTTATTCACGAAATAGTGTCTTGAGAGTGAAACAGAGAGAGACTTGAGATAAACAGAGAGGGAAGAACTAGGGTTTAACTAGGACTAAGGCTGAACCAAGAAAGGATTAAAGCGGTGTTGTTCGTATGTTGAACCAAGGAGGAAATAGAGGATTTGGAAAATAGAGGGATTGCCGGAAAGTCTAGGAAGACGGTGTAGAGATTTTATCTCCTTCTTGTAAACTTGTGTTCTGTGCATTCTATATAGACTCCAGGGTTTAAATTAAGATTAAAATATATCTTTTAAGTATGCTTGAATTATTATTTAACTGCATGGAATAAATATGTTCTATGGTTGATTGGTGCTCATAGTAAAATATCACGTTCGTTGATTTTTAAACTTGTTTAAATTTACGTCGACGATACATGGTGTCTTCTAATAATTAATTTGGGACATAAATTGAACCCTAGAAATATTAATTAAAACATTATAGAGGCTGTGAACATCGCCGGAGGCGAAGAATATGAACAGAGGTGAAGATACGGCTCTTAGAGGGAGAGAGCTGGCTCTCTAAAAGAGGGAGCCAGCTCCCACATCAAGAGAGCCGGCTCCCACATAGAGGGAGCCAGCTCCAAGGCTACAAGAACCTGCTCTCCCACGTGGGGAGGCGGCTCCCAAGAGAAAAGACCAGGCTCTCAATTGTTTGGAGCTTGCTCTCGGCCCGAAAATTGCAGAAACTGACTTTTAGGGTTCTGTTTGGCCGTCTAGGGTATTTTTAACTTGTTTGAACTATGATTAATGGTCTAAATATATGTTCCAGTCATCTAAAAATACCTGGAAGCATTAGTACATTAATATATCAAGGAATGGAACAACATGAAGTTAAATAGAAAACCTGCATGTTGAGTACCGAATAGTGATTTAATTGCTTTCTTAAACTGTATCAATTGGTTCTTGACATGATTTAATTTTGTTTGACCATGTTTCAACAGTGTTATAAGTAAAGCTAATTATCTAAAAATAATTATGCTTAGTTTTGATTAATTGATGTGTTAATCTATTGTATATTTGCATCAATTAATGAACTATTTGGAGGATTGAAATGCGTAGTCTTTTTCTAGCAATTCAAAGGACTGGATCATGATCTTTAAATCTTATTGGATGCATAAATTGGTCATACACATGTTAGACTTTGTTTATGCTAATTGTGGAGTATGATTTGATGTCATGAAATTTAAATATTAAGTGGCATGCTATTGAGGACGATGGAGGATTTAAATACTAGTTTTGTGTTAGTAATTTAAATGGACTAGTATGAAAGTATTGTTTGGGAATTCTGGTATAATGTGCTTAGTTTATAATTCTGAATATCATTATACCATGCTATGGATGTAAATTGATGAACTGTTATAATTTCTGTTTTGTCAATTGGATAGATATGGATGGTTTAAATTGTTTGTCAATACGTTAGCAATTTAAACGGGAGTTCTATGATTATAATCATATACTGGATGCATAATGGGATCTTGTCTATATTTGATTTCTATTATGTTCGGTTTTGGATGTATTTGATGTGCATTTGAGTTTGCATCATTTATGAATCATATGCATTATATGCACCGGTATGGGACGGTGGCATATCAGGGATAGATTAGATCAAAACGCTAAATCCTACCTGTTCATACATACAAAATAGATTAACTAAAATAGTTAAATCCTACATAAATGCATGTCATGTCAGCTAAAACAGTTGGACGACATAACGGATGTTTGCTTTATTTTTCTGTATTATGAAGGATTTATATATGTATATATTTATGTACCGTGATATGAGCTTGAGTCTCCTGATCACGGTTAGGGTGCGTATATCGCCTCGGATGGATAACTGGTCCTAATGATGTTCCCTGGTAGGTCTAGGTGTGCATGACTACGTTACGTGCTTTTTGCGTGTTACCTCCTACTCAGGTGTGATAACTATAGGCTAGTGAGTATCCTATAGTGTGTATCTATATCTATATGGACTATTTAGTTATTGCCGAGCTATCTAGGATGTATCTGCGTATTGAGTTTATGTATGGATTGTAGTAGGATGGAACTTGCATGTGGGCCTGACCCACTCTTATTTTTCAGGTATTCCTTAGTCTTGATCGTGATGAAGTAGATACAGTCGCTCGTTCTTCCGACTACGTAGGACTGCAGTCCATATTTTAGTTTGGATGTTGATTCTGTAATTTGTTTTCGTTTGGGATTATTAGGGGTCTACTGGATAGATTCCCGAGTTGTACGGATTGGAAAGATTAAATTATATTAATCTATTATTTTTGGAGGATTTTTATATTTAGAATTCTATTCAACGTATTATTTTATTTTAAATTCTTTTGTACTCTTGCTTGTTTACATATTAAGTGTCTGGTATTCCTCGGATCTGTGCTCTGACTTGATCAACCATGGCTCTAGAATCGAGGGGTATCACAGTTGGTATCAGAGCACTCCAGGTTCTAGTGTCCTTTGGAGTGTCTTTCGTTATATAATTTCCGCGTTGCGTCTCTTAAAACTTAGAGCCATATTATGATTTGTTGTACTCTATTTACTATTCGTTAAGAAGAGCAGATGTCAATTAAATTCCATGGTTATGGAATGGTTGACACTAGGAGGAGGATGGGGTCCAAGGTGAAAGTGATACAGACCCAATGAAGTAAAGGAGTACGTTATCAAGTTCTTTGTCAAAAGCAGAACTTGGGATCAAAGGTTTAGTTCTGATTGGTGCTACTTTTAGAAGTATAAGCCAAGGAAGGATATAGGAGTGTGTTTTAGGTCACCACATAATGGGACTAACACGATTTCAGTTGCTCTCATAAAAGGAGACAAACGAGGAATAGGAGTCCGAAGAGGATTCTAGTGGAGGAGATTTCAACATACCTAAGAAAGAGGGTATTGACTCTCAAAAATCAAGGATCGCGCGAGGGTGATTTTGTTCGCTAAAGAACTCTTCAAGGGTTCAGGAATCGGATGGAGTTCTTATCGGAATGAAACAATGATGTTATATCACATTTCAGAAAGTATAGGGATTAGGTTGTGACATTCTAAGTTGCTGAATAAAGCTACATTAGACAGCTTATATTCCGTGTATAAGGAGGATAAGGGTTAAGCCTTTGGAATTTGCTTAGGCAAATGGATTTTGTTTTAAGCTGTGTTTAAAAGATATGTTTTGAGGTTGGATAATTACCTACGAAACTATAAAAGGAAATTGTAAACCAATCTGGTTAGGTTGATTCCAAAAGAGACTTTCTTTTCTAGGAAGAACGATGTTTTAGGTAGGATTATATTTTGTTGTATTGTATATATCTTATGTGTTTTATTTTCGTTAAGTATCCAGGATTGGGAATGTGGTTTAGTTGGGGACATAGGTGTGCGATCAACCAACTACTATTTGAAGGAATAGCGTTATTGTAATACCCTTAATTTTCAAAAGGATAAAATTGGAATTTAAATTAAATTTCTTGTGCATTTTTATTTTAGGTATGTGACTTATGTGCTTATTTGCTTAAATTGACTAATTGGGTTTATTTAAATAAATTGTTTATTTGTTTGAAATTAATTGTTAAATTAGTATTTGGTTTAAGTACTTGATTATTGGTGGTTTAATTGACATGTAATATTGGTTAGTTTATATAATTGATTTGTAAATTGTTTATTTAATTTCTTTGCTTTATTTACAGTTATGCTTAGGTGGCGTATTTGGTGTATAATTTATATGGTCAAATATGGTTTAGGCTTAGGGTTTCTTTTATGAAGTTGGGGTAGCCGACTTGTAAGTTGTATTGGAATTAGGCGTAGGTTTAATGAAAGCTTATATATAGAACCGTATAAGTCTGCTAAGGTTAGAAAACCCTATGCACGTCATAGTTCTTAAAGAGGGAAAACAGAGGAGCTTGAGAGGAAACTGTGGGAATTAGTCGTGGACTGAAGGTCGGATCAAGGAAGAAAGAGTGGATGGCTTATGGGATTTAAACCAAGCAGTAGGAAGGTTGCCGGCAGTTGGCAGCCTTCGGAATTTAGAGACGACGTTGAAAGGTTTCAAACCGAAACCTAAAGGCAAGTTTCTTTCTCTCCTTCCTGTAAACTTATGTTCTGTGCATTCTTTATAGTCTCCAGGGACGAATTCAACTTTTAAAATTAATGGTTGACGCATAATGTATCAGACTGTAATATGTTTATGATTAATCACTGAAATTGGTTCTTGCATAAAACTGTGTTGATTATGGTTTTAAACTTCTATAAATTAATTCGTAAGGGAATCCAAGGAGTTTCTAGGATGGTTTGGACTATAATTTAACACTGAAAACTTTAAAACGGAATGTTGATACATGTTTCAGACTTTAAACTGATTGTATGCTTAGTTAAACTAAAGTTAGTTTTTCTTGCATAAACTGTTGTGTGTTATTTTAGCTTTTTGTTAATCGGTTCACATTGAAATAGGAGGAGTCTCTAGGGATTTAAGAACTTTAATTGAGCCCTAATAATCTTAAAAAGGACTGGAATAGGACACTGGACTTCGCCGGAAACACAGAAGGCAACCGGACGAAGCAGAGAAGAAGTCTGGAGCATAGAAGGCTCTAGGGCAAGGAGAGCCGGCTCTAGGCTGCTAAGAGCCTGCTCTATGGTTTTAAGAGCAGGCTCTGCAATCTGGTGATGTTCTAGAGCTGTGTACGCCCTGTTTGGTTCAAACTGTGTTTTTCCTCCACTGTGTTTGGGTTAATGTGATGGTTTTAAACATTAATTCATGGACTATTAAAGCCTTAGGATGCTTTAATTTATTTATATGCTAATGTTTTAAACCGTAGGAAAATCTAAAGCAAGTCGCAGGTTGTTTACAGACTTAACGGACCGAAAGGATTTAATTATGCAAAATGTGTCTAGAAATTAAAAAGGGTTGGAACATGGATTCCAAACAATATTACCATGTTATATTCGAGCCACACATAATAAATTAGTGTCTTAGTACTCATGGATTTAACCATAGGAAGGTATATAGCAGTGCAGGCTGTTAACGGATGGAAGAAGTTTAATTGCTTAATTTAAGTTTAGCAATTTAACGGAATATATATAAATGTTTATAAATCTTGTTGTGGATGCATGCAAGGATCATTTAATTAACAAGTTTGATTTTATGCATATCTTGGATGTTAATTGTTGAAATACTAAATTCTTTTCTGCAATACATGGTATAAGCTTGGGTGTTGATTGCTGTAATATTAAGCATTACTCCGTAGTTATTTGGATTATGGTTGGGGCTTAAATTGCTGAACTAATACATAGGTTCTGTTAAACTAATTGGATGTTGGCCTGGAATTAATTGAAGAATTAATTATATTTATTTTTCTGTCAATTACTTGGACGGATGCTGGACTTAACTTGATGAACTATTAAACTTTGTCTCGTTAGTTATGTGGATGGATTTTGGATTGCTAGTTGATGAACTGTTTAAATTCTATATATCAACTATTTGGATTACGTGGATTTGATTTGATGAACTGCTTAAAATGTTGCATCATTTACGGATCATTTGCATGATATGCACCGGTATGGGACGGTGACATACGGAGGGACGGGTTAGATCAAAACGCTAATCCCTACCCATTCATACATAAGGAATGTGATGCGACCCGAGCGTGTGCACAAAACAATGCACAACACTTTGAGTTTGGAAATTAGTGTCAAGTGAACATCATACTTTAAATTTATAAACCGCTTAACACCTATACTATGTAGTATGAGTGAGAAGGGATCGTCCCAAGGGATTGTATGTGTTGCAATTTAACTTCAACTCGAGCGTGTCACCAAATTGCAAAGGAGAGATTGATTGTTTGAATTAAACTAAAATTCAATTAATTAAAATGCAAGTGAAAGTAAACTAGTGAGAGATAGGGATTTAAGAGATAAGAAGAGTGGACTTAGGGTGTTGGAATCATCACTAAGCTCATGTAATTAACCACTTGCTTTTCATTAATGGGGAATACATTGTTGTGAACAAAATGTGACTACTAATTGCAATATTAAGCATGGACCATCTAATTTAAGCATGAATTGTCTTACCTAAACTAATTGTAGCACAACCCATCTAGTTTAAGCATGACCCATCTAAGTAGCAATAATTGTAGAACACATCAATCTAGAGAATCATGGAATTTGCAATAATAAGCCATGGAATATCTAAGCAATCATAGATTGTCTACCTACCTACAAGCATGAATTAAATTGTAGAACAACCCATCAAGCATAAGTATAAACCATCTAATTAATTGACAAACCCATTCAATGAAAACCCATGCTTAGCCATCACTAAATCCTTAATTATGCTTAGCCATCACTAAACCCATGCTTAGCCATCACACATAGACATACAACCAACATAGAGAATCTAGTGTAGAGATCAATTCTCCAAATAATCACACATAAGACAACATGTAATTAAAATAGAGAATCAATAGAAAGAATTAATCCATATGAATCATGTAAGAAATAAATCCTAATTTAACCACACATAGACATATAAATAAACTAGAGAATTAATAGGAAGAATTAAATCATAGAAATCATAGAAATATACCAAGATTCATGAAATTCACAAGGCTAGAACACTAATCACAACAATATATATAAATCCCCAAAAATAGAAATACAAGGGTTTAGATTACACAAGACTTAAGGCTCATCCAAGCCCTAAGTGTAGATCTAGCCAATCATGGAGGAGGTAGATGTGGTCATGGAATCAAGCTCCAAATATGGCTCCATCTTCTTCTTCCTCTTCTTCCTCTTCTTCTTTGAAGCTTTTGAGATGGAAAGAGAGAATGGTCTAGAGATGGATCTTGAGATGTGCCTCCACTTCCCCCTTTTCTTCTAACCCTAATCTCTAACTTTGCTAGAGAGAAAAATAAAAAATACAATGTAAAAAATTAAAAAACTTTCTTTACAAATAGGTCTCTTCCCTTTATATAGAATGTCTTTTTCTTAGTCACTAAGTCAGGAATATAGCCCCAAAAATATCTAATCCCATACTATGTGATATGTGGACTTTTGGGCGCGCACGGACTAAGACAACTCGCTGCCAGCAATGTTCGATCGATCACAGAAAAGTTGGATAAATAAGAGAAGTTGGATCGATCAGAGAAAAAGTTGGATTGATCAGAGAAGTTGGATCAATCCAACTTGGCAATTTTTCAGCATTGACCTCCTTTTACTCCAAATCAGTCTTTTTTTGCTCTGAATCATCACTAAGACTTAGTTTGACTCCAAAAAGGCCTTAAGAATCCATTTTTAGCCCATTTTAACATTATTGACCTGAAATAGACAAAAACACAAATAAGTACTAAAATGGGTAAATAAGATAGATAAAGGTCCTAGAACACTCAAGCTTAAGGGATTTAAAAGTGTACTTTTCAGCGCTCATCACACCCCCAAACTTAAATATTGCTAGTCCCTATCAATGAACTACAAAGTAACGAAATGAAATGAACAACTAAACAACTATAACTAGAAAGCAATGAAATTATAGCACCACTTTTGTAGGGAACACGATTGCACTTAGTACATGCAACAAGCCTTTTAAACCCCTAAGTTACCCCTAGTGGACGAGTAAAGTCTCGTGAGGGTTTCCAGAAATGGTACCCACAAACATTAGGCTCGTTCTTTCAAAAGAGGCACCAATATTGCAAACAAGCATTGGGAGAAAATTACCTTAAGTATCCAATGTTTCAAACATTTCTAAGCAATCTCCCAAAATTTCAACATCAAGCAACCAAGTATGGTCCTCTACACATCAAGAAAATGATCATGCAAATCAAAACAACTCTAGAATCCTTTTGAGTGGACCGGCATCAATGTGTTGCTATCTTAGCCAATTAAAGAATTAATCACATCATTACCCTCAAACTAGCACACAAATCTAGTACCGATCATCAAGATAAAAAGTGGACCTTTTATTAAAGCTTATTGTTCTAGGTGCACTTATTCTTTTCACTCGATTTTTTTTTTTTTTTTTTTTTTAAAGGATCAAAGATAGAAGCATAGTGCAATGTGTTAATCTCTTAAGCTTTCTAGTGATTCATGAGGTCGAGCGCTAGGTCAATGACTCCCAAACCAGACGGCTTTAGGGCACTAGGTGTTCAAACACTCCTACGGACTTACAAGCTCAAATCAACTAGGCTACAAATCAAGACAACCTCCATCTAATCATTTCCCACTTCTCACCTTTTGGGAGAAGTCCTCACTTTTTATTGCTTCTACTTTTGCTTTTGCTTCTTTTTTTTTTTTTTGTAAGCAAGTTCAATTATTAAGCTAGAGTTTGGGCCTTCCATCTTTCGGCGCGAGAAGTTCAGTGCTTGATGAGGCTAGAATCCCGGCTACTTAGTGAAAAGGGATTGTTATCCACCTTTATCACGAATGAAAACTTTCAATGCACTACTAGCTCAATTGGGATATAACCAATTCAATAATCAACAAAACATATACCCCACAAATGAATGCTAGTGTGCGCCTGTGCTAGTGTAGAATCCTAGAGTGAATCTCAAAATAATCACAAAATCAAGATGATGCGGACCACAAGTGCAAGCAAGATATCAATCTTTCAAAAAAATTACCCCTAAATGGCATCCACAAGGCATACAAGGAGTATTGGACTCTCAAGTCAAACAATTTTTAAATTTTAAGCAATATAATTCTCAAAAGATCAAAATCATAGCTAACATGGATCTCCAATCTCAATCATGCATTTAAAATTCAACTTTAAGTAGAATGCAACAAAGACACCTTACCCTAAACTTAAACCACACATTGTCCTCAATGTGCAATGAGAACAATGAAAAAGATGGAAATAGTATACCGTGGTGGCAAAGATATGAAGCCCGGTAGTGATCCAATTTGAAAGACGTCTCCCCCAAACTTAGAATCAACAACCTACTTGAATAACCACACTAGCAACTCACATCAAATATCAAATGGGATAAGAATAGTCAAGCATTCTAAGGCAATATAACACAAGATGAAAAAGAGATATGAGATCAAGCCCAATATAAATCATAAGGTATGCATGACTACTCATAAGGGCACAATGGTGAATCTTTTTATATTTTTCTTTTTATGAAAGCAAGTATATACAAAATGCAAGAAAAACAAAGAATAAAATGCATGAACAAAATGCAAAAGTAAAAATAAAGAAAACAAAATGCAATAAAAGAATATATGCAATGCAATAAATGAAAAACAAAAAGTAAGAAATGATGCAAAAGTAAAATAAATGAAAATAAAAATAAAAACTCTTTTTTTTAGACATAATAAGTATGTACACACATACACAAATAAAACAAATAAACATGCAAGGAATGAAAATACAAAGAAATAAGGGATGTAAAATAATGTTTGGTTTTTTTTTTTTTTTTTTTATTTAATGTGAAAACATGCAAAGAAAAATGAAACACGCAAGAAGTATACAAAATGGGTGCTAAGTTTAACGTCTCTAGCAAGACGGAATGCTTCTTTGAAAAACCGTCTCTCTTTTTTTTTTAATTAAATTTTTAGACAAAACAAATATATACACAAACAAAAATAAAAAGGCAAGTAAATAAAAATGCAAGAAGTAAAAAGGTAAGGAAATAAAGAATGCAAAGAATAATATTTTTTTTTTTAGAATTTTTTGAAATTTTTGAAAAATTAAAAATTAAAACTAAAAATTAAAATTTAAAAATGTTTTTGGATATTTTTTTTTTTTTTGAAAATTAAGAAAAATTAAAAATTAAAGTTAAACAAAATATTTTTGGATTTTTGGAAAATAAACAAAAATAAAAATAAAAGTAAAAGTAAAAATAAATTTTCAAAACCTGCAGACATGTTCGATCGATCTCACAAAAAGCCCGATTGATCTGACAAAGAGGTGAAATATGCAGGTTTTCTGGGTTCAGAAATTTTCTAAGTGCTGGAACTTGAGATCGATCCAATGATGAAATTGGATCGATCGACTAACTTCAGATCGATCTAGGAATAGTTTCGATCGAATATGTGAAAACATGCTCAAATGGAGATCCCGAGAGCTAACATTTTTGGATTGAAAGAAGGCTCAAAATTTTTCTAAGTGTTAAAACTCAAGATCAATCGAATTTTGAAATTGGATCGATCGAAGACTTCAGATCGATCTAGGAATGAATTTTGATCGATTGGATAAAGAGGTGATTTGGATGTAGGTGGATGCAGGTCGAAAATTTTTCTAAGTGTTGAGTGCAATCCACAGTTCGATCGATCGAACCTGGAAGTTGGATCGATCGAATGATCTAAAAATGAGTTCGAACGATGGGACCGAGAGCTGATTTTGGATGCAGGTGGATGCAGGTCAAAAAATTTTCCAAGTGTTGAGTGCAATCCATAGTTCGATCAATCGAACTCCAATGTGAGATTGATCGAACTTTGCCAAATGCTCAATTATGACATGAAAGTGCATGCAATCCTTATCACAATTCCTTGAAATGCATATGAACCCAAAACAAATATCTAGACTTCGCAAGAAATGAAATTTAAAATAAAAATGAGGGAGGAATAGAGTTGTGAAACTCTACGAATACTAGTATTTAACGTCTCTAGCAAGACGTTAGGTCAACTTACTAATCAAACGAATCAAAAACTGGATATGAAACATCTTTATTGAGCCTCTTTTGCATTTTCTCATTTGATGCCTCACTTATGACAATATAATCATCCTCCAAAAGAATGACTTGAAAAGAAATGAAAGAGTTGATTTCGTTCCTTCCATCCACGGTCTTGAAAACAAAATCAATCATGGTTAGCCTTGCCTCAATTTTGTGCTCTTGAAGTGTATTTAAAGAATCACTTCCTTTGTGAATTGGCAAGTCAATGTCTTTCAAAGACTCATTTGGAATATCAAGGAACACATTCTCTTCATCCTTTTTCTCTTCCTCAAAAATCACCATCTCCTCACCTTCCAAGTTAGCTAAGGAGTCCATTAGAGAGTTTATTTCATTTTTAGAGCTTTCAAGGTTAAAACCACAATTTTTATACATTTCAAAAAGGCATTCCTCAAGAAGGTCATTGGAGATAATAGAAGGAAGGCCCTCTTCAACAAGTTTCTCCTCCTTCTCTCCTACCTCAAGTGTGGTCAACATCTCCTCACTCTCTAAAGTAGCCATGTCATAGATAAAATCATAATCAAAACAAGGAAAGTCCTCATTAATCATGTTATGCTCTATTGGATTAGCCACTAACTCACTTGTCACTCCCTCCTCTATACAAGATAGAGTGCTAGGCATTAGCTCACTTGTTTCATTTTTCTCTTCACTTTCGTCATCCTCATCTATATACATTAAATTTCTTACCATTTTTTCATTTGCCTCTTCCTCCTCCTCTGGACGAGAAAGAGTACTTGCAATTTGCTCAGCTTGAGCTTCTAACTTGGCTAAAGTTTGAGAATGAGAATTAATAAGTGGAGCTTGTGAAATATGCACATCAAGTAAAGCTAACACTTTTTTTTTCAAATCCGGGTGAATACTTAAAAGGTGGTGGAGTTGGTTCATCATAAAATGGTGGGGGAGGGTAGTAGTCATAAGAAGGATTAAATGAGTTATCAAGTCCATAATAAGATGATGCATGAAATGAATTGGACTTAATCTCATAAGGATTAAAATATGATGGAGTAGCATAAGGTGAAGGGATATAATTCCCCCTCAAACTTGGATCAAACAATTCCTCCATTCACAATTAAAATCCAAATGTAATAAATAATGGCCTCAACAAGGGCCTATGCTTGGACTTAAAATTTAGCAATGAAATAAGCCTCAACAAGGGCTATCACAAGCATGCAAAGAAGTGAAATAATTAAAATACAAGAGTTCCAAGAATTGCTCACAACGGTCCTTTAGCACTTCAACTCCAAATTTTAATATTAGCTTTAACCTCCAATTAGTGCTTCAAGTTTCAAAGTTTGCCTTCCTTGTAGTCAAGTACCTAATTGAACAAATAATAATGAGAACAAGAGAAAAGAATATACAATGAAAAATAAAATAAAAATAGAAGCAATCAAATGAACACTATTGTCTAGTTTAATTCCAACAAAACCGTTAATCCCCGGCAACAACGCCAAAATTATGATGCGACCCGAGCATGTGCACAAAATAATGCATAACACTTTGAGTTTGGAAATTAGTGTCAAGTGGACATCATACTTTAAATTTATAAACCGCTTAACACCTATACTATGTAGTATGAGTGAGAAGGGATCGTCCCAAGGGATTGTACGTGTTGGAATTTAACTTCAACTCTAGCGTGTCACAAGATTGCAAAGAAGAGATTGATTATTTGAATTAAACTAAAATTCAATTAATTAAAATGCAAGTGAAAGTAAACTAGTGAGAGATAGGGATTTAAGAGATGAAAAGAGAGGACTTAGGGTGTTGGAATCATCACTAAGCTCATGTAATTAACCACTTGCTTTTCATTAATGGGGAATACATTGTTGTGAACAAAATGTGACTACTAATTGCAATATTAAGCATGGACCATCTAATTTAAGCATGAATTATCTTACCTAAACTAATTGTAGCACAACCCATCTAGTTTAAGCATGACCCATCTAAGTAGTAATAATTGTAGCACACATTAATCTAGAGAATCATGGAATTTACAATAATAAGCCATGGAATATCTAAGCAATCATAGATTGTCTACCTACCTACAAGCATGAATTAAATTGTAGAACAACCCATCAAGCATAAGTATAAACCATCTAATTAATTGACAAACCCATTCAATGAAAACCCATGCTTAACTATCACTAAATCTTTAATTAATCATACATAGACATACAACCAACATAGAGAATCTAGTGTAGAGATCAATTTCCCAAATAATCACACATAAGACAACATGTAATTAAAATAGAGAATCAATAGAAAGAATTAATCTATATGAATCATGTAAGAAATAATTCATAATTTAATCACACATAGACATGTAAATAAATTAGAGAATTAATAGGAAGAATTAAACCATAGAAATCATAGAAATATACCAAGATTCATGAAATTCACAAGGCTAGAACACTAATCACAACAATATATATAAATCCCCAAAAATAGAAATACAAGGGTTTAGATTACACAAGACTTAGGGCTCATCCAAGCCCTAAGTGTAGATCTAGCCAATCATGGAAGAGGTAGATGTGGTTATGGAATCAAGCTCCAAATATGGCTCCATCTTCTTCTTCCTCTTCTTCTTCTTCTTCTTTGAAGCTTTAAAGATGGAGAGAGAGAATGGTCTAGAGATGGATCTTGAGATGTGCCTCTACTTCCCCCTTTTCTTCTAACCCTAATCTCTAACTTTGATAGAGAGAAAAATAAAAAATACAATGTAAAAAAATAAAAAGCTTTCTTTACAAATGGGTCTCTTCCCTTTATATAGAATGTCCTTTTCTTAGTCACTAAGTCAGGAATATAGTCCCAAAAATATCTAATCCCGTACTATGTGATAGGTGGACTTTTGGGTGCGCACGGATTAAGACAACTCGCTGCCAGCAATGTTCGATCGATCAGAGAAAATTTGGATAAATAAGAGAAGTTGGATCAAACGATCTTTCTTTCGTGAACTCTCTCTGCCACAGTGGCGTTGCTCTATGATGACCAAACTCCACAGCTTCATCACACCTCAATCTTCCTTGACTTGGATCAAATGCTGCTGCTTCTTCTCATATGATCCGCTCACGATGCGGATCCAAGTGGATGGATCCTTCTCGATCCTTCATCTGACGGATGTTTGGTGGTAAATCGCCTAGCATGATATCCTTGTGATGAAGATCCACGCGATTGTTTCCTTCCGGATCATCTTGAGGAGCAGCATTGGATTGCAAAACCCCCTCTCCTACTGAAAGTGGCCCTGGAATAACCGGAGCCTCCCGACGCTCCATTCCAGCTCTCAATTCTGCATTCTCTCGTCTCAGGGCTTCGATCATGCTCATCAATTCATCGAGCTTTGACTGCTGGCCATTCGTCAATGTATTTGAGCTCTCACCTCCTATCATCATTCCTGAATGGAGCAAAGTCATTAACCACAAATTCCTGATCAGATCTAAACTTCGCTAATGCGAACGAACTAGTTCTAAACTCAAACTAGCTGAATTCCGATCTCAATTTGCCAAATCTAAATCTCTCCTGCTGTGAGCTTCTCAAATTTAGCAATCTAAACAAATCACAACTGCGTAGATCAACTAAACAAATACAGATCACAACTGCGTAGATCAGACACCAATCTCTTAAAATCAACTAGAATCAAAATTCTGCAAGACAAATCATGATCTCTCTGATCTGGATTCAACTTTCAGAGATCAAACTTCTTCTTCTCGAACTAGCCTTGATCGAATCAATCTTGATTGAATACAGATCAATCCTTATCGATTCCCACCGACGGCACTATTGAAGATGCAAGAAATTCTCACTCTCAATTTAGAAAGAATAATCTCATACTTCAAAGATTTTCCAACCCCTTTTCCCTTTATTTTTAGTCTATTTATAGACTGTTATAGATCTTCTAGAAACTTCCTAACTAACTACTTGCACTGGGTTGTTCTTCTGGGATTCTCTTAGTTATGGGCTCAATTCTTTTTGTCTGAAATCGAGCCTCTAACATGGTTTCCCGATCTTGGGCCTGAATAATGGAGACCTGGTCTAGAACGGCTACTCTTGCTCGACTCGCTCTTAGTAATCTGGATCATACCCGGCCCAGGTCATTTTTGGTATCTTCACATGTGGATCTAGCTTACCATGTTTTGATTCGAATGTTCCATGATTAATTTTATCTCCATTTTTGGGTTTGCAAGCATATGTATATATATGTATATATTCGTATATATATATATATATATATATATATATATATATATATATATATATATTCTTTCCGAATTTGAATCGCGGGTTACGTGCCGTCTTAAGTGACCAAATATATATTGTTAAGGTGTATAGGGGGTCACAAGACTTAAAGTGTCCATTGGGATTCACCCCATGCCTTTCACGTCACGAACGGGTGACTTTTCATTTCTCAGCAGGTTCAATCGATCACACCAGTTCCCTGATCAATCAAGGGCACGATCGATCCAATACATGTCATGATCGATACAACTAAGGATCGATAACATTTTTCAATGATCATTCGAACTTCACTATTTTGCAGATTGATGCTCCTGTACCCCCTCTTGTGTCCATGCTATTATATTTATGCCCAATGCCAGTATTTTCCACATTGGTTGCATTCTGTTCTTACCATGTCTAGCATCTTTCACACTCTTTGCTCAATCACTGTATATAATTGGCTGCATTACCACTTGCATCGATAGGTTCATGAGTTTATTCTGTGTTATCTATCTTAATATGACAAGCATGCTTCTATCTTTTCTGCTTTCAATTTTCCATTTTATATATCATTCCTTGTTACTGACTACAAATTGCAAGTGTGTTTCTTTTTGCAGGCCATGACTAGGTTCAAGCCCATGGCAAAGTAGACTTATGATCGTCGGGTGAGACCCTGGACTGAGGAGCCAGCTCCTTCTCAGCAGGAGCACCATTCTTCTTCTTCTGGGGAGGGTGAGCCCGAGACACCTCCAGCACCTGCACCAGTACCACCCCCTGCCTAGCCTACTATTGCCCGGAAGGAGGCCGCTGAGAAGTTTAAGCAGCTCTCCGTTTCTCATGAGTCCATTTTTTATGAGAGGGCTTTTGCACAGGCTTCCACAACCAAGTGGTTGTACGATGAGATCTACCATTGTCGTATTTCTCCCATCCCGGTCCCATAACCGACCCGTATACCCGAGACTTGTTTGATTGTTCTACCAGAACCTCAGGCAAGCTCCAAGCAATATAGCTGAGCTGCAGACTACCATTAATGGGCATCTCATTCGCATTACTGTCGAGACACTAGTGACAGCTTCTCGGTGCCCCCATACATGTCCTCCTGGGATTGATTACCCGATTCTTCACCGGCCATCATATGCTGAGATGGCTACAGCTCCTCATGGCACCGCTGTTACCTGCGATACTTATGCCATCCGGACCTACATGCCAGACTGGATGTGGTTCTTTGGTTCGTTTTTATACCAAAATGTTTACATGTCTGGGCATATGACCTAGTGGCGGGGAGACTATCTCGCGACTTTATATGCCATTGATACAGGGCATTGGTTTTCAGTTCCTACACTCATTTGGAGTGTCATGATGAAGCTATATGATGAGTATATCAGCAAGAGTGACCCGCAGCGAGCCAAGTTCATCCCATATGCACATTTGATTACACAGCTCCTTCGAGACCAGCACTATCCATTTGACCAGGAGGAGGATATTAAGATTGGGGCTTGCCATTTCAGATGGTCCGACTGGTCAAAGAGCTACAATGCTTTTTGCAAGAGTCTAGAGGTAGAGGCTACCCAGGAAGCAGAGGATCTTGAGGCTGAGGCTGAGGCAGCAGCAGCACCGGCGGTAGAGAAAGCTTATATGGACATTGACTTAGAGCAGGAGCCTCTATTGAGTTCACCACATCCTTCCCAGGAGCAGAACCATCATTCCTAGAGCTAAGACAAGTATCAGTCTTCTGATGACTTGAGATCGTATCATCTAGATGACCCAGTCATTCCTGACACTCAAGCTCAGACCGACAGCTTAGAGGAGCGTATCCAGACATTAAAGGATGCAATCCTCTCCCTCTGAGCAAATGTGACCACTCTTAGCGCAGATGTCATAACAGCGTTGCAGGACATTTTTAGACATATTCGAGGTTCACACACTGCCATACCGTCTTCATTTGGCTGACCTCTCTCTCTCTTTATCTCATATATATACCTGTGTTCTTAGATTGATACTTTGACACTCTTATTCCATTTTTGTAGCCAGTTTATTGGCCCGATTATTGTGATGTACATTATACTATTTTTATTCTTAGATTTTATGGATGTTTTGATCTTATATTAATATATCTATTGATGATTGACTCCATTATTAGGTGCATCCCAATGACTTTAGTGAAAGAGTGCTGCCCATATTTTTTAGAACCACCCTTATCCCCCTCTCTCTCTTTCATTTATTATCCCACTTGAACTTACATGCCCACTGTGTACCATTATTATCCTATTTGTTATTTGATGAGATTTTATTCCAGTTCCATTTTTTCAGGACCACAGTTAAACCAAGTTTGGGGGGGTTATACCACCCACTTTGGATACTTGTGTCCCGACCATTCATCGTTATTGTTGCACTGGTATATTCTTTCCTCTTTTTTTTATTCTCTTTGCACATTGAGGACATTGTGCCATTTAAGTTTGGAGGTAATGTGTGCTATTTTCATTATATTCAAGATTTTGAGCATGACTTGTTTGTTTGAGGGATTTTCTATGATTGGTCCATGACTAGCTATGATTTTGATCTTTTGAGGACTAAATTGCTTAGAATTTAAAATTTGCTTGACTTGAGAGTCCAATTCTCCTTGTATGCTTTGTGGATGTCATTTAAGAGTAAATTTTTGAAAGATTAATATCATGCTTGCACTTGTGGTCCACATCATCTTGATCTTGTGATTATTTTTAGATTCATTCTAGGATTCTACACTAGCACAGACGTATACTAGCATTCATTTGTGGGGTACATGCTTTGTTGATTATTGATTTGGTTATATCCCAACTGAGTTAGTAGTGCATTGAAAGCTTTCATTCTTGATAAAGGTGGATAACAAACCCTTTTCACTAAGTAGTCGGGATTCTAATCTTATCAAACACTGAATTTCTCGTGCCGAAAGGTGGAGGGCCCAAACTTTAGGTAGGTTAAAAAAAAATAATAATAAAAATAAAAAGTTATTGCAAAAGCAAATAAAAAAATGAGGATTTCTCCCAAAAGGTGAGAAGTGGGAAATGATTAAATGGATATTGTTTTGATTTGTAACCTAGTTGATTTGAGCTTGTAAGTCCTTAGGGGTGTTTAAACACCCAATACCCTAAAGCCGTCCAGTTTGGGAGTCATTGACCTAACGCTCGACCCCATAGATCATTAGAAAGCTTAATAAATCAACACATTGCACTATGCTTCCATCTTTGAACCTTAGGGTTAGAAAAAAAAAATAAAAAATAAATAATAAATAAATAAATTGAGTGGAAAGAATAAGTGCACCTAGTTGAATAAAGCTTTAATAAAAGGTCTATTCTTTGTCTTAATGATCGGTACTAGATTTGTGCGCTAGCTTGAGGCCGGATGTGATCATTTCTTTAGTTGGCTTAGATAACAACATATTTTATGTTGGTTCACTTAAAAAGGATTCTAGAGTTGTTTTGATTTGCATGACCATTGTCTTGATGTGTGGAGGACCAGACCCTCTTGTTTGATGTTGAAATTTTGGGAGATTGCTTAGAAATGATTGAAAAATTGCATACTTGAGGTAGTTTTCTCCCAATACTTGTTTGGAATATTGGTGCATTTTTAGTGAGAAAGAGCTTAATGTTTGTTGGTATCATTTTGGAAACCCTCACAAGACTTCACTCGTCCACTAGGGGTAACCTTGGGGTTTAAAAAGCTTATTGCATATGTTAAATGCAATCGTGTTTCCTACGAAAATGGCGTTATCCATTTATTACTTTTTAGTTATAGTTGTTTAGTTGTTCATTTTATTTCTTTAGTTCGTAGTTCATTGCTAGGGACTACCAATATTTAAGTTTAGGGTGTGATAAGCGCTAAAAAGTGTGCATTTAAACCCCTTAATCTTGAATGTTCTAGGACCTTATTCTATTTTATCTTCTCGTTTTATTTCATGTTATTTCCCTTTTCAGACACTTATCCCCAAAATAAGTCAATTCAGCTGAATTAAAGCATTAAAAGAAGCAATCTTAAGCCGAGTGGAAGAAATGAGCAAAATGGAAGCAAAGTGGTAAAAAAAGCCTTTTTCGATCGATCAGACCGAGCTATGATCGATCACACTGTGACCGTTCCAACCCTGCCATGATGGATCGAGCCCTTTGTCCTTATCCTCAGGAAAATTTCCTATTCGATCGATCCAACCTTTCCTCTGATCGATCGAACCCTTTTGATCTTATCTCACCTACTACTTTTGTCCTTTTCCCAAAAATATCTCAACCTTGTCCTTATCCAAAAAGTGCACCGCCATGTTCGATTGATTCGAGCAGCCATGTGATCAATCGAACTGCCTCAAGTTGCGTAAAAAACAGATTTCAAACCAAATTAAAGATGTGCTCGTGGTGCAATCATTTGAAGGTCTTGGTGCATGAGGTCTAACTATTGGGTGTGACGTTTAAGCTACCTATATAAAGATTTTGGCCATTTTTAGTAGAAGAGGTTAGTTAGAGAAAGACTTGGCTAGAGATTAGAGAGAGAAATATACAATTTGGGAAAGTTTTTCCACTCATCTAGGGTTTCTACCAAGAACACAAGAAGAGGATGATGAATTATACCATGGAGATAGCCCTTGAGGGTTGGATGACAACATCAATGAGTGGTTAAACCATTCTCTTGGGGCTAGAGATAGCCCTAAACATGCCTTCTAGACTTTGATGTTTTGTAATTAATGGAGATTTGTGTTGTAATTCTTTGTCTTGACATCATAAATATATGAATCTTGTTTCTACAATAATTTATGTAGTTTAATACTTCCAATTGATCATTTAATTTTATCCATATGTCTATGTATGCTAGAATGAATGTTCATGTGTTTATCTCTAAATTTTGTGAATTTGATGCATGTCTATGTGTGTTGATATTATGAATCTAGTGATGGTCAAGGCATGGTGCTTAATTAGATTACTCTTGTAGTTTATTTAATGGTTCATACTTACTTCTTGATGAATTGTGCCACCTCCTTAGTTTAATTAGTTTAATTTTCATGTTACTAGCTTAGTTGTAGTGTAATTGTCTTACTTTCTTAGATATGTAGACAATTCATTCTTGTTGTTTGATGTTCCGTGCTTATGAATACAAGTAGTATATTTCTCTAATTTAATGAGTGTACATTAATTATGGACTTATGGAAGGATTAATAGGTTAATTTGATATATTGGACTATTCACTAGATTGACTAGACAATGTATGCTTACTTGCCATCCATGTTTGATAATTCAATTAATGGCACACACTTTCATTTACAACACACAATCCCCCTAATCCATTAAATATTGAATGCCTAGAAAGGTAATGCTTAGTGGTGAATTCTATGACCCAAGACTCCTCTCTTTTATTTTTTACACCTTATTTGTTTTGGTTGTTTTACATTGCATTTCTTTAGTTTAAAATGTAGTATAATTCAACCAACAAACCCTATCTTGATCATTCGACCTACTAATCCAACATTGATTCCAAGAATACCGCTCTTTTCCCTTGAGACGATCCCTACTTACTCTAGCTACATTAATAATTAGTAGTGGTAGTGGCATTCTATAAATTCAAACTTGGCCATACTACATTTTACCACATCTTTTGTGCAACTAGGTATTGACACACACCAATAACCCCCTGAACTAAAACTTATCCCATTGAATATTGATTTATTACAATTAAGGACAAACCCATCACAAAAAGACTATTTTGTCATTTCTCATTAAAATTTTCATTTTTTATTAAATTATTTTTATTATTTTTTCTCTTATCTAAATATTAATTATACTATTTACCTTAATTTTATTTTAAGTATCAATTTATCATAAAAATGAAAAATATATATATAAATAGATTTGTAACTACTATTTTCTAAATTATTAACTTATTATTAAAATTTGATTATTTATAATAATACTTATTATAATATGTTTAACCTTTTTTACCGTAGAAGAATATATATTTTTTCAGATAATATATTGATGAAACTTTAGTAAATTATTTAAATAAAAAATAGCTTCTTTTTCATGTAATATATTCATGAAAAATTAAAAAATTAATTATTTTTTTAAACAATTTCTACCAAAGAATTTTATTGAAACAATTAATTTCAAAAATTAAAGGTAAATTTATGAAAATTTATTGGATAATTTGTCATCAAATTAGTATGAATTTATTTCCTAATATATTTCAATATGAAAATTAGATTAAGTGTATATTCAATCAGAAAGTGCATTATGATCATTTAATGAAATATAGTATATGCACTGGCGTATTTTGTAATAAAATGTGATAGTTTAGGGGGTATTATGCACACAATATAATTCAGTGGGTTATTTGTGATGGATGTATAATTTAAATACCCACAGATAGGAGAAGGTTGTTAAATTAACGCACTATCTCATAAGATTGAGATAGGCTCTACAGATTACGATAAGGATTAAGCCTACAGATTATGATAAGGATTAAGCCTACAGATTACGATAAGGATTAAGACGACGGTAAGTCTACGTTACATTCTGACCTAAGCCCTATAAAGAAGGGGCTAATCGACGTTCTAAGGTATGCAATAGATCCTCACTCGATTTCTTGATTTCTCTAAAAAGATTAATTTGTACACTGACTTGTTCGTCGGAGCCTACTCCAGTGGTAACACACCGGTACCTGTAGGATCACATTTTCTTCTCTTTGTTCACGAAGTCAGATCAGATCCGGGTTGCGTAAAATCCATCATCAACAGTTGGCGCCGTCTATGGGAACGATTTTAGTTCTCTAAACAAAGCATGGTTCGATTGCGATCTGGTCTGGCTGTTAGCGAGGACGAAGCGTTGCAAACTTTTGATCAAGGGGACTCGATGAGGCAACCCCCCGTCTTCCCAAACGATCAGGAACGCGTCGCAGCATTAGAACAACAGGCTCAAACCTTAAATGAAGGAATGAACCAATTAGTTCAGCAAAATGCGATGATTCTGCAACGCTTAGCCGTCCCCAACGAGTTGGGAAACAGTGAAGTACCCAACAATGACTCCCGTAGGATTGACAATGACGCTGAGCTTAGTCAAATAGGGGGTCAACAGAGAAGCCATCACCATCGGTCTCCTAAACGGAATACCACCAGGCTCCGTGGAGATACCTCTGGTTGTGTTGGCGACAAGACTGAGGATGTCACTCATTTTGATGTACAGATGCAAGATCTGAGAGCTAGGGTTGAAGACGCCATGCAAGTGATGAAAGGGAAGGGCTAGGCCACAATAAACGATCTGGTACAGAAGACCAACCTAGCATTTAGTCCAACTGTTATGAGTTATCCTCTACCTAGCAAATTCAAGATGCCAACTCTTGAGAGCTTCAATGGGACGCGGAACCCTCTCGATCATTTAGAGACCTACAAAGCTCTTATGTACTTGCAAGCCGTACCTGACGAGATTATGTGCAGGGCTTTCCCTACCACACTAAAGGGTTGGGCTCGTCTCTGGTTCAATAAATTAAAGTGAAGCTCTACTATCCAATAGTCAAACCAACTTATTATAGAAATACGGGGTGAACGGCTCTACAATTCTAAATATCTATTATTATGTAATATTTGGGTAAAGTTCCGGTGGTTTGACAAGCAATCCTCCGAAACGGGGGGCAACTGATGGATGTATAATTTAAATACCTGTGGATAGGGGAAGGTTGTTAAATTAACGCACTATCTCATAAGATTGAGATAGGCTCTACAGATTACGATAAGGATTAAGACGATGGTAAATCTACGTTACATCCTGACCTAACCCCTATAAAGAAAGGGGCTAATCGACGTTTTAAGGTATGCAATAGATCCTAACTCGATCTCTTGATTTCTCCAGAGAGATTACTTTGTAAACTGGCTTGTTCGTCGGAGCCTATTCCACCAGTAATACACCGGTGCCTGTAAGATCACCTTTTCTTCTCTTTGTTCAGGAAGTTAAATCAGATCAGATCCGGGTTAAACAGAATCCATCATCAACAATTTGCAAACTCAAACATAGTTGAGAGATTTTTGTTTGCACTTTTTTTGCATTGCAATTGAGTAAAATCTAATTTAAAATTAATATTCAACAAAGTAATTAAATAATTATTTTCTCAAATAGTAATTAAAATTAATTTCTTAAAATAATCAAACTAATATATTAATTAAAATAAATAAATTACAAGATTAAATAATAATGGCAATTTACGAAATCTTAATAATAATAAATTAGAAAAATATTCTATAAAATATAATTAGCAAAATTCTAAAATGATTGTTGAATATAAAATTGACACAAGGCAAAAGAGATCAATTATTTATTTTCTTTATATATTTCCTTCTCTAATTAGATTTCCTTTTATAAAAAAAAAAAAAAAAAAACTCATAATAAACAGGTAATTTGAGTTTCATAGAAACTCTTTTAAACACCTTATATTAATTAAAAAATAAATAAAAACTCTTAATAAATAAGTAATTTGTGTTAGAGTTTTATATAAACTCTTTTTATATTAATTAATAAATATTTTTTATATTAATAAATAATTAATGAAATATTGAAACTCTTACCAATTTCATTTATAGAAATTTTTTATTTTAATTTATTTTATATTAATTAATAAATATATTTTTTATATTAATAAATAAATACTGAAACATTAAAATATTGAAACACTGAAACTTTTTATACTTTTAATAATAATATAAATATATATATATATTTTACTGATAGTGCTCATTATTTCCAACTGAACCAAGCACTATGAAACAACAATTAAGTACGTGACTTGAGAGATTCTTTACTCAAAATTAAATTTATTTCTACTCTAATTCCATAAATTTCAAGTCACACGACTTAAATTGTCCATCTATCTTCAGAACAGCGGTGCGATGGCGATGGGCCCTAATCCCGAGAGGATGATGGCCCCAACTTTACCCAGCCCATTTACAAGACTTTTAAAAAGGCCCACTAGGCCAGATAAAGTCCAATATTCTAGGGTTTTTCTTTTCTATATATGGGGCAGTAACCACTCATGAAAGGCAGCTAACTTTCTCCTCAAATAAGTCATCCCTGCAATCTTCTCATAGCCTTCTTGTTTGCGCCGAGAGAGAGAGAAATTGAGTTTCAGTGATTTTGCAGCGCCAACCCAACCCAACCCAACCCAATCCAACACAACCACATACCATTGCGTAGATTAATCTTGAGATTTGAAAGCGAAAAAAGAAAGAAAAACAGAGATGGAGTTGGTTGGTGTTCTTAATTACTAGTTGGCAACGGATGATTCAATATTCCTAGTACCAAAGGAATCCTGTGAGTTTCCATCGTCCTCCTTAATCAATTTCCTGTTTTTGTTTGCATATCGTTATATTATATTTGTCTCATTATTTTTATTTCAATTGAAATAAGTTTTTGATTTTCAATTAATATAGGGAGGGGGTAGGTGGGTAAATGGTGAGTTGTAATAAAATATTTCTTCATGAGGATGTGATCATTGAGATTCTCTTAAGGCTGCCGGTGAAATCAGTGATTAGGGCGGGAGCCGTATGCAAAAATTGGTACTCTATCATCAAAAACCCTAGTTTTGTTACTAAGCACTTGAACAACCATCACACCAACAACAACTACAGTAACAGTGGCCGTCTTTTCATTAGTCGTCGTAACGATGTGACTATTTATTTCTCATTCTTCCCTGATGAAACACTTGCCTGTACGTATGAGGATGCGGTGGTGGTGGTGGATTTTCCCAACTATGTAGAGGTTGTTGCCAGTCCCTACCATGGCATATTGTGCCTGTGTACCAATCGCTTTCGTTCCAATCGCTTTGCTTTGTGGAATCCCGCAATCAGAGAATTTAGGGCCCTCCCCGTACTGCCTCGTAACCATCCACCTAATGTGATGACTTGGACTGAAACATTTGGATTTGGTTTGGATCCCATCACTAATGATTACAAGGTGGTTTGGATTTGGAACACTACGAAGGAGGATGCTCCATATCGGTTTGGTCCTTTCCAGGTTGCTGTGTATACCTTATCTACTGATTCCTGGAGATATCTTGATCATGTTGCCTTGCCTTATCATGGCATTGACACCCCTCTGTGTAACACATGCATTAATGGGGTTTATCACTGGCTTGCAACTCAGAGTTGTGAAGATAGTTATTCCATCCTTTCATTTGACATGGGCAATGAATTGTTTCATGATATACCAGTAGATATTCCAACTTCAAAACGTTACTACTTCCCACCCCGTCTTCTATCCTACAATAACTCTCTTGCTCTGATTTGTTATGATTATTCTAATCTAACTATTGACATATGGGTGATGATGGAAGATGATGGGTGTTGGACCAAACATTTTACCGTTGAAATGAATACAAAATTCTGGTGGTTCCTTGGGTTTTGGAAGAACAATCAGCTTATTATCCAAACTGATGCAGAGGGTCATGAGGCCTTATATGATCCACACACGCGTGAAATTAAGGATTTTGGATCCAAGGATTGGTATGAGGCCTTCGTCTATAGGGACAGCCTGGTCGCAATCAGGGGCAAAGATGGGTTTCTAAAACAAGATTACATGTCTGATACAGATCAAATTTGTAACTTCTCTAAAACAGTTGAAGTTGAAAGGTCAGACTTTCCTGATGATGAGGATTTTGATATTTTTCGTTTATTTCTCATCTAGTAAAGTTGAATGGCATACTATTTTATCATTCTTGTTTATTGGTGATGAACCAAATTTTATTGCTTTATTCCTTTTGTCTCATCAGTTGGTCTATTATAAGCATTTGAAACTATTCACTTTTCTTAACTGATCACAATTTCTTTTGATTTGCATTATCACTTGTCTTGATTCCATCCTTGGTGTTAAGAGTTGATTCCTCCCTTCTTTATGATACAGAGTAGAAATATTATCATCACATGATCAGTCACACAAACATATAAAAAGATAATAATCATATGGAGGATTTCTTATATTAGTAGAGGTATTGGTTGTACATATGGTCGTGCCTATATGTGATATTCATGGATGATTTTTATTTTTAAAAAAAAAACTGTTGCAAGGTAACAAACTAGTGAAGAAAGTTGCATGTCAGTCACTTAAGAATGCTAGGCCATTGCCACGTTTAAATTTTGCATTTTTTTCAGTAAATATTTGAATACTTTTTAAGCATTATCTGGCATCAAGCTCACAACAGTCAATGAGTTCTGTAAAGATGTATTCATTCCCGTCAACTGTGTAACCTGATACAGTTTCCACAAGATTGTAATAGTTCTTGTATAGGCTTTTATAGATTGAAACAGTCAGTTTTCACATGCACCTATATTAGTACTAGCAAAAAGATGAACATAAATTTTAATTTTAAGAGCAAATTGCCACCCAAAAAAAAAAGCCCTTGACTATTTGAAATTGGCACAAAACCTCCCTTAACTGACAATTTGACCTAAACCTCTCTTAACTAACAATTTGTTTTACATGTCAAGTTAGGATTGTAATATAACTAGAAATAAGAATGAAATTGACTCTAAATAATTTTGCTAAATTGCTACAATCTCTCTCACCGTTTTATTTTTTTTCTCTTCAACTTCTATCGATATGATTGATCTTCACTTCATTGATGTGCCAATTAATTGTCGCTTCAATTAATTGTTGCTTCATCATCTTTGATTTTCACTCCAATAATCTAAATATCTTTTTCATTTTTTTTTCTTGCTCTATCCTGATTAATTCAACTATGCTATCAGGTTTGTACTATTCATGATAATTAAGGATAAAGTTGTTAAGTTAAATGGTGTTTAGTCAAGAAATTTTTTTAAATAATACATCCACCAAACTTTTTTTCTTTAAATTCCTTCTATTAAAATTTAGGGTAAAGTACATTAATACCCCTTGAGGTTTCACATAAGGATAGGAAGATGAAAATTGTCTTATTTTTTAACAATAACACCCCCTCAAGTTTGATAAAATGGACAAAGACACCCCGACAATGGTGAATTGACTTTATTACCCTTTGATATAAAATTGACAAATACAATTGACTTAAATGCCTTGAATCAAATAAGTTTAAATGGGTTATTGGGTAAAACCCATATAATAAACCCAAAATCCTTTTCCTTTTCCTTTTCTTCTCTTTCCCCTCTCCCACAGCACAGGCCAAACTCAAACAACTAATGCACACACATATATATATTGTCCGTATATTACACACGCGCACACATATGTCATCGATCACCACCACAAATCACGCACATGGAGGTGCTCTACGCTCTGCCCCGATTTCTTCAACCCTTCACTTCACCACACACGCACACACATATATATGTCTATATAGATACGTAAATCTTCATGCAGAAGCCCTGATGTTTCCTGGATGTTTTGTATCTGAAACATTTAATAATTTGAACAATTAGAACCTCAATATAGCTGTGACAACCCTGGTTTTTAGGCTAGCGTGTCCTATGATGAACCGTAAGGATGATCCGATAACGGATCCGAATGCGAAAGCGAAAACAGAAAACAAGACTCTAAGAAGTCAAAGTGACCTTCCATGAGGTCGTGGAACTCAACAAGAACTGATGCAGAAACAAAAGATCGAAAATATGACAAATAAGCCCCCAGGGGCAAAATAGTTATTTTTGAAAACGGTAGATTCGGGTGCCACCGAGCACGCCGCTGTAAGGACAACTAAAAACTAATCAAGATGGACTAAAGAATCGCATGATTCGGAGTCCGGACGAAGGAGAAACGGCATGACGAAGAAAAACGAGCACTTAAGGCAAAAATGGTAAACTGGTAATTATCCAGGAAGAACCAGGTGCAACCGAGCACACCGTTGGAAAGACAGTGAAAAATTAGTCAAATTCAAAAAAAAATTCACTTGAATCGGAATCCGGACGAAGGAGAAAAGCCCAAAAGAAAAGTTGACGTCGCGGCGGCCCGACGAGGGGCCATGACAACCCCATGCTCGCGCGCCCATGCACGCCGCGCGCGTGCTGAGTGCACTATGGCTGGCAGCAGCAACCCATAAAGCTGCTACGGGGTTATATTTCAGAAAAATCCAGAACAGAGGCTGAATTTGGAGGCCTAGATGAATCTTTTTGCAAAAACACAGAGAAGAAACTCCCCTCAAAATTGAGTTTTCTATGTGACTCGCGAAGAATTAGAAAAAAAAAAAAAAAAAAAAAAAAAAACGCAATGTATAATACCCGAAATGCCCCTCCATGAAATCTGGTCATGGAGGTCCAAAAAGCTGCTAAATTGAAAAACTGAGAGCTGAACTTCGTAAGCGATTTTCGATATCAAGACGACATTTTCTGGAAAAACACGGAAAAGAAACCCCCCTTAAAATCATGTTTTCTATTCAAACATTTTGAAAGAAGAAAATAAAACCAATGTGAAAAGTTTACAATGCACCTAGATCAGAATATACAAAAAAAGTACGAAATGAATTCACAAGAGGCTCAAAACACAAACGATAAGGTTTTGCCTGGAAACGACCATCCACGCAAACGTAACTTACCTATTTGGATATGCTACAATGATCCACGACTTAAAAATACCACCTATACAAAATCCGACCCCCCAACGAGCAAAAATGGAACTTGGAATGAAAACTCGGAATCCAAAAATACAAAACAGGATTAAATGACCGTTTGGCCCTTGGCCACACTCCAAACATGATTTATAAGACCCTATGAAAGAATGAAAACGAAATTCCCACACCCGATGCAACCATGGTGAAGCAATGACTTGCGATTTTTCAAAATTTTCACAATATTTCATAAAGTTAAAAAGTACATAGAATACAATATAATGGTCATTGGCCTCCGATTTCATCTCATACATATCAAATACATTGAAAAGAGTGTACTTAAGTACACATTACATACATGGAATCAAATATACATATTTTGACATATAAGTCTACAAAATGACATTTCATGCTAACATTTGCATGAAATGGAAACTTGAAAGTTACACGACATCCAAGGAATACTAGGCGTCACGAACCAAGTCTTCGTACCTGAAATATACCCCAGTATCGTAGGGGTGAGTAATATAAAGCTACTCGTAGGAGATAAGCATGCATCGACCTAGCATTTTATAAATTTATCACCTTAAGGTGAAACATGTTAAAGGGGCTCATGCCACCTAACGTCTATGTCCAAATAAGACTCGGGGAGCATCCTAAGCTACCTTAGAGTCTAAGCAACAAGAATCATGATATATATACGTGTATGAAACGAATCATGATTGGGATAATCTAAGAACACGACAAGAAGAATGCTTGAACATAGACTAACATGAATTGCATTTTCAATACAATTGAACTAGGTCTAGAGTAATCCATATAACATGACAAAAGCATATTTGAATACAAATTAACAAGAATCACATTATCTATACAATTTAACAACAAAAGAGCATGTTATACAATGCAATAAGGTATAAGTTCACAAAGCCATCAATTTAGAATCTAAAGCACAAAATAACAGTAGTGGTTCATGCCACCTAACGTCTAAGTTCTAAATGAATCAATAGGATCAATCCTAAGCTATGTTAGAACGTCAAAACACAATTTTCAATATTAATGTAATTTAACCAACATTGGGACTTCCAATACAACGCATAAAGCACAATTTCGCAAAGTTAACATCATATAACTTAAAATGGAATGACAAATAAGGAACAACAAGTTAGAACATCATCTAGTTATCAACTTGAAAATGAAATGCGAAGTCAAACAAAGTGGATATTCGGACGTCACGCCGGATCAGACCGACAACATAGTTACTTTAGGGTTACTAGCCCATGGGTAACCTCCCTATGTGCGCACTAGACTATATAGAGGGACAATCCCCCGTACTAGAACCACGTCCTAGCCATAGCCAAATAACGACATCCCCAAGTTTCCAAAATCAATAAGTTGTGCAACAACGCATATATCAACAAGAATATGCAAGATAATCAACTATCTACCAAGCACAACCAAATTTGGAAACCTATACAATACATGCTCTAAGTCCACAACTAATATGATATAATGAATGTCGAATCTTCAATGTGTGATTCGTTACACGTTATGCATGAATGATGTTAAATACGAAATGTGCAAATCATTACACAAGGCAACAATATATTCAATAAGGAAAACATTTTCTCATGAGTATAAACATAGCAACTATGTTATCCAATGCTCAAAACATAACCAAATGAATATACAACAAGTCCATGTCCAGGATTTTGATATAGAAACGACTTTCAAACACAATTAAATCCATGGCTCAATTCGATAGAATTTAATTAAATAAAAATAATTAAATTCCCTAGATTCTAATTTAATTTCAAATAACCTCAAATTAATACATATTAAAGAACATGGCATGGTCATCACCTATATCCATTCTAAAACTCAATTGGGTTATTGGAATAACAAAGTAGAACTCTAATTAAATCATGCTAATTTAATTACCAAGGTTCTAAAGCAACTTCAAATGGTCCACAATTAATATATACTAGTAAACAAGTCATGGCCAATACAAATATCAAGTTAAAATCTTAATTAAGCTAATGGGACCATAAAATAGATTTTAATTAATTCTTTTAATTAAAATCTCTAAATTTTCAAACTTAACCAAATGCTCTCAATTTAACATATCTTAGAGAATATGCCAAGGACTAATGTAATATCACATTACAAGCTTATTTCATGCAAGTTACACCTATGTAAATTAAACTTTCACTAAAGTTAAATATAAAATAAATGTTGCAATTCTCATGCAATTAATCTCAATTTAAAATATGTGAACAACCACACCAAAGCTTAATTTTCTAGTATGCCACAATTCAATTCAAAGTTGTATATCACCATGAGGATTAAATCTTAAACAAGAAAATTAATTAAATGAAAGGTTTCAATACCTCACCGAATATTCTAAATCAAATATATGTAAAGTTATATGGCATATAGATCAAGAATATCAAGTCAGAATTCAAATAGAGTGAATAATACACTCGGGGCAAATTAATTAATAATTACTAATTTTTAAAACACCTCCAATTACTTTCAAATTGAACTATGTTGAAGAGCATGCTAAGGCCTAATACAATATGTTAACACATATTAATTTCAAGCTAGTTAAGGCCATGTGAATTAATCTTTCACCTAAGATAAATATTAAATAAAATCTTTAATACTTATTCAAATATTCCAATTTTAATACATGACAATGAGCATATCAAGGGGTAATATAAAATCATGTTACATGTTTAAACCAAGTCATGAGCAATCGGGAAAATTAGATCCCGTACAAGAAAAATAAATAATAAAATCTCTAGATTTTATATTTAATCATGCAAACAAGTAGTATAAGTATCACAAGCATGCTATATAATAAGAATTTAAACCTAGAACATCTCCTACCTCAATTTGAGATGAAAATCCCAAAGGCCCACCAAAATAAAAGTGCTCCGAATTCGACGATACCGAGAGGTTTTGTCGGGGACAATACCGTGAACAAGAATCCGCAAGAATCCCCATGAAAATCTCAACTTGACTCCAAACCCGAACTCGAAAAATCGTCGAAAATGGATTCTAATAAGGGCAAAAGGTAGAGCACGTCGAGGGAAGCAATAAATGCTAAGGCCGAAAGATTTCTACCAAGGAAAAGTGGACCAAAGGAGGAGAGAAAAAGTGGCAGCCATGGCTGCTAGGAAATCCGGCCAAGAGAGGTGGGGAAGATGACCAAAATCTGATTTTTCACTTTAGGGCATCCTATTTATAGTAACTCTCAAAAACTGCCCCGAAAGGGCTCACCGGGTCCGAAAAAGTGGATTTTGAGCAGATGAGCTCAAACGGCAAAAGTCCATGAACAAAAAAGATTCAAAATGAGAAAATATGAACAACGAAAGAAACGGCGTCAAAAACTGAGTCCCGATCAGAAAGTTATGCCCCGAACAAGTTCGGCGGCAACCGGGTTCAAAAACTCTAAAACTGGAGAAAAATGACCAGAAGGAAATTCTAAGAGTTCACGACTCGACGAAATGTGAAAATTAATCCTGTACGAGGATTCTGGCCCCAGACGAGACATTTTGCAATAACTTTCGTTAATTGCACAATGGCCCTTACAAAAAGGATTAACTGCGAAACTGCCCCAGAATGAAAAATATCTTCCAAAAGATATTTTCTTAGATGCCCTTGAAATAAAATATCTTCAAAAGATATTTACGAAAAACACCCCAAGAAATGAAAAAGATTCTAAAGAATTGTGCATCCATATCCCTGTGGGCACCGGGAGCAACCAAAGTACTTTCTTGCAAAAAGTAAAGATACGTATTTCGAGGAAACCACTCAAGATGAAGACACGTGAAGTCAAAAACCAACTTCGAGCACGAAAAGTGAGGTTGTGCCAAAAACTGACAAACGGAGATAAGACGAAATAAGAAAAATGACAGAATAGGGAAAAGACAAAATAGCGCATAGTGTCCAAAAACGAAAAATTTGAAAATGACTCGGTCCTCAAAGGAAGTTATCAATTCACATGAAAGAGTCTCAGAAACCAATTCCCAGCACTCGAGATGACACTAAGCGACACAAAATAGAGCTCAGAAAGGAAAATTAAACGAAAAAAATTCATTCGTAAAATTTCAGGAAAAAGGAAAGGAAGGCAAATGACCGGGTCGTTACAACCTACCCTCCTTAAAGGAATTTCGTCCCCGAAATTAGGAACACACCAGAGAGAACAGAATAATGACCGAACAAAAGGTCAAATCAAAGGACAGCTCACAACGCACTGAAGGACAAATCCTGAAGTCTAAAGATCAACTGAAGGAACGCGAAACCAAGAACTGAGGCAATACCTCATACGAATCGGCACGTTAACTCAACGTTGAAACATAATAGAAGAAGAGAGTGACAAGGTAGTACGAACAGTGACCAGAACCCGCCCACACTTACTCGTCAGCAAGGTAGCATGACAGTATAAGGCACTAGTTCGTAACATGCCCCAGAAGGGAGCTTTTCGATACCAATGATATCAATGTCGAAAATGATCATTACCAAAGTCACTACGGAAACCAGGCATCTGCGAGAGTTGGGGTAACTAATCCCAAAACTCTGACAACAATGACACTGGCACCATTACGCTTAAGTCCTTAGATCTATAAGCCACGAAGGAAAAGGAAATGAAATGGTGCCTCCCTGGCCCACGTCTCAGTCCACCAGACAAGAACTGCGATTTTACGCTCACATGAGCCTTACTCGCATCAACAAAACAGATAAGAAGGTTCCCGACATGGGTCCTTACAGAATGAATTTCTCTTATCCAAGGAAGAAACTCGTGAAAACAGAATGCATCCAAGGAATACGACAAATCCTATGAGACAATGTCAAAACCTGACATAAAGGAAGTAGTTAGTATGCAACATAGCAATGGACTATCTACTCAAGGTGCCACATAAGCAAATAGACATGTCATCAAATCAAAACATGTTATCAAGAGCATATATACACATAAAGTATGCTTAACAAATAATAAATGTCTCAAAATACCTAAGCATGTGAACATGTTATCATATAAGACATGTTATCAAAGAAGGCATGTTATCAAGATATAAATGACACATCAAAGAAAAACAACGTGAGCATGATATGCACCCAAAACCCGTCGTCCAAGGTATTCGAACCCAGACGCTCTGATACCACCTGTGACAATTGTGACACCCCCACATTTTCCACGCATAAGTTGATCAGGCTTATACACGAAAAACGAGGGATATCAAAAACAATTGGCAACATACAAGCATGGAATACAAAATGATAATAATAAAAGAATTTAGACAGGAAAGGAACACTAAATAATACAACATCCATCCATCCTTTACTTAATACAGTACTCTATTACAACTTGGAAATCCTATGTCAAGGATCCCTAAATATAAACCTGAGAGTTCAACATAAAAAGTAAATAAAAACTGAAACTGAAGTAATACATAAAACTTCTACCCTGCACTGGATCGTAAGAGTAGATGAGTTCGGATGGTGGTCCCACACTGCTAACCTCAACCTTGGAACGGGTACCGACCGTATCCTGAAATAACAACAATGGTGGGTCAACCCCACGAGCAAGTCCTCTCTACTGTGACCCAAATCAGAGAATCAAATAAATTAATCATTATGAATTGGATGAGTACTATATCTGTATACATCCTAAGGGAACTACCCAATGTATAATATGACCTCAACCAGAATAGACGGTGATCACTTACACTCACACTAGGTGGTTAAGTGTCGCCTTTCCCTACCCGGGAAATCAGCTATTATACATGGTGCACGGTACTGGCAACACAGACTATAACGAACTACACAGTGATAACACCTCTCAAAGTACTGATGAATATACTGAGCATAAAAATTAGGCAACACATGCCAATAATATTACTAAATATACTGAGTACGTCAATTAGGCAACACATGCCAATAATATTAAACCACATACCCCGACAGCCACACATCTGTCTATCGCAACGAATGCATAAGGTATAAATGAGTCTAAACTTATTAGCCAGCTGACATGGTTCTATATGGCAACACATCCATATAATATAAATGCAACATAATTAAACAGTCCATTTATTTCCTGCAATGCACACAGCATAATAATCATGGTTTATATATCATTTAACAGTATAAACATCCCATAAGATATCATAGATAATTTATATGACTAAAACCATAACATTATTTAATTTAACAGTAATGTTTGATACCATTTAATAAGATAATAACACTATTTATATTTAACAATGTCGTTAAATAAATCACATTCATATCCGTACTGTAAATGAGCCAATAAATGCTTTGAAAAGATTAATCGGCCATAAGAATAATTAACGGGTAATAAAATAATAATTTCGTGGCCCGTCAAACCCGTAAATACCAACACAGGCCCTAAAAAAATCAAAGTTTAAGGTTCTGAAATTCACAAAAATGGCCCTAGGGGTAGTCTGATAATTTCCAGTAGCTGAAAGGGCCCTTCACGCGCCCCCACGCGCCGCCCTAAGCTTCCCCACGCGCAGCCCAACCTTCCCCACTCTCCCACACGCTTGCACGCGCCTCCACGCGCGTCTGGCATCAGCTACGCGTGCGCACGCGCTCCCACGTGCGCGTTTAAATCTCCTGCAGACGTGGCACCTCCTGGTTGGTTGGCTGTATTGACTTGCTGTGGGTGCGCTACACAAGATCACTTCATCTCATCTCACCTAATCCAAGGGTCAACGATCCGGGTGTACCGCGGTAACATGGACCGCGATGCACCGGATCAATCAGATTCATCTAAGGCCCAGGATGCGCGCGCACGCACCCTAAAGTACGCCGCATCACACCGGATCACTCCGGTCATCTCCCCCGCATCCGGTGGCCGGAAACCTCGCCAGAGTCTCACCGAAAATTACAGAAAAGCCCCGAAAAAATCTAGAAAATTCTAAAAAAATCCCTAAAGACTTATTTAATTATTTTCAGCCTTTAATAATTTCATAGGATAATAAATAAATATATACCATCCCATAAAATTAAAATTTCATTAATTTAATAAACTAAAACTAATAATTTATTAACCTTCTAACCTGGTCTCTATGCATATAAATAAACTAAACAATTAATTTATTAATTCAAAGGGGAAAAGTAGATAATAACTTGCCTTTTGGATTTAAAATAAATCCGCCGGTTGCGCGTAGTCGGGTAAATTTCTCCTACACCGGTCCAAGCTCCTTTCTTTCTCTCTCTTCCTTTCCACACTTTTACAAATGGCTCACTGAAAGTTATAACTTTTTCTAACTCCCGTCCATTCCTTCAAAGGTAGGCTAACTAATTTATATAATATAAATATTACAAATATCTAATTTTACATTTAACTAACCACATTCCCAACCATATGGCTTCAAGTCATGTAACCACATTCCTAACCATATGGCTTCAAGTCTACCCATAAACATTAATGGAATCCTATCCTAATCTCTAATTTCATCATGACATTATGATTTAATACTATTATAATTATTATAACTATTATTATTATTATTACTAATATTATTATTATTATTACTAATATTATAATTATTATTATTATTTTTATATTTACATAAGAATACATTACAATCATAATCATACTTTACCATATGAATATACTACTTTAAGTAACTAATACTGCTTAATACAAACCTTACCAATAAATAAAAAAATATAAAATATGAATACATGCACAATTAAATTTATTTAATTTAATACATTAACATACACAATAATAGATGAATAACTATCACATTAAATATACAGAAATAATTTAATTTAATTTAAATAAGCCCTTTTTAAACTACGGGGTATTACAACAACCCTGGTTTTTAGGCCAGCGTGTCCTGTGATGAACCGTAAGGATGATCCGATAACAGATCCGAATGCGGAAGCGAAAATAGAAAACAAAACTCTAAGAACTCAAAGTGACCTTCCATGAGGTCGTGGAACTCAACAAGAACTGATGCGGAAACAAAAGATCAAAAATATGACAAATAAGCCCCCAGGGGCAAAATAGTCATTTCTAAAAATGGTAGATTCGGGTGCCACCGAGCACACCGCTGAAAGGATAACGAAAAACTAATCAAGATGGACTCAAGAATCGCATGATTTGAAGTCTGGACGAAGGAGAAACGGCATGACGAAGAAAAACGAGCACTTAAGGCAAAAAGGGTAAACTGGTAATTATCCAGGAAGAACCGGGTGCAACCAAGCACACCGTTGAAAAGACAGCGAAAAATTAGTCAAGTTCAAAAAAAAATTCACTTGAATCGGAATCCGGACGAAGAAGAAAAGCCCAAAAGAAGAGTTAACGTCGCGGCGGCCCGACGAGGGGCCATGACAGCCCCATACGCACGCCCATGCACGCCGCGCGCGTGCTGAGTGCACCATGGCTGGCAGCAGCAGCCCATAAAGCTGTTGTGGGGTTATTTTTCAGAAAAATCCAGAACAGAGGCTGAATTTGGAGGCCTAGATGAATCTTTTTGCAAAAACACAGAGAAGAAACCCCCCTCAAAATTGAGTTTTCTATGTGATTTGTGAAGAATTAGAAGAAAAAAAAATGCAATGTAGAATACCCGAAATGCCCCTCCATGAAATTTGGTCATGGAGGTCCAAAAAGCTGCTAAATTGAAAAACTGAGAGCTGAACTTCGTAAGTGATTTCCGATATCAAAATGACATTTTATGGAAAAACATGGAAAAGAAACCCCCCCTAATATCATGTTTTCTATTCAACCATGTTGAAAGAAGAAAATAAAACCACTGTGAAAAGTCTACAATGCCCCTAGATCAGAATATGCAAAAAAAGTACGAAATGAATTCACAAGAGGCTCAAAACACAAACGATAAGGTTTTGCCCGGAAACGACCATGCACGCAAACGTAACTTACCTATTTAGACGTGCTATAAAGGTCCACGACTTAAAAATACCACCTATACAAAATTCGACCCCCCAACGGGCAAAAAGGCAAAAATGGAACTTGGAATGAAACTCGGAATCCAAAAATACAAAACAGGATCAAATGACCGTTTGGCCCTTGGCCACACTCCAAACATGATTTATAAGACCCTGTGAAAGAATGAAAAAGAAATTCTCACACCCGATGCAACCATGGTGAAGCAATGACTTGCGATTTTTCAAGATTTTCACAATATTTCATAAAATTAAAAAGTACATAGAATACAATATAATGGTAATTGGCCTCCGGTCTCATCTCATACATATCAAATACATTGAAAAGAGTGTACTTAAGTACACATTACATACATGGAATCAAATATACATATTTTGACATATAAGTCTACAAAATGACATTTCATGCTAACATTTGCATGAAATAGAAACTTGAAAGCTACACGACATCCAAGGAATACTAGGCGTCACGAACCAAGTCTTCGTACCTGAATATGCCCCAGTATCGTAGGGGTGAGTAACATAAAGCTACTCGTAGGAGATAAGCATGCATCGACCTAGCATTTTACAAATTTATCACCTTAAGGTGAAACATGTTATAGGGGCTCATGCCACCTAACGTCTATGTCCAAATGAGACTCGGGGAGCATCTTAAGCTACCTTAGAGTCTAAGCAACAAGAATTATGATATACATACGTGTATGAAACGAATCATGATTGGGATAATCTAAGAACACGACAAGAAGAATGCTTGAACATAGATTAACATGAATTGCATTTTCAATACAATTGAACTAGGTCTAGAGTAATCTATATAACATGACAAAAGCATATTTGGAAACAAATTAACAAGAATCACATTATCTATGCAATTCAACAACAAAAGAGCATGTTATACAATGCAATAAGGTATAAGTTCTAAAAGCCATCAATTTAGAATCTAAAGCACAAAATAACAGTAGTGGTTCATGCCACCTAACGTCTAAGTTCTAAATGAATCAATAGGATCAATCCTAAGCTATGTTAGAACGTCAAAACACAATTTTCAATATCGATGTAATTTAACCAACATTGGGACTTCCAATACAACGCATAAAGCACAATTTCGCAAAGTTAACATCATGTAACTTAAAATGGAACGAAAAATTAGGAACAACAAGTTAGAACATCATCTAGTTATCAACTTGAAAATGAAATGCGAAGTCAAACAAAGTGGATATTCGGACGTCACGCTGGATCAGACCGACAATATAGTTACTTTAGGATTAGTAACCCATGGGTAACCTCCCTATGTGCGCACTAGACTATATAGAGGGACTAGCCCCCGTACTAGAACCCCGTCCTAGCCATAACCAAATAACGACATCCCCAAGTTTCCAAAATCAACAAGTTGTGTAACAACGCATATATCAACAAGAATATGCAAGATAATCAACTATCTACCAAGCACAACCAAATTTGGAAACCTATACAATACATGCTCTAAGTCCACAACTAATATGATATAATGAATGTCGAATCTTCAATGTGTGATTCGTTACACGTTATGCATGAATGATGTTAAATACGAAATGTGCAAATCATTACACAAGGCAACAATATATTCAATAAGGAAAACATATTCTCATGAGTATAAACATAGCAACTATGTTATCCAATACTCAAAACATAACCAAATGAATATACAACAAGTCCATGTCCAGGATTTTGATATAGAAACGACTTTCAAACACAATTAAATCCATGGCTCAATTCGATAGAATTTAATGAAATAAAAATAATTAAATTCCCTAGATTCTAATTCAATTCCAAATAACCTCAAATTAATACATATTAAAGAACATAGCATGGTCATCAACTATATCCATTCTAAAACTCAATTAGGTTATTGGAATAACAAAGTAGAATTCTAATTAAATCATGCTAATTTAATTACCAAGGTTCTAAAGCAACTTCAAATGGTCCACAATTAATATATACTAGTAAACAAGTCATGGCCAATACAAATATCAAGTTAAAATCTTAATTAAGCTAATGGGACCACAAAATAGATTTTTATTAATTCTTTTAATTAAAATCTCTAAATTTTCAAACTTAACCAAATTCTCTCAATTTAACATATCTTAGAAAACATGCCAAGGACTAATGTAATATCACATTACAAGCTTATTTCATGCAAGTGATACCTATGTAAATTAAACTTTCACTAAAGTTAAATATAAAATAAATGTTGCAATTCTCATGCAATTAATCTCAATTTAAAATATGTGAACAACCACACCAAAACTTAATTTTCTAGCATGCCACAATTCAATTCCAAGTTGTATACCACCATGAGGATTAAATCTTAAACAAGAAAATTAATTAAATGAAAGGTTTCAATACCTCACCGAATATTCTAAATCAAATATATGTGAAGCTATATGGCATGTAGATCAAGAATATCAAGTCGGAATTCAAATGGAGTAAATAATGCACTCAGGGCAAATTAATTAATAATTACTAATTTTCAAAACACCTCCAATTACTTTCAAATTCAATTATGTTGAAGAGCATGTTAGGGCCTACTATAATATGCTAACACATATTAATTTCAAGCTAGTTAAGGCCCTGTGAATTAATCTTTCACCTAAGATAAATATTAAATAAAATCTTTAATACTTATTCAAATGTTCCAATTTTAATATACGACAATGAGCATATCAAGGGGCAATATAAAATCATGCTACATGTTTAAACCAAGTCATGAGCAACCGGGAAAATTAGATCCCGTACAAGAAAAATAAATAATAAAATCTCTAGATTTTATATTTAATCATGCAAACAAATAACATAAGCATCACAAGCATGCTATATAACAAGAATTTAAACGTAGAACATCTCCTACCTCAATTTGAGATGAAAATCCCAAAGACCCACCAAAATAAAAGTGCTCCGAATTCGACGATACCGAGAGGTTTTGTCGGGGACAACACCGTGAACAAGAATCCGCAAGAAGCCCCATGAAAATCTCAACTTGACTCCAAACCCGAACTCGAAAAATCGTCGGAAATGGATTCTAATAAGGGCAAAAGGTAGAGCACGTCGAGGGAAGTAATAAATGCTAAGGCCGAAGGATTTCTACCAAGGAAAAGTGGACCAAAGGAGGAGAGAGAAAGTGGCAGCCATGGCTGCTAGGAAATCCGGCCAAGAGAGGTGCGGAAGATGACCAAAATCTGATTTTTCACTTTAGGGCATCCTATTTATAATAACTCTCAAAAACTGCCCCGAAAGGGCCCGCCAGGTCCGGAAAAGTGAATTTTGAGCAAACGCGCTCAAACGACAAAAGTTCATGAATGAAAAAGATTCAAAATGAGAAAATATGAATAACGGAAGAAACGGCGTCAAAAACTGAGTCCTGATCAGAAAGTTATGTCCCGAACAAGTTCGGCGGCAACCGGGTCCAAAAACTCTAAAACTGGAGAAAAATGACTAGAAGGAAATTCTAAGAGTTCACGACTCGACGAAATGTGAAAATGAATCCTGTACGAGGATTCAGGCCCCAGACGAGACATTTTGCAATAACTTTCGTTAATTGCACAATGGCCCCTACAAAAAGGGTTAACTGCAAAACTGCCCCAAAATGAAAATATCTTCCGAAAGATATTTTCTTAGATGCCCCTGAAATAAAATATCTTCAAAAGATATTTACGAAAAATACCCCAAGAAATGAAAAAGATTCTAAAGAATTGTACATCTATGCCCCTGTGGGCACTGGGAGTAACCAAAGTACTTTCTTGCAAAAGTAAAGATACGTATTTCGAGGAAACCACTCAAGATAAAGGCACGTGAAGTCAAAAACCAACTCCGAGCATGAAAAGTGAGGTTGTGCCAAAAACTGACAAACGGAGATAAGACGAAATAAGGAAAATGACATAATAGGGAAAAGACGAAATAGCGCATAGTGTCCAAAAACGAAAAATGCGAAAATGACTCGATCCTCAAAGGAAGTTGTCAATTCACATAAAAGAGTCTCAGAAACCAATTCCGAGCACTCGAGATGACACTAAGCGACACGAAACAGAGCTCAGAAAGGAAAATTAAACGAAAAAAATTCATTCGTAAAATTTCAGGAAAAAGGAAAGGAAGGCAAATGACCGGGTCGTTACAATAGCTCAAATTGAAACGCAGTGAGAAATCATAGACATTTCCTTGTCATGGCCAATTAATAAGGGCTCATGAAATAAGTTTGAATGGATTAAAGAGACAAAATGGTAGATGATCTGTGGAAGTAGTGCATAAAGTTAAACTTGTGGAATAATTTAGTTAGAAAATCTAGATGAGATTCTTTCACAAGGAGGGTCTTCTTGTGATAGAACAGGATAATATACAGATACAGACATATATATATCCACATACACAAGGCAGCGACAAAGGCCCATACACTATAATTTTGATCCCGTCTCCACAAATTGTAGATATAAATCAGTATCAAATCACAAAGGTTTTAAGATTTTTTTTTTTAAAAAAAAAAAAAAGAAAAAAAAGAAAAAAGAAAAAAGAAAACAACAACTTAAGATTAAAGTGATCTTTGACTGGATCTAAAATAATAAAAGAAATTGATTTTCTGTGTTCTGTTTGGGTAGATAGGTAGTTGACTAAGGAGAAGCAATCACAAACTCAAACACCAACACCCAATCACAACCTTAAGCCACAACCCTTCACCACCAACAGATGATGCCAGAAGCCATCCTTTGAACATAATCGTCATCGGAATCAAGTCGTGTCTTGCCTCCATTTTCGCCGGAAGCCATTGTTGGATGATGATGATGATGTTGACGGGCGGCGGTGATTTCGTCTTCGGTTTTAGTGATTGCGGCGATGGTAAGTGGTGTGGGGTGGAATTGTGGAGAGAGATAAATAGAAGGGGTGGGGCGGTGGTGGTGGGATGGTGGGTGGTGCTGCAGCGGCAAGAGGTGGAAGAGAGAGAGAACGGAGAGAGGAGAGAGAAATGGGCTGTGAATGGATTGTGGATGAGAGAGAAAGGGGTTGGGTAGAGAAAGATGAAAAGGGTAACTTGGTCATTTAAGAATTTTGATATTTAATAATTAAAATTAATAAAATAGTGAAGGGTAAAATAGACTTTTCACATATTTTAAGACTATGTTTGGATGGCAAATTTTATGAGGGGGTGTGGTTGTCCAAAAATAGACAAACTTTCATCTGCATGTCCTTACCCCAAACCTCAAGGGGTGTCTGTGTACTTTACCCTAAAATTTATTTTGCAAAGCCCGTTAAGTGGAAGGAATTTAAAGATCAAGAAGCTCCTCCAAACAAAGCCTAGACTTTTATTGGCAACGGACTTTTTGGGCTTAGAAGCCCGTTTTGAAACTATAGGAAGCCCAACCAAACACATAAATATTGACATGAACCAAAATTGGTCTATCTATATATAGATAGGCGCGAGTACTAGAGTGAGATGAAAGAACAAAAAAATTTAATAATCCTGATAATCATATCTCTCTTTTTTTTTCTTTTCCTTTTTTCGAAAATTAATAATGATCTTTCATTGTAACAAGATATTAATTCTGAACTTCAATACAATTGTAAAATTGTATTTAATTTAGAAAAAAATTTGGTGTGATTTCTTATTTTAAAAGGAAATCAAATTAAATGTTTAAAGGTTTAAGAATAAGGTCATTTTATCTACTATTCATCCTCGTGATAATAATGGTTGGTGTTCTTAATTACTAGTTGGCAACGGATGATTCAATATTCCTAGTACCAAAGGAATCCAGTGAGTTTCCATCGGGCATGATTTTCTTAAATTTTTTTTCCTACTAGGGCATGATTGAAGTTGGGGAATATAATTAGGGTTTTATTTATTTATTTATTTAGTTTGAAAGAAATTATAAGAACTCACTGTGTCACACACTCTGTCTTTGATCAGCCGCCACATCTCTCTCTTGGATCAATCGTTCAGAAATGATTTCAGTTTCATCGATTAGATCAATTACCATGGAACAATTAGGTATACATCTCTCTCGCTCTTGGTTCGGAACGGAGGTCTCTAGCTCGTTCTCTCTCCAATCAACCATGGCTTACCCATTTTTGGTTCAATTAGGTAAATTGGAATAATTTCAGTTTCAGCTTCATCAATTTAGTCTTCAAAAATTAAAGGGGAAAAAATAATTGAACTAAAATTCTAGAAGGGGGGAATTGAACACACCATCTGAACTTTAACCTCAAACTGAGTTTCTGCCAGCACGTCCGAGAAGTACCAGCCGGTTCCTTTGGTTTCGGACATAGCCAACTAGTTGGAGAGCACGACATTATGTTTAAAGTCTCAAGGTAATTTGGTAAAGGGTCCATATTTTTTTTTTTTTTTTTAATAATATGTCAATCAATGATTAATTTAAGAAAGGTAAATAGTTAACAAAAATTTTAAAGAAAGTATTCTTTACCGACACTTATTTATAACATGTATACATATGATTCATTATTAATCCGAATAACTAAAACTAAAGGGGAAAAAATAATTGAACTAAAATCCTAGAAGAGGGGCATTGAACACACCCTAGAGGGTTTTATCACAAATCTGAAGGAACCATAAACAACTTTGAATTTATAACATTAAGAGATAAATTCACAAAAAAAAAAAAAAAAATTAAATGTTATTGATAATTGAATAGGTGATCATTACATGTATTTTATGATGAAAGAAAACCTTAAATCATAAAGAATTTAACATTAACTAGCCTCTAGGACATAAGGGCGTTGGAAGGGATCCGATGTATAAGTCCTTGAGATCTTGCTTTCGAACCGAATTCCTGACTTAAATGATGTGTGTTGCAGAACCGGTACACATTCTCTAAAAAAATAAAATAAAGAATCTAACATCAACCAACCCTATAACATAAGAAAATTTAATCTTAAAAAAAACTAGCAATCAAAACTAAGCCTCAAAAATAGAATAAGAAACGTATTCAATAAAAACTACTAAATATAATTGAGAGCATTCCTGTTTAGGCCACAAATAAAAATTCCAAAAAGGCTAATGGCAAATTATGAAATAATCAAAAGGCCTCCTATACAACAAAATAACCCTATTTTGATGGAATTCGCAATTTTCCTATAACAATGTCGCCTATTGTTTTACGTACTAAACTTGAAAAATAATATAAATAAATAAATAAAGTTTCTATCAATAAAAGACAATGAAATAGCCAGTCAATCATCTAGAAGAATACAGTATCACAAACCAAGAATATACTTATACGAATTGAAGATTCATATATCTTGAAAATCAATATAATAGTTGTTGTATTAGTTTCTGCAGAGTGGACCAGCATTGGCTTCAATAAGCCCCTTGACAATACAGTATCCATGGAACAGTTGCATGCAACCCATAGCTCTAGCTTTATCACCGACCTCTATCTCATCCTGACAAACCCCACAGACGTGCCCTTCTTCCTCCACCAACACCTTTTCCAACCCTTTCCCATCCGCCATTATCGTCACCATATGAACTTTAACTTCAAACTGAGTTTCTACCAACGCGTCCCAGAAGCACCGGCTGGTCCCTTTGGTTCCGGACATGGCCAACTAGTTGGAGAGCATGACATTATGTTTAAAGTCTTAAGCTAATTTGGTAAGGGGTCCATATTATTTTTTTTAATAATATGTCAATCAGTAATTTTAGAAAGATAAATAGTTAACAAAAATTTTAAAGGAAGTATTCTTTGCTCACACACTTATTTATAAAGGGTTTACATATGATTCATTATAATAAAGATACGAAAGTGATAAAGAGTAATAAAAATGATACATGATTCATTACAACAAAGATACAAAAGTGACGACTAATAAAAATGATTTATTATCCTCATCGTCCTTCTTAATTTCTTGTTATCTTGAATACTATTTGATATGGTGAATTTTTCTCATTTTATTCAAGAAAAGTGGGGAGTTGTAATAAAATTGATCAGCTGTTACTGATTAGGGCTAGAGTAGTAGGCAAAAATTGGTACACTATCGTCAATGACCCTAGTTTTATTACTAAACACTTCAACAACCACACCAACAACAATAGCCTTCTTGTGTTGACAAAATTTCCTACAAATATATTTTAATTTTCTCAGTGTATCACATATTAGTAGTAAGTATATGGTGGAAATGGTGGGGCCAACCCATGTTCTAGACTTTGTGGCCCTTAAATTAAATGTCCACACTAGCATGTACAATTTATTAATGGCTCTACTTAATCGATTTTATCTTATGAGGATTGAGGTCTAAATATCAATAGAATTGATTTGTGGATATGGATGTTTTGAAGAGAAAGGTGAACTGATGATTTGTTTTCATCACTCTACAAGCCCTATTGATATAAGAGAAGTAAGAAGTTTTGTTAAATTTAGTTAAAACTAGCATATTGATATAATAATGAAGTTGTTGTTAGTATTAAAGTTGTTAATATGGATTAAAATGGGTACAGTTTATTTGTTGGTCCAACCTATCTTTTATTTCATTGACAAAAATATCATGTCTACTTACCAGTATTGGTCTATATATATAGACGTGAGTAGTAGAGTGAGAAGAAACAGCAAAAAAATTATTAATAATACTGATAATGATTTTTTTTCTTTTTTCTTTTTTTCTTTCCGAAAATTAATAATGATCTTTCATTGTCAAGAATATCATGTGCACAAATATTAATGGTAATTACGTAATGCAGGGAATGTAATGAGAATAAAAGGTATAAATACTTTGAAATGGTGTTCTCTAGATCAAATACATATGATATTAAACTTCCAAACTAATTTCATATAATTAACTAAATTTGACATAGACCAAATCAGACTACTCACACACAATGCCATATGCAATATATAAAATGGCTTATAAAGGAGGACTAGGGCAGTTGACAATCCACGTTAACTACTACCCAAGTCACTACGTCTTTTCAATTCTAATACTCGGATTAATGATACAATTTATTGATTGTGTATGCTGTTTGTTGGATTAATAAATGCAAGCTAGTATATTTTTTGTTATCTGTCTTTTTCTTCACCCTTCAAAGTCAGACTAATTAGGACTTGACATATCATGGTGATAAATAATGGTCAATTTTAAGTTTGTGTATACAGTTGGATTAATGAAGTTATTATTAATTGTTTGTGTATACTGCCAAAGATGGCAAGGAAAGTCCTGATCTGTTTCTTGTTATATTTCTGGTTATTAATTAAGTTATTATTAATTGTTTGTGTATGCTGTTTGTTAGATTAATAAATGCTAGCTAGTATATTTCTTGTTATCTGTCTTTTTCTTCACCTTTATGGTCACACTAGCTGGGACGTGACATATCATGGTGATAAATAATGGTCAATTTTAAGTATGTGTATGCAGTTGGATTAATGAAGTTATTATTAATTGTTTGCGTATACCGTCAAAGATGGCAAGGGAAAGTCCCTGGACCTGTCTGTTTATACGTAGTTGCGAATTTTTTTTTGTAAGATAAAATAATTGTGGATGTGCCACTTCTTACAACATTATTCATTAAAAATATTTTTTTAGTGAAGTTTATTGAATTTTTTAAAAATCATTTAGCATAAGTAATGACCTATTTATAAATATTTAATTCAGTTCTTTATTTTAAAAGGCATGGTTACAAATTACTAAATTAATGAATAATGATGTATTTAATTATTAAATAAATAAAAATTCATACCATATTATATGTGAAAAGATAAAATAAGATATATATATATATATATAATATTGTCTTACGCAAGATAGGGAAATAAACAATATTATGTGTAGATAACCATAATGTGTTGTGACCATAATGTGTTGTGAGTCTGAGTAGCAAAGTGAAAAGAAAAAGGGAAATTATTATTTTTTATTATTAATGGTAATTGTAACTATGCCAGGGTCAATTTTCAAAAGTAATATGAGAAAGTGAGTCAGTTAAATTGAGATAAGACAATTGAAGAAGAGATAGTAACATTATTTAAAATTAATTAATTAAATGTTGTATATATTTCTTACTAGCTTATTTTTCCTTCACCCTTTCAAGTCACTCTAGTTAGAACGTAACAAATCTTGGTGATAATTAAGTGTCAATTTTAAATTTCAGATATTAACATCCCTTTTGAGATGCCTATCATCTTACTCTCTTGATTGTATTCTTTCTTCTTCTCTATAATATAATTCTCTTATTGGTGTTAAAAAAAAAAAAAGTAAAAGGTAATTGGGTCACTCAAAAAAATTTGAACTCCTTTTTCTTTTCTTTTCTTTTTTTTTTTTCAAATTAAAGTTCAAGTAAATTTAGACATATTCACTATATATATTTGTATATCAGTTCTGTTCAGTTGCTCCTTAATATGCTGATAGTAATATACACATTTTTTATTTCAACCATTTTTTCATCCAATGAGGAATCTTAAGACTTCCAAACCACTCGATTTGAGTGTTTTTAACACAATCCATAAAATATGGAATATGGAGGTATTAATAACTCCAGACATATATTTTACTTATATTTATAAAGTGTTTGATCATTGAAAAAATAATACTAATAATAATAAAAAAAATTAAATATAAAAAAATTCAAACTCTCAACCTCTTCTTTAAATTAAATAAAACCAAACTAATCCATAACAATTAATATATATATATATATATATATATATATATATATATATATATATATATATTCAGAGCGACTGCAACAACATTAAAATATTATAATACTGTATTTGAAACAAAGTAGTTGTTACGGTTTGGAATAAAAACCTATGACACCAATTACAATTATTGAAATATTTATAATAGTATATCACTAATGTTCTATATATTTTGCATTTCTAACCAGATTTTTATCATGTAAGCCCTAAGAACTGGAATTTTTTGTTTTTTTGAAAGGTAAGGTAAATTTTATTAAAAGAGAAAGAAATTACAGTAGCCTGAGAAAGGCGACGATATCACAATACCCTGGCCGAAAGGCGGCCCAACAAGCAAAGAACAATCAACGAGCATGACAAGGAGCAGTCAACATTTCGGTAAACAGGATGAATTGCGGCAGGGTGATGACCACCCTCAACTGATTAATCAGGTGGTTTCCGAGGCGGCCGGAGAATGGAAGAAGGAATTTCCCACTCATGGAGGATTCGATGGTTGATTGGAGACTTTCAATTTGAATGTCTCAATGGTTTTGTGGAGAATGGAATTCGCCGAAGGCTTCTTCTTCTTGAAAATACGTCTGTTCCTTTCAGCCCAAACATTATAGACAAGTGAGGAGAGTAATAAATACTCGTAATTCATATGCATATTGTAAGTAAATGCAATGATTCTATGCTTTTATTTTAATTAGTATAAATATTTTCTTTTCCTTCACAATTTGAAAAGTGTAAAGGAGATCAACGGGGTAGCCCTTGGCAATCATTTTGTTCACTTTAGGTTAATTAATTGGTACAATTTTTTCTACCTTAGTAAGTAAGTAAGTAAAAAAAAAATTTATTTTTTTATTTTTTATAATACAATCTATTTGGATAACTAAGAGTTCAAAGAGAGGAGGGAAAAAATATGAATAGAATTGATTTGTGAATGTGGATGGTTTTGAAGAAAAAGGTGAACGGTTGATTTGTTTTCATCACTCAACAAGTCCTATCGTAGAGAAGTCGGAAGAAGTTTTGTCAAATTTAGTTAAAACTAGCATATTAATATAATAATGAAGTTGTTAATATGAATTAAAATGGGTACAGTTTATTTGTTGGTCCAGCTTATTTTTTATTTCATTGACAAAAATATCATGTCTACCTACCAATATTGATCTATCTATATACATGGACGTGAGTAGTAGAGTAAGAATAAAGTGCAAAAAAATTAATAATAATACTGATAATGATCTTTTTTTCTTTCTGGAAAATTAATAATGATCCTTCATTGTCAAGAATATCATGTGTACAAATATTAATGGTAATTACGTGAGGCAGGGTCAATGTAATGAGAACAAAAGTAACGATTTGTTTTTGTTTCTTTCCACTTATCTTTAACAGCATACACAATCAATAAATTGTGGCATTAATTCATACCATATTATATATGTGAAATTTAAAATAAGATATATTTCATCACACACACACACACATTTATATATCTAATATTGTCTTACATAAGATAGGGAAAGAAACAATATCATGTGTAGATAACCACAATGTGTTGGGAGTCTGAGTAGCAGGGCGAGAAGAGAGAGTCGGGGGAAAAAAAATTATTATTGTTAATGGAAATTGCAACCGTAGCCAGTTTTCAAAAGTAATATGAGAAAGTGGGTTGGTAAAATTGAGATAAGACAATTGAAGATTAGCGACATTATTTAAAATGGATTATTAAATGTTATATATATATATATATATATTTCTTGGTAGCTTACTTTTTCTTCACTCTTTCTAGTCACACTAGCTAGAACGTGATATATTACGGTGATAATTAAGGGTTAATTTTATATCTCAAATATTAACCTTCCTTTTGAGATGCCTATTGTCTTCTTCTCTACTCAAAATGATGATAATAGAATGAGGGGTAAAAGGTAATTGGGTCAGTCAAAGAAATTTGAACTCTATGTTTTTTTTTTTTCCTTTCAAAAGTTCTAGTAAGTGTAGACATGTTCACTATATATATATATTTCTATATTAATTCCATTCAGTTGCTCTTGATGTATGGAGAGCAATATATACAACTTTTATTTCAACTTCAAAATCACTCAATTTGAGTATTTTAAACACAATAAAATTACATAGAATAAGGAGATATTAATTAATAACTCTAGAGTACATTTTACTTTTATTTATAAAGTACTTGATCATTGAAAAATAATACTAATAATAATAATAAATTAAATATAAAAAAGATTCAAACTCTCAACCTCTTCTTTAAAATAAATAAAACCGAACTAATCCACTAAAAATAAAAATTAAATTATTATTCTTTACTAATGTATATATAGCTCTTTAGAGCCACTGCAACAACTTTAAATTAAATATTATAATAGTGTATTTGAAACAAAATACATGTTATATAGTTTGGAATAAAAACCTATGACACCGATTACAATTATTGAAATATTTATAATAGCATATCATTAATGTCCTATATATTTTTGCCTTTTTCTAACCATATTTTTATCATGCACTAAATATGTTATTATCTTAGCCTTTTATGCAAATTAAAAGCTTCAATAAATAATCAAAAACACTGGTGTTGCAACATTAGCAGCTTGAATTAAAGAACAAAGGAAAGGAAAACGATTAAAGATCAGATCATACATTTAAGTGATTAATAAATAAATAAATACTAGTAATTCATATGCATATTTTTAGTATTTTCTTTTTCTTCACAATTTGAAAAGTATAAAGGAGATCACTAGAGTAAAAAGAGAGGAGGGAAAAAGTATCAATTGAATTGATTTGTGGATGTGGATAGTTTTGAAGAGAAAAGTGAACAGTTAATTTGTTTTCATCACCATAAAAGTCTTATAGTAGAAAAGTCATAAAGAAATTTTGTCAAACTCAGTTAAAACTAGCATATTAATATAATAATGTAGTTGTTAATATGAATTAAAATGGGTACAGTTTATTTGTTGGTCCAACCTTTCTTTTATTTCAATGACAAAAATATCATGTCTACCCACCAATATTGGTTTATCTATATATAGATAGGCATGAGTAGTACCTACCACTATTGGTCCAGCTTTTCTTTTATTTCAATGACAAAAATATCATGTCTACCTACCAGTATTGTTCTATCTATATGTAGATAGGCATGAGTAGTACCGACCAATATTGGTCCAGTCTTTCTTTTATTTCAATGACAAAAATATCATGTCTACCTGCCAATATATAGATAGGGCGTGAGTTGTACTAAAGTGAGAAAAAGAGTAAAAAAATTAATAATAATACTGATAATGATCTCTCTCTCTTTTCCTTTTTTTGTTTTTTGAAAATTAATAATGATCTTTCATTTTTAAGAATATAATGGATACAAATATTAATGGTAATTACAATTAATGCAAGGTCAATGTAATTAGAACAAAAGTAATGATTTTTATTATTATTTTTCTTTCCACTTGACATCATTGAAACTATAAATTGGGATCAACACACACATTTCTCCTCACACAAAAATGAAGATTTCTCTAATCACTTTTCTTACCGTTTTCCTTCTCATCAACTTGGGCTCTTGCTATGATAATTTTCAACTTGTGCATCACTGGACCAAGTCCTTTTGTCTCACTCAAGGCCTCACATGCAAAAACTCACTCCCACCAAACTTCACACTCCACGGGCTCTGGCCTGCGGATCCCAATGGAATCAGTGAGACAAATTGTATTTTTGATATATCCAACTTCGTCACAGCGGTGACAGCGGTAAGTTTTTCCTTGAATTTATTGTTTTCTTTTTTTAAAAAAAAAAAAAAAAACTAATTCCAGTAGTTTGCATGTTTGCACAGACTCAACTCTAGGCCCTGATCTCGACCGGGTTTGGCCCTCAATAATTCTTAACCGTCAAAACAGTGATTTCTGGTGGCATGAGTGGGGGGAACCCATGGAATATGTTCATTTTCAAAATTTGATGCCATGCAGTACTTCCAATTGGCGATTGCGCTCAAGAACAGAATCAACCTTCTCGCCATTCTCGCAGCTACCAATATAATCCCGAACAACACCATCTATTACTCAAAAACACAGGTCGAGAATGCGGTGAGCCAATCCATCGGCAACATAAGGCCTTACATTTCATGCCGCATTGACAACATAAACACTTTTCTGTATGAGATATATATTTGTTTCGATTCCACCGGAACAAATTATATCTCCTGTCCGGGAAATTATGGTACTAAGGGTACGGTTGCGGTTGCGGTTGCGGGGGAGTAGCCCGACAAAAAATGATCATATTTCCAGAGTTGTAAGGTGGCCACTGATATTGTCTGTTTCTTGCGTTCATTTGGGTGCAGCGGTTAATTTTCATGTAATACGTACTTTCTTGTTATGGGTAGGTATGTGACCCTTTGGTTTAAAATATTAATATATATAATAAATAATGTGGCTGCTTATATACGATCTTTATTGGGCTGCATGTATGCATGGCTAGTGCCTTCAATTCCATATTTGGCTGCATATATGGTTGTTGTATGTTTTACTAAATTAATGAATAATGATGTATTTAATTATTAAATAAATAAATAAAATTCATACCATATTATATGTGAAAAGATAAAATAGGAAAGATATATATATATATATATATATAATATTGTCTTACACAAGATAGGGAAAGAAACAATATCATGTGTAGATAACCATAATGTGTTGCGAGTCTGAGTAGCAGAGTGAGAAGAAAGAGGGAAATTTTTCTTCTTTTTTTTTTTTATTAATGATAATTGTAACTATGCGAGGGTCAGTTTTCAAAAGTAATATGAGAAAGTGAGTTAGTTAAATTAAGATAAGACAATTGAAGAAAAGATGACATTATTTAAAATGGACTAATTAAATGTTATATATATTTCTTACTAATTTTTTTTTTTTTTTCACCCTTCGTAGTCACCCTAATTAGGACGTGACAGATCATGGTGATAATTATGGGTCAATTTTAAATCTCAGATATCAACATCCCTTTTGAAGTAACTCTAGACATACATTTTTCTTATATTTATAAAGTGCTTGATCGTTGAAAAAATAATACTAATAAGACTAAAAAATTAAATATAAAAAAATTCAAACTCTCAACTACTTCTTTAAAATAAATAAAACCAAACTAATCCATAAAAATTAATATATATATATATATATATATATATATATATATTAATCTTTACTAAAGCATATATAGTTATTCTGAGCGACTGCAACAACATTTAAATATTAAAATACTATATTTGAAACAGAGTAGTTGTTACAGTTTGGAATAAAAACCTATGACACCAATTACAATTATTGAAATATTTATAATAGCATATCACTAATGTCCTATATATTTTACTTTTTTCTAACCAGATTTTTATCATGCACTAAAGCCCTAAGAACTGGAATTTCTATATGTTATTATCTTTGCGTTTTTATGAAAATTAAAAGCTTCAATAAATAGTAAAAAACACTGGTGTTGCACGATGCGCTTTGCAACATTAGCAGCTTGAATTCAAAGAACAAAGGAAAGGGAAACGATTAAAGATCCGATCATAGATTTAAGTGATTAATAAATAAATAAATACTAGTAATTCATATGCATATTGTAAGTAAATGCAATGATTCTATGCTTTTATTTTAATTAGTATAAATATTTTCTTTTTCTTCACAATTTGAAAAGTATAAAGGAGATCACCAGGGTAGCCCTTGGCAATCTTTTTTGTTCACGTTAGATTAATTAATTTGTACAATTTTTTCTATCTTTGTAAGTAAGTCTATTTTTTTATTTTTTATAATACAATCTGTTTGGATAACTAAGAGTAAAATATCATGAGGGAAAAAATATGAATAGAATTGATTTGTGGATGTGGATGGTTTTGAAGAGAAATGTAACTGCTGATTTGTTTTCATCACTTTACAAGTCCGATGTCAGAAGAAGTTTTGTCAAATTTAGTTAAAACTAGCATATTGATATATTAATGAAGTTGTTAATATTAAAGTTGTTAATATGGATTAAGATGGGTACAGTTTATTTGTTGGTCCTGTCTTTTATTTAATTGACAAAAATATCATGTCTATCCGGAAATAATAATACTGTAATGATTTTTGTTTTTTTTCTTTTGGGAAATTAATAATGAACTTTCATTGTCAAGAATATCATGTGTACAAATATTAATGGTAATTACGTAATGCAGGGTCAATGTAATGAGAACAAAAGTAATGAATTTTTTTTTTTTTTTTTTTTTTTTTTTTTTCACTTGCCATCTTTAACAGCATACACAATCAATAAATTGTATCATTAATCCGAGTGTTAGAATTGAAAAGAGGTCGTGACAGAAATGCAAAAAAAGGCTCTCATAAATTAAAAATAAATAAATAAAAATAATGAATAATGATGTATTTAATTATTAAATAAATAAAAATTCATACCACATTATATATGCGAAAAGATAAAATAAGAAATATATATATATAATATTGTCTTACACAAGTTAGGGAAAGAAACAATATCATGTGTAGATAACCACAATGTGTTATGAGTTTGAGTAGCAAAGTGAGATGAAAGAGTAGGGATAAAAATATATATATATTATTATTAATGGTAATTGCAGTTCAGTTTTCAAAAGCAATACGAGAAAGTGGGTTGGTTAAATTGAGATAAGACAATTGAAGAGGAGATAGTAACATTATTTAAAATGGATTAATTAAACCAACCCACTTTCTCATATTACTTTTGAAAATTGACTCTCGCATAGTTGCAACTATCATTAATACCATTAATAATAATATTTTTTTTATCCCTAACTCTTTCATCTCACTCCATATATATTTAAATTGGATTAATTAAATGTTATATATATATATATATACTATTATTAAATGTGTAAAGTATTTCAGTGTTTCGTATTTCAGTATTTATTTATTAATTAATATAAATTCTATAAAACTCAAAATTACCTAATAAAATTAAAATTAATTCAAATTAACAAAATATAAAAAGAGTTTAATTCAAATTACAAAGTCCCACATTAGTTTTAAGTAAAAATGGTTGCTTGAAAGTTTCTTATAAAACTATAGAATTAAAGAAATAATAATCACACCTTCTCACCTTTTTTGCTAAGATTAAGTGTAGTACTAAATTTTTTTTGGGTTGACCTTTTGGCTAACTTTTCTTGATCTTTTGGCTAAGATTAGCTAAGATCAAATATAGTACTAAATGTATACTATTATTAAATGTGCAAAGTGTTTTAGTGTTTCAGTATTTATTTATTAATTGATATAAATTCTATAAAACTCAAAATTACTTAATAAAATTAAAATTAATTCAAATTAACAAAATATAAAAAGAGTTTAATTCAAATTACAAATCCCACATTGGTTTTAAGTAAAAAGGATTACATGAAAGTCTCTTATAAAACTATAGAACTGAAGAAATAATAATCACACCTTCTCGGCTTTTTGGCTAAGATCAAGTGTAGTACTAAATTTTTTTGGGTCAACCTTTTGGCTAACCTTTCTTGATCTTTTGGCTAAGATTGGCTAAGATCAAGTATAATACTAAATTTTCTATTATTAAATGTGCAAAGTATTTCAGTATTTATTTATTAATTGATATAAATTCTATAAAACTCAAAATTACCTAATAAAATTAAAATTAATTCAAATTAACAAAATATAAAAAGAGTTTAATTCAAATTACAAAGTGCCACATTGGTTTTAAATAAAAATGATTACATGAAAGCCTCTTATAAAAATATAGAGCTAAAGAAATAATAATTACACCTTTTCGGCTTTTAGGCTAAGATCAAGTGTAATACTAAATTTTCTAATATAATGTAATTACCTAATAAAATTCAAATTAACAAATTATATTATACTACTTTCATTAAATGTGCAAAGTGTTTCAGTATTTCAGTATTTATTTATTAATTGATATAAATTCTATAAAATTCAAAATTACCTAATAAAATTAAAATTAACAAAATATAAAAAGAGTTTAATTCAAATTACAAAGTCCCACATTGGTTTTAAGTAAAAAAGATTACATGAAAACCTCTTATAAAACTATAGAGCTAAATAAATAATAATCCCACCTTCTCAGCCTTTTGGCTATGATCAAGTGTAGTACTAAATTTTTTTGGGTCGATCTTTTGGTTAACCTTTCTGTCTTTTGGCTAAGATCAAGTGTAGTAGTACTTTCTTGGCCTTTATGCAAAGAGTTTCAGTATTTATTAATTAATTAATATAAATTCTATAAAACTCAAAATTACCTAATAAAAAATTCAAATTACAAAGTCCCATATTGATTTTAAGTAAAAATGATTACATGCCTCTTATAAAACTATAAAGCTAAAGAAATAATAATCACACCTTCTCGACCTACTAAATTTTTTTGGGTCGGCCTTTTGGCTAACCTTTCTTGGTCTTTTAGCTAAGATCAACTGTGTTCAAATTAATTCAAATTAACAAAATATAAAAATATTTTAATTCAAATTAACAAAATATAGAAATAGTTTAATTCAAATTACAAAGTCCCACATTGGTTTTAAGTAAAAAAATTTCTTGGTCTTTTGGCTAAGATAAAGTGTAGTACACTTTCTCGGCCTTTGTGTAAAAAGTTTCACTATTTATTTATTAATTGATATAAATTCTATAAAACTCAAAATTACCTAATAAAATTCAAATTAATTCAAATTAACAAAATATAAAAAGAGTTTAATTCATAATAACCTAATAAAATTCAAATTAACAAAATATAAAAATATTTTAATTCAAATTAACAAAATATAAAAAGAGTTTAATTCAAATTATAAAGTTCCACATTGGTTTTAAGTAAAAAGGATTACATGAAAACCTCTTATAAAACTATAGAGCTAAAGAAATAATAATCACACCTACTCGACCTTTTGGCTAAGATCAAGTGTAGTACTAAATTTTTTTTGGTCGACTTTTTGGCTAACATTTCTTGGTCTTTTGGCTAAGATCAAATTTGTTCAAAATAATTCAAATTAACAAAATATAAAAGTATTTTAATTCGAATTAACAAAATATAAAAAGAGTTTAATTCAAATTACAAAGTCACACATTAGTTTTAAGTAAAAAGCTTTCTTAGTCTTTTGGCTAAGTTCAAGTGTAGTACTACTTTCTCGGCCTTTGTGTAAAAAAAATTTAGTATTTATTTATTAATTGATATAAATTCTATAAAACTTAAAATTACCTAATAAAATTCAAATTAATTCAAATTAACAAAATATAAAAAGACTTTAATTCACAATAACCTAATAAAATTCAAATTAATTCAAATTACCAAAATATAAAAATATTTTAATTCAAATTAATAAAATATAAAAATAGTATAATTCAAATTACAATGTCCCACATTGGTTTTAAGTAAAAAAGATTACATGAAATATAATAACACCTTCTCGACCGTTTGGCTAAGATTAAGTGTAGTACTAAATTTTTTTGGGTCGGCCTTTTGGCTAACCATTCTTGGTCTTTTGGCTAAGATTAAGTGTGTTCAAATTAATTCAAATTAACAAAATATTAAATGAGTTTAATTCAAATTATACTATACTACTCACACAAAATATAATAACACTAATTACCTAATAAAATTCAAATTAACAAATTATATTATACTACTTTAATTAAATTTTATATCCCACAATTGCAGTAGGAAGGGATTCAAAACGTAAACCAAACCCAAATGGACCAAATAATTCTTTCCACACTTGAGAACAAACATATTTAAATTAAGTATCATATTTGATCTGAACATTTCGGAATAGCTTTAATGTTACTATTGAAAATTCAATGTATAATCAATTGCGCTTGACCAAATGGTTCGTATATTAAATTATTTGTCAATTTTCATATTTTTTATTTAATAAAATCCTTGATGTAAATGAGTCGCGAGTTAATAAAGAGTTTAATTATTATATCCCACAATCAATAAAGAGTCTAATTAAAATTCAAATTATGATATAAATTCTATAAAACTCAAAATTACCTAATAAAATTCAAATTAATTCAAATTAACAAAATATAAAAATATTTTAATTCAAATTAACAAAATATAAAAAGAGTTTAATTCAAATTACAAAGTCCCACATTGGTTTTAAGTAAAAAAAATTACATGAAAGCCTCTTATAAAATTATAGAGCTAAAGAAATAATAATCACACCTTTTCGACCTTTTAGCTAAGATCATATGTAGTACTAAATTTTGCAGTATACTACTACTCACACAAAATATAATAAATTCAAATTATACTATACCAAACCTAAATGGACCAAATAATTCTTTCCACTCTTGAGAACAAACATAATTAAATTAAGTACCATATTATTGCCAAACATTGTATACAATTACAAATTGATTTACTACAATTACAAATTGAGGTAATAATATGGTACTTAATTTAAATATGTTTGTTTTCAAGTGTGGAAAGAATTATTTGGTCCATTTGGGTTTGGTTTAGGTTTTGAATCCTTTCCTGCTGCAAATTAATACAATTACAAATTAATACAATTACAAATTGATGTACTACAATTACAAATTGAGGTAATTTCCCACCCTTATTCATAAAATTTTAATTAAATTAAAAATATATATACTTACTCGAATTTCTCAATAACTCTAAATTATATTTCTTCTTTTTGTAGGACATGAATGAATTTAGCAATAAAGTGACAAGCTGCAAAGGGAAATCTTTGCTTTTTCTGGTGAAGATAGACAATACTCAATAACAAGTACTAAAAACTTATTTTGCAATGGAAGAATTAAAAGAATTGACACTTGAAAATGATTCATTTCATGAAGAAGATATGCAAAAAAGATAAAGATTGAGAAATAAATAATTTAGGAATACTTTTATTTTCAAACAGTTATAGTTTTGGATTTTCTAATATATTTCGTTTCTTTTGAGGTGACAATTATTACAATCTAAACATTGTTGGTACCCTTTCAGATTTTATAATATATAGAATTTTTATATAGTATTTATTTATGAATGTTTTGTAAATTATAGAATTTTAATTTTCATATATTTTTTTAAATGTTTATAGTTTTCATTCATTCATTAATGGAAAACCTTATTTTGTTTCTTTTGATGTTACAATTATTACTCTCTAAACATTGTTCATATGAATACTTTTATTTTCAAAGAGTTATAGTTTAGGAATTCATTGAGATGACAATTAATACACTCTAAACATTGTTCATAAAAATTCATTTAATATCCGACAATATCATACAACAAATATATCGATAAATTACAAAACATTCAACACGTGCATTTTACTAATGTGTGTGTATGTGTGTGTGTGTATATATATATATATATTTGGATTGCTCAACTTTTTCTTCACTCTTTCTTGTCATACTAGTTAGAACTTGACATATTATGGTGATAATTAAGGGTCAATTTTTTATCTCAGATATCAACCTCCCTTTTTGAGAAGCTTATCACCTTCTTCTCTACTCAAAATGATAATACTAGGATGAGGGGTAAAAGGTAATTGGGTCACTCAAAGAAATTTGAACTCCAATTTTTTTTTCTTTCAAAAGTTTAAGTAAATGTAGACATATTCACTATATTTATTTGTATATTAAATCCGTAAACTAAATCTGATGCGTAGAGAGTAATATATACAACTTTTATTTCAACTTCAAAATCACTGAATTTGAGTATTTTAAACACAATAAAACTATACAGAATAAGGGGATATTAATTAATAACTCTAGACGTACATTTTACTTTTATTTATAAAGTACTTGATCATTGGAAAAATAATACTAATAATAATAAAAAATTAAATATAAAATATATATATATATATATATATATATATATATATATAATTCTCTACTAATGTATATATAGCTATTCAGAGCGACTGCAACAACAGTAAATCTAATATTATAATAGTGTATTTGAAGCAAATGATTTGTTGTAGTTTGGAATAAAAACCAATGACACCAATTACAATTATTGAACTATATATAATAGCATATCATTAATGTTTATTTTTGTCTTTTTCTAACCAAATTTTTATCATGCACTAGAGCCCTAAGAACTCAGTTCTATATGTTATTATCTTGGGTCTGTTTGGTTAGAAAGAAAATTTTATGGAAAGTGAAAGTGAAAGAAAAAAAAATCAAGTTTTCATTGTGCATAATAGGTAATGACATTTTCTTGAATAAAACAAATTTCTAATTGGTTTTTCCTTAAACTTTTATCACTTACTTCCTGGAGGACTGAATGGCAGATCAATGGAATTTTAACACTGCAAAAGAAGATTTAAGCCTTGAATCAGTATGGAAACAGAGAAACAAAAATAAAATTAAGACAAAATTATATATATTCCAAGCTAATAATTAGTTGAACAAAAATATTATGCCATATATATATATATATATATATATATATATATATATATATATATATATATATAGCACATTTCATCAACAACTTCATTAACAACAATGAACTAAAAGATCAGGAAATCTCGCTCATCTCAGAGTGTGCGCTTGTGTGTGTGTGGTTGTGTTTGTGTGTGTGCAAATTATATATAGAGAGAGAGCGCGAGAGAAAGATAGAGAAAAAGAAAGACTTGGTAAAGGATATATGGCCCGAGAGAGATTGAACCGAGTGGGTAACAGATTCCAAGTACTTAAACCAAGTGAAAGGTTCGGGCTTTGATCTGAAGTAGAATACAGAAAGAGAGAACTAAGGCATTGGCTTAGTTTTGAGAGAGAGAAAGACGCAGAAAGCTAGGGCATGATCTTATTCGTCTTGAGAAACAGTAAAGTTATCTAATATAAGGTTTCTCTCACTTGGGTTATACCATTCAAGTCTTACCAAAATCAATGGCGCTAAAAATTTCTCGGTAAAATTTTGGGGAGAAATGTTTTTGGGCTTTAAGATGGCATGGTCCAAAAGCTAAAAATAGGGACACTAATACCCCCTTAATCTTATTTTTGAATTTTTAATTAAGTGAAAATATATATTTGTAAAGAATGCTTGAAAGTTTAATTATTAACTATTAGCCTATTAGACTACTAAGTTTAATTATTTTTGAATTATTAATTAAATAATATATTTAATTAGTATATATTTTATGTTTTAACTTTGTCCATTATGCAAAAAAATAAGAAAAATAATTTGATAATTTTTCACTTTTTGTGTAGAACAATTTTTTAAAACCAATTAGATCTTCTAAACTCATGTATTTATTTATGTGACCAACAAAAGATCAATTAGAGTTTAGTTACATGTAATAGTAATTGCACTGTTTTAAAATTTAAAATTAACCATTGTATCTAGTTCAGTAGTAATTAATTATTTTTACTAAAAAATCTCAATCTCAATATTGATTCATGATGATTAATTAATATGTAACTGAATAATTCATAGAAGAAATTCATGCACCTATTTCCTCCTATAGGGATTTGAACCCTCACCATCCACTATGGATGTCAAGGAGATGCCACTCAAACTACAAGGCTTTTGATTATTTAAAATAGTACTTGATATACACATTATTCAATCTTAAAAGACTAGTTTTCATTAATACATATAAATATATAATCCTCTCGATCTAGTACTAATTCAAGGTGACTAATTAATATATAATTCATCAGTTGATGGATAAACATGTTTGTAGTATTATGTGTGAATAATATAACAATTGAGGGAGAATTATTAGTTGAAAATAACTTGGATAAAAGAATGTTAGGATGCCTTGATGGAGAACTTATTACAATTATGTATGTATCATTAAATTTATCATTTATAATTAAAATCCTTAGAGAAGATATTGTATTATTCTCTCTTTTTGTTTTGTTGGATGTAAGAGAAAATAAAATCTCATAATGTACTGCTTTCGTTAAGGGAAGATAATATTTTTAATTGTTATTACTATTATATTCATTACTATTAATAATATAGTAATTTATAAAGGATAGTACTATAATTTAAAACTTATAATTTAAGATATTATTATAATTTAAAACTTATATTATGGTATTGTAAAAACTTATAATCTAATATATTAATATAATTTAAAACTTCTATTATGGTATTGTAATTTAAAACTTATAATTTAGAAAATATTATAATTTTAAAACTTCGTATTGTAATTTAAAAAACTTATAATTTAAGATAATACTTGTAATTTAAAACTTATAATTTAAGATAATACTTGTAATTTAAAACTTCTATAATAGCCCTACTTATCTTTCTCTCTCTACCCATATTTGGAGGGATGAAAAATTGTAAAAGAGAAAGGATGATTCATCCCTCCTATTATCCTTTCCTCTCTGTCTCATTTTTACCGAATAAAGAAAGTTTATTTTTTCTTTCCAATCTACCCTTCACACCTCTTCTTTTTTTCTTCATACCGACCAAAACATAAGTAATGTATTTATTATGATACCCTAAATTTTCACGTATAGGTTAGCCAGGTCCACACCCGAAAACACGAGGATATCAAAAACAATATAGCAATAAACGAATACCGAATACAAAAAGAATAAACAATTTGCTAAAAAAAATTCTATTGATAAATTAAATAAATCATTCTTTACAAATAAAATATAACTCGGGAATCTTGTAAGTAAGGGACCCCTAAACTATAAATTACTAATTATTAAGTTCATAAGTAAATAAATTAACAATAAACAACAGATACTACTCCTACTTTGTAGTAGACTCAAAGAGTAGTTGAAAGACAAATCTCCAAGTTGCGGATCATCAACCTTGAGACTGGAACATCTAATAACTTCAAAAATAAAGCATAGGTTAAATCCTCATCCATGTAGGATTCTAACTATATTAATATACGTAAATTATATAACTGTAAATATATAAATATTATGTAATATATATTTATAAATCCTTTTTATCTAATACATTCACATATATAAACATATAGTTCTATATATATATACTTACTCTATTTATAAATTTTATAAAATAAATATATATAATAATTAGTCCATATAGTACGTGCTACTATATATATTACTTCTATATGTATAACAACTCCCAACTTTAATCCTTATATGACTCAAACTTTATTTAGAACATGAATGGAGATTGGAGGCAATTGGTAAGGTTAAATGATATGCTCTAAATTTATTTTTTTTTTCGGTGGCCCATAATCCATGGGCTTATCAATTTTGAGGGTCCATAAATTTTGCTTGTAACTTTGCATAGGTTTGCTAGGTTGGGCCTTTTTGTTTTATTATGGATTGGGCTGGGCTAAATGGCTGATAGGAAATAGTAGTACTAATTTTATTTTATTTTTTTTGGAACTTTTGCTATAGCCCGCGTTAGTCCATGAATAGTTCCGCCCATGAGCATAAGTAATAAGTTTTTAGCAATTATAGTAATTAGCAAGAAATAGATTATTTACGACAAATTATTTGTCACTAAAGTTAGTTTTTTTAGTACAAAAAATAATTTTGTTGCCAAAGGATTCACAATTTGAAACAAAATAAAGATTTGTCACAAAAAAGTTAATAATTGGCGACAAAATCTAGAATTTGTTACAAAAAATTAATTTTTTGGGACAAAAACTTTTGCCTTTAAAAATGTATTTTTTGGCAACAAACTATTTGTCACTAAATGTTAAGTCTTTTTGAACAAATAATATTTTTGTTGACAAAAGATTCACAATTTGAGACAAAAAAGAGATTTGTCGCAAGAAATTAACTTTTTGGGACAAAAACTTTTGTCTCTAAAAATTTATTTTTTGGCAACAAACTATTTGTCACTAAATGTTAAGTCTTTTGGAACAAATAATATTTTTGTTGACAAAGATTCACAATTTGAGACAAAAAAGAAATTTGTTGCAAAAGATTAATATTTTTCGACAAAACCTTTTGTCTCAAAAAAAATACTTTTTCCCAATAAATTATTTGTCACTAAATGTATAATTTTTTTGGCACAAATAATAATTTGTTGGCAAAAGATTCACAATTTGAGACAAAATAAATATTTGTCGCCAAAAAATTAATAATTGGCAACAAAATCTAGAATTTGTCTCCTAAAATAGTGTTTTTGGCAACGAACTCGTAATTTGTTGCAAAACATTACACATTAGGCGACAAATTTACATGTTTGTCGAAAAAATATACATATTAGGCAACAAAATTTGAATTTGTCACAAATTGCAGCCTTTTGCAACAAATTTAATTTTCTTGCTAAAAATTTCGTCCCTAATACCAGTATTTGTTGTAGTGGTTAATCCAATCTTTTATCTCTGTACATGAGTTATGATGTATATATATATATATATATATAAGATGAATGAAAACGTTGCAATTTGAATGATATTTAATTGGAAGGTTGGATGGATTAAAAATTCAAAACAAATTCATAATAAACTCTAAACTAATTTTGATATTACTTTGTTCAGGCTATCTTATATATTTACATGATGATTAAAAATTCAAAGCAAATTAATAATAAACTCTAAACTAATTTTGATGTTACTTTCTTCAGTCTATCTTATATGTTTACATGATGATTAAAAATTCCAAACAAACTCATAATATACTCTAAACTAATTTTGATGTTACTTTGGTCAGTCTATCTTATATGTTTACATGATGAGTGAACATGTATTTTGTTATTCAATCTAAAGATGTTAGTGTGTGTGTATATATATATATATAGCTAAAGAAATAAATAAGGGGGAATATGAGAAAAACAAGGTAATAAAAGGATTAAAAATAAATATTGCCAAAAATATGCAGTTTTGAGATAATGTCATGAATTTTTTTTTTTTTTTGTGACATGTAGCACTGCTCATTTTATATATAATAAAGGGGGAAAAATTGACCAGTTAAAACTAATTTGATTCGAGTTTAAATATATCAGTTTTGTGGTTATTTCTAACCTTACAAAGTAAAAAGACAGAAATTTGAACCGGCGGAGTGAGTATTTGAGTTTGTTGACATTATAAAAATTAAATATAAATATTTTACCTTAAATATATGGCATGCTAAAAGATTTAAATTCATTCTAACGATGAGAGAAGATTATATGATTCTTCATTATATCTGTTCAAAATAATCATTAATTAATTAATAGTAAATTTTTATTTAACTTTTCAAAATTTCTCATTTTGCTTTTGCTTTCTTTAAATCATATGTTGCTGATTTGAGATTAGAGCAAATTGCCAGAAATTCCTTCAACTATTTGAAATTGGCACACAAGTTTAGTTTGTCATTAGGTATCCATATGCTGTTATTATTATTTATTAATTATGTGCGGTTAGTTTCTTGTTTTATTTATATATTTCACCAGGATGGAGCAAAGAAGGTCATTAATTACTCTTTTGTTGTAATAAATCAAATTCAATAAATAAATAAATAAATAAACTCTCCTAATTCTTTTCTGGGTCTAAAACTCATAGCATTACAATTGCTTTGCATTCATTATTTATTTATTTATTTATTTTTAATTTTTTGGGTTTGGTAAGGAACGTTGCTTGCCTATAATTTAAGCTCTCACTGTTATTTGTAAGAATTTTGAGCAATTAGCGATATACACACTCTACTTTTTAATATTTGTACTACAATCTTAAATTAAATGACATTCTAACCTTACCTCTACAAGTACATAATTATTACTTTTTAAATGACACAATTGCCCTTTCATATTTTCTCTCCTTATCTCTAATCTTTAATATTTTAAGTATCTTTTAACAATGCAAATAAAATAAAAATTGAATAATTTTTTTAAGGGACCAAAAAAAAAAAAAAAAAATTTGTTATGTTGAATAAATTGCCTCTTTTGGCAGGATAAAAAAAAATAAAAATTAACCATTTAAAAAATTATCTCTTAAAAAAAATAAATAAATAAAAAATAAAAAATCAACCTAAAAAATATATTTATTGAATAAATTATCTCTATTGTCAAGATCCAAAATAATAATAATAATAATAAAAAGTACAAAAGGAAGATGATTAAATATATTTTTTTTTATCTCTATTGAGGTTATTTTTATCGAATAAATTATTTCTTTTGACAGAACTCATAAAAAATTACTAAAAAAAAAAAAAGTTACCTCTTTTGACAAAATTAAAAAAAAAAAGTCAATTTTGTTAAATAAATATCTCTTTAGATTGTACCAAAAAAAAAAAAAAAAAAAAATTCACTATGGAATAAATTATCCCTTTTCATAAAAAATTCCTGAAAAAACAAAAAGAAAAGAAAAAAAATAGTAAAATATATATATATATATATATATATATATATATATATATATTAAAGTTATATAAAAGGCAGTTATGACATTATAAATTAAGAAATTGTGGAACTCAATGATTTTTTTGTCATTTTGTTTAAAAAATAATAATAAATATAATGTAATTAAAGAAAAATGGAGCACGAATGTTGTCTTATATATTTGTTTAGAAACTATATTATATAAGACAAATGAAACATTGTATAACTCACTAGAGATGGCCTTCCTACCATGACACGTGTAGTAATGGATTGGGACTCTTGTTGCACAGCTGGCGTGCTCTCATTGGTGGAGATTTTTTCCCGCCACAGTAACCAACTCCTAGCTAACTCGCCTGAGATGCTTACTCCCTCGATATATAAACACCCCTACGCTTGCAATGCTGCACACATCACACATCCCAAATTTGTTAGTCATTTAGTGAGAGAGAGTAGAGAGATAATTGACGAACACGAAGACGATCTCCAGTACACTCTGTTTTGCTGCTTCTCCGATCGTATTCTTGATCTCCATGGCGACGAGGTTGAAGGAGGAACTGCAGAAGCTGGTGAATGCAATCGTCGAAGAAGATGGTTTGAACATTGACACCATCAACGAAGCCGACAATACGCTCTCTGCATTGACCAACAACTCATCTCATATCCTGTTGTTGGTGTGTCCTCTGCTCTGGTCAGTACTTTCACAATTAGGGTTTCTTTACACTCATCTGTATTCTATGTGTTAAATTTAATTGTATATATCTGTGTGTATATATATATGTGCGATTCATTTGAAGTAAATTTCTTGTATTTGATTAAGAATTGGTTCAAATTCGTTATTTGTTGTTTGTGGGAATTCAATTTTGAGTTGTGGAACTACAATGTCTATGAATAGGTTTTTACTGTCTGTTTCTAAAAGCTTGATTTTGAACACAATTTTTGAAACAATTGGGTAAACAATTTTTCATCCTTATTGTTTCTTGATTTAGATGACAATTCTTTCATTTTTTTATTTAGATGACAATTCTTTCTTTTTCTAGTACGAGTGTGTGAAACTCAGGAAATGTTAGCTCTTAGAAGACCTCAAATCACATGAATTTGATTACAATATCAGCACTTTTCTTTGGTTCAGCTATTGGCCACGCTTGTTTTGATAGATTCATTCCCATTTTTATTTTATTTGTTTCTTGATTTAGAACACAATTCTGGGGTAGTTCTTTAATAGCTTTGTTGTATTTGGGATTATAATCCTGTTTTTGAACTCTTTGTTGTGGTTGACAGAGTTGTCATAAACCATTCATCCAAAAGTAGTTTAGTTAGTCTTGAGACCTCAAATCACATGAATTTGATTACATCATGAGCACTTGGATTCTTTGGTTCAGCTATTTGGCACACTAGTGTTGGGCACAGTGGAAGCAAAACCATAACACAAGATATATACGTGGTTTACCCAAAATCAGGGTTACATCCACGGATGAGAAGAGATTCATTATATATGTAAAGATATTACAATAATAAAGAATTTCAACACCAGACGCACAAACTCTTGACCGAGTTCTCTGCGTACTCCACGAGACTCCCTCTCGCCATCAGTGTTCATTCTAGCAAACCCGTAACTCACCCCTACCATCAACGTACTCTTTCATGAGGCTATATCTCTCTCAACTCATAACTCTCAACAATAGCCTAAGTGTCTATTTACAGAGTCACATACCCAATTCCTTGGTGGACAAGAATTACAATTTCTTAGAGCCCAATACATGTCTCTACAAGAAATTATCATAAAAAAATACAATCTAAAATAGAAACTAATAATAATGGAAATTTGCGACATAATTCCTAACAACTAGTTCGTATACGATGTTGATAGATTCATTTCTTTTTAGGCAAAATTACTGCACTTCCCTGTGTCTCTTAATCTGTGTTACTGTGTACTAGTTTTTGTGAACTCTTTGTTTTGATTGTGCAGACTTATGATAGAAAATCCATCCTAAATTGGTTAAGAAATAAGAATGAAACATGTCCTCGAACCAAACAACACATTTCGCATACTATCCTCACGCCCAATCACTTGCTTCGAGACTTGATATCACAATGGTGCAAGAATCATGGAGTCCAGTTGACGGACACTGAGGAATATTCAAATGAGTATGAAATAACTGATGCAGACTGATGCAGATAAGAGCCGTTTTCGTTCTTTGCTTGATAACATGTCATCCACACCTTCTGATCAGAAAGCAGCTGCATTGGAATTGAGGAGTTTGATAAAGACGATGCCTTCATTCCGGGTACTTTTTGCCGAGTCCCCAACTGCCATACCTGAGTTGGTTAAGCCCCTCTCTCAAACCAAGTCCCAAAGTGACATTCACCCTGATCTCCGTGAAGACTTGATCGGGACACTTAACAAATATTTTCATCCTTTACGACAACAAGAAGCGTATTGCTGAGAACGCCCCATTGGCCCAAATGGTTATCCCTCTTCTTATAGATGCGGTCAGATCAGGAAAAATCGAAACAAGGAGCATTGCAGCTGCAGACCTCTCCAGATTAGCGGATCTCGACTCAAACAGGGGAATTATTGGGGATTTCCTAAAACCGCTAATTGACCTCTTAGGAGGAGGACACACACCAGCTATGAAAATGTTGGTTCAGCGATTTTTAACCTATGCAGTCTGTCTGGGAACCAGCCAAAAGCCGTGAAGGGCGATGCTGTGAGGGTCATCCTGAGGAAGATAACGGACGGTGTGCGTATTCATGAGTTGTTTGGTATTGTCGCTCACCTTTCAAACCAACAAATGGCAGTAGAGGAAATGAGAGAGAGGGGTGCTGTTCCCTGCTTGCTTAGTATAATCAGAAAGAAGAGCTCTTCAGATGTCAACAATGAGAAATGTCTTGTCATCCTCCACAAAATATGCTTTGGCAGCGTCCACAAGAAGTGGTGGACAATGATTAGAGATGAAGAGAATTCATATAAGACAATCTCTCATTTTGCTCGGAATGGGACTGCAATAGCCCAGATGGAGGCCACTGCCATTCTTGATAAGCTGAACATGGCTCCCAATCTAACTCATACTATATGATGTCTCTCTCATAAAGCATTTACAAGCACAAAAGTTGTACACTACGCAGGTTTGCAGTACACATTACACTTGAAGGGCACAAGAATTGTACATTACACATTACACATGTTGTAGAGCTTGCAGGATACTGTACATTACACATGTTGTAGAGCTTGCAGGATACTGTACATTACACATTGTTGTAGAGCTTACTATACATGTTGTAACGCTACGACCCCTTACTGCAATTTAGGCATCTTGTGATCATTCTCAACCTCCGTTTTGTAAATTCTCTATCCTTGTTCAAGAGTTTCAACCTCGGATTTTTTAGTTACAGTTCGGAATGTGGCTTAGTATGATTTCATCTCAGGTTTTACTGCAATTAACTCTTTATTGAATTGAATTTGTCTTATAGTTTGAGCTTATAGTGATGAAATTTCTTTACTGGGATTTGTAAATTTTCACCACTATAGCGGAGGTGGCCTGATTATGAGGAATGTAAAAGGGAAAATGCTTTGCTTGAGGACTATTTTTGTTAAGAAAATTCATAGCCCAAAAGTGGCGGAGGCCAAGGTGCTTTGTCAAGGTTTAGAGCTCCTATGTCTCTAGGGTTTCAATTGTGTCATTGCTGAAGGTCATTGTCGATCAGTTTTCTCATGCCATCTTGAATCCCCTCTTGCAGCAATGGTGGTGTAAGAAATCAAATGTTGGAGGAACTCCTTTCAGCAAGCTTCATTGCATTGCAATCTTCATGTGCTTCCTATTCATGGTCCTCCTGGCCTGTTTGGCCAAGGCAATGTTTGTGTGTGGAGGGTTCTTCCCTATTTCTTAGTTTCTGTACTCTTGCTTTTATATAAAAATAAATAAACAATTACATATAGATTTAGTAACAAGACAAAGTGTGGGATGGAATTTGATTAATTATAGAAATAACAACTAGATGAGACGAGTGGATTTTTTATTATATAGACTTACTCTATTGTTTTGTACCCAAATTGAGCATTTCCTCAACATTTTGATGCCTTACTCTGTTGCGTTGGTAATATGTGTTATATTTAATTTCTCAACACTCTTGTTCAAACAATTTAATTAATATAATTAACGAAAATCTAATCAAATCAATCAGATGACTAGCAATAGACAGAGTTACCTACTTCTGTCCCATCAATAGACAGACGTATTAAGCGAAGTGACCTAAATAAAGCTCCATCAATAGACAGGCATACTGAGCGAAGTGACCTGAATAAAGCAACACTCGCGTCGGCTATAGGCAAACCTAGAAGGTCACATCCGTGTCAGTCCAAGGATGACGTTTCATGTGCAACGATAGCCTTTACAATAAAACCATCACGGCCATCTACATTGCGCACATCCAACTAAAGACCAAGGATCTCAAACACTATAAATAGAACTCCTCTATGAACAGATCAAGATCCTCCACCAACACAACACTTTTCATACGTCCATCCGGCCATATGCCATCTGTACTCAGTTTTACATTCATGTGTAACTTAGCTCTGCACAATTCAATTCATCTACATGATTTCCATAGTGTAGCTTGTAATACTAGATTTACAATGGTTTGCCTTTACTTGCTTTCATAGCGTAGCTTGCAGTACTTGGGTCTTACATTTCAAGCTTCTAACAGGTAACTAATGGTTCAACTAGTGAACCCTTTAGAATGTAACTAGGTTCATCTATGTTGTATCATCCCAAGCATTTGTAATAGATTGTCTCATTATACTGTGGTTGACATTCATATGTAACTCTAAATCTAACACAGTATAGGCTTAACACTGCCCTTCAGTTTGGGCCGAAGTGATACAAACCTAGAGAGCTAGGGTCAATCCTACTCTCCTCAATCGCTAGTCATATTAGACACGAGTGCACGCACTCTCACGGCCGCAGCTTCTTTAAAATAATCTGAAAATATGAATCTAACAATTCCGGCACATGCGTTCTGAGAAATTACAAGCATATCCCTAAAGGGCACACTTGGAGCCAAATTTCTTTTGGCACGCCCAGTGAGACATTCGTTAACACTTGAGTTGTCCAGTTTATGCCAATTGCGACATGGTCACAATCTAGGACAATTGCATCATCTTCAACTTCCCAACCTATGGCCTATCTTAAGAAGTTTAGTGGTACTTTATATCCTTGTACATAGAAGGTCGATAATTCAAATCCCGTGAGAAATAGAAGTGTGCAAATGTGCGAATGACTTTCTTACAAAGAAAAGAAAGTGAGGAGAAAGGATTGTTTGTCTTTTATTTGTTTTAAAAATAAGGAGATGCGAGAGGATTGGAAGAGAAGAGTGGGATAGCCTATCCTATAAAACGTATTTTCCCTCCCAAATCAGAAGATTTTAAGGAAATGTGGGCAAAATTAGTAATTAATCGATTTTTTGATCTTGTGTGATACCTATCGTCTTTCAAAATTGAAAGCCAAAAATTAAAAATACTTCACCACGTCAATCTGGACTTTTGGGCTTGAGTTTTGAATTTTGAAGCATATCATATGGCAAACCTTAAGCCCATAGTTCAAAAGCTTCAATTTATTAAGACTATGATCCAGTAACATGCATCCAGCTTTAATGGTATAATCTCTTCATCTTCAAAGAGAAGGAAAAGAGGTCGAGCTCGAGTGTGGACAAAAAGTATGTATATTTTTTATTATAAAAAATTAAAATATAAATTTGCACAAAAATAGAGATTGTTACAGCTTGAGCATGTGCTTCCCTCTCTATTAAGAGAAAAGCCCTTTGGAAAGTGCTTTTAAATTTGGCAAGCACAATATCTCTCCTCCGCCTCAAACCCTCTGTTCATAATGTTATAATTTGTCAACACATCAGTTATGTTTTTTAACATGTTAAATATGACTGAAATAGATTGATATAAAAGAAAATTAGATTTTGGTGACCATTTTTCTTCTTTTTCTCCCTCTTCTCTCTTCTTTTTTTTTCTGTTCGTCTTTCATTCGTGTGACTATTTTAACTTTAATGTCAAAAATATCTGTCGTCCTATCCAAACATCCCCAATCTATTCTTCTCCACCACCCAACGCCACTCCCAAGCATCAAAAGCTTCAAAAGCTATACGCGTAGACAATGACAAAGATGGAAGTGGACATCATTGGCAAAGTCTTTTAAGTTTTGTCGTTTTTCATCTTTTCTTGAGTTTATGATCACCATAAGGCAAATTTTTTAATTTCTTGTCACCAAAATTTAATTTTTTAATGATATAATATGTTAAAAACAGATTTATTGTGTTGAAAAATTATACAACACCATGTTATACCAAAGCGGAAAACTCGAACTTCCCTCCTAAATGCATTATTGTGCTTGATCTGAAATATGCAAGTCAAAGGTCTAATCATCCTTTTATGTTCAAAACAAAAAAATTTGTCTCGATTGGAATAACAAATGAATGGTGAAAATTTAGAAACCTTTTAGCTTTTTAGTTTTCTTTTTTATTTTTTCTTTTTATTTTTTGAATGAATAGAATATTTTGAAAGTCCAAAAATAGAACAGAGACATTCTTGAATTTATTATCATCAAAATAGTAGCAAACAGAAACCAATTCGATCTTGAAAAGACACCATAAACTGAGCCAAGTGATTCCTTTTTTTCTCACCTTCCTTTGCTTCTTTACTGCTTTTTCATTCCACTCCACAAGTATCTCTACATAAAAGCAAAACAATCTTTAAGTTTCGTTTAAATTTTTTACTACATAATATAAATATTTAAAATTCAAATGATATAGAGTGTTTTAAAAAAAAAATAGATTAAATACATATTTCGATAATTAAGTGGGTTAGTGCCTCCGGTGGACTTTGAAATGCCAGGTTTCGAATCTCTACATCTACTAATATAACTTCTAACAATTCTTGCCTTGTCTTTAAAAAAAATAAAAATAAAAATAAAAATTCATACCTCTTCAAAATGAGTCGGACACATTAAAATAATGTGTGTCCGTAACTCGGTATAAAATTAACGTGTTGACATTGAAACAAATGTCTCGTTGAGATTTGCATCACAACACACATGATTCTGTGTCTTAACACTTGTGCATCTGTATTTGTATGCATCTTCAGAGAGACAAACATGATATGTATCTAAATACTTTGTGCCATGTACTATATATGTATATGCGTATAAGATAATATGACTTGTACAAAAGATGAGCAAGAGGGAATGAAAAACAAAAGATGAGATTAATTATGACCAAAAAAAAAAAAAAAAAAACAAAACACACACACACACATATATACAAGGAAATGATCTGTTACTCACCCGTGAGCATAAAATTCATCCACACCCACCGGAGAAAAACCAGCCACAGGAAAATAGATAAAAATGATCATTATCATAGCAATCCAGTCCAAAAAAACAAAAAAGAGACCACTCCTCTTAGTTGTTCTATTACAAAGAGGTGCGAAACACCACTCACCATAGCTTCTAAGCAATGTTGCAGTAAACTGTACATAGGACATTAACTAGACTATTTGATAATCTATACAATTCAAGAACACGATAGAGGAGCTCACATCTCATATGAAGGGCATCGCACTATACAATTAGCGAAATATGGAGATTACACATCAAAAACATACAGATTAATCGCGTAACATGATTGCTAATGCTAATGCATCAAAAGGATAACTATGACGTACAACAAAAAGAAACGGAATTTGGCTCTGCCCCCATTTGGCACCCGGATCAAATCTTCCTTTTCACCGTTAACAAATTAAACTCTCAATCCGTCTTGTAAGCCCAACCATGCTTGTCTAGAAATGCTTGGACTGCTTCTTTTATGGCCAAATTTGGTATCAGCTGAGACGAGTAAAGAGGGTCACGCGTGATTGGATCAAAGTTGCCCACCTAAATTGTGATTTAAGTTAAAGATTTACACAAGTGGAAATGGAGTATAAATTTCTACTATGCAAAGCAAAATCAAAAGTTACCTTGTGGAGATGATCAAGGATCACTGCCCTTTCATATGTAACCCCACTTGGAGTAATGACGGGATCTCGGTATATATCAAGAGTTATTTTACAACATAGGTAATCTGGCACCTGAAATGCTCAATCAATACCACCAAGAAAAACGTATTAGCATGCAACTAAGAAGTAGAAGAACAGAAAGAAAAGAGCTCCAATGCTCACCTCCGTTGGCAAGTCAGCTTCTGCAGCTTTCTCGAACACTTGTTCCAAAGCCTCCAACTCTGCTAAATTGGAAGCAGCAGCTTCTTCAGAAAACCCTTCCGTTTGAGATGGGTCAAGAAAATGTTTTTCTTTAAGAGCTGACTCACAGGCTTCTCTGAAACGTAGACAAAGATAATGATATGAAAAAAAGCAGAATGGACATTCAAGTATCTAAGCATTAAAAAGTGAGGTCAGAATAATTGATAAATGAAGCCCTTCCAAACATCAACAGGTCTAAACTCACTGTGATGCACACATACTTCAAGCTTTGCAGTTCCCATGAACGCTTGTTTGAATCATGCTCCCACTCCAGGTATTTTGCATTTGCAAGCTCCTGCCATATCTCCTCTACCATATAACTCTCGAGGTTTGCCCCCCTCCCAAGATCCAAAGCCTGCATAAGAAAGTTGGATGAAATTTCATTAGGTTTCCAATGCTCTCATTAAATATATCATGCACATCTTCTTCCAAAAGAAACAAACTTCCCCTTCCATCTTCTTCACAACACTAAGGGAGTAAAAGATCATGCTCAAAACTAGTGTCAATTTAGCATGTGTACTGTTATTGCAACATAGCTTATTTCTTATTGAATTGTTCTGAACTTGTCTTTTAAATTCTTACTTCTTTCTTGTTTTTCTTTTTCATCCCATGGCATTCAAAATCACAGAGAGATCCATTTTACATTTAGCAACTTTTCTCCAATGCTAAAATACAAGGCCGTCACTCACATAAAAACGACACAAAGCTGCAACTCGCAGCAAGACAATGCATCCATTATCGATTTTCCAGTCAAATTATATTTTACTCTTGAGATTTTCCTTTTGTTCAATCACCAAAAGAAATTTACAAATGGATAAACAAAATTCAGCTAATGAAAGAATTACCAAAAGAAAATCTCATTACTCCAAGTGGGGACAGCTGCTGTCATGTTAGCATTGCTACCATTACTAGCATAATGTAAGAAAAAACATACATATCTATACAAGTCCTACTGGAATGAGAAGTGGGACCACAAATTAAAAGTGAAAGCACAAAATATGCACCAGAAAAAGGGGGCACCAGGAAGGAACAGAAAAGGCAAAAGCAATAATAAGAATGGACATCAGTCAGTCGCACAATGTGAATCAGTCTGTTTGACTGGAAAGCAATCATTTACAATCTAATTCATTAGTATTTGAACTAAATAATAACAACTTCAGTAAGACAACCAATTACTTAAAAGTTGAGAAATATCAGATACTATTATTCCAAAACCTCAGAGATTGATAACAATAATCATATAATGAAGATAAAAATAGAAAAGCTAAACAGTAAATGTCAAATGAAAAAAGGGGGGAGTATGAATCATGGTAACTCATCTAAAACATTTATAGCAAAAAGGTTCCATTAGAAACTGCAATTTTGTTGATCCAGAATTTATGCCAACAATTTTACGTAAATGTGTTTATATGCACAATTGTGCAGATATACATGTAAACTACTTTTCTTTAAAATATGCACATGACAATAAAACCAGATCCTTTCGCATAACTGGAAAAAGGAAAAAATATGTCCTTTTGCATAAACTAAATAATATTATTCAAGAATAATGTAGAGGAAGAATGAGTTCATACTTTTTCTAGTTCCTTGACTCCTTCAGCAAATTCTTCCCTCTGTAATAAAGCAAGCCCAAGCATATAATGGGCCTGTCATTTGGAAAACACATCTGAACTCAATTAGATCACAATAATCCAAGAAGTAACAGATAAAATATACATTATTACCAAATGGAAATTAGACACATTGTTTCCGGTAAAAAGAAGCTAGATAAATGAATAACAATATATCCTCACACCTTAAAATTTCCCAGGAGGAAGACCTTAAAAGCACATGCTAGCAGTTAAAAATCAAAACTTCACTAGGAAGTCAATGTGAGTAACAACCAACAAAAAACTATTACTCGGCAGGAAGTTAACTCCAGGATCATGTCATACAAGAGGCCAAATGCAAAACATCATCTACATGGCTCTGCATTGAAGGACCAAAAGAAACTTGCATTTGGTTCAAAATGTACCAGAAATCTCTGCATGATCAAGGGGCCCAAGAAGGCATGCATGGAAGTAGGATTCAAAGGGCTTAAACAGCAAGTGCATGGCTATCTCATAGCCCACCTTGAGGTATGCACACATGTCAAACCTCCTGTGTGATTATAGTGCATGGGTGAATGCTGAACTCCACAGCTCAGCAGTCTGTGTCCACACCTCAACTTAAATAAAAGAGATCACATTTCTCCCAAACGAAATGACAAATACCCTCAATTACATTATAACACTTATATCGGACAACATCCAACACATGCAACCACATCATAAAAACAACCCCATTGCAAATGAGGGCATCTTAATGACCCACAATGCAACTTGCCTGAGACGCTGATTGCCTCGATAGCACCCTAACCAGCACCAACTACCCCTATGCCTGGCGATGGCAACGGAATGGGTTTGGGACGGGTTAAACTCTACCCCGTCCAGTTTATAAATCCCGATCCAATACCCGTCCCATAGCCGGAACAGGTTCAAAATTATTATCCCATCCCCACCGCATGAATGGAGCTCAAAACCCATCCCCGCCCCACTCAACAACTGAAAATTTTGAAATGAAGAGAGATTAAACTGTGAGACAACCAAAAGTTACAAAGATTATATATATATAAATAAAATATAACATAATCCCTATGTATAATTGTGTATATATGTATATACATATAGATAGTGAGAGAGAGAACTCTAGCTTACCATCACCAACAGCCAACCGCCGAAGAAGCAGCAGATCTCGCTGAGAACTTCTTTTGAAAATATTCATGAGAATAAGTTTGTGTGTTGGGGATTATTCATTTGGTGAAGTTGGGTGTGATCCATTACCATTAGAGAGAGAGAATTGTATGAGTGAGTGAGAGATGAGAGCAGCTGCCCCTCTTTTTTTTTGTATAAAAAGCTCTAATAGGCAAAGCTGTTAATTTGTAATGTAATCAGGGCGGGGCACATACAAACCCGTCCCTGCCCTGAACCGGCCCGGGTTCAACCTATCTATCCCATACCCGCCCCTAAACTATTTAATGACACACCATATCCGTCCCATTAGGGGCGAGACAGACATGCCAGATCAGGACAAATTGCCATCCCTACCTATGCCTGCAATGACGCCCATAACACATCCCAAATTTGTTAGTCATCAATCCACGTGGCCCCATCCATTGGGCCATGGTACAGTATGTAGCATGACCTCATCAAATCCCTGCATGGAGCGAGCACCGCCTTACCCCCTCATCCATGAACTATAAATAGACCCATGCTAGACCAGAGACAAGAATAAACGTGTATGCTAAATAAGAACGTGCTGTATTTGAAACCTTAAGAACACTGGCTGGACCTCTCAATATCTAGACTAACCCTTGGCAAGACCCTAACATCATGGAGTTAATGGTGCCCTTAGTCTTGACCTCGCTTAATTTAAACCACATCACACTCCCACTACATTACGTGCAATGCCTTCAATTTCTATTCAACAAGAAGAAAACACCATAAGCATTATCGAGTGTAGTCCTCATTACTCGAGGGTAGACCCTTAAACTGTGAAAGACCGTGCCTTATTGCCCCTTGAACTAAATAAGATCGACATTTGAAACCTTAAGAAACCTGGACTAGAGCTCTCAATATCTAGATTGATCCTTTGCAAGACCTTATTTTTATTCAACAAGCAAAGATCTTAGGGTCATTACCTGTAGTTCCTCTTGATCTTGTTAAAACAACACAGGGTGCTAGGAGGACTAAACAAGATACAGACCTAACATTTGGCATTAAACAACAATAAGTCATGCTAAATGGCAATTCCATTGAGGATGTATTCTCCAAATAAATTAGATGTTACCAAGCCTTGTTAAGGTAGACCTCGACCAAGAGCAACTAGCTTCAATAAGGATAGTAATTTTAGTTCTTTTACCGAGGGGCATTTTCACTGAGTATGATGCAAGGCTAAATCTGAAATTATCAGGTCATTCTCGTCATGCTCAGGGCGTAACTCAACTCAACAATGTCTTTTTTCCAATTACTTGGGGCCAAACACATGAATCAGTTTTCCATTCAACACTATCAGATGACATGACATTAATTAAACCACATAATATCATATTCATACTTATTAACACTACCCGCTACCCGCGTAAACTTTGGTCTTCTCCTTCCCCTAACAACTCAATGTGGACCATGTTACACTTCCTAACCGGCACACTTAATAGTCTTCTTTGTAAATTACCAAACCATCTCAATCAGCAATCTCTCATTTTATCTCCAATTGGTTCTACTCCAAGCACTCAAGAATGTGCTCATTTCTAATTATATCCTATCTTGTTTTCCTGCACATTTGTCTCAGCATTCGCGTTTCCGCCACACTCACTTGATGCATTATGTTGTTTCTTAGTTTCCCAAAATTCTATGCCATAAAGAACAGCTGGTCTAGTAGTTATTTTATAGAACTTCCCTTTCAATCTTGGAGGGATATGCCGATCACACAAAATATGCAGAAGATTCAGTGTATCCTAACAAGACACCATGTTAATCTTATAATATGTAAAGGTACTAGTCAACATAGCAACATGCTTACTGAACAAGCTATGAATTGTGTAACATCAAGGCCCTCGATTATGATAGCCTAAATTTCACAAAATAGTCAATTATTACCAAGAAAACATATAGCACATCTGTATCTCAAAAACCATTCAGTTTAATAGTTTATCCACTACAACAGAACATCAAGACACAAACAATATATGGTCAAGCAAAATTAATCATATCAAACAGAAGAGCAATCATAAAATCCAAAATCATCAACGCGGAACATAACCAAAGAAGAACTACTACCAATTACGGAAACATGACCTCTGTGACAATTCCAAACAATAAATGACCATTAGGGTAAAAGTTACAAGCCCTGACCTTGACAGAATTGTGATCAAGCTGAATAGCTCTCCTACAATCCTCCTCCACTTTCGTCCAATCACTAGAAAAGACCGCGAAGCAAAAAATCAACAGCAAGACCACAAATCATGATGAAATAAAAATACCAAAAAATAAAATACAAACATAAAATGGAAAAGGGTATGTGCTTATACATACTTTCGCCTGCGATGGCATAAGGCGCGATTGGTCCAATATATCGGAACATTAGGGCACAAGGTAATCGCCTGAGAAATTCATAACCATAAACAATTCAAGTGAATAAATTTATTAAGAAACAAATGGGTCAATTTGAAAAACTTTAGATACCCATTTCCAGATACAGAGAAGGGTTGAAACGATAAAGAGATCGCATTTATGTGTGTATATGTATATATATACCTCGGTATAAGCATCAATGGCAGCACCAAAACGATCTTTCTTAAAGTAAGTGTTGCCGTCTTGCCTGAGTTGTTCCGCCTGTTTGGTCGCTCCAGTGGCGACAGCAGTCGGAGCCATTTTTTCTCTCTCTCTCTATCCTATAAATTTATGTCCTCTTTCACCCTCTATAATTGCTTCTTACCCTCTAGAATCTAACCATAGATTAAACAGATGTGTTTATATATGAGCATAAAAGCATATGGAAGGAAGAGGGAAAGAGAGAGGAAGGGAGCTAATCTGACGATTCAATATCAATATCTTAAAAAGCACTTTTCTGAGATGCGTTTTCGTTCCTGTGGCTTTGGGAACATTCCGTTTTACTTCCTAGGGCAAACGAATGGAATGGAAACTGTAACGAGGGAAAGAGAAACGAGATTTTTATCGGCCAAACAAAAAGCTGACTAAAACAGCGATGTTTTAATTACGCATGCCGTTTGGTTAGGTGCTTTGGTTATTCTGAAATGCGATTGGTGATTTGTTCCACATGCGTTTTTATAAACTTTTTGCTTTATTTTTTAAAAAAAAATAATTAAAAATAATAATAATCCTTACTAAAGGAAGCCCAATTGTCTAGAATCTTCTATATTGCTTTGATTTTAAAAAAATAAAAATAAAAATAATAAAATAATTCTTGATCAGCAAGGAAGCCCATTACAATCTTCTCCAATATGGTTTTTTTTTTTTAATAATTGATGAGACTGAGGGTGATGATGTTTAATTTGGTGTCAATTTATGAGAGGATTCGCTGGATGGATTGCATTTGGACATGACTTTTTTTTCTTGACCTGTAATAGATTAGTTTGGAGTTGACTCAAGTCAATCAGATAGGACAATGGTTTATGGACAGATTTACAAAGTTTTGTGGGTCCCACCTCAGAAATGTTGGTGCCACAAATCTTTGTAAGCTGGACAATAAACGAAGAACTATCATTTGATTTAGGAAATTAAAATGATTAATCCTTTGATTAAGGAAAAGGTTAATCCATACTCAATATATGAAGAACTATCCTTGGATTTAGGAGAGAAATATGATTTATGATAAAACAAAAATGATTTATCCTTATATTTGGGAAAGATAAATGATTTGTTTTTTTGGGTGAGAATCAAATTCTAACAATTGAATGTGGATCAGATTATACAAATCTATCAACTTGTTATCATGTATTTTTTTTTACTAACTCTTATTTATTTTAACTTCGGTTTTTCATACCTCACAGCTTAAAACCAGCAAATTGACCATTTGAGACTTCATTCCATATATACCCTTTTTCTTATTTTAGGAAAGAAAAATGGTTTATCCTTTGATTTAGGAAAAAGGTTAATCCATACTCAATATATGAAGAACTATACTTGGAGTTAGGAGAGAAAAATGATTTATGCTAAAATAAAATGTTTTATCCTTATATCTAGGAAAGATAAATGATTTGTCTGTGAGAGTCATATTCTAACCATTAAATATGAATCAGATTACACAAATCCATTCATAAGTATTTTTTTACTTGAACTCTATTTATTTTAAATTCCACTTTTCTCACGGTAACAGCTTAAAACCAACTAATTGACCATTTGAGATTGCATTCCACAAATACCCTTTTTCACTATCCTTATTCCTTCCCATGCTTCTCCCCATTTTTTTTGCATTAAAATTCCTATTATTTGTTTCATAAACCAAATATTCCTTCACAATTAATATTGTCAAATTTTAATTAATTAAACAATCGACGGCGAGGATTCATCGACTTACACACGTGAATATTGTTTTGATTTGCGGACTTACAAAATTAGCTTATAAATTAGTGGTATCATTTAATTATAAAATGGTGGTACAAATTAGAGGTATCATTTAATTATCATTTCGGTGTCCTTAGTTTCAGTATATATATATATATATACATGTGGATGTTAATTTTTACCGTCCCACCGGCCCCTCTCCATCCCGCCCCCGTTAATAACAGATATGGGAACACTTTTTATACCATTGGGGCGGATATGAACACAAATTTTGTACCAGTTGCGGGTCATCGGACAAGTAAGAGTTCAGTATACATATCCTATGGACCCCGCCCCACTAAGCATATAACTATATTTAATATATATATATATATAGAGTCCTGATCTCTTGCTCTCATGGAGCAAAAAAAATAATCCACACTTTCTATATAGACCGTTAGATTAAATCTAACGGTCATTTTACAAACCTACCTATAGCCTTTCCTTTTAACACAAAACCATTTTCACCCTATTTTTAGTTTGTATAATTAATTTTACGATTACCACCTATGTAACAATAAAAGGTAATTATCAAAACAAAAATAGAAACCTTTGAAAAAAATTAATTCCCGTATATTTTACTAATAAATTTGTTTTTATTTAAATATTTTTTTGAAAGAAAAACAATACCCGCACCTTGCTAAGAGGCTTGATAGTGTTTTGGATGCCTGGTTTTTCTTCAGGTTTTTTTTTTAAACCAACTTTGAATGAGAAATCAAAAAGTAAGATCACTTAATTGGGAGAGTAATGGGGTTGATGGTTATGATAAATTAGACTTGAAGCTTGATATTTTCATGGTTTAGCATGATATGGAGAATATGTATATGTGGGTTTTCAAAGAGAAGCCTGAAAATACATTGGGAAAGATGCAGCTGTACCAAAGCTCTCATGGAAAACAGTATTATTGTTATAGTTACTTGTGCGTGTACGTGTGGATAATAATATTATACAACTGAATAATGGAATCACATGACATTGACTTTATTCAAAATTGTTAAAGCTTAAACTAAATGAAACAAAAACAAAAATTTTAATCTCTTCGTAAAGGGATGAAACTTAACAAAATTTAAAAACATTTAATCCTCAAAGACTTAAATAAACTCTTCCACGACAAATAAAAGTAAAGCTACGGGAATTAATCTTTTTTCAAAGGTTTCTATTTTTATTTTGATAATTACCTTTTTATTGTTATAGTATGTGGTAATGGTAAAATTAATTATAGAAACTAAAAATAGCGTGAAAGTTGTTTTGTGTTAAAAGGAAAGACCATAGGCTACGGAAATTAATCTTTTTTCAAAGGTTTTTATTTTTATTTTGATAATTACCTTTTATTGTTATAGTATGTGGTAACGGTAAAATTAATTATAGAAATTAAAAATAGCGTGAAAGTGGTTTTGTGTTAAAAGGAAAGACCATAAGTGGGTTTGTAAAATGACCATTAGATTTAATCTAACGTCTAGATTTTTCTTACTCTATGGGGAGCAAGAGATCGACTATATATATATATATATAATATTAATAACTTATTTTATCGGCTTACCCAGTTACCCATCTCTTACCATCCTAATTTAGGATGTAAACTTGGTATTAAATTTGCTTTTATTTTAGTTAGAGTGGAAGTTGGAGTTTAGAACTTCTTATGATTTGGTTGTATTATTATTTATTATGTTATCTGAATTATGTTATGTGCATGTTATTTTTTTATTTTTGTTGGGATACATAATTTCATTTATATTGTGTCATTCGCAGGTTTTTCACATTTAAATAGTAAGAGTTTAAGTTCTAAAAAGTCAAAGAAAAAAATTTGTTAGCGGGACAGGTACGAGGCAGGGCTGGACATGAAAATTCAACCCGTCACGGGTCTCGGGGCGGGCATAGACTTGACAAAAATTAAAAAGAGCGGGCCGGGATTTAGGAAAACTCGCTCAAAACCCGTCCCGTATATATATATATATATATATATATATATATATATATGCTCAGTTGAGTAAGACCTTTATGCCTTAGTGGTACTTTAGTTTCAAGATTCATGACTATTAATATTTTTTAATATTTAAAGTCGCTTTAAAGCTATTATTTTTAAATCAACTTTATGTTGTGTAAGAAAAGAGATAAAAGCAAACATTATAAACCAGAGATGGGCTCCAACCTTTTTAATGAAAAAAGAGTTTTCCGTGTTTTCAATAGTAGTTCTCATGATCATGAGAGGGTGCCAAAACAACTTTTTATTGTTCTCCAAAAACAATTTTTGAAAAGCAAAAAAACAAAATTAGTGTTTTGTAACTTTCAAAAAAAAATTTGTTTTAAGAATTGTAAACTAAACAAGGCCTAACTTACCATACTTTCATCTCAACAAAATAAAGTGTAATACTCCTTAAGAAATATAAAACTTTGGAAGTTAAAGATTAAGTGAAGGAGAGAGTGTGACACTCCCCGTCTCCATAAATGGATTTTGCTGGCAAGACAGGATCTAAGTGGGAATCTAGTCCGAACCGCACTATGCTTTAAAAAAAGGAAATATATATATATATATATATTATTTTAACCTTTGTCACATTGGTAGTTGGCTGCCCCAGTCGCAGTTATATACTCCGTATTTCATTTAAAAACAGTAATACTTTGAACCCTAAATTAATTTTGGATATATTTATTTATTTATCAATTAACTAGGTGGCATTAGTTTTGGCAAGAGAGTGATGCAATTAGGACACAGTTTAGCATTTCCTGAACTTGGTTGTATCATTTTGTTGGTGAGGTTGACAATGTTGCCCATACACTTGTAGAGTTGAAAATTGGAATCTGAATCTCTCTCACTATCTCATTCCTCATATTCCAGTTTCTGGTGTGATCATCTCTTAACTATTCTAGGGCTTTCGATTTTTTTCTTTTTTTTCTTTTTTTCCTTTTGAGAATTTCTTTCTTATAAAGTCCTCGGGATACACACCCGTCTAACTATGCCTTGGTAATTTTGAGTCTTAACTCTCAAACTCCAAGTTAAGGAGACTGGTAAATATATATATATATGCAGTCGTGCTATGCTCCTTTTATTTTAAAGTTCTGCTGTTGCACTAACAAAATAAAAAAGGACTGGTAAATATTTGGGACAAAAAAAGGAATTAACATTGTACATACATACATATATATATATATATGTCTATTTGAGCTTCAATCATATTACGTGCCTGGTTAGGATTGCTGTTAAAATCATGAAAGCGCTTTTAACAATCGAACTTGTCAGTAAAAAACATGTAATGTGTTTGATGATATTTTTTATAAAGTGTTTTTCGTGTTTTTCATATTTAAAACATTTTAAAATTTGTTTGGTAACAATGTTGGTTAAAGTATTTTAGTATCAAATTTACCAATATTAAAATGAAATGACATAATTGCCCTTCAGAATTACACCTAAAACTCCACCATCATTATAAATCTCAAACTCCACTTCCGGGAGCTAATTTCGTCTTTTCCATTTATAAAAAATTCAAGTAGATCAGACACCAAGTTTTTCTTACACACATGAAACTGAGTAAAATCACCGGCAACCATCGATGGACCTTTCAAAACCCGTGAACAGAGAAAAAAGAGGAAGATTTCATCAAGAACACCACCCTAGCGATAACAATAGTTACAATCAAGAACATGAAATGTGCGAACACCGATAATCTAAGCTTATACGTAAATAGGAAAAGATTTGAATTTCAAAATAATAATCATTCGATGCTGAGTCGCTGACAACAATGTGATGCAAAAGATCTGATTTCTAAAAACTCTCTCGTTCTCACTCTCCAATTTAAAACCACCAAAGAGATTTCCTGAACATGGAACCATACTCTTTTCATAGTATATATAACAACTCTTTTTCTGAAAGTCCAACAACATTTTCCCTAAAAGAATGAACATTTATGATTTTATGGTATACACTACTGTAGTGTACATATTATACAAACGGGGATCGATTATTCCACTAGTTTCCTATGAGGCTAGATCCCTGACCCTTGCTATCTACAGAGTCTTCTGAGTATAACAACTTTTCTCGAATGCGATCTGCAAGTTGGGAAGTTTCCTGGTCTAACTTTAGGGGCCGCCTCAGCAAACTCTGTGGGATTTCAACTTTTATATTTACCTCCCAGGAATTTGTTTGGTTAACATGTAATTAATAGAGAAAAATTAAAGTAACAAGTGCATACCTCAGAAGCCCATAAGCAATCCCGTGCTTTGCGAGGAATTATGTGGATGTGTGTCTGAACACAGAAAGTAATAAGAGAATCAGAGAAAGGTAAAAATGACCTGCTAAGAATGGGAAGATATTTGTTCCCAAACAATTGAAATTTACAACCCAGTGGAATTCAAAATATTAAAATCTTACAGAACCATACATGAAAAATCACTTGGCCTGCAGCTGCACCATTGTTAACCAACAAGTTGAATGAATCTGCACATTCAAATTTTATGTATATCAAAGTTTATGAAAGGTGTAAAGAATCACCTGGCTAATGTGTTCAACACTGCACCTTATGAACAAAATACAAATTAAGATGCCATAGACCGTTAAAATGTTATTTTCCTTGAAAGATGCACATGGACAAGAGAAACCAAACATTCAGTACAACCCATCAGCTATAGCCTATACATAAGATGCATTTTAGTCATAAAATTCTTCTCTCTTTTTCCCCCTACTTTTTTTTTTCTTTGGCAGAAATTTTTCCTCTAATATGTGTGTGTGTGTGTAATGTGTATTGCTTCTTAGCTAAAATTTCAAGTCAGACTTTCAAGAGTGTCAAACAAAATTGCTTTTTGTCAGGAATGAGAATGTGAGTTGGTTCCCGAAACAGAAGGTTAATGTCGATTTTAGACACCTATATCCAGCCACCCCACATCACATGGTTTTTAGACTTCCAAGTGTGTTCAAGTTGATAATTCCACATTCCATCCATGCAGGAATCACGTAACATTGTTTTACAACAGCATAGGAATGAAATAATATAAATCAATACAGATAAAAATAAAATAATATATAAATGTAATAAGGAAATATTTGTACGCATCATGACTTTTTGAGTATAGATGTGGCTTCAAGATTGATATGCGTAATATCAGAGGTGGATATTATTTACATGACAAAATTGGAATTTATTGTATTGGTGGTATTCTGTAAATTAATGGTATCTCATTTACCTTTTAAAGTAGAAGGTGAGGGTTCAAGTCCACGTAAGAACAAATGGGTGTGTGAGTTTCTTGCCAAAGAAAAAAACCAGTTGAGAACATTGAGCAACTCTGATTTGAATCACCAAAAATTGATTCACCATTGCAGAGGGAGAATCTGATATTGAGTTGCAATATCATTTATTGGCAAGCTTGCTTATCCATATGAGTAGCTTGCTTGCCCTAAACTTCTCTTTTCCATGCATGTCTTCTTATCACCATTAATCTTGGAGAAGGGCATAGGTTGATGAAATCAAGGATTTAATTTCATTAGGATTACTTTTTAATGTTCTATATTTAGAAAGATTTTAGATTTTACTATTTTAAGGTTTCTTAGAGATTGTTTATGTTTTTCCTATATAAAGGATTCTATGTAACTATACAATTCAGCTTGATTATTGGAATATTATCGTGAGTTTGAAAACTCATCCTGGATGCTGTATCTTCATCTCCCTCTTTGTTCTTGCTCTTCTCAATCCCTCAGTCTCTCTGACCTATATTTTCAATTTGTCATTCACCCCCTTCTTCAGTCTTCTCACCTCCTTCTACCCTAATCTCTTCTTCTGACCTCTCATCCCCTTTTTGTTTGCTGGAATTTCAAGAATTTGGTTGCTGGAAATTATAGACTTCAATTAATTACTAATTTTGGATGTTAAACATAAGGCCAAAAGGAAGGGAAAGGGTTAGGGGAGGCTTGGTAGACTAGAAATGGAAGCAAATTAAGCTGGTAAAGCGGTTGTTCCAACACACTGTCCAAAATCTGGTTTCTTTTAGTGGGTTGGGTTTGACAAGGTTAAAGCTTTGGACAGTGGAAGGACTAGGCTTTACCAGGAAGGATTTATGGTTGAAAAGAATGATAGTTAAACCAGGTAGCAGATCAATTTAGAAACTTCAAGCACCAACCTATTAAGATTATTGCAGAAAGACTAAAAACCACATATAACTAGACCCAAATGAGGCTCATGGATCATCACAATGACCCAAATCCAGTAAATTTAAATGTGACAACATATAGAATATTATTTCCAATGCCACAGGACACAATTGATTAGCCGATGTTTCAAAATTTACCTAGAAACTATAAGTAGAACTACACCTAACAGTTTGACTTTGAAACTTAGACTATAAACAAAATATGATTATTTCTAAAGTCCCCGTCACACTCCAAAATTGTCAACTTTCCCTGTCATCATGCTCCATGTCAAATCCAATTCCAACCCAACCCAATACCAAACCAACATCCTAATCAAACACCATTTCCATGGCAATGAAATACCATAAGAAACCAATGGCAAACAAACCATGTCATATCAAAGCAATCAAGAAGATATCAAATACGTTTCACCCCCTCCCTTAACAGACATACAATTTATTCATCTAAAAAGAAGCATAAAGCAAGCTACTAAAGAATGTATACTAATCCCAAAATAACTGTGAACCATGAACACATACCACTACCAGTAGCTTTCATAACTGCATTGCTAATAAAGGGTACTTTCGAACACATAGCCCCTACCACCTGCATAATAAACTCTATAAATTAGATATACCAGAAATTACATACTTTCATGGATCATCAGACTCCAAGACAAGAAAATTGAATTGCTAGCTATTCTTAAAGGCTCTCCCGACATGCAAACTTCACTCCTTGAGCATTAATAACAGTGAACAATAAGTACATTAACAAAAAGAACACATGTTCTGCATACATTATTATTATTATTACTATTATTTTCATTTTGTATTAAGATGTTTATAACAATGTGTTAACTCAGAAAATCAAAATAGAAGGTTCCAATAATTGAATGATCAAAATTAGGATGGTCGGACAGAAAATGTCACAGGTAACAAACAACTTCATGAATTAAAATTTATTAAAAACAAATAAAATAATTTGAAAACTTATAAGCTCAGATAGATGTTACAATCTATTCCCAGACCTTTTAACTGGAGGTCTCATAGAGCTGGGATTAACATTTACCATCATTGCACCATGGCATTATATAAACATATATATTTACACGTGTGTGTATGTATATATATGAGGTATCCACTTCTAGCTGGTGTAAAACAACAAATTTTACACCGTTTTATAGCCATATGATTCAGAGAGATCCTGCATGATGAAGATATGGTTATTCTCTACTAAATTAATCAGCTTTACCTACACAGAAGAGTAATATATGTGTATGTATAATGTATCCATTTGTAGCTGGTGTAAAACTACAAATTTTATACTTTTTACAACCAATGGATTCAAAAAGATCCTGCATACTGAAGATACGGTTATTTTCTTCTAAATTAATCAGCCTTATATATGTTATAGAGGGCTCTTAGGGTTTACTACAATAAACTTTTATAGCTAAAATGTTTTGTGGATTCATGAACTACGAAGGTTGGCCCAATATTTGTGTAATTCTGAGTTATAAAGCGGCTATGATGGGCTCAAACTCAAATATATACTTGAGCCTTTTCAAAAGCCACATATTGGAAAGCACTAAATGAACTATCCATCCTACATAGAACAATACAATTAGTTGAAAAATAATTCGATGTCCAGACAGTCCATCAAAAGTTATGCCACTTGTGCTAGAAAATGCAAATTGACTGTTTGTGGTGAAAGTAACTCACAAGAGGAGGAGTTGCTCGCAGGGAAGAAAAATGAGACTTTGGGATGATGAGAGAGTGTCTGCAAAACAAGGAAAAAATAATAATGGACCATAAATGAATTGAAAAATACAAACATTTGTAAAAAATTAAAAATCACTTATAACGATACATATGCAAAGATGATATCTCTACTTAAGCCCCTGGACTCTCTCTATGCAATACTCTTAAAATTCATTTACTCTACAAAAACAATGACATGATATAATCACGATGATCTGCCACTTCATCAGTTTTAAGTACGGAAATCATAATTTTTTTTACTTATCAAAAAAAAAAAATGTTTATACTTCAATAAGAAACTAATACTTAGCACAGAACACAAGTATTTTACTTCAATGCTCCAATGCTTCAAAAACATTATTTGGGAAGCTCTGTTTATATAACCCATGGCTCTTAAGACCTGTCAAATCATCATACATTCCTTTGAGCCATTAGTGAAGCTTTCAATTTCACTATATTGCTCTTTCTGCTATTTTTGTTGGTTTCAGTCAATTTACATCTTATTCTATTTAATAAGCTTTTGAATTCCCAGAATGACTCGAATCATGGGAATCATGCAAAAACTCCCATTCTCCACAATTAAACTTGATTGTTCACAGAGAGAGAAAAAATGGAAACCATATTAATCAAGAAAGCAATGTAAGATAAGTAAAATGGAGGAGTACATCTTGCATTTTGTGTCATAGTATATCTCTAATTGAAAAGTATATTATATAAAACAGCTATAAGACCAGCAAACTTTACGAGATGGAATGTCCAACAACTAAGAAACAGTATATCACAAAATCAGTATGGCAAGAATGCCAATGTTGAGATTAATGTCTAGTGAAACAAGAAAGGACAAATTTAAAAATAAAACACATTCGTGAGCCAGTTGAGTAGCACCAATTGGAGATCAAATAGATTAAAATTGTTTCGCCATACAGTGAAGACTAAAAACTATAACAGTGTTTCAGAGAGGCATGGTCCGCATTTGAGGGTAATGTCTGGAGAAGGGAAAGCCCAAACTAATATGGGTTGAAATAATAAAGAAATATATGATTTATATATATAAATATATATATATATATATATATATATATATATAAGAGTATATTAGAAAGCTTTCAAAAGGGGAACGCATCCCAGGCACAGTAAAAGGCCAAAGCCAAAGAAAGGATCCTACGGACCCAAGGAACCCAAAAAATCAACAATCTCCTCTATAGATTTACAATTTCTCCCCATGACCCAACTAAAAAGAGAACTAACGATGAGAAATTTCAAAGTCCCAATGGAAGATTCCTCCCCGTCGAAAGATCTTCTATTCCGCTCCTACCAAACACACCACCAAACACAAAAACCACCCACCAAAAATAAAGAAAGATATAATAGCATGTGGTTTTATTGACTTTATGGACCTACATAGAGTTGGAATGGAAAACAGGATTCATCTAGCCAACAACAAATGGTTGGTGCAAAGCTTTGCGGAATTAAGTTGACTTGAGTGTGAAAATCTTCAGCCAACGTCAAAAAAATTATAGATTGGACATGGACAGATGAAATCAAAGAAGCATTTTTTATTCATTTGTTACTTTTCTATCATTCTTTTAAGGAAGACAAGGAACTATATGTGTGCTATTAAAACTTACGTTTTAGTATGAGTTGCTAAACGTACTATATAGAATACTGACCAACCCTATTTCTTTATCGTGATTCATATAAGAAAACATATAGCATAGTAAATGCGAAACAGCTTCAAGCAATTACATTTTTTTTTTCCTAGTTTCAAGCAATTACAAATTGACGTTCATTTGCACAACAAATTGGAGTCAAATGTTCACCCATGATTAAGACAAGTTATATATTGGTGGCTATAGTAAATCTGTAATGTGAAGTTAAAATTCACCCATACGGCTGTACTATACCTCCACTCAGTTGAGGCTATCAACAATATGAATTGCCAAGATCCGGTCACGTGTAACTTGAAGTCAAACCCACAGAACATTTCTTCAAAGTGAAGAACTTGTTTGGTAAAAAGGAAAGATTAAGCGAAAAGTACAAAGGAGCCCTACTTTTCCTTCTATAAAACCATCAAGTCCCATCTATGAATAAAAATATTAGTAGGTTTTTCATTAATAGGACTTGATGTTCTAATAGAAGGAAAAGTAGGACTCCTTTGTAATTTTTCCAAGAAAAAAGGAATTATTTTCTTCATTCGTTTAATAAAAATATTTGTCGGTGTCTCAAAAAGAAATGAAAATTTCTACAAACTCATTTAGAAGGTCAAGAAAACATGACCAAAGTCTGAACGACCACTCATCCAAATCCATTAGGTAATCCATCGTCAAGACTTTAGTTATTATTTCTTGTAGTTTAAAGGTAAGTAAACATGTTTTTAACATAAAAACACTATATTCGTAATCACTAATGTTTTCATTATTTCTCAGTGTGTTAATGATGTTTTTACCTATTTATTCAAATATCGAAACATTGTGATGGATATTATGACTTGTAACTGATCTCATCTAAATTGGTGGGAGAAACGATTGTAAATGATGCGAGTTCTAGAAGAGAATACTAAAATACCTAGTTACCCAAAAGGCAGTTTTTGTAGATGATAGGGCATCTTAAAAAATCAAAGAAATTGAAAGTAATTTAAAAAGTGAAATTTGATGACATATGATACCAAGAGGGGTTCTTCCCTTTCAATATAGCATAGATGACCAATTTTAACGAGTTCGAATATCATCAGATTTATAAGTATGCATCTCTTGTAAAATATAAGTAACACCAAATCCCTTTAGAGTACAACCACCATGTACCCTACCCATTATTTCTGTTGCTTGGCCCTTTTATGAGAACTTCTTCAGATTTCGGAAGTAGTGAACTTCGCCAATTTTTAATGTTTGAACCACGAAAGGAGATAAGTTGATAAAGCATAAATCAAAATTTCTTAATAAAATAAAATAAAATAAAATAAATAATAAATAAAAAACACACTGTCAAGGGAGCACTCTCACCATGAATTCTGCTTTGCAATAGTTGATTTGAGAGACTCCCAAGCCAAGTCTCAATTCAACGGCTGCAAGAATGGGCTTACGATGAGGGCAGTCCCTTGACAACTTTCCTCTTTCTAAAATAATAGAAGAAGTGTAAATGTGCAATATGTGACTCGCCAGGCAATATTTTATCATGCATGGTATCCTGTTAGACAACCACTGTCTTTTTCTTTTCCTTTTTCGGTAGGTACCACTATGTCTATTTTCTTTATCATAGAAAATACTTCTACAATAAATGTTTCGAAAAAAAACTACAAACCATTCCTAATATCTAGCAAGCAAGGTGCAATCATAAATAACCAAATAGGAAGTAAGTAATCAACTAAAAGTAGCTGTTATAATGCTTTCTTAAATCTAATCAAGTAATATTAATGCAAATTGAATTGTCATACAAATGATTACTTACTACAAACCACAAAGTCCTTAAAAAAAGTACTCATACAAAATCACTTGCATCAAAAAACAATCTCACTTCTCAAGTATATAAGTTTACTTAAATCAGTGCCTAAGGCCTCAATGCCTGGAGAGATAAAGGCGTTCATCTCGTCCACTCTATGGAACTGATTGAATAAATTACCATGACTGAAGTAAACACGTGTATTGCTTAAGTTCTCAAATTTTACAAAATTATGAACCATGGAAATTATACAAGCAACATAGATCATGGATCAACATTTTGACAGCAGTATAACCCTAAGTACAACCTGAAAGTGATGGATTCTCACATTAAAGTGGAACAAAGGTACATAAAGGGATACACTAACTTCATATTGCATCTTAAACAGATGATACCTTACCCATGACTCAGAGGATGCGTATCCAAAATGCAGAGGCAAATGTCATCTTCATAAAGCTGTAATCAAATCGAATCAAATTTACTTTGTTAAGTGCACCTGGGAAATTTTAGTACTTAAAGACTGCATAAAAGGAAAACTGCATGTATTGGAAATATTTGAAACCTAGTAAAAAGACCCAGCCATAACCATGAGCTGAAAATAAGAGTTAGAGAACCAAAACAAAATATCCTCTTGAAACGAATAAACTACAATAATCAAAATATCAGAATACAGGCAGTTCAGCCACTCAGGAGCTACATCTCAAGGTGTTGCAGCAAGAGGCTGAATCCTCTATCAACTTGAAGATTACAAGATAGATCAGATAGAATGCATTCCCTACCCCACGCAACCCGGTAAAACCCACCCAAACACTCTCCCACAACACCTGCAAATCCTGATCCCATTGCAGTACAACCACTCTTTTCTTATCACAACTAAAACCTCGCCTACTAAGTCTCCAGACTTGGGATTTCGCCATAAGTTGTTACATCAAAAGAAAGAGATTGCATGAGAGAACACCAGTCCACCAAAGCTGCTTCAGCACAAGGGCTACATTGTTCACACTCTTTGACCTAAAATCCCTTTCCCCCTATCTTATGTAATTCCTTGAAGTACTATTAGCCATCATCACATCCTAAAAACAAATACTTAGAGTCCCAAAATTTACATGCATGTCCAAAGACATTGCATTAAGAATTTAAGATAGCAATGACTATTAATGCACCAAAAAACCAATAGCAGATAAACTAATAAGGCAGAGAATTGTAGTAGCAATATCTGAGACTAACGAATGAAAAAACAAAATCATAAAAAAATAATAAATCCACCACTAAAATTAGGAAAACCCCAAAAATAAGATGAACCCAGATTGTTAAACCACCTTGTTTACGAAGATCAGAAACATCAGCATCACGAAACCCAGAACACAATAATCCCCAAAAAGAGAACAAAACGAAATTCTACATAAAATAAAAAATAAAAAAAGAGTCAGTTTATACCTTCAAAGCAGGAGATTCGCCTCGAATAATCTTGCAAAAAATGCAATTATTTTCCGGATTTCCATTCTCACCATCCGAAATCGAAGCACAATTCGAAGCCGAAACGCAAGGGAAACGTTTGGGTTTCGGATTTTCCGAATTACCCAAATCGGTTATTGGGCGAATGTGAGAACAGAGAATGGCGAGACGACGTCGAGCCTCCATCTACAAGAAATAGGCATTATCTTGGATTGAAATCATGGGTTCAGTGTAGCTCATATGAATATGAATATGAATTTGGATATGCTTCAAAGGTTTGGAGGTTTTGGGAGTGTGTGATGTGTGTGTATTATTAACAAACAGTTGGTGGTTGGTGATGGTTTATCCACAGGTTCATTTTGTATCCAAATCCAAAACGTGTCTGCTATTTATGAATACATTATCACATCTGTACATTCATACGACCCCACTTTATCCACTGACATCACACAATTTTATGCTACCATCTCAATTATGTACCATGAATGTATGGTACAATTTAATGCGATTATACATCCTTCTCGTACAAGCTAAAGTGGTTTGCGGGTTAGGGCCACAAATCAGCCGATGGAGTCGAGTAAAAAAGTTCAGCTCAAACTCTTGTCGGTATTATTTTGAAAAAGTCCGTCCCGTAGAGCCGTCCAACTTTATTTGAACTCATATTTAGTATTATTTTTGTACGTTCATAAAATTATGTATGAGTTTACACATACCTATATTTATGAATGTGTTCATGAATTTATACAAGTTTATATTAATATACAAGTTTATATTAATACGAGTCTACTTAATTTTATATTTGTAAGTCTAGATGAGTCGAGCTCAATATTTTCAAAATCAACTCGTTTATTAAGAGTTTAGAAATTAATCTCAAGATCAAGCTCAGCTCATTTCCTTAACAAATAAGTATGAGGCAAACCTGAGTTATTTGCCAATAACTTGGTTCATTTGCAACCCTAGTCTTCACATATTCAGTTTCGAGCTTAGAGTTTGAATATTTTGAAAGGAATTTTTTTTATAATTGCTTAACGCATTTGGAATGGAGAATGCATACACACGGTGACAATATATGGGTAACAACTATAGTCAACAAATAAATAAATAAATACATACATCAAATTTTCTCCAAACATTTTTTGTTAAAAAAATATCATGAATTCAATTAAATTATCAAGTAATTATTAAAAAAAAAAAAAAAAATGTGTGAAGTTATATTCGATTTCATAAAGTCAAATTAAGGTAAATTCAGCGAGTCTGGATGCTCTGTCATACACAACACCATACTTGGAGTTTTTCAACCCAAATAAATTTACTTTCAACATGTTAAAATTATCTGGCCAAATTTAATGTGTTAAAAGATATAACTAAAGTGTTAAAAAAGAGAAGTAAATGTGTTAAAATAAAATAAAATTCATATGTTGACAAAATGCAGCACCATTAAAAGAGTCTAGGATAGTCAAACAACACCAAAAAGCTTCTTAAAGTACTTACAAAGGTATAGATAGTCAAGTGGGCTGGTCAGCCCAACATAAAGAGATCTACACATGATTTTAACAGACTGCATGAATGGGCTGGACTTAGATTCTAAGCCCTGATTATATAAGGACAGGCTTTGGTAAGTGAAAACAGGTTCATTATGGGCCTACAAACACCTGATGATGTGTGGTTATTGATTTAAAGGCCTGATGTAACATTTGTTTCATTTGTCATAAATCTGTTTGTATTTTCAAAATACACCCATAGGGTCATGCTCATGCTAAAATTTTCCTTTTGAATTTTTTTAAGAGAGTAATTTTCATAACCACCTAATTTTTTTTTATAAAATTTTATTTACCTAAACACATAGTAATTTTTTTTTTAATGAGAAAGCTTTATGAAAAAAAAACTTTATAATAATGGCCTTTCTTTTATGATACAATTCATGATATTTCAAATCATAAAATAGTAATTTTCACATAATTTTCATGTTAATCAAAGAAATACTTATTTTCTTTTTATTCAATTTACTTTCACTTTGCGCTATCAATTAATCAAGCAAAGCTTATAGTTCTTGTATAAAGCAAGGACGGATTTAGGGGCGAGAGCCCACCAAAAAAAAAAATTACTATAGGCAATATTTTTTTTTTTCTAATTGGTACTCACACATACATGTCTGATCTGAGACATGAAGTCATGACTTTCCTTTGGGAAGTAAAAAACTGATACTGATAGGCCACTAACCAACCCCCCCCCCCCCGCGGCAAAATAAAAAATAAAAAATAAAATAAAATACTAGTATTAGCCCACCAAAAAAAATATTAACCCACTTCATTGACAATACCCGAATCCGCCCACATTCTTGTAGGTGAGACCTGATTTTCTCACATTTCGCTTTGAAAGGAGTGCATATACAACTAGTGAATTCAAAAATATACACAGCAATCCTCATCTTACACATCTATTGATAGGGTTAGAAATTGAACTTTTAAATTTCAACTTGAATATAAATTATTTGAAAGGAGTGCATATACCATTAGTGAAATAAAAAATATACACAGCAATCCTCTTCTTACACATCTATTGATTGGGTTAGAAATTGAACTTCTAAATTTCAACTCGAATATAAATTATTCAATCTAAATCGAAACTATTACGTCCCACATTATTTGGCGGGAAGAGAGAGAAGTTGCTAAGACTTATATGTGTAGATACTTCTTTTCGAAAAAAATCCGAGAGAAAAATATACAAAGTAGACAATATCTTCACGAGTTTTGGGCGAGTTGTAACAGATGGTATCAGAATCAATTCCAAACTGATAATGTGGAGCATGCACAAGCCCACACGAGTCAAGCTGGCGAAGACCTGGGTTCCATGAGGGAATGATTGTGATGTCTCATATCGCTCGGGGAGAAATTGTTGAAATTTATATATATAGACCCTTTAAAAATGTAGAGGTTTTTTGAGCAAATATGCAAACACCAAGAAGAGAGTGTGCGGTGTGACAAAAAGTCAACTTGATCTCACAAATCTAACAAATTCCAATCGAGCTTAATTTTTATTACCCAAGAGCGAGCTTGAATTAGACTTATTTTGAATGGGTTGGACATAAATTCATCATGTTTTATTTACGGGTGCTTATAGAGTCACAGCCAAAAATTTATTTCAAGGCTGCAATGAGCTTGACCACTTCATTTTTTTTTATTTTTTAATCTTCTTAACTAAAAGTGCAACAAAACAGCTGGTCAAAAAATAAAATTCCAGTAATCAAAATTCAAATACATGTCATTATTCTAAAAATATATATAGTAATATATATAATAGAAACACACACACTCACTTTGCGTCTTTAGAGACTCAAAGTGTGACAACTCTCATCTTATTCAAGTATAATGTTGTCTACTTTTGAGTTCTCCATATTACTCATCCTGGTACTATTTCAAATTAAACATGTTTAACTACGGAGTTTTGATAAATTCACAATCATCACGACTTTGAAACGCGTTGTTTCGTATAAGAGTATTGAACCTTACATATAACACTTCACCTTCCCAAGCAATGTGGGATTATGACACCCTATAACATGTTAGTGTGGTAACTCGTCCAGTATCTCGCATCCACCCACAATGATTGTCACACGAATCCTCACCATCCACAAGGCCCTTGGTATTCGTTAGAGAAGTTCAAAATTATAAAGTATGAACATTAAGTTCATAAAATTGTAGTGAAAAAAAAATTAAAAAATAAATAAATACTACATATAAAAGAATTTTGAAAAGAAAAAATAGGGTTTTATTGAAGAAGGTGAATGCAAATTTTTTTAAAGGAATAAAAGAAACTTGAAAAAGTAAAAAAGAAAATTAAGAAAAAAAGGAGAGATAGAGATTTGTAGAAAATGAGAATTTTATAGGAACATTTGTTAAAATTTTAGAAAATTAGATAGACTAAAGTAAATATACGTTATATATATATATATATATATATATATATATATATATTAAAGATTCACATTGGGCCCAAACGATTAACTAGAAGTTTATTAACTTATTAAGTAGCCACATTGGGCCAGTGGGGCGCAGGGCAATATGTGACTCCATGTTGGTGCTTGTTATTTAATAATATTCATAAATTCACAGAGTTTGATTAGAGTTTGAGTTGTACCTGAATTGTATGACACACATCTGTGACTTAAATATTACCAAACCAATTGTGGTACTTTCAAATACATAAAACGCGTGGAAGTTCAAATTCTGGGTATACTGTACAAATAAGTCTGAGTTTTTTAATTTGACTGAAGTTTGATACTTGTTCGAGAAGGAAGAAATTACAAAACAAACCCCCGACAAATCCAAACACTCTTTATCAAAAGTCTCTCTACCTTCCCCGTGAATAATTCACAGGTGGCACAATTATTTTAACCACGTCGCTTTCGCAGTCTCATTTCATTTTTATTCATCCCTCTGTAGTCTATCTTCCTCAGCAAGAAACCTGATTCATACTGCTATATATTCTCAGCCTCTTCTCCAAAAGCGCGTGTAGTGTGTAACAAATAAGCAGGTCGCAGAATCCATCACCAACCTTCATTCTCTCTCTAAATTACCCAAATCCTCTCTCGTATAAACTGCACCAACACTCGTCTAAGCTCGTACGTTGTCGGTCAGTCACTTCCGCCATGAACGGCGGACCTGATCACCACCACCACAGCCAAAACGACATCCCGTTGTTGGAGCTCCGCCAACTGAAAGTCATCTCCGTCCTCGGTCGCGGAGCCAAAGGCGTGGTGTTCCTGGTCCAACCAGATCAACAGCAGTCGACCAATAACGAATTTCTTGCTCTGAAGGCAATTTCCAAAGCCTCGATTCAGAATAGCAAGGTCGACAACAATGGAGATCTCAATGAGAATAGACGAATCTGCTTCGAACAAGAAGTGTTGAGAAGTTTCCGACATCCACTCCTTCCCAGACTTCGAGGAGTTCTCTCCACCGACGAGATCATCGGCTATGCCATCGATTACTGTCCTGGACGCGATCTCAACTCTCTCAGAAATAATCAAACCGAGAAAATGTTCTCCGACGATATCATCAGGTAAAATTTGTTGCCATATATGTTCTCTGCATTTTGTTTTAGTTTCTCTCTCTAAACTGATTCATTCTTCAGGTTTTATGCTGCGGAATTGATACTGGCATTGGAGTATTTGCACGGATTAGGGATTGTTTACAGAGATTTGAAGCCAGAAAATGTAGTGATTCAAGAGAACGGGCATCTAATGCTCGTTGATTTCGATCTATCGACAAAACTCCCGCCAAAATCTCCCGAACCTCGTCGGCCGATTGTTAAATCAGTCTCGAAATCCGCGCCGATTAAGAAGAAACGATTTCCGTCGTTCCAGAGGTGTTGGAACTCGGGCATTTCGCCGGAAGACTCGGCGCCTCTGCCGGAGATCGGTGTCGACTCGGCGAGTTTCGAGTCGGACTCGGCTGCGAAGTCGAAATCGTTCGTCGGGACGGAGGACTACGTGGCACCGGAGATCATACTAGGCAAGGGCCACGATTTCGCCGTGGACTGTTGGTGCTTGGGCGTTATGTTGTACGAGATGTTGTATGGAACGACGCCGTTCCGGGGGTCGAACAGGAAAGAGACGTTCCACCGGATACTCAAGAAGTCGCCGGAGCTAACCGGAGAGCCGACGCCGTTGAGGGACTTGATTGCAAAGTTGCTGGAAAAGGACCCAATGCTGAGGATCTCACTGGAGGGGATCAAGGGCCACGATTTCTTCCGAGGGGTTGATTGGGATCTGATCTGGCAAATCGAACGGCCACCGTTTATTCCTCTACTGCCGGAGGACGAGGATACATTAGGAAATAAAGAAATTGATGTGGAGTCTTTTGTCCAAGAAGCTTTTGGAAGTAAGAGTAATGAGGAGAACATAAACAATGGTGTGTGGGTCGAAGCAGTGAATCTCCGCTCCCAAAGTGACAAATTTTTTACTATTTTCTAAACTATTTCTCTATAACTAATTTTTTTATTCATTCGAAGCTACTCCAAAGTCTGTGGTACGTCATGGATGATGTCAAGTTTTTGAACTACAAATATAAATTAATCAACTTATTAACATTATTCTATTTTAGATGCTTTATGTGATTTGAATATACTATGGTGAACGTGTTCTGTCCAAATTTGAAAACCGTCATTTTTTTGTTTAAATAATATTCAAAGTTTAGTGTCTTTCGTCACTCTCTCGAAACATAGTTTATCGTAACAGTATTTTAAAATTAGTGTAGAGAGTAATTGTTTTTACGTATGGAGTATTTTGCAAAGGAGATCTTAATATTTTTTTATTTTTGAATGATAAAATTTTATATAATATTTATTTCTAGAATTGTTTGCATATAACATGAATCGATTATGAAACTTAACACTTCAAGTGACATCAGGTTAAGTCTTTTTTTTGTTTGTAGTATTTAGAATAAAAATTCAATCTATGAGATATCTCGATTAATGAATTAACTTAAATATGACTTGTTTGATAACTGTTATGATTATTGTTTAATAAGAATACATTTGATAATTTAGGGTCTCTGTTTTTATTATTAAAAAAAAAAAAAATTGATATTTTTTCGTGTTTTGTCATTGGTGAAAAATAGACTAGCTACTATTTAATATTTGAAATAATTACATTGTTTACACATACTTTCTCTGTAAATTGTCTAAATAATATAAACCTCTTTTATAATTTCAAAATAATGGCTTTTCGTATCGGTATTTTTTACCGAATGCGTTAAATGACTATTATATTCATTATACTTTTATTTGTTCAGCATATAAACAAAATAGCATTTTTCAAGCACATTTTAAGATTTTATGATAAGAAAGGCCAATGTTGCTTAAATCCGAACAAAACAAAAGGTTAATGTTATATTTAAAACTATATTCGAGTTCTCACTTCTATCTAAACAATCTACAAAGGAGTAAAATGTTATTATCCCTTATATTTCTATTTCATCCCATCTAAATATGACTTGACTTGATCAAATTCATTAACATTTTATGGTTAAAATTGTAGTTATAATAATTATGAGATACCTATAATGCAATTTCCAACTTCCATTTTATTTTATTTTATTTTTTGGGGGGGGGGGGGGTGAATTTGGGGGGTTTTATCGTAGACCAACAATGTTAAACCACTGTACCAACAACCCACCTGGATTCACAGCTTTCCTACGAATTTTTTTATCCCAATAAAAAATTTGCCAGAATGTGGATATTGTGACATAAATGTATAGAATGTCAACCAAATACTTAATACCCATCTATCAAGGATAAATAAATGAATATCTATATCTATATCTATATATATATATATAATTATATATAGATGTGATGGAACACCAACCCCACAGCCAACAGCTTTCCCAGATTATGTAAAAGAGCCAAAAACTCTTGAAGAAAATAGGTTTTCTTCACACGTACACAAATAAATATAAAATATGATTATGCCGATTGAAAATGGGAATTTTTCATAGCATCACGAGAATCTAACAAGAGACAAAGCCATGAGCATTCGGAGTCCTACAAGTGATAACTACCTCATTGATTTTCAAGAACCACCACCACCACCACCACCACACAGCTTCATCAACTATCACCGCCCACATTGCCACACAACTTTAATTTGGCCTTTTTTAGGCTACCAATAATTGCTCACACAACTCAACTGTTTGTTTGTTGGCCTTTGTTTTTTGTGACCCCATTGCTTAAAATTTTGCCAATTGTCACCACTCAAAAATCGTGAACATGTGATATTTTGTCCAAAATCATTAGACTAGAGGTCATTTGGTAATTGTGCATGAAATCCGTTCATCACATTATGTTTCATTACATTTGGTAATTGAGTTTTTATGGTTAGGTTTAGAAACGTTGATAAACGGCAAAAGTCAAATTCAGTGCACGAGATTTTCGCCAACATGCAGAAAAGTTTTCATGATTCGGACCTGTAAGACTCTTACTCTCAGACTTTATCTTCTTAGGTAAAGTCGGTGCACGAGATTACCGATTTTCATGATTCGAACATGTTAGACCGTTATACCAAGACTTACGAAAATAGGTACGGATAACTTGCACTCATGCCATCTTTTTTTTTTTTTTTTCTTCTTAATTGGTACTCACACACACTAGTCTCTTCTGAGACTTAAACCCCTAACCTCCCTTTGGGAGGTAAGAGGCTGATACTTCTAGGTTAAATAAGAAAAACCTTATTATGGAGAAGTTTGGTTAGAATTGGTATCACAATCGTCACAACAATTGAATTTTTTGATGGGTCAAAAGCCACCACTATTGACATAGTCTTTTCTTCTTTAAAGTGTTCAAAGTATGTCCAGCCAATGTGAAGAAAATATGAGATTTACACTTTCCTCAAGTCATGCTTGTAAAAATTTCTCTAGATACATTTGGGACGAAACTTGTTGCCCAAACGTCCAAGGCAGATGACCCTACCATTAATTAACCAAATCATATTGTTTTGACTAATAGGCCATTTAACAAAATAAAAACATGTCACAATTGTTTTATTCATTTATAAAACGTAATTTAGTATTATTTTCAATCCTGACTTTTTTTTTTGACCAACATTTTCATGTTTTTATGTTTTCCCCCATATTTGGACAAGCGCTATGTTTTTAATAATTTGAAACCAGCCAAAAAAATGAGGAGGGTAAATTACACTAACCTCATCTGAAATTTGGACAAATTAAATACGGGTAGGTCTATTATTCTGACCTCCCCTAAAATTTGGCACGCATGTTCAACACCTCTAGTAATTTTATTTTCTTTTGAGAATTCTTATTATGAATGAAACTCAAAGACCATCTTCCTACAACACCATTGATGCTCCCCACTAAAGGTTAGGTATAGCCAGGCACGAACCTAACATAGGACAGTAAGGGCGGATGCCCACACTGAAGTTTTTATATTTTTCTTTTATACCTTAAATATTTTAGAATTTATGAAGATACCTCCACTAGAATTACAATTCGTCTCCTCTAGATTATTTATTTTTGCATTTTATACTTTAAATTGTTGAAAATTTATGAAGAAAACCTATTGAAAATATAAAAATAGACCCATTATATAAATTTGCCCCCATAACACAAATTAAAAGTCTGCCCCTCTCACAAATTTTTCTGAGTCCATCACTGGGTGACGGCGAATTTTGCCCAAATCTACATGAATTTAAACAAAGTAAAATTTCCAATTTTACCCTTCCCTTAAATGAAATTCTTGCCCTTCTCTTGTATGAAAATCAAGGCATAACCTTCTAACAAGCATCAAATGGGTTTGGAAAAAGTCAAAGTAATAAACGCTAAATGATCTACTTGTGTGTAATTTGCCCAAACCTCATAGGTTAGTATAATCTACCCAAATGAAAATAATACAATCAGAAGGAAGACAATTTACTTTGTTTTTGCACTGTCAAGAGTTTACAAATGTACTAAATTTTTGTTTCCTCATCTCTAACCTTCCTTTATGTTTATGGTTGGATGAAAATACTGGTGACCAATTAATGAACACAGTGGAAGAATTAATCAAACTTTGAAAACCACCTAAAATCAAAGACTAGTCAGTCCTGGAGAACTATGTTTCCTCCTCTACCCTTTTTTTTGGTCATTTTGGGCAAAAAAACAGAACTCGTTTTCAAGCACTTAAAGAGAAAGGGAAAGGTCGTTAAGGGATGAGAGAGACCTGTGTGGTTACAAGGGTTTTAGAGGCAAAAGAAAGATTAAAGAGGTTGGTTTGTGTGGTCAATCATAAATGAAACCACGAGAAATCTAACAAATACACACATGGTTAACTGCTAAAAAGCCAGCTTAAACCAACAAAGGTGACACCGAGGTTCTAGATTTACCTACATTGAAGATGAATGATAAGAGCGTACGAGTTGGAGATCAAAAATAAAGATAACACGTGATTTAACTGAGACTACGACCTTCCATCCAAAAGAGATCTCAAGTATTTAACTCCAAACAGTAGGAATGCCGAAATGACCATACAAGTTGTAATGATATGTATTTGAACATCTCTGCAAAATCATCTTTGCAAATAAAAGATTCTAAACCACAAGCAGAGCAGCTGGTAAAGCACAGACACGACATATTTGAGGAGTCGTATCCGTGTCAAATACGGACCTTTGAGGACACTTTCCCATGTCTGACACTTTATACGGACCTTTGAGGACGCGTTCCCGTGTCCGACACTTTATGTACGTGTTTGACACTTCACGTACAAAATTTAAAGATAAATTTAACTATTTTAGATCCTAAGCACTAGCCTAACACAAACACATCCATGAACAATCTTGGATAGATAAATTGACATTATGCACATGGTCACAAGTTAATCATACATGATACTTTTCATAACAAAAATATAATTGTGATGACAATGTAGTAGAATAACAACATATATAATATAACTAACAATCATTAACAATAATAACTCAACTTAATCTAACTTGATCTTCTAAATTATGTCAGATCTACTCCTAGACTCCTAGTATAAAAGTTTCATAATATTCTTATATAAATAAAAATTTAATTTTTATATGACAGTTGTCCACACCTTATCCATGCTACCTTTGCAAAATTTTAAACTGTCAAATATATCCATGATACTTGGGCAAGCAGCCTTCCTTGACCAAGAAAAATCCAGATCAATATCAGGGGAAGCAATTTCTTTAGATAGTCCTGTAGAATCAATATTTGTCCTTTTTTTTCCTTCCACGAGGAGGGGGGAAAAAAAAAAAAAAGAAAAAAAAGTTTCCCATGGAAAGCATATAATAACATGAAGAAGAAAAAAAAATCATTTTCCTTCCTATTTGCCGGTGATTGATCGAAACTTCAAAAGTAATTTTGCTGAACTATACCCAATACACACTGCTATTAGCGCATGCCTATAAAGACTGATAAAGGCACCTACTTATTGGCAAACAGATAAGCTAATGCTATACAGAAATATTTAAGCTAGTATATGTGCATGAATTTATAAATATTTTAATATTAAATACATCTATACAGGTGTGCACACACGCGTCAAGTGCATATTGTGTGTTGGTGCATGTTTAGTACGGAAGCATATGCACACATTCATCTTTAAAGCTTGCGGATGTATATGTATATTTCTGTATTTATGTCTCTTGAAAATGTGCCCCTAAAAAATATCTCCAAGTCATTTTTTGAGTTACAAAATCATCTTGCCCAACCTAATTATACTGAAAACATTTTAGGAATAATGGCTTCACTTCGAAACAAATGGTGCATAGAATGACCCAAAACACAACAATCCTACTCTTAAATATATATATATATATATATCAATTTTTTCTCAATGGGAAATAATGTTTTAAATGGGGAATCTTCCACCACAAAATGCAGAGTTTATTTTAAGACCAGCCTCCGGTATCCAGGCTTAGTATAATAAGCTCATATTTCACCACAGAAACACAAAGGATGATATGTCATAACTCATTAGTAAATCAACAAGCAAGATAACTGATAATCCAGAAGTCATTGCGTAACTAACTGAAATAGTAACATCTAGAAGTCATTGCGTGACTAACAGAAATAGTAACCCATACAGGTTCGACAAAAAACTCGCAGAATCTGAAAAACCACTTCATTTAAAGTACAGCCTAAAGCATAGAATATTGAAACAAAATTGTACCAATGCTCACTCATCCTCCTGGCTGCGCAACCTCGCTAATTTGTTGGTAACAACAACATCCAGCTGTGCTGCACGCTCAACAATATCCTTTCTTTTGTGAGTTGATACATTGTGTGCAATCTCCGCACAGTAAGTCCTGACATTAAATCAACAAACCAGAAATGATGAGTGGCGGATTCAGATTGATATGCAGAAAGATAAAAGAAATCCCAAAAAATCAGACATGAAAGTGAAGGAACCACTATACCTGTTGTGCATAAGTAAAACTTCAAGCTCTTTGACATTGTGCACAACAAATTTCTTAAAGCCGTTGGGAAGATAATGGCGTGTCTTCTTATCTGAGCCATAACCAATGTTGGGCATAAGAACGCATCCTTTGAACTTCCTCCTCACACGTGAATCAATACCCTTTGGCCTACGCCAGTTTTCCTGCCACCCACATTTACATGCAAATAATGAGGTATTAGTGTTTAGGCAATAGGTATTTATCCATGTTAAAAGAAAAGGAACCTGAAGAAACCAAATGCCAGAAGCATCTCTTGTTTTCAATCAGCATGGCAAGCTATTACTACACAAGTTGTACAAGACACCAAGCATGTAAGAATGGCCTTTACCGATACAAAAGAAACGGATACAGAGACAAAATTTTGCATTTTTCAATGAGCATGAACACTCAATAAAGATTAACGCAAACAAATTTGTTCCTACATAAGGAAGCAAACCTCTTTTTAACAACATATTCCAATTAATACCACATAAAAGCAGTCTTGGAGACATATGAAAACTAAATAAATATATAACATACAATTACCCTGATTTCGGTTTCAAATTTTAAGTTTTAAATCACGTAATCATCAAAACTTAAAGAAACAAGACTAAAAAAACTGAACACTGACTAAAAAATACTGATAAAACCAAAGTCAACATAATATACCAGCAGACTTAACAGGTTTAAATGAATGGATCACATCATAAACATTGACATGTGGGGGTCAATTACAGTGTATCCAACAGATCGTATAAATGCATCATGGAATTGAAACAGAGTGGTTGTGAGGCAGTTCCCAAGATGTGCAACCAGCAGGAAGGCAGACAGTGTCAACAAACATTAAGATGTTCTATCTTTCTCCGCAAGAATTCATATACATTTCAACTAATGTATGAATAGGACATGACGATTTGAAGGGTCAGACAAAATCCAGAAACTAAATTTATGTTACATAAATTTTTTATTCCAAATATTGCCAATGTCAAAAATATGTATAAAGATTCAGGGATATAAAATATTTAATCAACACAAGCTTCTTAGTTACCAAGTCATTACTTAGGAACAAGCTTGGCAACTAGATTCCAGCTGCCTTAATTACAACAGTTTAACAACCATTGCAACTCTAAATCATGCCACAAAAAAAGAAAGAGGATAACAAAATACCAAATGTTACTTCCGCAGCTAGGCATGGCAGCATTAAATCAAGATAAAATTATTCCACAACTCGTTGAATTACATTTAGAGAAAGAAAAGAGGGGGGGAGTAAAAGTATGAGGTCATGACATTACAAAAAAATTAAAATAAAACTCATATAGTTATTCATGAGAAAACAATCTTAATCTTTGTTACATGGACTCAAACAATCTTGATCTTTGTTACATACAATCAATCTTAATCTTTGTTACATGGACACTCCTGTCAACATGACCCGACATGAGTGTGGGTATGGGATATGTGTCCGACATGAGTGCCCAAATTGGCCACCTGTTTCCTCTAATTTTGATTGAAAAAAATAAAATAAAAGCAGCTCCAATTTGACAGCAAAGAAAGAAAGGTTGTCTATTTCTGAAACGATGGGAGGAGGAGGAATTGGCACTGGAGCTGCCTTTTCTCTTAATTTTTGACAATATATCATCTAATTTCAATTACCATTGAGTGTGTCTTTAAAGGATAATAGCATCTAATGTTACACTTTTTTTCTTAGTTGGTACTCACACACACATGCCTCCACCGAGGCACGAGCCCCTAACCTCCCTCTGAGAGGTAGGAGCCTGGTACCGCTGGACCACTGCCCGTTGGTATCCTATGTTACACTTTTATGTAGGATATTATGTTTTTTTTTTTAGAAGTATGTAGGATATTATGTTTTTAAGTGTGCAAGATATGCCCTTGTACATGTATCCTAAGATTCAAGATGATGTTACACTTAAAACACATAACCACACCAATAAGTGTATCCAAGTTCAACTAACATAAATTTTAATAAAAAATGAACAAAACAAATAACTACATTCCAATCTAACTTCATCATCAACCTAAAGAACTACACATATGCACTTAAACATTATCACGATGCAAAATATACTTCGATTACAATATACTAACTCCAAACTTTTCACTCCAAAAGTTCCAAAGGTAACTATGATAACATGTTCTAAAAAATGTCCCAATATCTTCCATCGAAAGAATAGCTACTGACAGTAACAATGATATTATTCAAATTGAAAGACGCACTCTAGCTACAACAGATAGATTGAATGGAGTTTGTAGTTCCATATTTGGTTCAAAAATACCACCCTAGCAAAACAAGCCATACTCAAATGTCACAAATCTCATGGACCGACTTCAATTGAACGAAGACTTAAAAATGCAATACTCAGTTTGGCACAAAATGCCAACAACCCAAATAGAAACCAATGATTAATCAAACCTAGGAGATGTGCCACAAAATGAGAAGGCATGACTAAACTTCAAACAATTCAATGGTTATCACACAAAGAAATGTTTAAAATTTAACCAACTATAGGGAATTTATCACACAAAATTTCCCACAATAATAAGGGGCAACATGCTACCCTCCTCATATGTGAATATATTTATATTATTATGCACTAATTACAGTGTTTGTATCCACCATGTTACAAGAACAACGGTACCTCTGCAATTTCCACACTAGCAGGAAGATGTTGTGGAGTTCATTTAAACATTCAGGAAAGTGGCCTACTATTACCAACAAAAATAATACTTAACCAGATGTAAAATTTCAGATTAAAGCTGGTTCAAATGGAGAAAGCAAAATATACCTTCACAGAAATCTTCCAGTCACTTTGGGTCCTCTTGAATTTTTTGCCACGCTTCTTCACTATTTTCTTGGTGAGCAAAGGAACGGCCATGGTTTCTATCAAATAGACACCAAAATGGAACATGATTGAGCATTTAGAAACAATAAGGAAAAGAAAAAAGTAGAGAAAATTAAATTAAAAAAAATAAAAGGAAAAAGAAGGTAAAGAAAAAGAACATTTTATAGACACTACATCACAGCAAACATGGCCACCTTCATGAAACCCATATCTGTAAACTAAGAGGGAGCCATGTCCAAGTTGGATATCAACACTTCATGCACACTCCCGGAAACATGTATAATACATGTCAGATGGGTCCATAATTCAAAATAGAATTCCATATGACCATCAAAGGATGTTGAAAAAGACTCTCCAAAACAATAAGGAAAATATAAAAAAAAGTAGAGAAAATTAAATAAAAAAATATAAAAAATGTAAAGAAAAAGACAGCATTTTACAGACACTACGTCACAGCAAACATGACCACCTTCCTTGTGAAACCCATATCTGTAAACTAAGAAGGAGCCATGTCCAAGTTGGACATCAAAAGTTCATTTACACTCCCGGAAACATGTATGATACATGTCAGATGGGTCCATAATTCAAAATAGAATTCCATATGACCATCAGAGGATGTTGAAAAAGACTCTCCAAGTATCCAAGATAGTATAATAGTAAAGAAAAATTAAACTACGGATTCACTTTGATAAATAAATGGATTTAAAATCAAGGGATTTGAGTTTACATAAAAGGTTAGCTATTTAACTTGGATTCCAAAGTTCAAGGTGATGTTAGATTAAAGGTATAGGGTAAATATTTTATTACAATCGTTGCGCAATTTTAATCCTTGTTGACATGGATTTCAAATAACTTCTATCACCTCTTTGTTATCTGAAATCCACACATATAATCCTCTCCAATCCATTTATTTGAAATCCTCTAAAACCCATCATGCTATATTTCTTACACGCTTAAATTTATATCCATTCTTTTGAAATCCGTCAATCAAAATGAAACCTAAAGGTTTATAAAATTTCATTAAAAAGCTTAATGAGATCCTTATTCAGTACAAGTAGGAAGTTTTAATGAAAAAGTTAAAAAGTGTGCATGCAGGAGAGGGCTAATCAGAATTGTGTCTATGTACATATACGTATTTACAGACATGCGCATGCACATATATGTAAGAGATTACTATGTCTTTGTCTAGTTGATCGACATGGTTCACAAGCTACAGCATTCATGTTACAGTCATAGGATATTAAATCGACTTATCATAATGTAAAGTTTGTCACATATACTTATTTCTAAATATAAAATAATAGTACTTTATTGTTGTGTCCGCGGCGTGTCATGCTTGTGTCCCTAGTGGCCTAGTCGATGTCCATGCTTCACATTAAACTCTAAATGATTGGAGAGGACATATTTCTATAAGCATCCAAACCGTTCAATCTAGAGTTTAGTCCAACAATTTCTCACATAAATAGCATGCACCTTAAAACTGCAAATTAAGTAATAAGATCCTTTCTTCTTTCCGAAATTTTTCACAACCCAACTATCCAGGAGTTCTCACAGTCTAATAACCATTTTACCTCATCACCTTCTTTTATAAAGGAGATGTTCCAAGATTTTAAGCCATTTTCCCAACTGCTTGGGGTAGGATAAATGAATCATATATTTCCATTCCGACAACCAAGAAAAAAAAGTGTCCAATTCATATACTACTAAAGATTTTAACCAGTACCATGTTTCCCAAACATTTGATGTAATATTCTTTCTACCCAATTAACAAATTAAGTTCTGCAAAAGGTGATCATGGAGGGGGGAAAATTAAGTTTTCGAGATAAGGGATTTTCCCACTTTATTCAAGCTAGACAAAGTGACGTAAATAACTTTCTCTAAGCTTCAAGAACAACATTTATCAAGATAAATAAAGGATTGATATTTTACAGAAAAAAGTTTTACAAAAATCATCTTACCGAGATGCAAACATATCACCATAAATTCCATTTCAGTCATCCAATATTTCATAAAACTAAGATTCCAACAAGTAAAAATAATAAAAACACGAAATTAAATTATAAGAATAATTATCATTTGACAGGTTCAAATTTGAACCTAGTTATCAACACATCAATTAAGTTTAAGAGTAGTTTTGAAATCAACCGAACAGAAACGTATCAGAAATTGCGAAGCAGAGCTCAAATTCGAATACCACAAATCAGATATTGATTGTATAACGTGTTTAGATAGAGAGAGAGAGAGAGAGAGAGAGAATAGTTCTCATACCTGCTGGCTACGCTGAGTTATGCCTCTCTGTGTAAAAAAACCCCGAAGAGAACGTAAGTTTACTAGGGTTTCAAGCTTTATACACGTTACAAGAATTCTACCGCAGTCGACGGCCACGATCACTTCACAGAGTAGTGTGGGAAGCGATCTGGCCGTCCAAAGCGGTAAAGACACTCGTAGCAGAGGATCCACTCGCGCTTTTGTGCACCCCTACGGAAAATTTTAAAATATATATATATATATTATAGTATAAATATTGACATATCGTATGCTATATTTGATTAAGGTCACTAACGAGAAATTATTTGGTATCTTCGGAATAGTAGTTTATTAAATACCTCAATCAATCACAACATTTCATTTTTTTATTATCAAGATAAACGGGAGATTGTGATTAATCGGAGGTATTTAACAACTACTTGGGGGTAGTGTATAACTCTGTTACTAAGGAGACATCAGTGAACACCACGGAACATCTCTAATGGTTGTCCATATATATTTTTTTGTATTAATTTAATATGTCATAGTATATTTACATCAAAAATTTGAACTACTCATTTTTAGCTCAAGCCATTATTTTATACATCTTATCTACCAATAACAACAAATCATATGTCATTTTTAAGACTCCACGTAACTTTTACAAATCTACTTGCTTCACATTACTTTTTTAGGATTAACTTCACGCCCCAATCCCCTCACTTTCACTTTTCCTTCCCGACAATAACATACCCTTGCCGCCAATGATTCACTCTGCCTGTAAGTTTTTTATGTTGATAAATAAGTACTATTTATATATATATATAATAGTGGATTGATGCTATTTAAATATTATACAAAAAATTAAAATATAAGTATAAATGAATACAATAATATAAATAAAACTATATATATAAAGAATCTGTTAATAGGGTGACGCTATAATTTAATTCTATATCCTTAAAAGACAAATTTGCTCTGTTATGGTGCTGACGGACTCTGTAGCGTCTGTCTCCTATGATACAACGATCTTTCATTCCTCGGTGGCAGCACTTCAAATTGGAGAAATGAGCGAACCAACTCAATGTAGTATTATCTCTATGGACCAGACTCAAACTCACACACTAGAACTACAACTATAAGTATGCTAAGAAGAAAGGCAAAAAGAATGAGAGAATTTTATAAATATGTAAAGAAAGATTTTGAATTGGTATATTACAAATGAACCAAAAGGGGGTATTTATAGGCATGTAGGTGCCTTTTCACTTCAGTCCGAACCATCACTAAAACGCCTGTTCATATTGGGGTGCACTGGTTCATACAAGACGCGTCCTATTTGAATGGGTATGGTGCACTGGTTCGCATCAAAATTTTGTCTGATTATAAATCTGCTTAGTAGGTGTAGTCTCTAATCTCGATTCAGCTGGTTTTCTTCTTAATGTAAGGTGATAATTTGATAATAGTTTTATTTAGAGTTATATCCCGAATTTAGGGCGAGTTGATGAAAGGAAAATACAGAAAAAAAAATTGTTAATTCACCATCAAAATCTCATCCCATCATATTCTTATTTGTGAACATATGTATAGCATGTCCTTGTAGCGTGATGTTCTTATTTGTCTTTTTACATCTAATTGTGGCAATCATTCATTTCAATTGATCAGATGTGTGTATTTGTTGTATTGGACACGATTAGTTATCAAATCATGACTGAGAATAAGACTATTATGGATGTCCTTTGCAATACTCTGGTTTATCTAAACATAAATGCATTATGATTTCCATTGGTCATAATATTTTTTATATAATTATTTTGGAGTTCCTTAGAACATGTTAAAGTGAATTTGCTTTTACCTTTTCTTAATTAGTGAATTTATTCTACATTATTCTCTTTTGTGTAGATTAAAATGGATGATGTAATTCAAGATTTGGATGAAAATGTTTTGCAACATAAAAATCAAGATTACACTTGCCCTAATTTTGTTGAGGATGATGTGGAGGTTGTTCAAACAAATGATATTATTCCTTGTGATGAAAAAAAGGATTTTGTTTCATATGTTAGGTTGGAATTTAAATCCATAGATGAGGTATTTGAATTTTATAATGGATATGCTTATAATAAGGGATTTAGTGTCCGAAAAAGTTCTTCTCAAACATCTAAGAATACGGGAGATGTAATTGGCCATCGATTTTGTTGTTCACTTCAAGGTTTTAGAAAACTAAGATTCAAGGTAAATGAAGGGGATAAAATGCAATTTGCTAAAACAAGAATGGGTTGCAAAGCAAATATATCATTTATTAAAAGAGAAGATAAATGGGTTGTCTCTAAAATCGTTGAAGAACATAATCATTCTCTTGTAACTCCAAGTAAAAAACATATGTCGACATCACATAGAAAGGTAAAAAAAAAGTCATAGTCAAATGTTATCAAATATGCGTGAATCTGGCGTAAAGAAAAATTTGATGATGAGTTTTTTTTGGCACTTGAAGCTGGCGGGTATCGTAATATTGGTTTTACATCAAAAGATGCAAGAAAGTTTTTGAGTTTTAAAAGAAGAATAGAAATTAAAAATGGAGATGTGCAAGTTGTTCTTAATTTTCTTGAAATTCAACAAACCATTAATCGGTCATTCTATTATTCAATTCAAGTTGATTCAGTTGGTAGGATGACAAATTTTTTTGGAGCATATTCTAGATCAAGAATGGACTATCACTATTTTGGGGATGTTGTTTGTTTTGACCCAACATATGAGACGAATAAGTATGGTATGCCATTTGTCCCTATTGTAGGGGTAAATAATTATTATCAAATAGTGTTGTTTGGTAGTGCACTTCTTTTTTATGAAACGGATGAATATTTCTTTTGGGTAATTTCAAAATAGATAAAAATGATGCATGGAAAACAACCTAAAGTGATTCTTACTGACCAAGAGTCTGCAATTGCCGAGGCAATATCGCATGCATTACCAGGCATTCAACATCGATTTTGTCTTTGGCATATCATAAGAAATGTTACCAAAAAGTTGGGAAGTATATACAATGCACATAATGGATTTTAAAATGATTTCTATAATTGCCTATACGGATATGAATCCATAGAAGATTTCCAACTTAGTTGGGAAGCAATATTAAAAAAGTATAGCTTGAGAGATAATAAATGGTTGACAGGGTTATATGGGAAAAGGGAAAAATGGGCAGTTGTTTATACACGTGATGTTTTTGTGCAGCTATGCACACAACACAAAGCATAAATGCCTACTTTAATGGGTACTTGAAGAAAGATATGCCACTATATAAATTTGTAAAGCAATATGAAAGAGTTGTCATACATAAAAGGGAAATAGAAAATGATGAAGATTTTGGGACGCTTTATAATAAGCCTTTTTAAAGATTGGAATGAACATTGAAGAAAATGCTTTTGAAATTTATACAAGAGCAATCTTTAAAATGTTCTAAGAAGAGTTATTATTAGGTCTTAACTATAATCATGAAATGACTGGGAATATAGAAAAAACAAATTTTATTATGTGGAGAGGAAACCAAAAAGATGGGGGCAGTTTGTTACTATTTGTAGCTCTGCTACATATATTGATGTAAAATGTACATATCAACTTTTTGAATTTGCAAGATATTTATGCCGGCATATCGTAAAGGTGTTTATGGTCATGAATATTCAAAATATTCCATCTCAATACTTTTTAAAAAGGTTTACAAGAGATGGAGTCTGGCCCGGTGGTGGATGAGATAGGTGATAAGCGCCGAATATTGCATATTCAAGTGCCCTTAATTGCATTATTTAAGTCCATTTTTTGTTTAATTATGTAGATTACCTTCATATGCATGTTTTTGCATATTTTCAGGTTCATTGGCCAAAAAGAAGCAAGAAGGATGCTTTGTGGAGTTTTAAACATCAAAGGTCACAATGCTGAATTTCTGGCAGCAGTGGAACCTGGACTTTGCTCGCCATTTTGACCTTGTAAACTCAAGAACTGGACTTCCCTCATAACATGACATATTTAGAGCTCTGAATCAGCTTTCTAAATCTTCAAGCGGTTTGTCATTCGGAGTTCGGAGCAGAGAGTTATGATCTTCTTATCATAGGTGCTCAGAACTGCCTGGCAGCAATGAATTTTTGCCTTGCTCTTCAATTTCGACCAACCATCCTTGAGAATTGGATCTCCACCAAAACATGAAGTTTTTAGAGCTCTGAATTAGCTTTCCAAATCTTCAAACGGTTCATCATTTGGAGTTCAGAGCGCAAAGTTATGACCGTTTTACCAAAGTAGGTCCGGGCGGAGCAAACCAAGCATAAGGCATTCTGGCCAATTTTCGAATGCTCGAGGCCTTATTTCGAGTGCTCGAAATTAGGGCAGATTGCTTCACGAGATCAGCAGTGGAGTCAGGACTTTGCTCGCCATTTTGACCCTGAAATCTCGAGAACTGGACTTCCATCATAACATGAAAGATTTAGAGCTCTGAATTAGCTTTCTAAATCTTCAAACGGTTCATCATTCGAAGCTCGAAGCAGAGAGTTATGGCCTTGTTACCAGAGGTGCACAGAACTGCCTAGCAGCACTGAAGTACTGCCTTTCTCCCCATTTTCGACCAATCAGACTTGAGATTTGGGTCTTTATCAAAACATGAAGTTTTTAAAGCTCTGAATCAGCTCTCCAAATCTTTAAACGGTTCGTCATTCGGAGTTCGGAGCACAAAGTTATGGCCATTTCATCAAAGTAGGTCTGGGCGGAGCAAGTGAAGCATGGAGCTTTTTACACTAAATTCGAGTGCTCGAGGCCCTATTTTGAGCACTTGAAATTTGGGCAGTTTGCTCCACGAGACAGCCCACTTGTGCTCTGAAATTTCCAACTTTGGATTTCCCTATTAATGAGGTGGTTGGGGATGTTTTTTGGAGGAGAGAGAGGGTTTTGTTGGAGGACAAAAGGCAACCAAAGGCCACACATTTCATATCCTTGAATTTTTGCAAGATAGAGGAGAGAGAAGAGAGCAAAGAGGAGGAGTTCTTGAAGCTTCAAGGAGGAAGCTCGAAAATGGAGGGGAAAGCCTTGCTTCTTCCTTCATCTAGGGCCACCATGGGTAACTAAACCTTCTCTAGGGAGGTGATGAAGCTCCATTTTGTAAGCTTTGCTTTGTTTTGATTTATATTTGAGGGTTAATATATGTATGTAATCCTTCCATGAACTAGAGCTCTTCATTTGATGTAATGAATTTCAATACCTATACATAATCATCTTGAGTTAAATATCTTGTCTTAGATGGTTTTTCTCCTATGATTATATTGCTATATTTTCATAGTGACAATGGAATGGAGTTTATGGAAGTGTTGTTAATGGCATGATATTTAGGAGATTTGATAATCTATTGCTTAGGATCTCCCTTTGATAGATTATTCTTGGATTCTATGTCATGTGCTTCTACTATGTGATTAAGGGCTTGATAACTCTATGCTTAGTGAGTATGTCTAAGGTTACAACCTAGTTTAGGTAACCAAAACATGCAATGCTTTGATAGGTTATTCTTACCTATTGATTTCATAAATTTCTTGAAGGGAATGTAATAATTTGTATTGTTGCATCCTATGGTTATACATATATGTTATTCCCCTAAGTAAATCATATCCTAGCATGCTTATTGATGGATGTGGAGTCTCTTTCATAGTCTCTTCTCTATTGTTCTATTTCATTCTAAATTCCTTACAAATTAGTGTTTTATGCACTTTGAATTCCTAATTTAAGTGACAACAAACAAAACCTTTATGAACACCCCCTCATCATTCTAGAAAGATTCTAGACACTAAGGTTGCCGTAAGACTAGCACAGTCCCAGTGGTTCGACTTACCTGACCAATAGCCCTATTTTACAATGATTCGTGCTATTGCGAAGGTTGATGTATAGTTGATCAACCGATCAATAGGTGAACAAATGCAGGCTGATTGTCATGAACCAGTGACGCTTCGGTATAGCAATATTTGTCATGAGACCTCAAGCATTCTTGAAAAATGTGTAATGCATGAGGAAATATACAACTTGGCTATGAATGGTTTGCATAAGTTGTCAAATGAAATTGATTTTGCAAGAAAAGAACTACCAATAAAGCCTGCTGAAATGATCACAGTAAATGGTTGTGTAGTTTCTAATAATTTCGAGAATCAGAGTAAGTTATTTGATCCCTTGATTGTGAGGCATAAAGGGCGTCCAGGAAGAAGGAAATCATTTTTGGATTCAAGGCCAAAGAACAAAAGTAAGGCTACTAGTAAGTAAGATTGCTCTAAGTACAATCATTTACATGAATTTCATATTTTACTATTTTATTTAATCCTCCATGTAGGGAAAAAGAAGCATGGTTCAAGGTCAACAACTAATAGTGCACAATTTGCTCTGCCACATATAAGTGACTCATTTATACCTACCACGAGTCAGGTTGGTAAACATAATTTCTTTTCCTGCATGATACTTTTATTTTTTATTTTTATTTTTTTATTTCAGTGGGTAAAATCAGTATCACCATTTACTATTTATTTATTTATTATTATTTTTTTAAGTTCTTGTTACATTTAACTTACTGCGTATTTTATGACTCATAGGGAAATACACAATTTGGTTCATTGTTTCTCAACTCCAGTAATGTTGGTTTTGATCTTAATAAATTACATAAGGTAACTACATATCAAACTTTAGAGTGTTGCGTTTTTATTTAATTTGTTTAAACAATTTATTAAGATGCTCAAATATTTCTCGCCCCCGCTCTCTTGCAAGATTTTTGAAAATGATATTTGAATTCAAGTTACATGGATTCTTTATAATTTGAGTGATGTGGAGTTCAAATCCAGTTTTAGAAAATTCCAAGCAATGTTTTTTTTTTCCTTTAGCAGCTATTTTTTTCCCATCTTCTTCAAGGATCAACTACTGTAATTTTTTGTGAATTAATGTGAAAAAGGAGAAAAATATATGGTAATTTTTGCTTCAATAATGTTTGTGTTAGGTTGCTGGAGTTTTTATTTTTTTATTACTTTTAGTTGTTGTGTTACTTTAGCAGTTATTTTTTGCCCATCTTCTTCGAGGAGCAACTACTATAAAGTTTTTGAGAATTAATGTGAAAAAAGAGAAAAATACATGGTAATTTTTGCTTCATCACGACACAATTCCAGTAATGTTTGTGTTAGGTTGCTGGAGTTCCTATTTTTGTATTACTTTTAGTTAGTTGTTGTGTTCCTTTAGCAGCTATTTTTTCCTATCTTCTTCAAGGATCTATAAAATTTTGAGAATTAATGTGAAAAGGGGGGAAAAATATGGTAATTTTTGCTTCAACACTTGGTACAAATGATTAGCATTACATACTATTTTTTTACAATTACTATTGCATACTTACTTATTGAAAAATAGGGAAAAATTTAATACAAATGAGGAAATTGGACCATTGTGATTTTTGAGAGACTGACTAAAACAAATCACAACTGCAATTACACTAGTCCTGAATGCAATAAAGATAATTTTTACCTATGCAATAAGGAGGATAAAATATTGAATAAAGAGTAAATAGCCCACTAACAAACAAAGGCAAAACTTTCGAAAGAAAAATAAATAAAAAAGCAAAGGCAGTCAAAGAGAGACTAAGAGCCTCTGGTGTGCGGCTAAGCTTTAATCTATCTACTTTTTAAAATTTGATTGCCACATAAGCTTTATTTCAATAAAATGTGATGATATGGTACTCTATTTTTTGTTATCCAATATGGTTCATGGTGTGGAATTCAATTATCTCATTATCTATTTATTATTTTATTTAAAAATTAAATAAAAATTTTAATTTTTTTGTCTTTTTCCCGATGTTTATATTCCCAACGGCTATTTTTTATCACTTTTCTGTTTCTCTATCTTAGAGCATCTGGTGTGCGGCTCCAAGTAGACAAGATGTCTGAAAAGTAGAGAGAGGGAGGAATTATATGTGCAGAAGATGGAAAATGAATTTTGTGGGCCCCACTTGCTCCTATCTATCCTCTTGTCTATAGATAGAGAATCATATGTATATGTTCTATCCATTATTTATAATATTTTATGTGCTCCACTTCTCCTATTTGTCTCTTCACTTGGCATCAATATTTGTTTTGTCTCTTTGCACAACAGTTATACCATTTGCCTCAATGGCTCTTTTATTATTCACTCAAACGGCTATTTTATCTCAAACGAACTTTTTTATCATTCACTCAAACGGCTCTTTTATTTTTTTTATTTAAAAAACACTCTATAAGTACAAATTCATCTCTACTAATAATTCTCATCTTCAATAATTATCTCTCTCAATATTTCTTTGAACATTCATCTTCATGGATTCTCCACCTCCATTCTTTCGCCCCTATCTCAACTAATCTCATAATTCTGAATTACCACCGCAATCCAATTATAATTTGAATTCTTCAAATTATTTTCAATCCGAAAATCCATCTCAACCCCAATACTTTTATTTCTTATACCTACCACATCTCCAATTCCAACCATCTCAATTTCAACCATCTAAGTTTCAACCTTTTCAATCTCAACCTTCTCTGTTCCAACCTTCTCAATCACAACCATCTCAAACCCAACATAATTTAAGGTATTTGAAACAAAATTGGTCCATTGAAGAAGATGAAGCATTATGCAAAACCTGGGTTGACATTAGAGAAGATCCAATAACGGGGTCGGATCAACAGAAAATCAAGTATTGGCAATGAATCCATGAAAATTTTATTCAGCAACCACGGGGCACGACGTTCCAAAATGTAGTAAGTTTGCAAAATAGTTTCTCACACATTAAAAAACTGTTAACAAATTTTCTGGATATTACAAACAGACCCAACATCATACTCGTAGTGGCTTCAATGTTGAAGAAGCAGTAAGTTTTTTACTTTGTAAATTAATATATATATATATATATATATATATATATATATATTAATTGGCAATCTAACTAATTTCAATTATTGTTTATTTTTTATAGCTCAATGATGTAAGAAATGTATTTAATACGTCAAAAAATGAGTCATTTAAGTTGAATCACTATTGGAGTATTTTGAAGAATTCGTCAAAATGGAATTCCATTTTTAACAACAATGATAAAGGGAGAAACAAAATTGTAATGGAGATCGATATGAATGAGCCTGAAAATTCGCCAGAAACTATTCCACCTACTATATCAATAGTCCTAATCAATCCATCTACTCCGTCAACACCTGGAGTATCAACACCAGGTTCAGTAAATCTTGACGACGACAATTCGCCTACAATTAATGTTGAAAGTTCGCATGACATTGTACGACCCCTAGATGAAAAACATCTAAGAAGGGTCGTAAAAAAGATAAAGATGGGGTACAACATAACTTATTTCTAAAACAATTTAATTTTACAGATCAAAGTGAGTTGATGAATGTCTTGGCAGTTGAATCTCAAAAAATGAAATTGAAAGCTACATTCGATTTAGGCTTGGAGCAAGAACGTACAAAAAGAATGGACATTAAGGCGCAAAAATAATTGAAAAGGTTGGAATTTGAGCAGAGCAAATTGATTTCGAAAGAGAAATGATGTTTAAAAATCTAAATGATGCTACAACAGCAGCAACAAAAGCATGGATCACTGATCAACAAAATGAAATTTATGCACGTTTCAATAAAAGGGGCAATTTGTGAAGCTATGTAATGTAATTTTCTTTTTCTATCCATGGGAAGCTAATGTAATTTTTATTTATATATGTAATGGATATTTCTTTAAATTTTTTAACAAATATAATCGAAATAAATAATTTTTAAATTTTTTTTATTCATCAGCAATATGAAAATTATATTTTATTCGATTACAACAAATTTATGCATCTTCATCACCAAATTGATTCCACAAATGTTCCATAAGATTTCTCCTAAGATCAGCATTGTCTGATCTATTGCGAATCCTACTTAGGCGAGAGGAAATGTGTGTCGCCAACATTGATGGGTTTCAAATGTAATGTAGAAGGGAGATTGGGTCATCCATTGGAGGTGTCCATTGCAAAATGTGTTCGCCCTCGTCTTCAATGATCATATTGTGTAACATGATGCACGTTTTCATTATCTGGTTTAGATTTTCTGTATTCCAATAAATTACCGGTTGATGTGTTATAGCCCACCTAATCTACAACACGCCGAACACTCGTTCTACATCCTTCCTAACATCTTCTTGTTTGTTAGTAAATAATTTCTCTTTGACAGTTGTTGGGAGCGAGATGATCTGTATCAAAGTTGCCCACTTAGGATATATATCATCATATAAGTAAAACCCCATTGTACGCCGATGCCCATTCACCACGTAATTAACCGGAGGCATTGTACCATTAATCATGCTCTTGACAACTGGGGAATGATCGAGAGCATTCAAGCCATTGTGTGAACCAGTCATACCAAAAAAAGCACGCCAGATCCACAGATCTTTCAATGCAACGATCTTAAATATGAGGGTAGGTTCATGGCTTACTCCCGTATGCGTGCCATGCCACGCTGTAGGGCAGTTTTTCCATTCCCAATGCATATAATCTATTGAGCCAAGCATACCTGGAAATCCTCTCTCTTCCCCTTCTTGAAGTAGACATGCAATGTCGTCTACATTTGGTGAACGTTGGTATAACTCCGCATACACAACAATTATAGCATCACAAAACCTCTTCAAGCTTTCAATCACAATGCGCTCAAAAATCTTTATATACTCGTTACAAAGATCAGCTGAAATTCCATATGTGAGTATACAGATTGCAGCAGTCATCTTCTGTATAGGAGTGAACCGGGTTTCTAGATGAACCATTCGTCATATGCTGTAACATCGTTCAAAATGCGAAGAAACAACTCTTGTAACGTCCGAAACTTTTTACGAAATATGTTTGGTGGATAAATCAGATTTTCAGCAAAGTAATATCGGAATAGCCGTTGTGCTGCCTCATCTCGATCACGTTTAATATACTCTCTCTTACGAGGTTGAAAGAGTGCCCACACCCTATCAGGCGATAATAATCTCCTCACGTCATTCATCCTTTTTCGATGGATTTCAAAAATATCTTCCCCATCTGACCAATTCAATGGAGAAATAGACTCGGAGACGGGTATATCTCGTGATGATGAAGCCATTGTTTTTTTGTATAAGAAAGATGAAGACTTAAATAATAGAAAATGGACTTGAGAATGCAAAGCAATGAACTTGATAATTGAAAGAAAATAAAATGAGTGGTTTATATGAAATATAGCCATTGGAAATATAGCCGTTTGAAATATAGTCGTTGGGAATATAGCCGTTGGGAAAAAGACAAAAAAATAATTTAATTAAAATTTAATTTTTTATTTAACTTTTAAATTAAATTAATAAAATAATAAATATATATTGAGATAATTGAGTTCCACACCATGGAACATATTGGATAACAAAATATATAGTACAACATCATCACCTTTTATTAAAATAAAGCTTATGTCGCAATTTACTTTTAAAAAGTAGATAGATTAAAGCTTAGCCACACACCAGATGTTCTTAAAGGGACAAAAAGTGGTAAGAAGAGAGAGAAAAAACAATGCTCTTTTTTTTTTTTTTTTCCTTAGTTGTTAGTAGTGTCCTAAATCTCTAGAAAAAAAAAAACTCATCCTGTGGCTGAAATTGGGGTGCGCTTGAGTGCTATTGTGAGCACACTCGCAACAGCACTACTTTATTACAATTACAGGCATTAGTTATGGGAAAGTGACAATAGTGGTAAATTTTCAAAATAAACTTAGTAATAATACTTACACTTTTCATTATATAATGTGGGTGTACTAGGAAAGATTTAGACTATGTTTGGTACAATGTAAAAGAAAGTAAATTATAACATTAGTTACACGAAAAAAATATGAAAAAGGAAACGAAAAGATGGTGCAAATCACTTATCATGTTTGGTTGCCTAACGAAGAAAAATAAAAAAAATGATAATAATCATGTTTGGAGAAAGAAAGGGAAAAAAAAAACTATTTTAATAAATTTATCACCATTCCCTTTTACTATATATTTTGTCTTTTATAAAAATAAAAGCAAATTTGGTTTAACAAAGTTTCATTAAAAAATCTAACATTTTCTTTCATATATTTTTTCCTAATTCGTACTCACACATACCCCATCCAAGGAATTGTTAGCATTAAAAAAGAGTTAAACCTTAGACCTGATACTTCTTGAGACACCATAGATTTCCTTTCCTTTCATTTCCTCCCATTTTTTTGGAACGATAACAAAACCAACTCATTAAACTAAAGTTTTAAACCAAACACAAATTACACAACAATCATATTCCTCTATTTCATTTATTTTCTTTTCTTTCTAATTTTTTTCCAACTAAACTGGCTTTAGGATTTATTTGGATAAACATAGAGAAGAGAAAGAAATGATAGTATTAATTATGAAAAGAAAAGAAAAGATAACAATAAATTGTATTCACACATTTATATATATTATAAAGGAAAAGAAATGAAATGAAAGCATTCATGTTTATAAAAGATAAAAGAGAAAAGAAAAGAAAAGAAACTATTCCAAACAATTTACTATAAAACCCAAATGTTAAGGTGACCCAAACGTCTTTTAAATTTATTTTATTTAAATGTTAAGGTTATTTTTAATATTATGGAAGTATCACTTAAGCTGTTATAATTTTTCTCTAAATCTTTTTACTTTTGAAAGGATGATAAAGAGCTATTACTATCTCTTTTCATTAACAAACCAAACGAATATCACTATCTCTTATTTTCTTTTCTTTTCCTTCCAATTCTATCAATCCAAACAAAACATTAATCAAGTATATATAATATTAGTGTTGCAAAGTAATGATAGTAGAGTTGGACCTTCCCTTTTGCAATGGAGGTCTAGAGTCTCTAGACTGTCTAAAGCCTTGAAAATAAAAATAAAAAATAAAAAAAATTGTCTGTCTAAAGCCCATCCATCTAAATTTCATAGCTCCATTTGTGATTACACGAATCTTTGTCAGTCCATTGCATAAAGACCACAGCCCACTGCTCTTTAAACGTTTATTAGAATCTGGATTGTACTTTTGGGCTCAAACACACCATATCTCATTTGGGCCAACTGTTATTTATTTATTTTGTTATCTATTTTATTTATTTTTGACATTTCAACTTTTTTTTTTCCAGCTACATTTAACATAAACCTTGCAAAATCACATGCATTAAAATATTGGGTAAAGTGCAAAAAAATTCCCTTGAATTATGTTTAAATAACTCCCTTGAACTATATTTTGTACATAATACCTTATAAACTATCACATTCTGTTGCAAAATGTCTCAATACCTACACTATTTTTCATTAAATAACCATTATGTCCTTTCTTTTTGAATTACACTTAATCTATTTTTCTTATAGAAATAAGTTATGGAAAAAACTCATACTATATTGATGACATATTCTCCACTAGATTTACATAAAGTTATCTTTAATATTTAATATTAATTGTTTAAATAAAAATATTAAGTATAAACTTTTATAACAATTTAAGTAATTTCTTATTTTTTTCATGAATATATTGCATGAAAAATAAGGTATTTTTAATTTAAGTAATTTATTAAATTTTCATGAATATATTATATGAAAAAGAACGTGTTTTTTATGATAAAAATGTTTAAACTGGGTATAATAAGTTTTATTATAAATAGTAAAATTTAATTTTAAGTTAATCATATTACAAAATATAATTAAAATTTTTTTCATTTTTATGATAAATTGATAATATTAATAAAATTAAGGTAAATAGTATAATTCATATTTATATAAGAGAAAAAGATAATAAAAATAAATTAATAAGAAATGACAAATTTAATGAGAAAGGCAGGGTAAAATAATATTGTATGATGTGTTTGTCCTTAATTGCCACAAATCAATAGTTTAGGGGTAATTTTTAATACAAGGGGAATATTTGCAAAAGGGCAATAATTAAGGAGTTTCTTTTTTTTTTTCATTTAGTGCATGAAAGATGCCCCCACATTTTTGTAAGAGAGTCTGGATCCTCTACTGTAGCGTGCATTACACATTTAAATCAGGCTTTAATACATTTATTCTATATTTCAACAAGAAAAATAAATGTTAAAATGAGATTTAATCTCATTGAAACTATAAATAATGATATTAAAATGAGATTTGAACACACTTAAATCTTATTTTAAAACATTTATTTTACATTTCAATGCAGAGAATAATGCAGACAAAATTTGTTAAAATTTTAAAAAATATGTTAAAAATAAATTTGAAATGTGTTGGAAAATTTTACAGACACTTTGTGAGATTGATCTAGACTTGAAAATAGATGCTCCAAAGTGGGGTTGAAGCTTCCTCTGTCAACTTCATGGAAAAAAAATGAAAGCTTTGCATAGTGTATTCCTTTGCACCTAAGTAATAAATTTCTTTTTGTGTAAAAAAAAAAAAATGAAGTTTCTCAAACAACGATTACTTTTTTTAATGAAATTTAGTCTTAAAATCGAACTAAATGACTATTTTTATTCGAATGTGGAATTTGATTCCAATTTTCGAACTATATATCACACCTTTAGTTTTAAAACAAAAATCTAAATTCACTTAAAATTTTAAAACCACAATTTAAGGCACATGTCATGGACCATTTAAGTTGATAAAAAGTTGTACTACCATGAAATTTATCATTATTATTAGATTGAGAACGTTAGAATTATATGATTATTGCTCTGGGGACTTCACGTGTTTGACTTTAATTTAAAGAACAAATGGTGGTTATTGGTTAAGCCATGCTTTTTTGGCAAATATAAAATTACAAACATATATATATATATATAATATTTCAATCAAGTTGGTAGAAGACAGCTTAACCTAATTTTGAAAAATGCTGAGACAATTGTTCAATCGGTTATGGCATTAGTTGGTTTAATCAGTTCCATCACAGTTCTGTTTGTCAGCTTGTGAATGTCATGTCAAATATTTAATAAAATAATAAACTGAAAAAATAAAAAAAAATGAGATGATATTATTAATCACTTATCAATGTGTTTGATTGATTAATAAAGTAAAAGAAAGAAATAATACTAATCATGCATGAAAAAAAAAATAAGAGAGGAAAGTATTTTAATAAATTTGTCGTCATATCTTTTTTGATTCATAGACTTTGTGACAAATTTGTTATTAACAAAATTTCATTAAAAAAAAAAACTAGCATTTCCTTTCATTTTCTCAATTATTGGGAGGATTACAAAACCAACACAACAGATCATATGTGATAGATGGTTGTTGAACCAAAAAACAATCAGAAAAGAAACTAGAATTTGAAAAGAACAATTAAAGTTGTTGAGGAGTTGGAATGATTTTTGTGTTGTCCACAACAGATCATACCGTTGTAACTTTATGAAACAGTCATATTTTTAGGTATGAATGGTTAGGTATAGAATGTATGAATTAAAAATGATAGCTTTTTAGACAAATCATCATATTTTTATATGCTTCCTCCATGTCTAATAAAATTCACTTCACATGCTTGTGTCAAAAACATAAAACTCATTGCATTTGACAAAAATAAAGTTGTGTGGGTCAATGGTCATGATCACTCCTCTTATTAAAAGACACACAAGTTGAATTGGTGTCACTTTAGCTTCCTCACTTTTTTCATGGATTCACCTAATACATACGTAGTAATTTTTTTTAGCAGTGTTGTAAGTAAAATCTTTATTATCCTAGAAATATAGCGACGTTAACAAAGATTCGAGGGGTAATTCTTTAAGGTCTCGCTTTTGAACGGGATTTCTGACTTGAATAGTGCGTGTGTTGTGGGACCTATACATGTGCTTTAAAAAAAATATAGTGAAACCTTTATTTTATTTTATTATTATGTATATCTGCATTATACCCCTGCCTTGGGTTTCACCTGTACTTGCAATTTTAATTCAAAACAAATTAATTTTGTACTTGGGCCAACAACTTTGTAATGTCAAGTCCCCAAGTTTGTTTGTCAGATTTTTTTTTTTGATTTCACAACATATGCAAAATGGTGAATTTCTAAACAAAAATACTAAACTAAAATAACTTTTGAGGATAAATTATTGATAATACTCAGAGAAAGACTCTCGGTGATACCACACCGAGTGCCATCAACTAATTATATCTTATCACATAAGAAAAAAATACATTTAGGCCGTGTTTGACGGCATGAAATTGAAACTTTGAAATTAGAATTGGAATTAATGAAATCAGAGAAAATTTTGATTCAATTTTTTGAATTACTTTTCTCCAATTCTAATTCTTATTCCAAAAATCTAATTCCACGTTTGCCAAACATAGCCTTACTTTAGTGAATCATATCACTACACATCAGCATTTAATTGGTGATATCATGTTATCAATATACCAGGTTTATTAAAATATCTCTAACGGTAAAGACAAGTTATTGTTTTCTATTATCAAGAAAAACAACTACTACTTTTGATTTTTAGTTGTTAATTCATAAAAAATAGCTACCAAAGAGTAAAAAAAAAAAAAATTAAAATATTATACAAAGCAATATTATTTAACAAACTTGATTATGTTGGCCTTTATGCCCTTTTAGTTTGAAAATTTCAGGTGTGTCCCCTTGTTGAGGGGACTAGCTAACAACTGTCCTTTTTAAAGGGAAACATCACCTTCCATGTAACAAGGGAAGGATGAAGACCATCATGTGAGCAATCCTATAAACAAAAGCTATGAATAGCAACAAAATTGAAAGAAATGGGTTGGGACACCCCTATCTCATGGACTCTAGACAACGTGAAAGTGACTTTATAATGGAATGTTAGGTGGATTAGTTTACCCTAATCCGAATTTAGTGGTACTTGTACCCATGTGAGTCCAATGTGAAATTAGTTGAATCAAAGTTGGTGGACTAACATTTCATAACTGTGGGATTAGCTAGGTGAGAAAGTTTCCCGTTGACATTTTTATGTAAAATTAGGATGCAGTGTAGTCGAGTTTGATTAAATGTACCAATCTTGTGTTTGGGTATAAATGGGTGAGTATGAAGTATTACCCAATAACTTAAATATTTAGATAAATGGACAAGTGTCCATCCATTACAGTTGGTATCAGAGTCAAACCGAATCTTTAATCCGGTGTCACGCCAAGCGCCCGACCTGAAAAGTGTCCGGGTTTGTAACCCGTGTAGGCCGAGTGGCCCGAGTCGCAATGAGGGTATTGCGAGTTTGGGTGGGAGAGAATGTAACAAGGGTCATTTGTTGCATATCGAATACAAATATAAAAGTGATTAGGTATCAACGGATTTGTTCCATATCGGATACAAATATAAAAGTGATTAGGTATCAACGGGTAGGTATTTGAAAATACCGTTTTGATGTAGGCCCAGGAAAAAAGAAAGAAAAATAATAATAAGGGTTTCCATTATGCATTTTTCATTTTATATGAAGCAAAAGTAATATTCTGGTTGTGATATGATTTATTTCAAAGGAAAAAAAAAATCATGTTTTTGCCACTCGTTTCTGGTTTTTTATCAATTCGGCAACAAAAATACCAAAGAAAAGAATACAACTGAAGAACTGATTGATTTCTATTATAGATACTAAAGGGATATCCAAAGTGTAACACAAGCAATTATACAGATGATGAACAAAACAGAAGTAAAACAAGTCCACTGAATGGATATAACATTGTGGAATCTCGAACAGCCTATGGAAAGGGGATGATGATGATACAGAATCGGATTCTGACGTGCAGAGACTCGACGCCAATCACAGTTGATCACGGCGCAAGGGGCTGTTGCCTGCCCTGTCCATTGGTGAATCCATCATAGGGCTTGGTGGACTTGCTGGACTTCCTCCTCAAAACTACAATCCAGGTAATTGCTTCCAACAACAGAGCAATCCCACCCAACACAGAGATCACAACAATGTAAGCTGATTTCCACTTCTGTGCAGGATGCAACATCTCTAGCCCTTTGAACACATTGATGATGCCAAGGACTAGGATGGCGTATCCGACGCCATGGTGGTATATATTCCAGTAAAATCGGAGCTTGTGATCCTTCTTCGGTCTCAGTAACAAAGCAAAAACCTAGAAGATGACAAGCAACACAGAGAAAGACCATCAGGGACAAAAATTCAAAAACCAGTGTCAAATTAGGCAACATTGCCTACAAATACAATTTCAGGTAGCTGAGATGAACCATAATGCCCTAAAACATTCATTCTGGCCCTATGACATAATTTGCATGAGAAAACTTTGTTGAGCTATGACAGAAGCACCAAGAACATGAATGACCAGGTCTCCACAAAAGGACTTAAATTCTAAAATACGTCATAATTTTATGCCAATTTGATTCATTTTTGAAACATTTCAAGGATTCAACATAAGCTCTAAAATTCTAAAATATCCAAATTTCTAATATTTGGATTTCATTATATTCACAAGATTCAATGAGGTACAATGCATACACAGAAAATAAAAGGACCAAGAGATTAAGAGAAAAAATGGCAGAAAACTTTACTTGAATGGTTGCGAGAGAGAAGAGTGCAATCCCGATATTTCGATGACCGGTGTACTGGACCCCCTTGGATTCACTTCCGAGCTTAAGTCCAGTTCCCCAGCCAGCAACCCCAATAACATAGCCAGAAAATTGGCAGAAAACATGAAGATAAAACCATAGTGGATCTGCAGACTGGAAAGTTCTCAAATACCTCGCGATTATTATTCCCACCGGAAACATAATTCCCCAACTCACAGCATTCAATATTCCATGAATCTGACAACAAAATTAGAAAAACAAAAAATAAATAGAGGGGATAATTAGCAAACAAAGAAAAAGAAAAAACGAAAAACAATTACAAGCATATGTTCACTTTTATAGTTTGATGATGAAACAGTACAACTAATCAATTCCCAATTCAACAACCAGTTTGATGAAAATCCACTGGTTAATGATGATTATATGGATCAGTCTACAATTAGAAAACCACAGTATATATCATAATTCCTCTCAATAACTGCAAAAGTAACAAGTCTATCTGTTTTTAATCCTACTTTAAAAAATAATATAATCCCTGAAATAAACTCTGAATTCTGAAATCAAAACAATACCCAAAGAAGAAAAAGAGATAATGATTCCAGATAGACATTTTCTGTTCATATTATACACCAAAAACCAACAACTACAGTTTCATATATGCATATATTTATATATATATATATATATATATATATATATATATATATAGTGAAAGATAAATGCATTTTATTTATGATCAATCAGGAACTATTCAAAAATTCAGCTTTAAGGCCTCTAAATCTATTATAAAACCCATCCAAGTCTGAAAAAAAAAAAAAGCCACAGAGAAAGAACAAACAGGGCTTAATGAAAATCGCAAGAAAAATAAAATAAAATCAAAATAATGATAGAATTGTGTATAAGAATCGTACATTTTTCTTCTTCATCCTTGAGTCACCTCCGGTAGCACTATTACTCTGTCCTTTCAACAAATCTAGGGTTCCTTTGGAGTTCAGATTCGCGGGCTGAAACTCATGCCTGTCCGGAAAACCAGCCGTAACAGAACCCCCAACTTGCCAAACCTGGCTTAACGTCGTCGCCGCCGCGTCCGGCAGCGCCACCGTAGCGAATATCCTCATCAGCCCGTCCGAGTAATCGGCGCTCATCTCCATCACGTCGAACGAAAGCTTCGACTCCACAATCGACTTGTACGAGCTCACATTGAAGGTCTTCACCGTCATTGATCCGTTCGACTGCTTGAGCGCTATCAGAGCCTGCGCGCCAACCATTCCGGCGCCGGTAGGGTTTATGGCCCAGGCGATCCAGCCGTCTGGCTTCGCAGGAGGCGCGACGAAGGCGACGGAGAGAGACTTGGCGGCAGAGTCGTGGGTCCAGTGGAGATAGGAGCTGAGTTGGGGCAAGTCGTTGCAGTGCTCGTAGAGCTTGTTGTTCGTGAATTTCTGCGAGGAACAGGTGAGTGAATGAGAAGGTGTGGTTAGAAAAATCAAGAGAGAAAACCCTAGAATTAGAGCAGAGAAGCGAAGAGACGCCATTGAAGAGTCAGTTCAGAGCTTTCCAAAGGAATATAACGGCTAAATTTGGCGAAACAAGGATATATAAAGAGAAATGAAAGATTAAATTATAGTACGGAGTATTTATTTACGGAGTATTTATTTTTCGTAAGTAAATTATACGGAGTAGTAAAACTTCCATTTTAATTAAGTTAAATTGTATAGATTTCCTCTTTATATGAAAAAATTACATTGATTCTTCTAATCTGTCCTTATATATAATATACGAAGTAGAAGAAAAATATGTTATTAAATCAGAATATAATTTTCTTTTTATTTGATTATTTCAAAAAATTCAGACACTCACTTTTTAGGTCATAAAATAAAAGACACTGGACTATTTTTCTAGCAGTATTGCAAACAACATTTAGGCAAGCATGAGTATCTTGAATTCAGAATATTTTATTTATTTTTAATTAAATATGGCATGTATGCGTTTTAAATACACTTTCATGACACCAAAAAGTATGTAATTACTTGTATTTTCTTAAGAAAAAAAATTGCTCGCATTTTCTTTAAATGACACTTAATGTAATTTAAAATACATCATGGGTTAAGTAAAATATAGTAATATAACTTCGAGGATAGTCAAAGACTTTTACCTCACATCTTGGAGGTTGGAAATTCGAATTTCTTTGGAATCGCTTGTAGGAAATTTTTCTGATAATTATTGGGTGTATATGGGATGGAAAGGCCAAACACCACCATCGTTGATAAAAAAAAGTAATAATAATAAATTAATTAATTAATTAAAACAAAAATAACAAACATTTAACTATAAGTTTCAAATGAGTAATGACACACTAATTAAATGTATCAAATTTATTCAGTGTAGTCCGAGACAACGTAATAATTCTGTGTAAGGGTCTTTTGTTAGGGGAAATGGAAATTTTTTTAATTTTCTAACAAATTAGGGGAGGTGTGACTCGAACATAAGTACACTTGTTCAGAAAAAATGAAAAGACGAACACATAATCAATGATAGTGATGTGTTATTCGGATTGACAGACTGTGGAGGTTACGTGTTGAATTCTATTAAGAAAATATAGAAATTGTGTGAGAAATGCGTGTTACATGTTGAGAGTCTTGGGTCATTAAAATTAAATGTGATGCGGTTAATGGTATGGGCGTGAAGAAAAACTAAACATAACATGTCTAGTGGTATTTTTCTATGAATGTAAGTTCAAGTTTTTGTTCACGCAAATTGGTGAATGAGTTCTTTAGCAAGAGGAGAAGAAGAAAAAAACTTAAACAATCTATCATTTTGTTATATTTATGACATTTTATTATTTTAATGAATTTTTGTCAAACCTACACAAATTAAACTAATTAATTATCGGATTAAACATTCAAATTTATATAATTGACAAATTTCCATTGAAGGTAAAAAAATAAAAACAATATTAATGTCTAAGTCATTATAGGTTTAATTCTTATCACTATCAATGAAAAATATACCACCTTTGAATTTCAAGCAGTTAATTTCTTGGCAAATGGTGATGGTCCACATTTACTGTTCTCATTTTGCGGTAGTTGTGACTAGAACACCATTGGCAATAGTACAAAGTAAGGAATGCAAATAGCAACGGTGTTGCGAATCGCTCGACCATTGAGTTGCTCCCTGTTATTATTGGGAACTCGATTTTGAATCTTCGCAACTCTATCTTCTAATTTAACATTAGCAACGTTGTTGTAACAAAGATGCGACTCGCTTGAGACAACCCAAGGTCGTGACAATTGGGTTGTTAACGGATCCAGTGTGCCATTTGCAGTACCGCAAATTGTGAAGCCCAGCCCGCTTCCCAAGCCTGATTTGATTGCGGGCTGTCACAACATTAGTGGGGACGTACTGTAAGCCTATAATTGGAAATCTAATCCAACATAATTTTGGGCTTTAATCGAATGAATTTTGGCCTCATTAGATCATCTTAAATTGATCTGCACAAACTAAAAACAAACATGGGATAAAGGATCTCCTTGTTGGGTTTAAAGAATTTACATGGAGACCCCATTGATGACAACTTGTATGTACTGCAAAAGGATACTGTATCCAACATAACAAAATACATAAGAGGAAGAGATGTCTCACTGAATTTTAGATTTTTGCTTTTGATATCCTAATAACTATAATGGATTTCTTTAAATTACAAGTTGTAATTAGGGTAAGAGAATCATGTTGGTCCCAAACTCCCACCTCTATCTATAGAAGTATAAAACAAAAAAAAAAAATCTCCAATGAGTAGGAAAGAGAAATAAATACCTTATTGAGAATATAACCGGATGGGTTTTTGCTCTCGAAGCTTTCACACTCAAGATAGACTTTTTTGCCTGGAGTCACTTATATTTATACGATTTGAGTGTGTGTTTTTGGGCTGTGTTGCGTGATTTTAGGAGTGTGAGTTCGCTTGATGTTCATTCTAGGCCTTATTTTTGTATATGGTTTTCCGAATTTGTCATTTCCTGGGGCTCCTATCCCAACTTCTGAGCCTTAGTTTTGTGTTTAGCTTTTGGGCCTTGTCATTTCTTGAGAGTTTCTATCCCCAATCTTTGTTTATAACTAGTGTGGAGGGAAAATTTTCCCCTTCAATAAGAGCACGCCACATCACAGCATGGGGACCACATCCAATCCAGCATTATGGGCCAGTTGTTAACAATATTGTGGATCGCCAGCCAGTCAAGGCCCAATATTGAGGCCTGAATTAAATGATGGCCCAGAGAATCCGTAACCAAAGCCCAACCCAGTAAAGGCGTAGGAGTAGTGATGGGTATGTCCGCCCGTCTCCAAGTAAAGTTCCAGCCCATGTATGATGAAATCCAAAATTGAAAAAGGAATCAGTCGTTACCATAATCCTATTATGTAAACTTGTATTGTAGTGAAGCGCATATTATATAGTAAGAACTTGATGGACAAACAAAGTGAGTTCTAGCCCAATTCAACCTTTATAAAATCATTATAAATAGAGGCATGGACCTCTCAATAAAGAAGAAGCAATTTTCTGTTGAAATTACCTCTTATTTGTTATATTTTGAGTGTATTGTAAAGTTCTTTAACCTTTCTAAGTTAAACAAATTTTTGCACATGCACTTTGGCGCCGTATGTGGAAAATGACAAATGTTTCTCTTGAAGATTTATAGTTTGATACATGCGACATTGCTCCAGGATGGCAATAGGAGCAAACGCGATTCAACACCAATAGATGGAACTCATGCAAAAGATGAGTGAGGAATTCATGCAACAGTTTAAAGTCATGCGATGGGTAAACGAAGCCGGCATAACACAGTTTCATCTCCTCCAATAACAGAACAAGATGATCCAAGCAACAGTCGACCGGCTAGCCGTGCAACCGTTGTCGCCGCCTATAAATCAATAATCTCTCCCTTCGGGCATAATCCTACTGACCCTCTTCAGCAATCGGATCAACAAGGGCATCCCTCGAACCTTAAAGATCCATGAGCAATTCCTGAACAGCAAAATCCAAGGCAGGATGGAATTTTACCTCATGCAGAAGCCTCTATGTTAACAAGGCGACAATAGAATCAGAGTAGAGTTGTAAAGGATCAAGCCAAATCTAGTAGAAGTAACGTGTACGTACTCAAGGCCAACGACGTCGTGCCTCACAGAAAAGCTGGGAAAACTAAAGGATTAAAGGTCCAAACCCTAGAGGAGATGGAGAAAGAATTCGCAACATAAATGGTCAAAACTCCGTTCACTGATGAAATTGAGCATATGGAGACTCCAAAGAAGTTTATACTGCCTACCTTCAACTAGTTCGATGGAACCGGAGATCCAACTCATCACATTGGTCACTACACTTAAAAGATGGCCATGGATACACACAATAATCGCCTTATGTGCATAGCCTTCCCAATGAGTCTGACGGGATTTGCCCTCGAATGGTTCAAAAATAGGCCGCATAAGTCCATCTTGAATTTTGAGAAACTTTGCACTGTGTTCCTGGCCCAGTATTGTGGCAATAAAAAGCAGAAGAAGACTATCTCTAGCCTCTTCACCCTACGGCAAATGAAGGGGGTGAAATTACAAGCCTTCAATACCAGATTCAGCATGGATGCCTCGGAAATCCCTAATTGCCATCAAACAATAGCCGTGGAAGCCTTCAAAATTTCTATGTTCTAGAACACCAAGTTCTATACTTATTTAATTAAAAACACTTCGCTAAATATGCTTACCCTCAATGCCCGAGCGTAGAGTTTCATAAGACTCGAGGAGAACGAGGCAAGCCGAAGCCAACACTCTACCCTGATTTCGGTCGAAAGTAAATCAAAGGAGAAAAGCTTTGTTACCAAAAACTTGAAAACTCTTTAGCCTCAGTCTTTTTGACAACCGAGAATAGACAGATGACCAAGGATAAGGTGACCCCCCTGAAGATGAATTTAGCTCGGTTCTTCTAGGAAAACAAAGTCAAATTCCTGGTTTTACCTCCAATTAAGCAACCCCTTGAGTAGAAGGACAAGAGTAATCATTGTGTTTTTCATAGAGATTATGGTCATGTAATTAATGATTGTAGGACTCTTCGACGACAAGCCGAATCCATGATTACCAAAGGAGACCTAGCCGACTATATCCAACCCAATGAGTAGTCGAAGCCGAAGGAGACAAGTTCGAACAATAGAAAGCCAACAACCGAGGTTAGTCCTATACGAGTGATTCATGCCATACATATCAAACCTAAAGAGGAAGATGAGACAGGAGAAACGTACAAGTCAAGGCTCAGGCATGTCCATAAGTTAAGGAAGATGTTTTCAGTGAACACTATCAGCTCGGAAAACATTAGGATTGGGTTCGAAGAAGAGGACTTGGGGAGGGTACAGATCTACCATGAAGATCCATTAGTGATCAGCCTAATGGTAGAAAATTGCTAAATCAAAAGAATGCTTGTAGACTTTGGAAGCAACGCTAATATTATCATAAAGTGAACTTTCGAATAGCTCGAGGTTAACGCCACATAACTGAGACCCACCTCAATTTCATTAGTTGGGTTTGATAATACAAAAGTAGACCCAATAGGGTCCTTGACCTATCAGTAACCACTGCAAAGAAAACTCTGAAAGAGTACTTCGTGATAATAGATATTAACCCGTCTTATAACCTGATCATCAGACAGGGTTGGATCCACAGGACGAAATTAGTCCTCTCTACTCTTCACCAAGTCATGAGATGTTTGATTCCCGATGGAAAGGAAATTTATAGACCTCTAGGGGGATCAAGTCACAACAAAAGAATTTTATACGGTCACCTTGAAATAAATCTATAAAGGAAAGACACCAGCAACGACACTAGATGGTAACCCCAAATAGTAATTACAGGGCCCTATGCCCAGGTATTTGAGGTAAGAGGATGATGAGCTCAATTTAACAGAGGAATCCCTTATTTTAATAGAATTCAGCTCCGAAGATTCGACGAAGATCACTCAAATAGGCTCCACACAGACCCAGGAAGAAAAGGAAAAGATTATTCAAGTGATATGAAAGAATGCAGACGTGTTCACATGGAGCCATTTGGATATTCCAGTTATACATCCCCTCATAGCTTGTCATAGTTTAAATGTAGACTCTTCCTTTTAGGTAATTAAGAAAAGGTAAAGAAGATTCGCACCAGAAAGAAATCGCACTATAGCCGAAGAGGTGGCCAGACTGCTACCTTGTCGATGCCACCACATGCTATAAAAAGCTAACTTTCCTCGAATCATACTCTAGATACAATCAGATCCCAATGAATCCAAAAAATGGGAGAAAACTTCATTCATAATTGAGAAAGACACATACTGTTACAAAGTTATGCCTTTCAGATTGAAGAATGTTAAAGCCATATACCAGAAGCTGATCAATAAAATGTTCGAAGGAATGCTCAGAAATATAGAAGAATCATATATAAATGACATGGTAGTCAAGAGTTTGAAGAAGGAGGATCATCCGAGACATCTGCAGGAAGTCTTTGACACATTAATGTAGTACAATATAAGGCTCAATCTAACTAAATGCTCATTCGGAGTATCATCTGGGCAGTTCCTCAGTCACATAGTGAATAAAAGAGGAATCAAAGCAAGCCCAATGCAGGCTTAGGCCTTGATCCGTAACCAGTAACCCAAAGGACGTGTAGGTATTCACTGGGAGGACAATCACCCTCATGAGGTTTATTTTTCGACTTTTCGATAAGTGTAACCCTTTTTCGATGCTATTCAATCAAATATAAAAGATGTTTGGGGCCTAAACTAGTAAGAATCCCTAGCAAAGCTCAAGGATTATATGAGTAATCTACCGATCCTGTCCGCTCCCAGGAAGAATGAGCCTCTGTACCTATATTTAGATGTTTTCAGAATCGCCACAAATGCAGCTTTAATAAGGGAAGAGGGGGGAAACAATATTCGATCTTCTATGTAACAAGACTGTGGCTGATGCAGAGACAAGGTACTTAAATCTAGAAAAGTTTGTCCTGGCTCTGATCCATGCCAAGAGAAAGTTGAGACGTTATTTCAAGTCTCACAAGGTAATCGTGCCAACTACTAATCCCATAAGGGCTATCTTATTGCAAAGCTAAATTTATTAGGGAGAGTCACAAAATGGATAATAGAGTTAAGTTCTTTTGACATCACTTATGAGTCGAGAATGACATAGAAATACCAAACAGTCATTGACTTCCTCCTAGAGTATGAAGCTGAGGACAAAAAATCGACATTGAGGGAGCCCGAAGAGGAGCTGTATGTTGACAGGTCCTCAAATCAAAAGGGGGGCAGGAGTCGGGGTTGAGATCCGTACACTCGAAGGATTTAGGATCCAACAATCGATTCGGCTAAATTTTTCTTCAACTAATAATGAAGCCGAGTACGAGGCATTGCTTACCGATCTCCTATTAGTGAAGGAACTTCAAGTAAGGAACCTAAAAGTATTTAATGACTCACAACTCATTGTAAAACATGTGACAGGGGAATATTCACCGAAAGACGAAAAGATTCTAGCATACAAGGAAGTTGCAGAAAGAGCAGCCTATTGTTTTGAACATAATACATTCTATCAAATTCCTTAGGAATAAAACGCTGAAGCAGATAGATTGGCTAATATGGCCTCGACATTGTCCGAAAAGCTAGTCAGGATCATACCAGTAAATATTCTCAAAGAATCAAACATAAAACGATTGGCAAAAGTAACGATGGTCCCTAGAAGACCAAAGGAACCTACCTGGATAGATCCTATCAAAGACTACCTCTGACACGGAATCTTGTCAGAGCAGAAAGACGAAGCTTGAATAATAAGAATTGATGTAGCCAAGTATCTGTACATAAACAATCAACTCTATAGAAAGTCCTTTTTAGGGCCATATCTTCGATGCTTGGTACCTTCAGAAACCCTCAAGGTGCTGAAAGAAATACATGACGGTGATTGTGCCAATCATTCCAGGGGAAGAACCTTAGCCCACAAGGTACTTACTTATTGTTTTTTATGGCTTTACCTAGCTAGGGATGCAAATGAGTACAATAGAAGATGTGATAGATGCCAATGCCACGAACACCACTTTGCAGCGCCAAACTCTTTTTTTTTTTTTTTTTAATAGGAGAACATTGAATCCCTCTTCGATATTCAATTCAACCACAAAAAATTACTTTTAAAGTTAAAAAAAATACAAGCGTGTGATGATGGCATGTAAGAATGGTGGAGGCAAAGGCAGACCACCAACGAGATCTATTGATAGCCAAGGAACCCTTCGATTTATTATTGTCAATATAACTAAAAGCTTGTCAATATAGGTTGTGAGAAACAAGAAAACGACAAATCGAAAAAGAAAACAGAATTACCTATCTTTCTTGTCGTAACACCCAGACCAATACCAAAATAATTTGCCAAGTTTATCGTCTTTTGAATATTATCAGAATCCTGGTCCCATCCCTGATTTACATGATATTATGTTCAATTTGGATGCCAAATTTTTATTGAATTTCTTCGATAATATACCATATTTTGAAGATTAAAATTTGCAATTTTGCAATACTTATTCTTTTTAATTAACATATGTATTGTAACAAGTATTCAGGTGTAAATTCTAGTATTTATTTTAAAATATTATTCACCTGTATATCTTGACTTGCTATGATACTCAATCTTAATACTTCTTCTAATAATAATATAGCTCTGCAAAAGAAGAAAAGACAAAAAAAAAAAAAAATGGCAAACCACTATGGACACCAATCTGCAGCCAGGGTAACTTAATGTATAAAAGTTAGAAATAGACTGTACATATGTACGTGGGTATGACCCACGACCTGAACAAAGATTTGACCCATGAAGTGGTCACTGAGCTGAGAAATAGGATAAGAGAGAGGCCTATCATGTTGCCCAAAGCAATACATAAAAAAAGATCTGCAACAAGACCTATAAAAACATTTGTCTAACCCCCCTCTTTAATCAACTAACCTAACCACTAAAGAGGGCGGATCATCAACAAATTGAAGCTTCCATTTATGGTGGTTGTGGTGGTTGCTGTGGTCAGGGACGGAGCAAGGATTTCAAGTCAAGGGGGCACAGTGCAATATATATATATATATATATATATATATATATATATATACAGTGGCGTTGAATTGCTCTCTGGTGAGCATAGGGTAGTATACTCACTTTTAATCCTGAACTTAGAATCTAATTCAACGGTAATTAATTAATTAGTGTTTCTTTTTTATATTTAAGGCAATTGCTTCTTTTTTATTTTTTATTACCATTATATATTATGAATAGGAAATGACAAAACTAGACATGTTTTTAATGGAAACAAATTAAAACCAAATTGGTTAGGATTTTCTATTATATGAATTCCTTCCCATCCGAATTCTTAAAGCATATGAATTAAAAATAAAATATTTTAATTATTTCCAATTCCTTCAAAGATAGAAGGTTAAAACATAGAAGGCAATCACATCTGAAAAAAATAAAAATAATGAAATTTCCAATCCCATTAACTTTAAATTGCCACGGTGCATTCCACATCCATCACCACCACCGCCACCGCCACCACCTACTCCGTCACTGTCACCACCTCCGCCGCCGCCGCCACTTACCCCGCCACTGCCATCACCTCTACTATTGCCGACGGTGGTGGAGGTGGCGGTAGTGGCGGGGGCGGCGGTAAAGGTGGCGGCAATACCAGGGTAGGTGGTGGAGGTGGTCCATTCCCTTTCTTTTCCATATTTTATATATTGGGTTATATGATTTGATGATTTTGCTTGTCTTTGAATTCATTTTTATGCACACACATACCAAAAAATATATTTTGAGAATACAACATTCCTTTGTAATTGGATTACACACGCATACAAATAAATATATTTTGAGAGTACAACATTCCTTTGTAATTGGATTATTTAGTAAGTAGTTGTTTCGCAGACATAAATTAATTACAAGGTTGAGAAGGGGACGATTGTGCGTTAATTTTTCAACTGGTATGCTTTGAGAATTCCCTGGTTGAAGGAGAATTGGAAATAATTAATTTTTTTTATTTTTAATTGGTATGCTATGAGAATTCGGATGGGAAGGAATTCGTGTAAAAGAAAATCTTAACCAATTTGGTTTTAATTTGTTTCCATTAAAAACATGTCTAGTTTTGTCATTTCCTTTTAATAACATATAATGCTAATAAAAAACAGAAGCAATTGCCTTAAGGAAACACTAATTAATTAATTACTATAGGATTAAATTCTAAGGTCAGGATTAAAAGTGAGTATACTACTCTATGCTCACCAGGGAGCAATTGACCGCCACTGTATATATATAATATGACAAATACAAAATATAAAAGAAGAAGAAGAAGAAAGTTATTCAAATATGCACATTAAAAAGAAGAATTTTAAGAAAAAGAAAAAGAAAAGACAAATGAGAGAACTTTGAATGGAAAAAGTTAGAGTTCGATTGAGGAAGAAAAATTTGACTTTTTCTTTTAAGGAAATTAAAGGATTTTGAAAAATAAAAGAGAAATTAAAGAAAAAATTAAAAGATAATTTTAGAAATTAAAATATTTAGGAGGGCATGGTATAAATTTTTTCATATATATAAAAAAAATCAGAAAATGTCACATATATTGTGGAGGATGTGGCCAGGGCAGGGGGCATGGTATAAATTTTTTCATAGATATGAAAAAAAAATAAAAAAAATGTCACATATATTATAGAGGGCTGGGTTGGGCAGGGGGCACGAGCCCCCAGGCTTATCTTGACCTTGTCTTTGATGGTGGTGGTGGAGCGCCATCTGACGAGTGTAAATTTATGGATTATGTTGTTACTCTTTAACACTTCGTACAAAAATAAAAGAAATACTTGCAAAGAATAAATTAACAATTAAATAGTGATAAGCAGGGTCGAACACACATATAAGATTTGAACTCAAAATTAAAACCAAAATTGAAGGAAGAACACTTTTAAAACAATTTAATGATTTTTTACTAATGAACTAAAAATAAAATAAATAAATAAGACGAAATAAATTATGATTAAATAATAAGAAAAATCTCAAGGAAAGAATCCACCACCACAGCTTACTATAAATAAATTTGTATATTTTTCTTATGTAAATTTTCTTATTGTAAGCAAATCACTTCACCAATCCAATTACAACTTGGAAAGATGAAGGAAAATAATAGGGTGAAATAGCAATTGTTTGAGAACATATTTTACTTAATCTGATATATCTTTGGTAAATAGAAATAGACATTTTCTGAATTACCATTAATTGGCAAACACAAAGAATCCTCTTTCTAATTTTTTATTTTATTTTATTTTATTTTATCAAAATAAGAACACATAATAGAAGAGTAAAGTAATGCTCTCAAAAGAAAATTTTATAAAAGAATTAAGCTAAATTTAATTATATTTCAGCCATGGTGGCTTCATCACTCCCTTGAGAAGGGCTGTTTAAGCTAGTATAATAAGAAAACAAAATAAAGAAATAAAAACAATCTTTATAACAAAAATTATAAGAAATAAATTGAAGACAAAAATTCTCTAACTTTTATTATTTTATCTCACTAACAATGAACATTTAACCTCCTCTACATATGTCCCCATTTATAGAGTTTAGAATGGAACGGGAGGGAAAAATTCTAATTGCAGAAGTGAAAATAAAATAAAACTTCCTAAAATCTTGTTGTTTTCCAATTATGAATTATATGCTTTCTAATCTGGCTTGATATCTTTGACTTGATGTACTTTCCAATTTCGAATGATATCTTTTCCAATTTGGCTTGATCTTTGCTGATTTGTTGGAAAAGTTAAATTTTAATTAGACTTTCATTGATCTTGTAATATCACATTTTTGCTATTTTTGTCTCTTTTCTTCTTATTCCGAAATCAGCCCCTATAAAACATGAAAAACAGGGATAAGAACATTTATCTAATAAAAAATATTAATTAATCATTTATTATTAAGTATAAAATAATAAGTTTTGTGCGCTTATCAGAGGTAACTAGTGTGGTGATGGGTGTGGGATGGCCAAAGCGAATAAAGGGTTTGACCGGTTTGCTTCAAAGAAGGATGTTGGTAAATTTCATTCCATAACAATCCTCTAGGCAAAGGGGCATTCACATTTTTGAACTGAAGGCAACCTTAATCTCACATCATTGATCACCTAGTTGAGTGTCTGCCTCAGAGGTAATGCTTTATTTCTAAAAATTCTATTGTTTATTTCCCTTGATACATGGTATATAAAACTTGCAACACAAGTTTCTAGGCAATACTTCGGGCCTGTTTGGTACGCGTTGTGTTCCCGGGTGTTTTGTTATGGGGTGTTCTGAATTGAAAACGAAAACATGTTTGGCGACGAAAATTTGCAGTGGGAATTTCGGAACATAAACATGTATAACATGTTTGGCAAGGTGTTTCGTTTCAAGAAATATGAAAACAAAACATGTTTGGCAGCGTAAAACTGTAACCAAAATTACTGAAACAAAAACATGAAATATGTTTGGTAAAGAGTGTTTTCAATTTATCTTTATCACTACATTATTATTTATATATAAGAGTACATTGTTTTATGTGGTTTGAAAATTTATAACTTTACTGAGTATAAAGAAAAAATTTATTATTTATTAATTTTATTCTACAATTGATATAACTTTTAATATTTTTATTTTTATAGTTTATTTAGCTTATTAAGTTTTAGTTTACAATTTTTTTTAACTAATCTATAAAAACCAATAAAATATATTCGAAATTGTAAAACCTATGAATGCTAGATGTTGTTTTGACAATTGTAGAAGATATGGTTTCAAAATTGAATTGAAATAAACTTTTTTGTCACTAAACAAACATGAGTTTCAAGATATTACACATTACATGTCTCTCTCTGAAACACACACACCAAACTTACCACAAGAGCAGTCTCACTCCTAAAACTCATTTTAAACATCCCAAAACATAAATATTACATCATTTGCCAACAGCTATAATAAAAATATTTAAGTAAAATTGAACTAATATATTATATCATTTGTCAACAACCACAATAACCAACAACAACAACATAAATAATAACATAAATAATATAGTTATAGTAAGACAATAACAGCTACCATAGATAATGTAGTTTTGTCTATTTTGTTGAGCTTGCATAACAGCAACTACATCCTCATAGGGGTGGTCAAAAAATTCGCGAATCCATGGATCCGATCCGATCCGATCCGTACGGATTGGATTAGATTATCAGACCCATGGATCGGTGGCGGATTCAAAAATTTTGAATCCGTAATTCACGGATCAGATCACGGATTAGGCTATCAAAAATTCGATCCGATCCGTGGCCAATCTATTATATATATATATATGAACTCCAAACTAGCGAGAGTGATATATATAATATTAATATTATAATAATATCAATATCAGTGGACCACCGCACTGACTTTTCATTTGATCAAAAGTAAAACCTAAATCAAAACTAAAGAAGAGCAAAGAGAAAGTCACCACCTCACCTCTCTCCTTCAATTCTTTGATCTGCTGCCGTTTCCTTCATCAAATCAAAACTTAGATGCCTCACCTCTCTTCTTGACTTCTTCTGATCTTCATTATTTGTTCACTGTATGCATCAATAACGGCACTTTCATCATTTGGATCTGCACTATCTCCGATGAGTTCACAAACTTTATTCTCTTCTCTTTATTTTGATTTAAATGTGTTATGGTTTTTTGGTTAAATTTCTATGATTTTGATTTTTGAAGTTTGTTACTTTGTTTTCTTTTAAAAATATTCCAATAATTTCATATATATCTGACTGTGTTTTCTTCTTTTTAAAATTCCTTTATCTTTACCGTCTTAAATTTGACATTAGCTATCTTCGAATTTGTAGCTTTGTTCTAACATTTATATTACAATAATTTCAGTTCTGTTTGTTTTCTATTTTCTTAAATTTTAGACCTTAATTTTTTTTTCTTCTTTTCTTAGCAGATGACAACTCCAGGAATTTTGATATTGATGGCTCTGAATTCCGCGGATTGGATCCAATCCGATTTGTTATTTCACGGATCCAATCCGATCCGATCCGTGGGCTAACGGATTTGTGGCGGATTCAAATTCTCCTAATTCGTTTCGAGCGGATCGGATTAGGATTGATGCCTAATCCGATCCATGGCCACCCCTACATCCTCCAACTCTTGATCCACATGACCACCCACTTGTATACGTTGGTGCATGTCGTCCAACCATATAAATGCACGAGCATGTGACTAAAACATTAAATACTTGTATATAATTATAATACTCCTATGACAATAACATATATGTATAAAAAAATTGGCATTTAAAGGATTTTATACCTCCCAAGCTGGACATTTATAGAACGAACGTCCATAATTCTTTAAAGTTTTAGCCATTCATTCAACCCCTTCCACATGCATAAGGTGGCCTTTCACCATGTATCTCATACATGACTGCATATAAAAGTGGTAAAATGTGTAATATATATTTGGCACAAGTTATTACAGTTATCCAAATCCTAAAAGAGGATTAAAATGAAGTAGTTATTATAGTTATCCAAAATTGTTAAACAGCTAAATACAGTATTAAGGGTGCAGAATTATATTCCATATAATATTAGCAATATGATCATATAATTGATCAATTGCTTGCGACTCAGACTACGGCACATTAACCTGAACATCATCATCCTCATCTTCAAATATTTCATCTAACTGAGCCTCTATAGTTCGATCATCAAATATTTCATTTATCTGCGTCTTCATTCTTATAAGGTTGTGAAGTCTACAACAGGCTAGCTAAAACAATAGGAACCTGAGTTTCAAACTTATATTGGGGCATTTGCTTCAAGATGGGGAATCTCATCTTAAGCATCCCAAAACAATACAAAATGACATTTTGCAAAGATGAGTGCCTATGATTCCAACATACATGCCATTATGATGACAGATTCATTCTCGTCGTCATTATCATCATACAACTCTATGATTGCCCTAATATCCATCTGTATAGTTCAAAATGTAAGAAAAGACATAAATTAATATTAATACTATCAAACAAAAAACTAGTGATGTTCATACTGATATTGTCATTACAATCATCCCAAGCCAAATAGTAAATAGTATACTTAATAGTACAATCATCTAAAGTTATAAGAAAACCAAATAAGAAATAAAAGTAACATACCAAATAAAGTATAGTTAATAGTACAGCCATCCAAAGTCATAAGAAAACAGATAACACATTAAAGCAACACATGAAAGCAACAGGAAATCAAAGATTTATGATCCAACCAACCTTCCTATCATCAGGAAGGTCATTCAGAAAGAAATCCCTCCACATTTCATCAGTATGTAGCATCTTGGTGACCTTAGCATATTGCACAATATCAATGCCCTCCAACTGATTCAAAATACTACTACATAACTTGAAATTATCTTTTGTCTTGTCTTTTTTTTACGGAGACGTTACTTTAACCACACATTTGTCATGGAATGGTATCATATTAGATGATGAAGCTTTTTTTACGGCTTTTTCAATTCGCTCAGCTTTCATGTTAGCATTGTCAATTATAGTTGCCATGACAATGCTCATTATGGAGGCAAAATTCCTTTTCTTTAGTTTCTTACCATGAGGTTGGCAAAATTCCTTTTCTTTGGTTTCTTACCATGAGGTTAAGGAGAGTGACTGATCTCATGACTGTCTACCTCAACCAAATCATCAATTTCAAATGAGCTATGTATGGCTGCATGATATGATGGGGCTAGGTTGATAATGGGTGGTTTAGTCGAAGGATGGATATGTGCACTTGTAGCATGTGTGTCTTCAAATATGGTGGCGAGCTTGTCAAAATGTTTGCATCTATTCTTTCGAAACTTTTTTGCACCTTTATTCACCTACAAATTATTAAAGTACTATTAATATTAAGTTAAATCTACATTTGTAAATTCAAGATATATTAATTTGAATAACTAACCTTCATCAACCTATCCCATCTTTCCTTTTCAATTATAACTATGTCCGTCTCAACATTGTATCCGACGTCTGTTTCTACTAACAAACTCTTAAAGTCTTTGTAGTCTGCCCCTCAAGTAGTTGAATTTACTCCTAAGTTGGTTCCTTGTATATTTCTTCCCTGTATAGACCTCCATGCCTTCTACTAAATTCCTCCAACCAATTGTGCTAAAAGTTCCGGAAGTCCGATTACCAACTGTCACTTCTTCCTCCAAACGAATAATGAAATTTTCGATATGAGAATCATCCCATACTAGTTTTACATCATCGGTAATGTTCGTAAGGTCCTCTATTTCTGCTACCACCACGTTGACACCATTCATATTCGAGAAATTATTGCATAGTCCTAATTCACCAGGTCAGATAGCTTATTTGGTGGACTAGGCTATATAATCAAATTATATGAGCTCTTTATATAAGTTGCCATGTCAGATATTTATATAACTTGCCATGTCAGCATAGACAAAGAATTTAACGGATAGAAACAGATGTTGTTTCTCTTTCTGATTTCGTTTTCCCTCTTTCTGATTTCGTTTCCCTCTTGGATAAAATTCTCTATCTAAGTTTAAATTTTGAATTCAAAATTAATCAATTCGAAGAATCTATTTTGAGACAAAATCAACCAATGCCTAAAATCTCTCTTCACCATTTCATCCCCTTTTCTTCTTTCATTTCTCAAAAAAAAAAAAAAAATCACAATCATCTCTCACCGGAGTCGTTCTCTCTCTTCCCCTCCCCTTTATACATACACCAGTCCGTCTACAGACATTACACCATTCGTTTGGTGCATTTCCCCTAGAAGTTTCTGGTGCAGAAATCACCATTGATGACATATTTTTCATTGGCAGTATTGGTATAGTGGAAGTGACTACGGGTTGTAGTTTAGGATTGGCCGGTTTGGGAAACGGGTGGAAACACAGATGGTTCAATCTGTCTTGCTTTCTCTCTCTAGAATTTTGTCTTTCTTTTGGCTACCTTTCTCTCTTTAGAAATCTCTCTTCTTTGGGCTTCATTCCTCTGTAGAAAGCCTTTTTGAGATAGATGGTTGTACTTCTTGTTCTTCACTGATGAGTATATAGTTTACTTTCTCCTAGAATTCTTAGTAATTATTAATATTTTCTTTGTAATTTTTTTTTTTTGTATGACATATTATACTATTTTGAGTCTTTAAACCATCAATTTTGGTATAAGCCAATTATGTAACCTAATATGCTCTTAAATCACTCTTCAAAATTCAAAATCTATAGTTTGGTTAGAATATTTATTCTGGGTTTGTGTTTAATTCTATGGTTGTATCAAAAAAAAAAATTCTTGCACAAAAAGTTTGGCTTTTGTAGGTGGCATCCTTGTTATCATATTCAAGAACTTTAGCCCCATCCATGAATCATATTTGTTGATGAAGAAATAAATTGCCCAGGTTAAGCACCATAATAGTCCAATGGCAAGTTGTGGAATGAAATTACTTGTAATGCAAATCCAGAATACTTATTCCCTGTAATGGCTAATTCCAGGGTGTGCTCAGGGTTCAAAATCTCACCTTCCTCCAAGAACAAGAAACAGCTCACAATTGCCACCCCTTTCTGATGGCTTGCTTGATTCTGTATAACATTGTTATATGACACCTACAAATTCATATATGAAAATGATGTGCGTAAAATTTTTATGTCTGACTGAAACACACAATTAAGTTTTAAAAAAAATTTACCTGACTCCAATTTGGCAAAAAAGAGTGTATTTGTTGAAAGTTTCCAAAAGGACTGTTATGATATCCAAAACCTGTATAACAAATTGTAATAGACCTAATAAATAAATAATTATTATAAAATAATCTCTATATGACTACACATACACTTTGTGTTATATTGTACCTGATTGTGGGAGTTAGAACTCATTTGTTAAGAACAGACAGGGACGTGTGAAATATCTTCTCTTAGGGAATTTGTTGCCCTTTTTTTTTGCCTTTTTCTTTCGCTTCTCTAAGCAGCCCTTAAGCCTACCATCTGTTACCCCTTTTGGCCTCATACGTGGAGGATCCAACACCACCTTTTCACCAATTGAGTCATTTACTTCATTCACAACATCAACTCTATTAGAATCACAACTATCCATCATATTCCTTGATTTAATCTTTCTAACTTCTTGCACAATTTGGTCTAGATGGCCATTAGCAATTGCAAATGTTTCCTCATCATATGCACTTAAACTCATAACGCTAAAAGCTTTGCACATGAGCTTGCTCAAGAATATTGTCTTTGATGATGATACTGCCTTCTGTGATGGCTCACGATACTTATCAATGATAATCCCTTCCTTTGCACCTTTTGTCCACCTCTTAAATATATTTTCACTTGGAATTTTTTTGATGGCATTAAGATTCAACATCCTTAAACTATGTCGACACAACAAGCCCAAAGATTCAAACATTTTACAACTACACCGAACAATGAAATTAGAATAATGAAATTCTACCATATGCTCTCGATGACAACCTATTTTTTTTTAAAAGTATAAATGACAAGTGGTCCAACAGAATCAACCTGTATAACTTCTTCATTTACTGCGGTTAAGAACTTACTTTGAAACATTCTAAAAATGGTATGTGTATACACCTGAGCTGCATGTATTAAAGTACCATTATTAGGTATTAGCATGGGAGGCATACCTTTAGCAGGTGAAAAATCATCACTCACTTCAATTTCACGCATTCGGCTTGCACTTTCATCGTAATGCTTCACAAATTCAGTAAGAGTCATGGTCTTGCAAGCAATATGTTGAAATCTATTATTTGTACTCTCACTTCTTTGTGTTGATGTAATATCGGCCGAGAATGTATCACGACTGAAAGCTAGACACCACTTCTCACGAATGTCATACAATTTACTCAACCATTTATTTCCTACAATGTCATGTTCCTCATTTATCTTCCCCCAGGTAGACTTGAACTCTTCCTCAGTTTCATAACCATAAAAAAGTTTGTTGAACTTCTCATTGAACCTTGGATTTGCAAACGAAGTAGAAATGTTTTGGGCGGCATTTTTCAAGATATGCCATGTACATAGGCGATGTTGTGTATTGGGTAACACCTTATGTATAGCATTTGCCATTGCACCATCTTGGTCGGTGAAAATTGTTCTAGGAGCCTTATTTCCCATAGCCTCCAGAAATGCTTCAAATAACCACACAAAAGAAGCTGTGGTTTCATTCAATAAAAAAGCACAACCGAATAGTACATGCTTCCAATGATGATTTATTCCAACAAAAGGGGCACAAATCATATTGTATTTATTTGTGTGATAAGTGGTATCAAATATCACGACATCTCCAAAACATTGATAATCTAATTTGGAGGAACCATCTCTAAAAAAAAAATTAGTCATTCGATTTTGATCATCCACTTGAACTGTGTAAAAAAACATTGGATTTTATGATTGCTTGGACTTGAAATAATTAATGAGAGTTTGAGCATCCCCTACTTCTATTGATTTTGATTTTTCAGATTGCAAAAAGTTGTGACATTATAAAAAGAGGAAAAATCATAGCTGAGATGAAAAATTATGTATATAAATAAAAAGAGGAATACATAGAAGCTAAAACACAACCCAATATAAAATCAATTTGTCTGTCAATAATGCTCATATAAGCAAGTTGAAATTCCTCTTATTTCATGTAGCTTAAATTTATATTTTTAATATTTTACAGTTAAATATGTGACGTTTAGCCCACTCATCGCATATTTAACCACATATATTTATACATGTGTGTGATATATATATATATAGTCTTTTGGACTTGGAGATTTACCACAACTTCAAATTCTAAATCATGAAATCTAGAATTCGACCAGATTGAAAATTCTCTTAATTTCAAGTGTTTTTTTTTCTTCCTTGAATGGGATGTTTTTTGTTTTTATATATAAGGCAAAATGGTACAATTACAAAAGGATTCAAGATCCCATTTCGTTTCAGACGTCGATTCAATTTCAATACAAGCCAAGAAATGGAGTAAACTCCATTATCAAAGAAAAAATCCAAGCCCAAGACTGAAAGGGCAAAACATGAAAGCAAAAAGAAAAACTCAATGTTCTCGATCATCCTACTTTGACATGAAAAAACAAGACCGAGATGCTTATGGGTGAAAGAGGAATAGAAGAGGATAATAATATCAATAATATAAAAATAATAGAGCAGGAATGTACCTGAGATGCTTATGGGTGAAAGAGGAATAACAGAGCATGAAATTTTGTTATGTTGATGCTTATGGGTGAAAAAGGAAAAATAAAGCACAAAGTTTTTGTTGGGTTTAAAAGAAGAATTTGTTAGATGAGGATGGAGGTTGGGTAGGTTAGATGGAATGGTTTAGAGAGAGAGAGATGAACTTTGGATGATGCAAAAAGCCGGAAAATGAAACCAAAGAGAACTTTGGATGATGCAAAATACGGGATAACAAGCGATTTCTCTCAGTTAAGTTTTTTCATCTTTTGGTGCTGACATGGCAGCTTATATATAAGAGGTCATTTTGCCTTGATTATACAGTCTAGTCCATCAAATAAGCTATCTGACCTGATGGACTAGGATTATGCAATAATTTTTCTTCATATTCTTTAATTACATTGTTTTAATATGAATTTAGATTTCCTTATAACTTTAAATATAATGTATGAACTATATTCAAAATCTGAATACAAAGTTTTAACCCCAAGATAGATTTTAATACTTTAAATAAAATTAATTAAAGATTTCTATTACGTATGCCTGCACACAACATTCACAAATTGCTCAGACTAACTGAGAAATTTTGGCTGCAAATTCCACTATCTCAGTTGACACATATTCCTACAATGTCATTTAAAAATAAGGCTGGACTTTGCTCCACTTTTAAAAGAACAAAACTGATAACACTGTATTCTGCCTACAGATCTAACCCTATTCATTATCACCATGAAACAACAAACCTCAAGGATTGAAAGCCAAATCAGAACCAACCAGTCAATGTGAACAACATTTTCTTATTATTATTATTATAAAATGAAAGTGTCTTCTTCTTACGTATAAAATGAAAGGGTAAATATATATAGAGAGAGGTTTGTGGTTAGAAAAGGCTTCCTGTTTTTTCATGATCATCACTTTTTAATTTTTTATGCAGGACATTTCAAATCATCTGCCTCCACCCTCTTGTGTGTTTTTTTGGCCAAAAACTAGGATTAGGCTGCCTTATCACAAACAATAGCACCATTTGTTGTTAATCGCTGCCAACATCCCCACTAATTAAAGCAGCCTCTCATTTAGACTTAAATATCTTTGTCTTCAATACAAATAATAAGAAAAATGATACAAAATTTTTATACGTAACATTGTATGATTTTATTTTATTTTATTATTTTTACAAATTATGCACTCTTCATTTTTGTTTTAGTAGAGACATGAACAACAATTTTAACCACTTTAGTACACAAAATTAGGAGACACTCCCTCGGTCAAAGCAACCTAAATTTGTAAGAATAATTTTTAATATTTTTTTTATTATAACGTAGAAGGTAAATTAAGAATATGAAAAGGTAATACTACATTAGATTTTGAATTGAACCATTAGTTTAAACAATCAAAAATAAAAATGTGAATATGTTTTTATATTACCTCTGTTTAAAAAAGTTTCATACTTTGAAATTTGAACTCAAATGTGTATTATTTATAAATTTATAAATCGTATATACTTGTGTCAAAATTAATTTCAAACTTAATTTTACGTCACCACATGCTAACCCAATCCCAATTCCAATTAAGTGGGTGTTAAAAGTGCGATCCACTAAATCATGTTTCAGATCATATAATAATTTCTACATATTTTGAGATGCTTCAAATTTCCTTTTAAGGGTCAGATCTTCATGTAAGTTTGATTGTTGTTTTCATCTGAAAAGATTAAAAAGCTATTTTTTTTCGGAAATTAAAAAATCTGCGAGTATTATTTTACATCAAAACGCATCACAGTCGCTTTCCGTGTTCGAATCTCCGGTATATGCTTTCAGGACAACATATCAACTCGTCACACGCAAACAATAATCCTGTCACAAACCCAAACACGCAGTCACATATGTGCTCTACTCGGCATTTTCGTTTATCGATCGATTGAAATCGAATTGGGTTTTTTTAGGTTTTTTTTGTTGGGTTTGGGTTTAATGCATGGACGATGGAGTCTCTGCAGCAGAGACTGGAGTCATGGATCAGAGACCAACGGACGAAGATCTTGAAGGTCCCGTGGCCCCAACAATGGCTGACGCCCGTGAAGTGGCCGTGGACCAACGGCAGAGAACAGAGGAAGAGGATTCAGGAGGAGTACCAGCGAAGGAAGAGACAGCTTCACGAGCTTTCTAGTGCCGTCAAGGCCGAGTCGGTCGCTGATTTGCAGGACATTCTCTGTTGCATGGTGCTCGCCGAGTGTGTTTACAAGGTTCGATTTTTTTTTTTTCCCGAAATGTTTGGAAATTAGATTGTTTATGTACTAGAAACATAATCTATTGGAGTTTATAATCCATTTGACAGGCATTTAGTGGTTTTTTGGAATCTATTCATCGCTTTAACTATGCCATGTTCTGAAATTCTGTTAAAAATTTCATGCAGTATAGTGAAATGCTGTGCATGTTGTTCATAGATTTTGTGATGTAATGATATACAATGACAAATGCATTGGTGAAGTTCACCATGCCCGGTTTACCTGTTATATAGCGAGCTAGAAAATGTTCTGTGGATTATTGGAAAGAAGTTTGAGTTAATAGCAGTATTTTTAAGTGGGATCTTATAGATTAGAGTTACAAGAAATTGTATTGTTGACAGCTGATTCTGATTCATATTTGTTTTTATGATATCTTCAATCGTGGAAAAGGAAAATTTCAAAACAAAAATAAAAAATCAATCTTGAGCTATCAGATCAAATACAGAGGTAAATAGAGTAGTGAATATAAATTGAACGAAAGAAATAGTTGTGGGCAACATCTTACAATGTACTTGGATATGGTCATTTGTGTGCACCCACCCACCCACATATATATTCGTGTATACATCCAATAACTTTTCCCCTTTTTCTGTTAGCAAATTGGATTTACTCAATCAACAATATTGCTTGTATTGGTGGTTTCAATTGAATAAATATATATATTTGTTTAAGTTATGGTTGAACTGATTAAGCTTATGCTGTAAAAAGTTTTGGTACCCTTGATTCTATTACGTAATCACAAAATTGCCAAGTGTGTTCGCCTTACGATAATATTGCGATGGTATATTAGATCTTTGTGCCTATATTTGCGTATGGACTAGTAGTGAGCACGCATCTTAATGGCTTATGGTTATAGTCACAGTTCGGTGCATGCTTCTAATTGTTTTTTTTGGGACTCAATTGTTAATAAAATAGTAGTTCATTAGAATCATTACCATACTTTAAGAAGTTTATGCCTTGTGAGACCTGATGTTAAGAATGAGGTAGAGAAATGAATACAATCACTAAAGTAGTTGCCAAATAGTCAGTTCAACAAAGTCTTTGTATTAGTTATTTAGAATCGTCTGCCCAAATGCTGGTTCTCCTATAGCAGGGTTTCCTTCCTGTAAATATATATGTGGTTCTCTCTCCTATATTTCATGTATACTTTGGTTGCCTCCGATTTTTAGTGCCTTAGAGTTGATTGTTCATTTATTTAGAAAAGAAGAATGTTATTTTTCCTTTTGGGCAAAATAATTATGTCCATAAAAATTTGACTAGATGATATATGTTAGCTTTTAGCTACTTAAAACAAACCTTACCCTCTCTTTGGGATTGGCAATGGCTTTGTGAAGATATGATAGGATAAATGTATGTTAACGTCTGTCATGGTTGCAAATTCTCTAAATTGGCGACCTCAAAAAGCTTGAAATTGCAATATCGCTGTGACTAAAGCTTAACTGATTATTTTCAATATGCAAAGCTGGCAAATCCTTGGCTATACAGTTTATCCATCTAATCTTCAAATCAAAAGTGGTGCTGCATGGGAGGGCATTTTAAAGAAGGTTAAAGTTACCTGTCTGGTTTGTAACTCTGAGCATTTCAAATCCCGAAGCATTTTCTATTTCCCATTTATCGAAAAATCCCATTCATTATTCGCTCATTCTTCATCGAATCATATAGATGATCTAGCAATGATGGAATTTGTATTCTGTTTACTGAATCACATGAAGTTTTACCCAACCCCATATATTTAATGGAATGTATGAAATACGTATGAACGGAGGAATAAAGAGAATTTTCTACTCAAATTCGAATTTGCAACAGATACAAATGGAAAGAAATTGATAAAAGATTCCTGGAAACAGAATTTGTCCACCTAGACTTATTATGTTATGGGATTTTGTATAGAATATCAAAATAAAAGTGATTCTATTTCTACCATTATTATGATATTACATATTCCAATCCAATTGAATACCAGAAAAATAAAAAACTGAAAACAGAAAACCGTACAAGAAATTCTGTTTTGTTCAATTTTCTGAAAACCGTTTTCTGAAAACTCAGTTATGAAAAGGCCTGTTTTTAGAGAACTGTCTTTTATTGTTCTTTGAAAACTGTTTTTTGTTCTCTGAATTCTTAAGAACTGTTTTCATAGTTACAAACCAAGCATGCCCAATATTTTGCATTTTTTGTGATTTTCATTCTTCTTTGCATGATAGAGACCTGCGGCAGAGGTGGTTCGTGCAGTGAACAAATTTAAGGCTGATTTTGGAGGGCAAGTTGTTTCCTTAGAGCGTGTGCAACCTTCTTCAGATCATGTTCTTCACAGGTGGATAAAATTATGATATTCATTTGAGTATTTTACTATTTTGTTATCCTTTTTTTTTTTTTTGATAAGATACTATTTTGTTATCCTTCTTTTTTTTTCCTGAATGGGGTCTTTTCTTTTTTTTTTTTTTTTTTTTTTAAATTTTATAAATTGAAATCAAAGAGTACAATTACAAACGGAGTGAAACTCCAAGACAGCAAGAGGAATGGATAAACTCCACTTCCAAGGAAAAACCTAAACAAAAAGAGAAAACAAGCAACTGAACTTCAACTTCAAAAAGCCAACCGCAACTGCTTCCATCATTGACAAATGATCAACAAATCTTCCAGCCTAATCTTGAGATATTGAATCACCTCCCAAATAATGCTTCTAGCAGCATAGTCAGAAGAATCTTTAATCCCCTCATGTAAGTAAGAATTCCTGCTGGACCAAATTTTCCAAATAGTAACAGCAAAAACAGCCCCCAAGGACTTAGACTTTGTACATTGGACAGTAGAATTCCTAAGAAACCAATCTGTCATGTGTAGCATAGAAGAAAAACTCGGCAGCTCCATATTCAATAAACAACAAAGTTCTTGCCAAATAGCAACAGCATAAGTACACTCACAAAATAGATGATCATTAGAATCAATATTTACCAAACAATTATGACAAATGGGGACAAGGATCAAGCCACGTTTCTGCAGATTAACAAAACTGAGATTCTTATTGTGAAGAATAATAGTGACTCCCACAGCAATTCTAGGTCGACAGCAACCCCAAAATAACTTACTCCACTGAACTGGTTGTTTTTTGAGTCTACAAGAACTCCAAGCTGCTTTCAGAGTGAATTTACCATGCTTCCAAGTGATCATATCAGCACCATTCTGCAATTCCACCCTTTGAATAGCAGTATAGACCTAAGCAGGTAAATCAATTGAGTTATTCCATACTCCATTCTGAAGTATAGCAGAAACCATGGAATTTCTGTCAATATATCTGAACCTGGTAGCTCCAAATTTCTGAATTAATGGCTGCTGATTACGCCATGGATCAGTGAGCAACTTGAACTGCAACCCATTCCCAACCTTGAAATCAGAATTCTCCAAAAGCATCTGTCTAGTCTCCAACATTTGCTTCCATATAGATGAATCCCCCAATTTTGGTGTCACAGTCCAAAAACAAACTTGTTTAAGATAAACAGCCTGCAGCCATTGAATTCACAACTTCTCTTTATTTTGAACAAAATCCCAACACAAGGTCATTTTAGCTGCAAAATCAATATCATGAACTCTCCGAATATTAAACCCCCCTTCAGTCACAGGAAGAGTTACTTGACACCACTTTACTTGAGCCATTCTCTTCACATCTTGCTTTCGACTCCATAGAAACCATTTGAACCTTTTTTCCAACTGATATTTAATAGCCCAAGGAATTTTGAACCCAAACACCCAATGATAAAGATAGGAGTACAAAACTGATTTAATCAACTCAATTCTTCCTGCAAGAGATAGATTAATAGTATTCCAATGAGCCAATTTCATATTCACTTTATCAAGTAACACACCAAAATCACCTCGCCACAGTTTATAATTTGACAAAGGCACACCCAAATATCTAAAAGGAAATGCTTCAGTCTGAAATTTTAGAATTCGAGACAGCCTTCTTCGACCTCTAACAGCTTTAGAGAAAATGATAGAGCTCTTATCTTGATTAACTTGAAGACCAGAGGCAGCAGAAAAATTCTTAAAGACAGTATCCACATTTTTTGCAGTTGAAATATCAGCCTTAACCACCATAAGAAGATCATCAGCATAGAAAGCGTGGGAAATGTTCATACCAGCAGCAGCCACAGCTTTGCACACATGAATATCCAGCCTGAATCCCATTCGACATTAAAGTACTGAAGTATTCTGTAACAAAAGAAAACAAGAGAGGAGATAAGGGACACCCTTGTCTGATCCCTCTAGTAGCTCCAAAATACCCAACTGGCACTCCATTACACAATATAGAGAATTTAGAGGTAGTGATACACTGAGTGATCCACCCTATCCACCTGCTACTGAAGCCATGAGCTTGCAATCTCCACTGAATAAATTTCCAATTCACTGAGTCATACGCTTTCTTCAAATCCACCTTCAAAGCAATAGTAGGATCACCTTTCTTCTTACCAAAATCCTTAACCAAATCAGACACCAAAAGAATATTATCATGCAGCCGTCGACTCTTAATAAAAGCTGATTGTTCAGGGCCTATTAGAGGGGGCAGAACCATACTCAACCCGTTTGCTAAAATCTTGGAAATAATTTTGTATATTGTATTGCAGAGAGCAATACGCCTGTAATTAGCTATCTTGTCACCATGATTAGCTTTTGGAAGAAGAGTCAGGAATGTAGAATTAATTCCTTGAGGGAGCTGGCAGTATTCAAAGAAGTGGAGCACAGATGCTATAACATCTTGACCCACTACTCCCCAGAATTTCTGAAAAAACCTAGCAGGAAACCCATCTGGACCAGGAGCTTTATCAGGATGAAAATTCATAACCACAGCTTTGATTTCTTCACCTGTAATAGGACAATCTAAAGACATACTCTCTGCTGGAGTTAAGGTTTTTCTAGGAGTACAATCCACTTGAATCCCCTCTCCCTGCTGAGTATAAAGATCAGAATAGAATTTGATCAACCATTCTCTAATAACCTTAATATCTTCAGACTTTTCTCCAGTTGTATCCTGTAGCTGAGTAATAGCATTAAACCCTCTCCTTTGTTTGACTAAATTGTGAAAAAATGCAGTACATTTATCCCCCTCCTTCAGCCATTTACTTCTAGATTTTTGGGCCCAGACAATCTCTTCAAGAGCTAAGACATGTTGCAGGTTCCCACAGGCTTCCCTTTCTCTAATAATATAGTCTTCATTCATAGTGTCATTTAACATTTCCATTTGTATTTTCAGTAAATTATCCCTAGCAACTTGAATTTGCTCTGAAACTGTACCCCTTTGCTTATTCCAATCTTTGACAGCTTCCTTCACAGCTCTCAACTTTTTCTGCAGCACATGTAAAGGATTTCCAGAGCCTGTAACCTCCCAAGCTTTGGCAACCACTATATCAACTTCCCTTTGGTCACACCATATCTTAAGAAATTTAAAAGGTTTAGGACCTGCAGACAGTCCACATGCCACTGAACAGCTAAACCATAGTGATCAGATAATGAAGCTGCCGTGAAAGAAGCTTTAACATCATTGAAGTGTTGAAGCCACCTGTCATTTGTCAACACCCTATCCAACTTGGCATTAATCCTCCTCTGAAGACTCTGTTTGTTACACCAGGACCACTCACCATTGTTAATAGGAATATCATCCATTTTGATGTCATAAAGAACACTATTGAATTCATCCAGTCTACTTTGTGGAATTCTCAATCCACCTTTCTTCTCCATATTGTATCTAACCATATTCCAGTCCCCCAAGGCAAGCAAGGGTCCTTGAATTTTAGTAGATTGAACTTTAAGAGACTTCCACAACTCCCTTCTATCAGAAGCTCTATTTGCAGCATAAACTGCAGTAACATGAAAACTACTCCCAGAGCCTATATGTTGAACCAGTAGAAGCATAGATTGAGTATCTTCTTGAATCAACATGACCTTGAAAATAGACTTTTTCCAGCCAAACCAAATTTTTCCCAAAGTACTAGAGTTATAATTAGCAAACCAAGACCACTGAGATCCAAGCTTTTTCTGTATTCTAACAGATTTCCCTTCCTTAATCCTAGTTTCCACAAGGACAGTTAAAGCAAATTGATTATCAATGAGCCATTGCTTTACTTCCTTTTGCATAGGGGGTCGATTAAGCCCCCTCACATTCCAGGCACCTAACATTAATGAGAAAGAGGTAGTGTGCCACTACCATTCAGTTTACCTCTAGTCACTCTGTCTGAAGGTTGAATAAAAGGTTTCTTGCGCTGCCTTGATTTCCCTTCTCCTTGATCTTCTATTGAAGCACTCTGAATAGGATCAAATTCAGCCTGCTGGACTCCTTCATTAACAACACCAACACCCTCCAAGTCCTCCTGTGAAATAATAGGACCTATTGTACCCTTTGGGGGAACATTAGCAGGAATTATATCAGTAGTGATTGGATCTTCGAACACATGTAAACTCTCCACTGGGTTCTCAGTAATAATTTCCTTATTGGTTGTATCTACTAGCAGACCAGAATTAATAACACTAGCTTCCAAGGGAATATCTTGAACACTATCTGGACCATCCAGTTTTCCATTAGCAGTCGTACAAACATTGGAGGAATTCTGTTCTAAATCAATAATCTCATCTTCCTTATGGAGATCCTCAATAACCCCTTCTGTCAAAGCCAACACAGCAAAACCATTCGAAGTAGGAACAATATTTTCTGTTTGAGATTTCCTCTGTGGCATTATATCAAGCACCTTCTCTGCATCCACAACATCAACCAGTTTTCCTTTCTGTTTAATCACCCATTTATCAACAGTTTTCTTGGGTTTAGCCTGGACAATTTTCTAAGGACATTGGGCTTCCAGATGATCAACGCGTTTACAGAAATTACACACTATTGGTTTCCATTCATACTCAAAATCAATAGCACAATCACAGCCATGAAAGTCCACAGTCATACAATTCGGCAAGACTTCCTTGACATCAACTTCCACCATAACTCTCACATATTCTCCTTTATCACGATGATACTCCGGATCATCCATATAGATAGGATTAGCAAAAGAAGAACAAATCTTGGACACAGAGCTTTCATTAGGCAAATCATGAATCTTTAACCATATCGGCATTGTCTCCATCACTTCCTTTACCAGATTCACATTCTTATCCCATTTCTTCAAAATTATTGGCGGCCCCTCAAATGTATGAATACGAGATAATACCAACTGAATATCACTTTCATTTTTAAATCTCACCATAAAAAATCCTTCCTTCAGGTACACTATTGTAAAATCCTTAGACCAATATTTCGCCACAAACGCTTTGAAATATGGATAATAAGGTCTTTTTCCCATAACATATCCCACTACTGAGGTCTTCCAATAGGCAACTTCCTCTGCAACGTCTTCCTCAGTAATAGAAACCTTCTTCCCTCGACACTCTTTATGGAACTTAAGATTTTTGATGACGAAAGTGCAGAATTATCAAAGAAACTACTGTAAGTAGGTCGTGTTGGGGTTGAAATCCAGCTGGAATCAATCGCCGGCATCAAGGGGGTGGTGGTTTGGCCCTCTTCCATAGTGGCCGTACCCCCTTCACGTGGAGATGAGGAACCAAAACCCTAATCGTCTCTGAATCGGAAGAGAGAAAAAGGGTAAAAAAGGATATTCGGCTGCATGGATTAGATGATCGTTTTTATTTTGTTATCCTTCAAATCCCCCCTTTAGTATTTCCCTAATAATTGTTTACTGTTTTGTGAAATTTATAATTATCTGAAAGTATTAATAGTGGGAACATGCCTTTTCATATTTCTTTCAGGTTTATTTGATTGTTCATTATCAGAGTGTATAATTTTTTTATTTTGAAGATTCTCTTGATCTAATGGTTCCAGAGGGATTTTAATGGCTTATTCTGTTTATCAATGTTATTTGAAAAGAATTCCAACCCGATCTTATATCTTGGTGTTTTTGGTTTTAAGTTTGAGCAGCTTGACCCAACCCAAGGCGAGCACCATGTATATGTTAATAATGTTATGTGTAAATATAATAAAGTCATACAAGTTAAAAAACCAAGGGTTGTAGTCCAGTGGTAGAAGGTCAAGGGTTCAAGTCCCCATATGGGACGGGCAATGTGGGTGTGAGTTTCTTGCCAGGACAAAAAAGAAAAAAAAAAAAAAAGGGTTAAACGAGGGCTTAGAGTGGGTTTAGTACCACAGACTAAAAGCTGGGTTGGTTTTGGCCTCTTGTACTCATTTACTTTTCTGCCCATTAGATTGAGCATGGATGGGTGTTCAATTTGCCTGAGTTGCAGCCCTACAGCTCAGGTTGATTTTTGCCCTCTTCCTATACTTGTCTTAAATTGGAACAGTTTCACTCCTTACTTTTTGGTACTTTCTTTTCTTATGGCGTGTAGTCTAACAGTTGTAACTAGCAATTTATGGGTTTAAACGAATACCTTTACCAGTATTGAGGCTAGAGAGCAAGAAGGTGAGAAAGCCTACTTATGTTATTAGTAAAGCCTATATATATATATATATATATATATATTACAGCTGTACAATTTTTGTTTATTAAAGAAAATATATTCTAACATGTTCAGTTTGTGCTCAACTACATTTGTCATGCATCGAAAATTATGTCCGTTCTACTTGTGCTTTTCTTAGCATTTTTTTTCTTCTCCTCATTTTTCAAGTTTTTACCTTTGCTTCTACTGTTATTTCTACCTTAGCTTCTAACTCATATCAATCGCCTCTTCTCTTGTCCCAAGTTGCTGTTACTTTTAGAAACCTGTTCTTCAATTTTGGCACTCATTTGCCCAACACTCTCGGTCAAATTGTGCTCACAATTTGGATATAATGCCTCAACAGCAAAGCATGGCAACTTAAAGTACATGTTTTGTTTAAAGACGTATTCTTTCTAGTTTGGTTTCTCACATAGCTTCTTTTTGTTGCTCTCTTTGTAGGTATTTATTAGCAGAAGCAGGGGACACATTATTTGCTTCCTTCATTGGAACAAAGCAGTACAAGTAAGTGTGATACGTTATCCTTTGTTCAGCCTCTATTTGTCATTCTCTCTAAAAATATGATCTTTTTGGTCTATTATAAAGGGATGTCATGGCTGATGCGAATATATTTCAAGGTGCTATATTTCGTGATGACGCTGTTGAAGATACTCACGGGATTGACACTGCTGAATCTGTCCAAATTAATAGTGAAAAGGGAAACACAGATAATCTCTCAAAACCCCTTGAAGCAAAATCTAAGCAACCGAAACCCACACCTCAGCCTGCTGCTCATCGGGTAAGTTTGCTGATTATTGTTTTGGACGTAATTCGTCGCATATTGCACAGTCAATATTATACAGATCCACACACACTAGTAAAGAGCACGTGCAAATGCACGTGATTGTGTCTTTGATAAATTGTGAAAAAAAGTTACTTGACCAGAGGTTAATGCAATGGTGGAGTAAAATTGTAAATTTAAATACGTTAATTTTGAAATCAATATTGTTATCATCCAATCTTGAAAATCATAAAAGAAGAATTTATAACACACTTCAAAAAGGAAGACATCACAATTAATTTTCAAACAATTCACTCCTCATTGTCAAAATTGAAAATTAAAACCCATAAATATAGAATTATAATTTATATTCAACTGATATGATTAAGCGCTATTCACATGTTTGTGTGTATTGAATTAAAGTATCTTTAGTCAAGTGAACTACTTCATAATTGGTTGTTGTATGGGATAAAATCCTCATAAAAACTATTTTTAGTTTTACTGTCTTGATCCTTGAGAGTTATTCTCACAAGGACATTCTTAATGTATGACCATGACTGTTGGGGTTCTTGTTACATTGGCCCAAAATAGTTTTGTACCCATCCAGTAGTGCTGCATCATAGATTTATATGCAAACTTCTAGTGGTGATTTGCCCAGTCGTTCCTATAAGAAGGGAGAGAACAACTGAGAAGTGAATTATTAATCACTTTCAATGAAACATAAGAAATAAAAGAACAGAGTGAAAAAGACATCTTCAAATTGGGAAGATTTAAAAAACGTATTTTTTCACTTGGAATTTTGAGTAATTTTAGTTAACATCGTATCATATCACAATGTTATAAACTAATGATTAATTCAAACATGAAAAATGAGAACTGCAAAGTTAACCATGAATTACTTAAGATGTATAGAGAGAGAGAGAGAGAATCAAATTGCACCCATCGTTAGACTAGTTTTCATACACCTCTCAATAACTTTTATGTAAAACCGTATTGTGTTTATCCTGCCTAGTGTCAAGTCAATCAAATATGGGTATTTTCCTGATTTAGGAACTCATATTCCTCTCTAAATGTATAATTAATTTGAGTTCTTAGATGTATGATAACACGAGGGAGGTGCATCTTTTAGATCACCTAAAGATGAGTCCTATAATAGGATATTGACGGTGTGTAAAATTATTTGATTCTCACACGAAGTTTAGAAGGATTAGGGAATAGGTATCATTATGGATGAAAGATAAATTCATTCACTATACATTAGTGATCCAAACCCGACGAAAGTCCATGGAATGATATCATGGTAGAGAACAGTGGCAGCAGCCTTTTAAAGTATATAAAAGGCGTGGCAAGGAGAATAGTGGCAAGGAGGGTTCTAAGGCTCAAACCTTAATTTGGCACATGCTAGACGATGGGGTCCACTTGGAGTCTTGCATAATTAGGGGGTTTGGTCAAATTTCATTATTTTGGTAATTGCATTAATTATGGAAAATCTGCATTGTTTTGGTAAATTGCATAATTAGATTAAATTGCATCAATTAAGTAATTTAAGTTATTTGTTACTTTATTAAGTTAGAGTCAACTTTTGATTACCTCCATTGTAGGGAAATCCAAGGGTCATCTTTTATTATAAAAGGATACTATGTAATTCTGAATACTGAGCGAATGATTGAATAAAATTATCCTTTGAGATTTCTTTGTGAGTGATTCACATATTCTGAGGGTGTGAAGCCTTCTCTAGGTGTGATACATAGGTCCTATCGGAGTGATTCCAATAGGCTTTTCTTTGTTAATTCAATCCTTCTTTTCTACTAACAACCCCTGAATCTTAGCTTTGTTTCTGAATTTCCTGCCCATAACTCTTATTTACTTTCTTCTATTTGAGCCTGTTCTTTGTCCTACATCATATCAATTATTTCTCCTTAGAAATGCAGATGCATTTTAATTTTCAAACCAAAAGTTCAGTGCTTGAGGATTGGATGCAATTGTTAATCCAATTTTCAGTTCATATGCTTCTAATTTAGACCCGTGAAAGGAAAATGTTTCCAATGAAATGCGATTATGCGTAAAACATTAATGGCCTTATTCAGTATTGATCCTGTCTACACAATTGTTTGGAGTGAACTAAATACAAATTTAACCATTGACATTAACTATACAAATTGGCACCTTTATAATTGCTGTGTAATATAGTCACAGAGGGAAAAAATGTAAAAGAGAAAGTGAAAAGGAACGATGTGGCTTTCGTAAGTATGAGATTGAGAGAAAGGGAACAAGGTGTGCGAAAGATTGAGAGAAAGGGAACAAGGTGTCTTTCGCAAAATCAAAGATAACTTACCTTCCATTCAATAAAGAAATTCACGAGTTATTGATAAAATACCTCATGGAAACAAATAAAACAATTTTCACACCAATTTTCACATTTAATTATGGACAATGAGACAGTATCATAAAAACATAATAGAATTGAATAAGGTTCTCTTCTGGCTGAGAATCTCATTGGCATTGAAGCGGGACACTGCTTCAGTCCACTCATTACTCTATCACTCTTCTGTACAGATTTGCTGCCTTTTGATGGAGAAAACGATCTGCAAATTTTCGCTGCAGTAGATACCTTAGGAGACTTTCTGCTCAAACTTGTGGGTCTTTTGGGTGAAACAGAAAGTGGATGACTCTTGATTTTCACCTGAAACTTTGACGTGGTGGGGTCACTTGGTGTTTCATCTTTAAGAATGAGTAAAAATTGAAATTGGGAAGGTCATTTGGTGTGTTGGCTCTTCAAATTCTATGTCAAACACCCTCTTCAAATTCCATATTTTATTTTAATTAAAAAATGAGTGAATATGTATATAAAATATAAAAAATATTTTGGCTTTTATATGTAGTGTGTGTGTGTGTGTGTGTGTGTATGCAATGCTAATTGATTTACCCCATACACACGGACAAATACAGTACGTATTTTATCTATTTATTTTGCTTATTTTTCTTTCAAAATTTTATTTCTAGGGATTCATGGCTCGTGCTAAAGGGATACCTGCATTAGAGTTGTACAGACTTGCTCAGAGAAAGAAAAGAAAGCTTGTGCTATGTGGACATTCACTTGGTGGAGCAGTGAGTTTGAGTGATTTATTTTGCTTGCAGTCTGGCCAATGATTGTTCATTTTTAATATCTTTTTGAATGCTCCCTCTTTTTTGTTGTCTAGGTAGCAGTCTTGGCTACCCTTGCCATTTTGAGGGTTATTGCTAGTTCATCCAAAGAATATGACAAAGTTCAGGTTAAGTGTATCACATTCTCCCAGCCTCCAGTTGGAAATGCTGCTTTAAGAGAGTACGTTGAAATCGTCTTCTATATTATTTTAGAATTATTTAGTATTTTTATGTAGGTTGTAACAATTTTTTTTTCTTATTTCAGCTATGTTAATAGAAAAGGGTGGCAGCGCTACTTTAAGAGTTATTGTATTCCAGAGGACCTGGTGCCCCGTATCTTGTCCCCTGCATATTTTCATCATTATAATGCGCAATGTCTGCCAATGCCTGTTGACACTGGTACTACCAGTTTGTTAATGCCGAAACAAAAAGCAGAAAAACAAAAAGAGAATGAAGGGGAGCGGCTGGTTCTGGGTTTAGGCCCTGTGCAGAATTCTGTTTGGAGACTTTCGAGGCTTGTCCCTTTAGAGGGTGTTAGAAGACAATTCAATAAATACATGGGAAAACAAGTTGATCCTCTTGAAACGATTTCTGCTAATGATTCCTCTATGACATCTTCATTTGATGATGTAGTATCTGCTCCACAATCTCTTGAAATTGAAGAAGGTTCTGATGGCATTTCCCTTAAACCAATCTCTGACATGGAAAAATCGGCACAAGGTGAATTTAAAAATGGAAAGTCATCTGGAAAAAGTAACACTAACGGTGGGGATAGTAGGGCATGGCGTAGGGTGCCTTATTTACCTTCATACGTACCATTTGGGCAGGTAGTTATTGTGAACTGATAGTTCCCCTTTCATATCTTTCTTCATGGTTTAATGTATATGTAGTGACATCGTGAAATATTTCTGTAAAGCAACATGCTTTAGATAAGCAACATGCTTTAGATAGGAAGAATTGTTGCAAGACTGGAAGTTGTGATACAAGATTCATAATGATTTAGTTAATAATATCTTACATGCCTGCTTATTTACTTATAGTTTCTTCTCATACTATTAATTGCTGAGCAGCCTACGTAGAAGATTTATGTTCTGTTTTATGCTATTGATTTGTTAACCATCTGTTCTTGGGTTGGTCCTTTGTGAGATTTTGTAAGCTGGTAATGACATGGTATGTGCAGAACATAAGTTTGTACTTTGTGCTCATTGAAATTCCATGTAACATTTCAACATTTCATTTCTAGTATCATTATATGCTTTTCCTAGTCTGCTAAAGAAATAAAATCATGTGACTTTTAGCTTGACTTTCTATCATAAGCTTATGTCGCTTCTTTTCAAGTTTTTATTGCGATGAATTTGACATTAATTATGTCATTTAAACAGCTGTATCTCTTGGGGGATTCATCGGTGGAGTCACTGTCGGGTGCAGAGTACTCAAAGTTGACATCAGTATGAATTTCGTTTGCTTATTCACCTTCAAATAATGGTTTTGTCTTCTCTCGGGAATTTTAGCATTTTGTCGTGCACGAATGCATGAGTTATATGGTTGTCTTTTTATTCCCCCCTTCCCCTTCCCCCTTTTCTGAGTAGCTTTTCATGTAATTGATCTTTATATGCAGCTTTGAGAACCTCTCATTTTGTTTGCTTTCCTCTGGCTAAAACATTTTCAGGTCAGGTCTGTGATTGCTGAATTAAGGGAACGATTTCAGTCACATTCAATGAGGTCATACAGGTCTCGGTTTCAAAGGTAATATCTTACTGGTTTGTCAATTATCAGTTTAACTGATGATTGGCAGTCATGCAAAATTGCACCCATGTGTATTTGTTTGAGTGTTAGCATGTCATGAATCATGCATTGCAGTTGTTGAGATAATTCTGCACATTTGACCTATTTTTTATTTCATTTTGTTTCTTCCTCCTTGCCGTGTTTAAATTTCTTTGCGCACAATCTTTCTTGCTATGCACATTCCATAATTACATTGTTGTGTTGTTTTAATTATTATCTCTCTGCTTCTGGGATGATGTTTGAGAACTGGTAACTGAGTTTTTTGGTGGAATAACTAATTTCTTAATTATGGCTCTGAACATTGATTTGCATTGCTATTTCTTCCTCACCATGATAAAACTTCTTTGCTGGTCCATCTTCCTTGCTATACAGATTCCATAATAACATAGTTAGTGCCAGTTACATGATTATATCTGACATCTGACTTCTTTTGATGAATGGCCTAACTTCTTCAGCTGTGAGTTCAAAACCTTGATATGTATTGCTATTGATAATTGGAGTTTCTTTTGGATGTTGGTGGTTGATCCCAGAAGAAGTTATGGTTATTTGCTCACTTTGAAAAAACTTTATTGAAGTTTGAGGAGACTTTGTACTTCTGTAATTAATGTAAACTATGAAACTTGCCAGCAAACTGTAATCCTCTAAAATGCCTAATTTTTTTCTTTATTTTTCTTAATTTTGAAATATAAAGCAAATCGGACATGTTAACAATATTCTCAACACAAATTATTTATTCTTTACTTGAGGCACACTTCTGCCTTTGAAGATCATTTCAGTGCCTATTTCTCCAACTTGTTAAACTAGTCATGCAAATGCTTCATAATGTGTATTGACATAAACTAGCAAGACAAAAGGAAAAGAAAAGGGTATAACCATTATTATAAGAGCTCGATATAATTATTATTTTGGTACTTTTAAGAACATTAGTTATCACAGTCTTTGTAAGAGACACCTTCGTGGGGTTAAATCCCGCACTAGAGTTATGATCTGGTACCACTTGGACTAAAGGTTCGTGGTTATTTAATTGGTCTGATCGGCACATATGACAGACATAATGCGATTGTGGAGGCATGAGGTGCATATGGTATATCTAGTGAGAGTTTCACGCATTGGGACATGAGTTGTAGGCCGATTTACTTAGAGTTTCTTGCCTGTTTCCTGATAAACTTTTCTTAGTTCACGTTGTGGAGAGTTTTATAGCTGAGGTTCAAATGCCTTTTGAAACCATTGTTAGTTGCATAAAACACTTTAACCTTATGGCTTGCCATTTGACTAAATAATTGTGCCAACTGGTTTTATGTTGTATGGATTTGCCAGTTGACTAAATAGATACGCCAACCTGCTTTTGTTGGATGAAAAGGGGTTAAAAGTTATGTATTTCCTGTGTTTTCTTACTGTTATATAATCTATTCTATTAGCATCCAAATAGGCAATTGGCTTTGATTTTGTTTTTGGCACACAATTTGTTGAACCACAAATATTCAACCTGATTGATAATAAGATATCTAAAATCACTCAATGGCATTATTGGATCTCTTTTTAAGCAAAAGATTTGTTTCACTGTGCTTATCAGATTTTGTCTGGTTATGTAAATACACATATTGTTCACTTTGCTCGATAGCACATTTTCACTTTCTACTTTGACCAGATATTTCAATTTGGTTTTTCCATAAAAATGAGAAGTACTTTTGCAATAGTGGTCCTGGATTTGAACGTCGAATTGATGAGTTTGTTGTATTATGATATGAAGATATATCATCATATGTTGTAGATTGTTGATTACCGATTTAGTGATTTGATTATGCCTCTTCAAACAGTTCTTTTAACCTTTTTAACGTGAAATTGATCTGCATATTGTTGTATGTTGCACGATTCTCTTTTCTTTTAAGTAGTTCCTTTTAAAATTATTGGCATTGTCTGTCTAGAACAATGGGTTTTCATCACTAATATCACATTTTTCTTGCAGAATCTATGACATATGCATGAGTGATAGTGCTTTCTTGGGAATGGAGCAACTGCAGCAATTTCCGCATTTACAAAAATGGCTAGGCATTTCAGTTGCAGGTACTGTTGAACTTGGGCATATTGTAGAGTCTCCAGTTATTCATGCAGCTACTTCAATTGTTCCTCTTGGATGGAGTGGTATTCCTGGTCAGAAGAATGGAGAACCTTTCAAAGTAGATATTACTGGTTTTGGATTACATTTGTGTACTCTGGTACAAGCTCGAGTAAATGGCAACTGGTATTGTCCTTTATTCTATTATTTATGTTTTTTACTATTGATTTTAGGTTTTTGATATCCAAGAGTTTATTGAGCATCTAATACAATCAAGTAGTTAAAAATTTGAAGCATATGCTTAGTCTTACCACTTGGATAAGATTGTGACATATCACTTGCACCTTCTTATATTTTTTTTCCTAGTTGATACTCACACACCCACCCTCAAGGAATTGTTTGCACCTAAGAGGATTTGAACCTTAGACCTGATGCTTCCTGAGGCACCAGGGCCAAGTTCTTACCCACTTGAGCCAACCCCTTGGGGTTGCTCTTTCTTATATTACTAGAAGAAATGATAAATAATTGTCATCATTTTATCAGTCATTGAGCTACTGAGACCCAATTGTACCATCTGTTTTTCCTTGCCAAATATTTAAGTTTTTCCTTGACACGCACACACTGGTTACAGCCTTTTACTTGATTCAAACATTCCTCATTTGGTTCAATGACTAAATGAAGGCTTTCAGAGTTCTGAAGAAAAACTCTTGTTTGGACTGTTGCTTAGGAAAAATAAATTATATGAAGTTTGATTAACTTTTCTGGGTAAAATAAATTATTCAAAGTTTTCTACTTTAGTTGGCAGGCTTCTTTCTGAGACACTCCCCGAAAACATTCTATTTGCTAGCAAGTTTGGGAGAATGCAGATAGTAAATAAACATCTAGGGCTTCATTAAATAGAATAGTATAATTTCTGATATATTAACTGATCTTTGAATTTAAATACTAGTGAGAGGTCAAATGGTAAAAACCGCATAAATGTAATTGGGATATATTAAAACCCATCAACCTCTATATCTGGACAATGGACATGGTGATCTTAGGTTTTATTAATGAGCCGAGCTGAGCTTTAGGTTGTTTGGGCTCGGCTCGCCTAGACCAGAGAGGTGTTCGGGCTCAGCTCGAGCTCGGCCTAGCCAGGCTCGAGCTCATGTGCGTATGTGTATATATTATGAATCAAGTAACCATTTTTGGAGACAAGAAATGGCCACCATATCCTTCAAATTGACTTCCAAGTTCACTGATTAATCACCCATCTTCTCATTCTTCATTGTCTCCTTCACCAGCTTCAAATTCATCAATCTCCGATTCATCAACAATATTATCAGAGGGAATATTAAGCTAGAGATAGAAAGAGAGAGACCTAACCTTGATGTAGCCCGTGGAGTAGAAGGACGGTGCAATAGATGGATTGCCGTTGCAGATGCCAGTGGGGTTTCAGAAGCCTGATTGCAGCTCCTTGCGGCTATGTTTTAGGTTTTTTTTTTTTTTTTTTTTTTTAATTTTTTAATTATTTTTTTTTAATCTAACCCTTTATGATATTTTTTTTGATAAGTAATAATTGAAATAAAAAAGGCGTTCAAGAGGGGAACGCATCCCTTATACAAAAGTGGAACTAGGGATTAAGATCTCAAAGAAGCCAGAAAAATAATTAAATCTTCGGAAGAAGAACAGGACTTTCTCTTCACATAACTGAAAAGAGAGCGTATGATGTGAAGTTTCAGACTTGCCATGGACGATTCTTTCCCTTCGAACATTCTATTATTCCTCTCCTTCCAAATGCACCACCAAACACAATGTGATACAACTCTCCAATAATTGCGAACAACGCTACTCACACAGCATCCTCTCCATATACAAATCAAATCCTTAGGATAACAAATCTAACCCTTTATGATATTATACAGTTAATCTAATGGCTGAGATGAAAGCATGATTTGGGCCAGTGGGCTACTTAATAAAATGGACTTTACTTGTTAGATGGGCTATACTAAAAAACTAATTGGGCCAATGAAATTATATATGAATTCGGGCTAAATTTGTATATATGGGCTAGGTTTTTAAATAAAATTATATTTTTGTAAACGAGCTTGTTCACAAGCCCCAGGAGCCGAGCTTAACATTGTTCAAGCTCGGCTCGTTTACTCAACGGGCCTGAAAAATGTGCTTGAGCTCAGCTCGTTTACTAAACGAACGATCCTGAGCTGAGATTTTAACGAGCCGAGCCTGAGCTGTTTTGAACAACTCGGTTCATTTGCAGCCCGAATCTGAGGGAATCAGAGCTCCTAGTCTTGGTCCATGTAGTCTTATTTTCAATCCCGTCTACTTATGTATAGTGAGTTTTTACATAGAGATTTTAGGTTTTCTTCCTCTTAATATTTCCTTGGCTTAGACCATGTTAGCCTTGTTACTACTTACTAGACACTTCTGATTCTAGAATATGATCTCATTTCTATCTTTAATTTTCTCTGATTCACTCTAAGACTTGTGGCAGGATTCATCGTCTGTGTTCTACTCTGCTATGTACAAGATTTAACAGCATTCTTTGCTTTGAACCCCTTGCTGATTTGGAGTAACAGTCTGTTAATTATAATAAAAGTGAGCTAGCAAAGGGAGTTTTCAATTAGAAGTTGCTTGCCTGATAGATTTATTTATTTTGTGTGTGCGCGCGTGCGCGTGCTTCCATAGCTTTTGAAGTCCCACACTGTCCATGCTGAAATTATCTGGACCACATGTAGATCGATATTTTTTCCGACTTGGCAAATTTCATTCGCATTTTATCCGTTTTTAGCTAGTAACTCATGAGGGTGTTCTTTACGTGATGCACAATGTCTCAGAAGAAATATAATATAGAAGAAAGAAAAGAGAAATATGTAAATGATTTGAATGAGATGTTAAAACACTCATTCACAACTCTCATATTTATATATTAAAAAGAGCACATGTTAATATTACAATAAAGGAAACTGAATAAAATCATGGCATATTCTATGCCTAGACATATGGGTAAATAAAGTCAAATCTATGATTTGTGCCTATCACATCTCAGATAATATGGTAAGTCACATCCCATGATTTGCGCCTATCATATCTCGGCTAATACTTCCCCTCAAGTTGGTGCGTGGATGTTTGAGATGCCCAACTTGGACAATGCATCCTTAAACACGGTCTTGCTAACACGTGCAAATATGATTAGCGATGCTTTTCTGTCAAATGAAGTGCCGATCAACAAATCAAAGTGTCTCCTCAGACCATAAACATTCAACAATGTCTCCTCAGACCAGAAGCAACCAACCATGTCTCCTCAGACCGTAAACAACCAACAATGTCTCCTCAGACCGTAAACAACAAACAATGTCTCCTCAGACCATTTCCTTTCATACACATGTTTAAAATATGTAGATAGAAGAATCAACAATGCCTCCTCAGACCATTCCCCTTCATACATATGTTTAAACAATGTAGATGAAAGAATAAAAAATGTCTCCTCAGACCATAAAAAAGCAACCACGTCTCTCCAGACCATAAAAAACAACCATGTCTCCTCAGACAATTTCCGAATGGGTAGTTTCAAACTTACAATGCCCTCATTGAGGTCGGACAACCCTGCCTTCTCGACACCTCCTAGATGGGGGATGTCTCCTTAGACCATTCTTGAATGGGTGGTGCCGAACTTGCAATGCCCTCATTGCAATCGGACCACCTTGGCTCTGATACCAAGAAGAAATATAATATTGAAGAAAGAAAAGAGAAATATGTAAAAGGTTTGAATGAGATGTTAAAACACTCATTCACAACTCTCATATTTATATATTAAAAAGAGCACATGTTAATATTACAATAAGGGAAACTGAATAAAATCATTGCATATTCTATGCCTAGACATATGCGTAAATAAAGTCAAATCCATGATTTGTGCCTATCATATTTCAGATAATATGGTAAGTCACATCCCATGATTTGCGCCTATCATATCTCGGTTAACAGTCATTATTTCATTTTTTAGGTGCTCAACTACAGTAGAATCCTTTCCTTCGGCACCAGCTTACTCTTCAAATTATGGATTACAGCCTGATTTACAAAAGATCCGAGTGTTAGTTGGAGCTCCATTAAGATGGCCACCAAAACATCAGATGGTGGCCGATTCGTTGTTGCCCATGTTTCCTGCTACTAACTCAAACTCTGTTGATTCCAGAAGGGAACAGAACATTTCTGCATTTCATGAAGGAGAATTCATCCGCCCTGAAGGTTTGAGTGATTTTGTAGTATTCTGCACAAGTGATTTCTCTACTGTCTCCAAGGAGGTTTATGTCAGAACCCGTAGAATTCGATTGCTTGGACTCGAGGTATTTTATGTTTAACGTCAGAATCATGACATGAGAATATGTTTGTAACTTTATAATGATTATGTGTACCAGAAGGCATGACTATTTGATTTTGTAGGGTGCTGGTAAAACTTCTCTTCTCAAGGCAATATTGGGTCATGGCCGGCTCATTGCCACTGCCGATGTTAGGAATTTTCTTCCAGACGATGTTGAAGAAGGTGTCACTGGTGGTTTGTGCTACTGTGATTCAGCTGGAGTAAATTTGCAGGTCCTCTTTATCTAATAAATATTTCCTGTTCTTACTGTATTTCTTTTCTTTTTCCTCTCTCTCTCTCTCAATGTTGGCTTGAGGGATGTCCTGATAATGTGCCTATAAAGTCACTCAATCCATCATGCCAATAATGCAGTAAATAAGTAAATGCAGTGGAAAACCTAAATGGGAAAAAAGAAAAAGAAAAATCAGTACCTAGTACAGGCAAACCAAATCCATTATGAGAGAGATATTACAACCTAGTTTAACAAGTTCTCAAACCCTAGAAAACTCCTAATTACCTCGACATAGATTGATCCACCAAGCTCTCCATGAGTCTCTCAGCACATTTTTTTGCTTGTCAACAGACCTTTTACACCACGGGAATCTTTTTCTTGAACCATTGATTCAGTTTCAGCCACTAGTTGTCTAGCCCAATCTCAGACGGATTGATTAGAGTTTTGGTGTTGAACTTATTAGAGTAATTCCACAACAGTGATGTCAACAGGCTAGGAACACATTCACCAATTTTAATCCAAAAATAATGAATGTAAAAAAATATATATACATATGTGATGTTGTGGCCCGAATTTGGTGCCGGGTTGCGTTGCGACCCGCTTACGACCTGACGACCAGTTGCATGAGCTTTGTGTGGGTAGTGGACCCTAATTAGTCTCTTGTAGCCCGATATATAAAGGCGCTTAGGGTTTGGAGTGGGGGAAGAGAGAGACTTTGAAATTCGTACAGAAACAGAGTGAGGGGCTGAATACTTGTAATCTCCGATTTTACACATAGTGAATACTTTTGCCGGATCCCAACCGTGGACGTAGGCTGTTGCCAAACCACGTATAAATCTTTGTGTGGTGTGTTTACTTTTCTGTCGTGATTCTTGGTTCTATCTTGGGTTCATTGCGTTTGTCATAACAACATATATAGATGCAGAACTCCCAGATATGCTTTCTTTATATGCTCTATCAGTATATGTAATCGTCCCTAGAGTAGTACTAGTGTTTATATGGAGAAATTAGAAGTATAGAGAGAATAGGTGTTTCAGTGTTTTAAATTGAATAGGAAATTGGATTCTCAAATAGATCAATCTATCTAGGAACTGGTCAAACAAACTAGATCCAGAAAACTTCGATTGATAGCTCAATTGATCGAGCTATTCTGCAGAGTTTATACTCATTACTTATAAAACTTTAATTTGGGAAGTTTCAAAAAAATTTGGAAGTTTCCAAAACACTTATTTGCATATTAGAAGGAATTTTGAGAATCAAATGAATCAAATTCATCAAATCTTAGAAACCCTAATATATGCATCCATGAACTCTAATATGGTGAGTGCATCCAAGTGTCAAATTACATTTTACCTTTGGTGGAGAATGTTATGATTTTACCCCTGTACGTAGCTTCAATTCCATCTTCAATCACGAGTGAGGGGTAACAACACTCTTGAAATTTCCAACTAACTACAAATAAAAAAAGTTTACAAACTCTAGCTTTGATTTACAAAATTTGTGAACATAGTCCTATTGACCCAACAATAATTATTTTATTATTTTATTTATTTGATATTTTTAGCATTTCACCAAGTTAACTTTGGTTGAAATTTGTCAAAAGCTATCTGTAACACCCTGCCTCGGAAGGTTATGCCACGCAAACGCGACGCAAGCGCACAACAGAGAGGATTTACATTGACATCGATGGTCTGCATGGCAAGGATTTGGATTAGTGACACTAGTATAGATCCTAGCCATTCATTGGAAGGCCTTGAGCCTATAAATAGGGGTGGGGGCTCATTTGCTCTACACCAAGCAACAAAGCCTTGTAAAACATTCTCCAAGTAATACAAGCTTTCCATATCCACCCAGACTCTCTTCTTCACTTGAGTACGTGTCTTCCTTCCCTTCTCTAGCTTTAGTGTTTTCAAAGCTAGGTAGGTAGGAATGTACCAATAAAAAGCTAGTTAGATAGGCTAATTTAGCACTTCAAAGGCGCTTGAAAGTGTCTAAGTGTTGCACGAGCGCTTGGGAAGCACCAAGGCCATGACAGTTGGTATCAGAGCCAAGATTGCGAGGCGTTACAATAGAAGTTGTGAAGGAGACTATGGCGGATTCTAGCGTGACTCACATTGAGGAGCAAGAGCATGGTAGGGAGGAGTAATGCCCACCAGTGAGCTCTAAGATAAGGGCCAAGTCGAAGGACATTGTGGTGGGCTTAGAGGCAGGGTTGCCCGTGTTGCCTTGGTCAAGTTTGACTTGTAGCTATAGGAAGCTCACCAGCGCATTGACGGGCTCAAGTTGGAGGACGCTAAGTTACACGATGTTGTGAAGGGGTTCTTGAATGCCTTAGATGGAGAATTTTAGTGGGAGATCCTTGTTCTTCGAGACCACTTGTTGGGGAGCTTGCTACTCTCCACGTTCGTGTTGATAAGGAACTTAGCACCATCAACAAGTAAGTTGAGGAGGTGTGTTCCGCTTGGGCGCCATTCAAATGTGCGGTTATGTCAGGCACGGTTGTTCCAAGGTAGGCACCACCATAAGTTGATGTCCCCAAGCCCAAGAGCTATGCATGAACAAAGAATGCTAGGAGAACTTCCTATGAGGGCATTTAGCAATACTTCGAGGCAAAGGGGATGTTGGAAGACTCCTCAAAAATATGCATGGTGACCATCTACCTCATTGACACCCCTGTAAGTAGGGGTGGGAGCTCATTTTCTCCACACCAAGCAACAAAGCCATTAAAAACAATCTCTAAGAAATACAAGCTTTCCACATTCACCCAAACACTTTCAAGTACCCTTAAAGTTCTAAGTAAGCCTCCCTACCTATCTGTGCCAACACTAAAGCTAGAGAAGGAAAGCAAGACAAGTACTCAAGTGAACAAGAATATTAAGACCTTTTAAAACAAATCACTCTACATCTACCACTCTTCAAGTCCTCTATCTAGCGGCTTAAAGAGGGAGGAGGGGTGTGGTTTCTGCAGCTTTTTATTTCCAATTCCGAACTGCCTTACTGAACTTGTATCCCCAAAAATTTCTCCCTCTGAAATATTGGCACAGAATCTTATGAAGACCGGAACTCTCTGTTTGGAACTTCTCTGATTTTGTTGTAGGTGCCTTCTTTTTGTGGTGTTCATATACCTTTGGTTAACTTATACTTTTTACTTTACTGTACATGTCTTACTTGGTCCTTATTGCTAATTCAAAGTAATATGTTCCCTATATATTATGTAGTATGAATTGATTAGAGTATTATAGCATTTTTGGAGACTAAATGTTATGATCTATGGTACGGCAACAGATAACAGTGAACGCCTCTGGCATCATCCTATTTCTAAAATTCCTTATTAACTTTTACTTTCTCCCTACCTTTAAGTGACCTTAATTATATATTTCACAGATGCCTGGTATTGGTCTGCATCCACTTCTGGGAAGGCCCAAATTTTATAGGCATTCAGCGATGGTTTTCATCAGTAGAAGTGTTCAAAACTGAGGTGCTAATCTTTAATGTTGAAATTTACTTTTAACAGTGTTGACATATGGTGTCAGATGAGTAGGTGTGGAGAATGAAGCATGCTTAATTACTTATTTGCGAGTAGGAAGGATAAAGTGAATTAAAGGAAGCACGTATAACACTTCTGCTTTTATATCCTATAGTTGCTTGGATGGAATAAAAAGTTCATTACATGCACTTGAGTTGCTTCTATTGTCCGCTCTGCATGATGGTTTACATTGAGTTATTTCTGGATTTGATGTTTTTCTTCTTGTTCATTCTTTTAATGCAGGATCTGAATACAGAGGCCACTCGTTTCAGGAATGAACTGTGGATGGGTATTCGTGATCTTAGTAGAAAAACAGATTTGATTGTTCTTGTGCATAATTTGTCCCACAAAATACCTCGATATAATCACTCAAATGTGTCAAAGCAGCAGCCGGCCCTCTTGCTTCTGTTAGATGAGGCTAAAGCACTTGGAATCCCTTGGGTCCTTGCCATAACAAACAAATTTTCTGTTAGTGCAGACCAGCAAAGATCAGCGATTAATGCTGTCCTGCAGGCATATGAAGCATCTCCAAGCATAACTGAGGTTATCAATTCCTGCCCATATGTTATGCCCAGTGCTTCAAGTTTTCTGTCTTGGGGTGACAAGGATAGAGATTCTGATGGGAAGATGGACCCTCGGAAGCTTATATCTGTTCCTATAAATCTTGTTCGGATGCCTTTCCAGAAAAAAGCCTCCATTCTCCCTGTAGAGGGTGTAAATGCTTTTCGTCAGGTTGTTCATCATGTGCTTCGCAGCCACGAGGAGGCTTCTTTGCAGGTACAAACTCCTTCTCCCTTTTTGTGTTGGGATATTCAGGTAGAAATATTTAGGGAAAATGACTACCAAGTCCTACTTTTCTCATTGAAAGACAAATAAGTCCTAAATTTTTTCTTAGGACCAAAAGTTCTACTTCTGAGATTTTTTTCCATTTAAGTCCTAAGTCACTCCATCTTCCATTTATACCCTTACTAAATAGAAATAAAATTTTTGTAATTGTGAATTTATTCAAGAATTGATATATTATCTATTTTTTAAAATATTCCTTTAAGTTTTAGTTAATAATATTGCATTATGAGTTTAAATAATAATTAATCTAATTTAAATTCAGTTCAGAAAATCTTGTGTAGAATACAAAATTTTAGTTAAAAAATAATTTTTCTATAAAAAATTAATTAAACATATTTTTCTTTTTATTCAAATTTTATGTCTAATTTTGTAAGGGTATATATGAAAGTTTGGGTCTAAATTTTATATCTAATGTAGGAAGAGTATATATAAATTAGGACTTAAATGGAAAAAAATCTCAAACGTAGGACTTATTGGTCCCAAAGAAAATTTTTTATGACTTATTTGTCTTTCAGTGATAAAAGTAGGACTTGGTGGTAATTTTTCCAAATTTATTAGATAAATTAGATTAAGGAGGAGGAGAAGAAGACATGTATCAAGGCAAGTATAAGTGAGCCAGTATGCATTGCAAATAAAAATGGTTGGAGGGTAGGTGAGAAGTGCATTTTTACCTTTCTATCCCTTCCAACATATTTCTTTGGCATATCTTTGTGATATGTGAACATTGAGAGGGGTGCATGGACACGAATGCGAGGAACTTGAAAATTGCTCCATATGGGTTTTTACCGTACTGAATATTTTTAATCAAATGTATTTGGTACCTTGTGTATGTAGAAGAAATATATAGCAAAATGTTAAACAAAAAACTTTGAAACATGAATGAACGATTTACTTCCTATCAATTTTATAGAAGGAAGTACGACATGAATTTTCCTTCACACGCTGTTGAAGTAAATGAGGAAAAATTCGTGTCCCAAACATTTTCTCTATGTTTCTGAGACTTGGGTAGGTGTGTTGGGTGCGGGTGAGTGTCGAAGTGTTGGACCTCCTCAAATTCCAAATCTTAAGATATTCAGATATGTGTAAAGTTGGATACGGGTACATAGACACATTTAACGGTTGTAAATACATAATATCTTTTAACATAGTGTAATTTTAATATTGTTATTTTATAAGAATATGCTTAATTATTACTCAAACTAAAGAAAAGGGTTTCCACCTATCTTATTGATAGTAGACTTATCTTTGTTATTAAATTCGAGTTTCTTTTTGTTCTTCTTCTTCAATCATGCCATGTGAAGGATCGGGTGTCTGATTTTAGTGTGTTAGACAGATAGCCTATACACATGGGAATTTGATTTCAAAAGGAAAATCACTTGTTTGGAACCATGGGATTTAAAAAGGGAATGGGATTTGAAGTGATTCCAAATGAAATATTGTAAGGTTGAGAAATCCTTAGAAAATTGAGAGGATTTGGAAACTAATTACTTATCTCTTACATAAGTTTTTTAACTTACCAAAATTACCCTTCAACAAACCTTTTTCGAGTCTCTCATTCTACAAAACGCTTTCCACTTCTCTTAGCCTAAAATGGTACAAAATTTATTTCCTTTCAAATTCCTTTTTACAAATTCAAGTTTATTCCAAATGTACAAATGGAATTCCATTTTAATTACAATCCAATTCCTTTTCCAAATCCAATTTCAAATCCCAAAAGAATTTGGTTCCAAAAACGTAGTTGTGTTATATGTTGATTTTTTTCTCTCTGTCTACCCCTTTATGGAAGCCTTCATTCACTTGTTTTATGTCCTTTCATGTTCATCAGATCAAGTGCAACAAACTTAGGCGGTTCAGAAATCACAGCAGTTGACGGTGATGAATTAGAATTGGGAGTTGATAATGTAAATTTTTTTGATCGGGTGGTTGAATTTGTGGGGGAGGTGATGTGTGTGTCTGTGTGTGTTTGTGAGAGAGAGAAGCTCGAATTGATGACAATAGTTGGGGGTGACCAGTGTTACATTATTAAAAGAAAGGTAATGGTTTGGGGCGTTTTTATATCAAAGGAGATTGCAACCTTGGGAATTATCAAGATTAGTTCAGAATGTCTCAATTGTCAATTTGGACGTTCAGCACCGTGTTTTATACTTAGTGATGAAGTTGCTTAAATTTCAGTTTTTATTTATTTATTTATTTTTTAAAAATTGCAAAAATTGTCACTATTGTCGTATCTGCCAGTCTTAGATTTGCTCATTATCTGTAATTTGCTGGTTCTCTTGAGAAATCCTACTGGGTGCTGTATCAGTTTATCTATAATTTAATTATACATTGAACTTCCATATATTGTCATCTCTCATTTTCTTATATTTGTTTGATAGAAAAGTAAAAAATAAAAATAAAAATAAACAAATAATAAAGGAAGGCTTGGCCAACTAGTTGGTGTAATGGTATAATGCCTGGTTGGCCAAGCATGAAACACAAGATCGAGACTAAGAGCAACCACTTGGTTAAGTTTGTATCCAGTATAATGATTTATATTTTTTTTTTTTCTTTTTTACTCTACTTTAATATGCTTGGGGACAAAAACTGAAGTAAACTTGCTTTCTTTTTATTTTACTTTGTTTCAAAGGAACTTGCTAGAGATAGGCTTTTGACGGAATTGGCGCGAGAACACGCAGTAACTGCAGCAGATGCAAATCGAGATTCTCAAGCCAAGGCAACCTCTTTGTCTGCTGCAGCTGTGGGTGCTTCCCTTGGTGCTGGTCTTGGCATTGTCTTGGCTGTTGTCATGGGTGCGGCATCTGCCTTAAGGAAACCATAAGAACCTCACAGTTTTGGTCACATCTTGTCGGCTGCATATGTTCCAGGTGTATATGAGTTAGGTAAAAAAGTATATATCATTGTTATGTTATTTTATATAGATATATATGTTATTAAATTAAATTATTTTAATCAGTAGCAGATGACCTTCTGTTTTTTAATTTTATTAATGGGAAAAATTTTCCGGGCAAATGAACATTGGTCTTCTTTTAGAACCTTCTAAATTTTATTTGAAGATGCAGTTTTCTGAAGATAGGAATTTCAGAGGGAAATAAAATAAATGTGATGCGTATAGTCTCTTATGGACAGTTTGGTGAAGTCCCTAAAGGAAGTTCCTTCGTGTTTACCTAAGTTTGGATTTGTCCGAGTGTGGAAGATAATTTAATATTGCAAATGGTTTTATTCAGCAACTGGAAAACAGAAAAGTTACATCTATGCTATGTTTGGTGTAGGATTTGTTTTTTGGAGAGAGAAAGAATAGGTAGAAGGTTGAGACCATCATATACTTCTGCCTTAAAGTGGGCGGAAGCCGGGAGGGAAGCATCTTTGCCCCTCCTCTTGCATTTTTGCCCTTGTACATAAACATCTTCTTTAACCATTCAATGGTATAACAGTTAAATTATGCATTACCCATTTCCTTCCCACCCAACTAAACAAAATGAATAAAGGTCCTTCCTTTTCCTTGGATACCTCATCCATCCTTCTTTCTTCCCTTTCCTTCCTTTCAATTTACGTCACACCAATTGTTGTGAGCACAATACCTATATATTTTATTTTCTATTAATTTATGAATTTTGAAGGAAAATCACATGCAATGAAGTAGAAAACACTGTCCATATCTGAGAAGAAAGCATGAAGGAAACAAATCAGGCCCAAGCCGAATCCAAATCCAAATCCAGAATTACCTTTAAAAAGTAAATGGGTGTTTTAAGACGATTGTTTCTCACATGACTAAAAGTTGATAATTCCTGCATGAGTGCATGTATGGTGGAAATGATTCTATGCATGTTTTCCATTCAATGTTTCTTTGCTCTGTGTTTTTGGGGTTTTTTTTACTGCCAGTGTTCCTCCTTGTACTTCGTAAAATTATACTAAGAGCCTTTGTTTCATGACACTATCAGAGATCTCTCCTCGGTTAACTCTTAATAAGTCTACTAAATATTTCTTCAACTATTGTATGTTAGTTTCTTTTGAACTACCAGAAGCACCTCCCTCAGTGAACACAATCTCTTCATGCTGCTCTGCCTTAAAATAGCCGTCACTACATTATGGTCTCTTTGCACTTACCAACACCGTCAATTTATGATGCCATTGCTAGTGGTCTAAATTTTAAAACAAACATTATTGTCACTGTTGCATTTCCATTTCCGAATTTGGTCCCATTTCTTTTAGAATGAGCATCCACGCCACCCCCATTCTTTTCTCATCTTTGTTCTGCCAGATAATCCTCTTTCTTAGTGGCTTTAGATGTACATGCCTTACAGGAAAAAATTAGTTGGTAGAATGAGGTGAGACGGGATTTTGCATAATTTTACAACAATCCAGCTGTGTTTAGGTTGCCTCGTGCAGTCATTCAGCCCTAAACTTGCCTTTGGATAGGTGACGAGGGAGAACTCAGTGAAATATTATGTTAGTCAGTAACTGAATAGGCGATAATTTTCGTTTTGGTGAAAAACTGACAGATTGAAGTTTCGTCAAGAATAAATTTATTCATATTATGGCCCTGAAACTGGGGACAATATGTGCTTTTGTTATAGACCTCTGGATGTTTTAATAGTCTTAGTTCTTCTTCTATGGGTCCGAGACTGACCTTGCTTTAAGACTAGACTTGTGCAAGTCCTTATCTTGACTATATTCTTGAAGCAATGATGCTTCATGCTAATGTTGTCCTCATTTCTAGCATCAGGAAAACTCTCACTTGGAACTAGATTGTTAAGATGGCGTGCTCTCAACTAATTTTATTTTATTTATTATTTTATTTTTTCTCATCCTCTTAGCGCAATGGCTAGATCATGAAAGCCGTAAAACTGATGGTTACTACTCTTAAACACTTTGACGCATAGCAGAGAGAGAGGCACTTAGATGTTGTGGAATCATATTAAATATTTGATGATAAATTCCGTAACTTGCTATGTATCTTGCTTAAAACCGATCCTTGTTTTACTGCATTGTCTAACCAAATCCAGTTCACCACAGTGCTGTTTTGGTGCAACATTGACAAAGAATGTGAAACAAATAAATTGTCTGGACTTTTGAACTCTTTCAGGTGCGGTCACGAAGGTCGTACTTTATTTAGAGCATACACAGGTAAATGAATGCCTCAAGGCTTATGCTTTTGGTTGTGTGTTTCGGTTCATCTATTGTTACACTTGGTAGAATAAAGGGCAGAATTCTTGTGCTTCTGCGAAAAATCATTGAACTAGGGTTGTGCTTTGAGTTGGAAAAATCGCTTTCAAACTTGCATTATTGAACGGTTGAGCTCACAGAGTCGAGTCAGTCATGGTTATGCTTAATAGAACTTAAGTTTTACATATCAAATGATGCACAAATTTCCTAAAAATTTTCATTCTAATTTGAACTTGTTGAATGTTGTGTATACAAAGTATATGTCAGTTTTGCATTCAGTGCCACAAACATCATCTCAAGGCACAAAATAAGCTTCTTGTGTATGCAACTAAAATATGTTATAGACTGGTATTTTCATCCTCTAGACAGGGAGTTTGACACAGCTCTCTTTCACCATGAAGCGAAATCTTTGCCGAAAACTTGATTAATTGTTCACTTTGCTGCAACTTCTGGGGAAAGGAATAACATCTCTGACATCGGTGAGACCAGTCGCATAGAGAACCATAACATCAAGTACAAAACTGAAACCAGAGTGTTTGACAGTTCCGTTCCTGCGAAGATCTAAGTACCATTCATACTGTTCTTTAGGCAATCTCAACTTCTGGATCCTGCAAAACATATATATAAAGAAATCGTTAGAATATGTAGGAGTTGGGTATCTGTTTCCATTAGAAAGACCGAAAATCACCATTGAAACTGAGATGGGATGGACCAAGAACAGGAAAATTAAACACATGTTGAACACTAATAAGGGACAATAAGTAAGGTGAATGAATTGGCATAGTTCCACTAAAAGGGTTATCCTACTAAATGCGACTCTTGTCATTACGGGTTTGGGGAGTGTTTTATGTACGCAACCTTATCTTTGCCTACGAAGGGGCTATTTTTCATTTCGAACCTATGACCATCAGGTCACAAAGGCCTGAATTGACATGGTTACACTAAAGATGTATATAAGGTCTTTACCTTGTGCTCAGCACATTGAAGCGTTCCTCATTTTGGCTACCTCTGATTAGGGTTCCAGCCTGCAAAAAGGAGTAGAGCTTAATGATCGATAGACATAACCAAAGGGCATTTGGCCTAGGCTCCTAGCGGTATAAATCCTCTATCCTCAAAGAAGATGGGAGGAGTTCGAGCCTGTGCGTGGGTTAAAGGGTGTGTGTGTTTGCTTTATGATTCCGGAAAAAAAAAACACATGCCCTTCACACCTCTCAAAGTTTAAGCTCACCTTTGGTGCAATCACATCAAATGCTGCAACTGTTTTCCCATCTTCATTCAGGCGCACATAGAATGGCTTAACTTCTTTTGGGTAATTGTAGACAATCACAGGCTTTTTATAGATCTCATCAGCTAAATAGCTACCATGAAAAAAATGTTGATCTACAAGTCGCAAACTCTAAGAAAATTACAGATAAAAACTGACATTATGCACTTACCTTTCGTGTTCTTCAGTCAGAGACGCACCCCATTCGAGTTTTGCTTCGAATTTTTTATCCTTAACCTGGTAAGGTAACAAAGTGGACATGTCAGTCGGAAAAATGTACCCAACGCAACATGTATCACAAGAAACTACCTGTTTTAAGACATCCACTGCTTCTGCATAGGAGACTTTTTCGAATGAACTTGATGTCATTGATTGAAGGCGATCCACAACGGTTTTGTCAATTCGTTTTGAGGCGAATAGCAGATCTTCCGAACAATCTTCTAAAACTGATTTGCACAGAAACTTCAAAAGGTCATCTGCACAGTTCATAGCATCCTGTGCAGACGACCTTTAATTTCTTAGAATCAGGAGAAGCTAAGAAAGCATTCATACTGAACAAACATAAAGCTTATACCTCTAATTGTGAGAAAGCCATTTCGAGTTCAACCATCCACATCTCTGCCACAATCTTCTTGGATTCTGATTTTCGTGCTCGAAATCTAGGTCCAAATGAGTATACATTTCCAAGAGCACACGCATAGCTCTCAAGATGAAGCCGGCCAGAAACCGTCAGATAAGTGCAACCAGAAAAGAAATTTTCAGAGTAGTCACCCTCATCAGTCTTGAGCGAAGCTCCAGGCTTCGATTTTTCTCTTGCTTCCAACTGTAACGCGAGCTCATTCGTTCTACTGAGGTCCTGAAGTGCAGCAACCAGTGCTTCCTTATTGCTCTCACTTCTCTTGAGCTCTTCAACTTGTTTCCTTTTCTCCTCAATGGAAGCCTTGACTACCTCAAGGCTAACACCTGCAGTTTCGTCCATGGCATTTCGCTCCCATTTCGTTTCTTCACCAAAAAGAGTTGTAACTTGGAACTTCTCGCTGAATCCTTCACTGTCGATGCTCGTGATAATGGGCACTTGCACATAAAGGAAACCGTGGTTTTGGAAGAAGGTATGAGTTGCTTGAGTCATGGTATTACGGATTCGCATAATACATGCCACCTGCAACATGTAAAACGCTCTAAAAATTGACAACTGTCTACTATAAAAGCTTAAATTGTTAGAGAGGAGATAACTATAATATTTAAATCCTTTAACACGTCCCCTCACGTATGTCCTTCTTTTGGTCCAACACATTTTTCAATCTAGATTACAAAAGAGTAAAGGAATCCCAAATTTTTCACAACAAAAGTAGGACAATCTAGAGATTATTACATCTATAATACAGCTTTTAGTAAATGAATCATGCCTACTACACAGAAAATTCATACCAACAGAGAGCAACAAAAGTGAAAATTACAGCAGGATAATGAAAATACCGTTGTTGTTCGAGGTCTGAAGTGAGAACAATCCCTTAACATCTCCAAAGGCAAACGTTTCTTCGATAATGGATACTTGTCCTGCTCAACTGTCCCAATGTGCGTAATTTTCTCGGCTTTGAGCTCAATAACATGTTTTCCCTGCATCAATGTCTGCTGCAATATTCCTTCTACTAATATACAAGTCCCAGTAGGAATGACTTCGTTAGGAGATTCTATAGATGAGTCCACAATAACCTAACACACACAGATTTTCAACCAATATTAGCAATATTAGGTCCAATTTGAGATAATAGGAGAGAAAATCGGTTAAGATGGTTTAAACATGTGCAAAAAAGACCTTGTGCCGGTTAGTAAAAGTGGCATAGTCCACATTGAAGGCAATATCAGGAGAAGACGAAAACCAAAGTTAACGTGGATAGAGTAGTAAAGAAAGATATGATAGCATATAGATTGATCGAGGCTATAGCCTTGAATAGAGTGGAATGAAAATATAGGATTCATGTAGTCGACCTTGAGTCCCTAACCCCAATTACAATGAACAAGAAGAAAAGAGAATTTTGAGCAAATAATTAAAAGAACAAACTAGAAGTACCTGAAGACTTGCAACACATGAACCATCACTAATTTGCAAGATTGCAGTGGAGGGTGGCGGCGGCTGAGGAGTGACTGAGTCCGGTTTTTTGTGAATTGGGTAATTTCTCCCCCCCAAAACCTTCATGATTGAGCTAAAAAAAAGGGGTATTCGAGATTGAAGAACTTCCACACAATCCACATTTGTTGGCCCTCCAATCCCACCACCACTCACATCCAACGTTGCCACGGCAGGCTCTTTCCTCTCCTCCTTAGAGGACTTAACCCATCCTCCAATCACAATTCTCTCACCAACCCACCCCAACCCGCCATCGCCACGACCCATTAGGGTTTTCAAGATTACCCTCTTGGAGTAGGTCGAAAGGGTCACCGAAGATTCTACAATTGGGGTTTGTTCCGAGGCCATTTTTGGGTGAAAACCGAAGTAAATGAAGTGAAATCAGATAGAAATTGAGGAAGTGATTTGGCGGGTAAAAAGTGAGAGGGGTTTGGTTTTTTATTGGATGGGACATATATGGGGAGGTATGGCAGAAGAAGGATGCTTTTCTTGGGAAGTGATTTGGAGGATTGAAGGTGGAAGATGGAAGAAGATGGGGTGAGGAAGTTTGGGAGAGAAGGAAAAGGATTGTTTCTGACTCTTCCCATCTGCAATTTAGAGAGAGACAGAGAGAGACAGAGAGAGAGAGAGATATAGAGAGAGAGACAGAGAGAGAGAGATTGGGGTTTGGTATTCTTGAAGGTTGGCTATTCGCGGGAAGTTCACACTCAAAAAAAGGGTTTTCCAAATGGTGAAAGTTACTAGTAACAGTAATGGAAGAAAGACAACCGTAGAGAGCTATTCTATTCAATAATAATAATAATAATAATTGTAAAACCCCCTTGTAGTATTTTTATTTTTGCAACTAACTCCCTACTAATCACTAAAATTATGTCATATTAGTAGTTGCAAATGTAAATCTCTGGAATGATCTTATTCATGTTTAAATGTTTAAACTGAAAAACAAAAACAGGTTATTTAATGAAAAATTGAATAGATCGAGTTTCTTCGCCGTACCACTTGTAATGTTATTTAATACGATTTTATTTTTCGATTTTAATCTAGAAGATCTCGTATCTTTTGGAGATGGCAGTATTAGCACTGTATAAGAATTCACCTCCACCTTACTCATGTGATGTGGAAGTTACACCCATTCATATTATACTTGCCCTCCTAGATCATTACAATCATCTCCCCTAAGGGACCTAATGTCTCCGCTGACCATACTTCCTGCTGGGCTTTGGCTCTAATCCCATTTGTAATAAAGTCCCATAAATTGCTAAGGCTCTGCTTGCTCTCACCCTCTTTTTTCTTTTCAAATTGTTACGATCAGTTATGCATTAAAACACTAAACATGTGGAGCTAGTTTTCTGGGTAGTGTCGGATCTTGTTTATTCGGCTGCGGATCCGACTCTCTGGGTACCATTTGTAACAGATAGAACATTCGTTTTTTGATCTAAAAATATAATCTATTAGGTGGTACTGCATACGCTCATAACTTTCCTTATTCAGATCTGGTATAGGACAATAACCTCTATCAACTGTCCATATTAAACAAGAAAAGGCGTCGACCTCCACCAAAAACAACTCCCCTCCCCGGCAAGGCATCACATTCTTCATTGAGTTTCAGAAGGCCATGGCGATCTAGTCCCCGTAAGCTGTGTGGCAAATAGCTGAGATGGAGACATGGACGAAGCCAATGAAGGCCTACGGTGCATGTGCCCCCTTAAGTTGGCCCGCAACCTATAATATATGAGGTAATTGTTTTAATTTTTCCATATATATGAAAAAAAATTATACAATGCTCCCCTCAATTTTGTAGTTACTAAAATTATATCTTTATTTTCTCTTTTTACTCTTCAAATTCCTTAAATTTGAAAAAGTCAAAATTTCCTTCCTCAATTGAAACTTTTTAACTTTTTCCTTTTAAAGTTGTCTCATTTTTCTTTTTCTATTTATACTCTTAAAATTCTTCTTTTTAATGTGTATATTTGAATAATTTTCTTCTTCTTTGTCTTTTGAATTTATAGTTGTTATATTATATTTTATATATATATATATATATATTATTATTATTATTATTATTATTTTTTGGTAGTGTGTCCCCTCACTTAAATCCTGACTCCGTCATTGGATGGAGACAAATCAGTGTTCAAAGAGTCGCGTGTGTTTGTACCTATCTTACTTACATGGACGAGATGGATTGCAAGTTATCTTAAAAATTCACTCGTTGAAGAAGGGGATAAAGAAATGAAGAAATTGACAAGGTGTTACATAAACTGTCGTACCACCATTAGTGGAAGGGTTGAACAATCACTTCTTCCCCTGTGACCTATCATTCAATTTCAAACACATGCAGTTCCGAACTTCCGATCGGTTGATCCCCTCCCGCGTAATTCCGTGCATTGTATGTACATCACACAACAATACAATTATATCACAGTGCACTGTAGCTATATCAAAAACATGCAACGCCTAGGCCGGCTCGAGCCTTAGGTTAGTTAGGCGATTGTCTAAGGCTCCAGCCAATAAGAAGGTCCATAATTTTTTATTTCTTTATATATTATAACTTTCCTAAATACATTTATAGTATTTCCTTTAATTATTAAACTTCAGTGTATAGAGAAATTTGATGGTTGACCTAAAAAATTTCTATTCTTTATCTTTTTTGAGGACCCCCAAATTTTTTTCTTTATATATTATAACTTACCTAAATATTTTATTTTCTTATACCATTAAACCTCAACAAATACAAAATTTAATAGTCTGCAAAATATTTCTATCCTTGTATTATCTTCTTCTTCTTCTTCTTGTTTTTTTTTTTTTTTTTTTCCTCTCCTCTCTCTTCCCCCTCATTACATCAGCATATATATATATACACACACATTAAAATTAAATATTAAATATATATTTAAGTGAAAATTGATGAAACTTTCTATATTTTTCAAAGACTCCTATTAATTTTTATTTTCTCTTTTTTTCTTAATCCTCACATATTTTTTCTCCTCTCTCGTTATAAATTTTGTTTTTTCATCTTCTCCACGTTACAATTTACAATCTCACAATCTCACAATCTCATTCCTAAAGAAGATTTTGAATATACTTATATTTTATTAAAGAATTTATTAGAGCATTAGACCAAATAATTCGAAATCAGTTTTTATTATTCTATAACTTAAATTAGTTTATAGTTTTATACATTTTATTTATATGGTTAAATATGACTATTAGAAAGCGCATAACCAATTAATTGACGATGGAATTAGAGTTTGGATAGGTTTAAAAATTACTAAACAAATAATTAGCTGACATAAAAATATAGATAGATTTAATTAAAAGGCTACTTTATTTTTTTCGCCTAAGGCCTCAAATTGTATTGAGCCGCCCCTGTGCAACGCTGGTGTCCTGTACAACTTTTATAAACTTATGTAAGGCGTTCACATTGAAGATGAATGCAACATATTATAATGCATCATTGGATGAAAACGTGCCCCATACATTTTTAACCTTTTTTATTTTTATTTTATTTATTTATTTTTCCTGTGTAAGTCAATAATTTTGAACAGTCAATGTAACTTTTCCAATAATAATAACATACTATACTTGTCAAGAAAAGTTCAAAATGTATTAAGTGATAACTAAGGATTTTATTATTATTATTTTTTATATGATATGAAATGAACTCCTATTTGATTCATAATATTTTAAAAATTGACCAAAAATTATTAATTTTTTGTGTGTATATAAAAATATAATATTAGTATTTTTTATTGCCCGTATTCTATTTTTTATTTATTTATTATTATTATTATTTTTTAAGATTATCGTAACCATATTGTATCGTATTTATATTTGTACTCCCTAAATTGCAAAATTACAACAGCAATAAATTGTCAAAGTCTTCTAACCTAACTGATAAGATGCCTCCTGTTGAATTTTGGAATTCATCGCATGGGTTCAAGACTTGATACCACCAACTAAACCCCTAACATGTCAGTTTTAACACATTTATATATATAATCATTGCTTTCACAATTTAAATTTATTACATTAATCCGGTGATCCTACAAATAGTGTTACCGGTGGAGTAGTCTCCTACGAATAAGTCAGTGAGAAATAATCTCTCTGGATAAATCAAGAAATTGAATTATGATTTATTGCGTACCTCTAAATGAGGATTAGCCCCCTCTATTTATAGGGTTTAGGTCAGGATGTTACGTAAAGTTTCCGTCGTCTTAATTCTTATCATAATCTGTAGACCTAATCCTTATTCGTAATAATCATTATCTTAGTCTATAGAGGTTATATCGATATTATGAGATAGCGCGTTACTTTAATAATCTTCCCCTATTCACGGGTCTTTAAATTATACATCTATCAAGTCGTATTCATATCGTATCGTAAAATCTTTTAACCTATTTAGTAAGATGCCTCCAATTTTAACACATTTATATATATATATATAATCGTTGCTTTCACAATTTAAATTCGTTACATTCTAGTTCCATCGTAACACAATCTTCTCGTCATCACACAAAAAAAAAAAAGCCTTAGAATACAATAATTTTCAGGTGGGGATCACATAAGCAACATGTGTTCTTTTCAAATGTCAGCTCTTCAAAAATTGATGGAGGGAGGATAGATTAACCGAATCCTGAAGCATCATTTCCGAAGTGCGAATCTTTTTTTATTTTTTATTTTATCAGAATCGGTTGGTTGAAAATTGTATATTCATATTTTAAACTGTTAAATTTCTCATCTACATTGTTTCCACATTCTTCTAGGAAATGCATGGAAGTGGAAGGAAGCCCTTAAAGCTGTCTGCCGGTGGGTGAGACACATCTCTAAACCCATCCACCAGAATCCCCTTTTTAACCTTCAAAAATATCAAATTCAGCCAATGTTGATGTGTAAAAACAGCAAAAGGAGGTGGTTTTTTTTGTAATTCTATAAGCAATCTTGTATTAGTAAATCATGTGTAGGCTCAAAAAATAAAAAAAATAAAAAAAAATTCATGGGGGACCTCTTTGCTGTGTTCTTCTCATCACAGCATCTTTTGTCAGTCCATCTTTTATGGTCATTATTTGACCACAACCCTTCCTTACCCTTCTCCCTCTCTCTCTCTCTCTCTCCCTCTCTCCCCTTCCCTCTCTCTCTCTCCCCTCTTCTCTCCTTCAAAATTTTCCCAATACTAAGGGAATTAAGATGGGCAATGCCAAACAACCAAACTTACTCTTGCTTTTCTTCACCCTAATTTGTGCAGCATATGTTATGCAAGGTCATAATAGCTAGTCCTTTCCTCTATTCTACATGTTTCTAGAGTATGCTTTCTTGTTTAATGTTCTCTTTTGGGCTAATTATGAAAAAGCCCTTTTCTTTTCAGCTTAGTATTGGTGGTTTTTTTTTTTTTTTTTTTCATTATTTATTATTAATTTGTTGTTCTGGCTTTGTTAGGAAGTCATTTTTATTTAATTGGACTAGAAATTAATCTTAATTATGAAAAACCCTTTTTTTCTAATATTCATATTGTATATCAATTTGTTGTTCTAACTTGCTAGGAAGTCATTTTTATTTAATGAATACTAGAAATTCAGCTTAATATATATGCTTATATATATATATATATGTTGCACCATCTAGTAGTACTAAGTTCCATTTGGTTGCTGAGAATGCAGAGGAGAAAAGAAAGGAATTTGGAGTTCAAAATAGGCCAAACATGGTGTTTGTAGGATTCCCAATTGTCTCTTCTTTTCCATCATCTTCAATTCTTGTGACTAACTTTTTTCTTCCATATTGTTTCAGGTGTTGCAGGGTCCAAAAGTCAACTGGTAGTTCTTCATGGTCAAATTGTGTATGATTCTTCTCAATCACAAAGAGAATTACATTTGCTGGTGAGAAAAAAACAAGCCTAAAACGTTGCTCAATTTTATTTCATATTGTGTTCTAACATATTTTTGAACATCGTTTCTCACTTTTTGGGAATACATAGGGTAGTAGCAAAAAATGGATGAACAGAAACTCAAGAAGATTGATGATTGGATCGACGGCACCAACCTGCACTTACAATGAATGCAGAGGGTGCAAATACAAGTGCAGAGCCGAGCAAGTTCCGGTGGAGGGCAATGATCCTATCAACAGCCCGTATCGTTACAAATGTGTCTGCCATAGGTAAAAATTCTAGTGTTGGAACTACTAGGTTGAGCCAAGTGAATGATGGTTCAAATTTGTAAAATCTATGGAGAAGACTCACAAAGTCTTATCCTCTCTTCTGCTTCAACTCTCTATTTTTATCAGTTCACACACTAGTGTAACATCATGTTTAGACCTAGATTTAGCAATTTTTGTGTGTTCATGAATTCAGAATGCTGAAGTGCATGAATTTATTTCTTGCCAAAAAGAATCTTTACATGTTTTCTTCTACTTTTGTTTGTATTTGTTACTGTACCTTTTTAAATAGTAGTTCAGTAAGATATAAAATATTATCTTACATTTTTTTTTTTAAGTGTTTTTGATACATTTCATTTTTCTTTCAATTTGTAGGTGAATCTTGTGGTTGAACAAGTTGAGCTACTATAGGGTATATTTTTGCATATTCATGATTAGGAGAATAAACTTCATATGGAAACGTTTTTGCACATTTGGATTAGAAATCTCTCACAACAATTTCTAGTTATTTGATGAGACTTTATATTGCAAACAAGAGATTATTTTTGGGAAATGATAAATACACTCCACTTCTTTATAATGCACCCATTTTTTATTTTTGTATATATTTTTTTTAACAACTAAATGACTTAAATGTCCTTTATATTTGATTATAATGAATTGAATCAAGAATAATAATGTCATTTCACATAAAAAAAAATGAGTGCCTATAAAAAAAATGGAGTACATTTTAGATTATCTAGCTCGAAAGCACGTTTTAGAGTGGCATTAGTGATCAATTTATACAAGTTAAGACTAAAACTACATTACAGTACGGGTGTTGTACTGCATCAGACGGCTCACAATACACACATGCGATCTCACAAATGTGTGCGTGTTCTGTGAGTCATTTGATACTATATAATTATGTGTTTTACTACATCGGATCCTAACATTACAGTACGGGTGTTGTACTGCATCAGACGGCTCACAATATACACATGCGATCTCACAAACGTGTGTGTGTTATGTGAGTACGTCGTCTAATGTTGTACAGTTATGCGTTTTACTGCATCGGATTCCAACATTACAACGTCATGCATGCCCTCCTCATTTTGCAAATAGAATTATAAAAGTCTTACTACAACCATTGAACTTGAGAGAGCACCTAAAAGCATTTTTCTTTGGAAATGTGGATTGATTTTTTGTTCATTGGTAGGTTAGATGGTGGTTTTAGAGAGACAAAAATGTGGCACATGGAAGTGGTCCCAAAATATATAAAAACCAGCAATATGTCACATGGGGGTACCTTGTGAGGATACATGCTTTTGCACAAAATGGCAAAACTGAATTTAATTTATGGCAGAAGATTTGTAGCCAGTAGGGGAGGTCCCATTTTTCAGTGTACAACAAGCAAAGAGCAAGCCACTCCAAACTCATGCTCTACTGCATGGTCCTGGAAGTTTTTTGCAGTACGTCTTGCCTTTTGTAGTGTGTGTACTCTCATTACTGTAAGGAACCCTAGTACCCATAAAGCCATTTAATCCATCCATTTGTTGGTGACTTCCCCTCTCACCACTATGGTGTCACAAGCACTTTACTCCTACAAAGCATTCAATGCCCTAAATGATGGACTCCATTCTCATAACACTTCTCCTTCAGGTTCAAGGAGAATATGTCTCGTTAAAATTTTACTATAAAAAATTTAGTGGGATACAGCAATGGAAAAAGAATATAATATTTTTGTGTATCTAAAAATAATATTGCATATATAAAAAGTTTAGTGGGATACATACCTAGCGATGGAAAAATAGTATAATATTTTTGTGTATCTGAAAATGATATTGTATGTGTTGAAACGGTCTCATTACTTTGTCAGGAAAATTAGTAAAAAAATAAAAAATAAAAAAAAATAAAAAATAAAAAATAAAAAGCAAACCTTAACAAAGGAAAAAGAGTACATGACAATATTTTTAACATTAATTTTATATTTTATATTTTAACTGACTTTTAATAAGTTCAGGCCAACTAATAACGTGGTCGAAGTTAAGTCGATGAAACTTTAAGGAGGTTGATCAAGCTATTTTGCAAAACTTTGATTTGAATGTAATAAATAGAAACTTAAGATAGGTGGGGGTGATTTATCCTACGTAGTAGTAGTAGTAATAATTACTGTAGTAACTATTGTCTACAATTGGGCCTGGGATTGTTAAATGCCTCAACGCATTTTTGTTGAGGTATTTAATCCATCCATTTGTTGGTGCATTTACCCCTCTGCAATCATCTGGACTTCCCCTTCAGCACTTTTGGTGATTGTAGAGATGGCAATGGGCTCAATTTTTGGGTAATCTCACTAGTATGGGTATAATTGTCAAACTTGTTATGAATATAAAAGAAATATAGAATACAAGAGATATGCAAACCAAAGAGAGAAATAATTGTTCTCTCTTTTTCACTTTTGTCATGTTTAACGCAACATGTCACACGCATGCATATAGATATATACACACGCGCACACACGCATTTGCATCGCCATTGTTGTTTTTTCTTATTTTTTGTTCACAAATTACGTATTTTCTCTCATGACACAAACACTTTACTCCCACAAAATATTCAATGCGATAAATGTTGGATTAATGACGGACTCCAGTCCTAAGTCACATAAAGAGGGCGCGGGAGAGCGAAAGTGGTAAAAATTTAAGTTAAATGGGAGGGGACAAAAGCGAGAGCGCACGCAGAGCGGCACCTGTTTAGAAGAATTATGTGACTTAGCTTCAATCTCATAACACTCCCCTTTGAGATCCATTAAGAATATGTTTCGTTAAAACCTCATTAGGAAAATTTTACTAGGAGAAAAATTAATAAAAACAACATATATCGAAGAACAGAAAAGAGTACATGAGGGTATTTTTGACATTTATATTTTGTATTTTAACTAACTATAATAACTTCACGATCAATTAGACACGTGAGTGATCGGAGTTAAGTCATAAACTTCAGAAAATATGATCTGAGTTGAGTCAACCAAACAATATGATCTGAGTTGATCAAGTTATTTTGAAAACCTTAATCTGAATGTAATAAATAGAAACTAGGATAGTTCGGGGTAATTTATCCTAATAATAATTAGTGTAGTAACTAGTAACTATTGTCCATGATTGGGCGTGGGATTGCTAAATGCCTGATTGGCCAAATGTTGCTAGTTTAACCAAATGTTTACAGATACAAAAACCCATGGACCTAGACCATGGGTTGGTGATGGGTTGGGTTACCTTTGTATGCCCGACATTCTTAAGCATTGTTCATTGTTGTCAAGCGAATCCATGTTAAGTCACTAGTCACTACTACATTATTTAAATACAATTTTATTAAAAGTTTAACAGTTATACTCTCTCAAGAGATTTTTATTTTTTATTATTTTTTTTTATCATCTCTCTCTCAAATTATTTCAAATATTGGTAAGTAAACCAATTCTTACCCACATTGCTTAGATCTACATTAGTTTAACACTGAAATACGAATTCCTAAATTCATACCTAGAAGTTCCAAAGTGCTAATAGCACATCTTTTGAAATTTAAGCACATTGAGTGATAAAGTTCTCAATTTTTAATATTGGAGTAATAATAGAAAGTTCGAGAGTGAAAAAATCAAATTAAATTTATATGATTAAATGATGATATCATGATGAAATCATTGAATGATGTCATCACTCACATAAAGCAGTCAACACATCCAACTTTCAAAATACTTGTCACTATTCCGAATATTAACTCGTAAATTAATTTGACAATTCTATACCATTTGGATTCTCAACGGTCCAATAGCCGTTCCAATCTCACATGGCAAGCTACGTCATTTTCATAAAATTCTCTACAGCTTTCCCTCTCCCTCGGATTTTCCCTCTCTTATGGTTCATCGATTTGAGACCTTTGTTTTATACAGTCAATTTAACAAGTTCATGAACCCATGAATCTAAGTACCATCATGGCCATGGATTTCTTGAATTAACATATATTGTAATGCCTTTGAAGATATATGTAGATATAGATTCTTTCTCTCTCTTCTCTCTTTAATTTTGCAAAATCCAAATAGAAAACAAAGCATTAAAAGTTTTTGGCTTGTTGGTTCGTGGGTCGATTCTCCCTCTAGCTTTGATTATGGCTTTCTCCCTCTCTGATTTTGCACTACCTTGCACGTAGAATCCCTAATCTTCTATCTCTATTTGAACTTAAAATTAAAAGTCATAATTAGATTAGCCCTAATATGAATTAATTTTCCTCTTTTTTGGGTCGCCTAATTTTTAAATAAGGGAGATCTTCACAAGTTTTTTTTTTTTTTTTTGACTTCACTTCACTTCCTTTTTAATTAATAAAATCATATAATTGCCCAAGACATTCTACTCACAATTCTCATTGATTATTAAAAATAGAGTAATGATAAAGAGATAATAATGGACAGATCTGACTAAATTTATTAGTAGGGAAGGATATGACATCATTTTATTTAATGACCACAATGGTAATGTCATCACTTACTCATATAAATTAATCGGATACATCCAAAATGCAAACTATTTATCCTTATTCTTAAAAACATGATGGGTAATTTACAATGATATCTTCTTTTACATAACCATTCCATATGTTCAATTAAATTTAAGATAAAGTACAAAAGAAACTCCATACTATATACAAAATCTGCAAATATTCATTTGGTGGTCAATTGTTAAAAAATCCCTACATTTTTTCAAATTGAGCAAATAAGGATTATTTTTTAATTTGAAGATTGAAATATCTAAAATGCCCTTAAAAAAAAAATAAAAAAAAAAAAAATTTAAGGAAAAAAAATAAATCAGGACATTTTAAAAAAAAATTATAAAATCCCAAAATTTTTATTATTTATTTATAATTTATATTTGTTTTTATTATTTTTACTTATTAAAAAAAACCTAAAATTCCCTTAAGGGCATTTTGGAATTTTTATAAAAAATTGTTTAAAATTGATGACCAAGGGACAATTTGTTATAAAATTTCAAAACACAAGTGTTATATGCAGTTTATAAAAGCGGGAGTGTTTCTTACACTATTATTTTTTTAATTAAAGGAGGATTTTTTTTTGCACTTTATCTTTAAGAGGGGTTTTTTAGCACTTTATCTTTAAATTTATTTTTTCTCAAACTTTAATGGCGGATGTTATTGGCAAAAATTGTAGTTTAACTAATTTCTCTCACATTTAAAATAGGTTTTTAGGACAAATTGTATAAAAACCCATGAACTTTTAAAAGCCCTCTTTTTAAAAAATAAAATAAATAAAATTAGTAAAATAGTTTTAGTACTCCGTAATTATTATTGTTGCAATATACTAGCAACTACTCCTGCCCTTTTATACAGGAGGAATATCAACTTTAGTGATAAAAGATACGAAAAGGGTTCCATTTCACAGTTGAGAATTGGGGAATTTCTGAGTAACCGATGGCTTCTCTCATGGCCTCTCAAACCCTCATCCTCCGAAACCCTAACTTTCTCTCTCCTCACAAACCCACCACTCTCTCTCTTCCTTCACCTCAAAAACACCTCCTCCGTCTAACCCCCTCAAAACCCACAACCCCTCTCTACAGTCTCAGGTCTCCCACTCTCAAAAGATCTAGGGTTTTCGCATCCTCATCTTCCTCCACAATACCCAACAACCCATCAATTGATTCGTCAAACAACCCGAATCACTCGCTGCTCACCGAGTCAACTCGCACAATCTCAACCATATTCGCGATAGGTCTATCAATTCTGAGGCTGACCACCTCCAAAATATGCAATTTCACACTCAAATTGAAGGGGATTTGCACAACCCCCAGTCCCGACGAGCTCGCCACGATTCAGACCATTCAGGAGAGCTTGGTATGCACAGTTGGGCCACTGTTCTTCGCGGCTCTGAAGGACCGTCCCAGTGGGTACCTGAACACGCCGTTGACGGTGGTGGCCTCCGGCATGTCGAAGTGGCTCGATATATACAGTGGTGTTTTGATGGTTAGGGTTTTGCTCAGTTGGTTCCCAAACATTCCTTGGGATCGTCAGCCTTTGTCTGCAATTCGGGACCTGTGTGACCCATACTTGAATCTCTTCAGGAATATCATTCCTCCAATTTTCGATACTTTGGATGTTAGTCCGCTTTTGGCTTTCGCTGTGTTGGGTACTCTCGGTTCGATTCTCAATAACAGCAGAGGAGGATATTGAAGAAGAATGGGATTCATGGTGAGGTTGCTAACTCATTGTTAGTTATTTTGGAGTAAAGATATAAAGTTTCAATCTAAGTTTTGGTTCTTTTGTTCTAGTATTTTCTGTGTTAGGGGGCTTTGTTGGTCACTCGTGTGATATTGTTGTAGTGAATTTTGTTTTATCTTATAAAATTTGCTACTTCCAAATATTATTAGATTGATTGTATTACAGTATTGCATGTTATATCTGGTGATTCATAGAATCATAGCTTTGACTGTCAAATTTGAACCAAAACTTCCTGTAATTTTGAGAAGTTGCATAAGCGGAATGAATTACTTTTGGTGTTATTAATTTTATTTTTTATATGCACCGAGTAGGTAAAGTACTGATTGAGACAGAATAGTTTTCAGAAATATATGATTTGTCAATTACTATATCTGTATAAATCTTCAAATAGTTTGGTTTCTTATGTTTGAAAATCTATATTGGGTCTCTGATTTTTTTGACTATGTAATTGTCACAATTCATTACCCACTGAATGCCATATTGTGACATGACAACATAGGGATGAAACATTAAAATTGGATGATTATTGTACTATACTTGGTATTCTCCATATTTATCATTGTTGTTACTGGTATCTTCGTTTTTTACATTAAGCAACTTAAGTTAGTTGAGAGATAAGTTGACTTTCCTTTGTTCAAAACTAACCTTCCTATATTGAAATCATCATGCATGTTTCTACTGACAGTTAGCATCTATAAATATACTCTCATCTAGCCATCATTATGAAATCATCTTTGATTCTTTCATTCATAACATTTGAGAAGTTGTAATTTTCATACAACTCGGTGCAACATTACACATCTAAACAAGCATACACAACTCAGAAGGCTTTAATATACCTTCATGTTAGCTTAACCACTTTTTATTCTTCTTTTACTTATTAAAAACTTGAGCTTTGTTAGTTCCAAAAGTTTAGTCTTATTGCACGAGTTTTTTGACCTTCAAGAATGGATACTTGTATGAATATCTTGTAGACTTGTTCTATGTAACTTCTTTTTGCAACTTTTTGTTTGATGTTGAAGAATTTGATAAATCACTCAATTGTTCTTGTCATATTTGAGGTAATGCAAGGTGCATGTGTTTGAACAATAGGAGTCATAAATCCATAATGTATGAGGGTTAGGAGGGTTAGGGCTGCAACTTGGGCGGGCTAACCCAGCCCAACCCCAACCCAGAAAATTTGAAATTTGGGCTTAAAATTCACAAATCGGGCTCATGTTCGGGTTGGGTTTTGTCAAAACCTAGACATGTTCGGGTTGGGTTTGGGCTCAACACGAATCCAAAACCCAAAATTATAAAAAAAAAAAATAATTAATTTTTTTTTTTTATTTTTTTCTCCTCTCTCTCTCCTCTCTCTTCTTTCTCTTTCTCTCTCTTCTTTCTCTCTCTCTCTCTCTCTCTCTGCCGCCGCCGCCGCCCCTCTGCTACCGCTGCCGCTGTTGATCCACTGCCTCCGCTATCCCTCCGCCTCTGCCGCCACCACTGCCGCCGTCACTTCCCAAAATTAAAACAAAACCCATACATACAAGTTAGCAGTTGTAGAGAGAGAGAGAAAAGGGTAGGGGGGGGGGGGGGGGGAAGCTTGAGAGTTGAGAGACAGTGGCTGAAGCTTGCGAATGGCGAACCGGAACTGGAACAGCGGGCGATGGTAACTGAAAGATATGGGTTTTGATTTTTTGAACAATCTGGAATGATATGCCGATATGGGTTTTGATATAGGTAATAGGTTCTGAACTTTTGATTCTTGCAGACAGATAGATAAACTGAAATATATGGGTTTTGAACTTCTGATTCTTGTAGATTTTGTAGTTTGCAGTTGTAGTGAGAGAGAGAGAGGGCAAGTTCAGAGTCGAGAACTTGAATATAGATGGAGGCTGAAAGGATTTGCCCTAAAAATATTTTATTTTTTAATAATAATAATATAATCAAATATATAATATATATAAAATTTCGAAAAAAAACTATTTTTTTTTTTAATGCAGAGAGAGAGAGAGGGCAAGTTTAGAGTCGAGAACGATAATAGAAATGGAGGCGATTGGGGAGGCTGAAATGATTTGCCCTAAAAATATATATTTTTTAATAATAATATAATCAAATATATATAATATATATAAATTTCCCCGCCCGGGGGGGGGGGGGGGACTTTGTTTTTTTTAAAAATGAAAAGCTCAACCTTTTCAACCCGACCCGACCTGCCCGAAAATATTTGGTCCAGGTTATGACCATAATTCATGTTGACTACAATTCGGACTGGTTCAACCCAACCCGATTTGGGTTGAGGTTGGGTTGGGACTGGGCTGGGCTGGGTTGGGCCAGCCCAAATTGCAGCCCTATTGAGGGTTGGGACCTATCATAGTGATCGAGTCAAACAAAACGTAGTGCTTGTTTCTTTTTCCTCTGAGAAGAAAATAATGTATTGCTTGTTATATTAATGGTAATCAAGTTAATAGAACATGTGCTATTAGATGCTTCCATTTTTATTGGAGTTTTTGACAAACAAACACAGTTGCTTTCATATATGAAGAATAATCATGAGCACGAGATTATCTACCTTTCTTTTCATTACACAGTTGTTTTCCTTTTTGGCCTTTTAAACTTTTATGTCACCAAGGTCAATATTTTGTAACCTTGTTGCCTTCATCCATTGGTATCATCTCACCGCATGCATGTTTGCTTGGATATATGTATCTTGGGACCCTAAACTCTCATGTTGCTTTTATACGTGCTTGCCTCAATACCATGTTGGGTTGGTAAATGCTTGTGTCTGTACCATGTTACCTAATTGATGGTTGGTCCAATGCATGAACTATAAGTTGATTTGATATCTGGTGGTCATAATGCACGGTGTTTGCAAAAAATTATGCAACTATATTGCCTTAGTATATGGCATGGTGGGAAATTTAGTGAACAACTTTACTTGGACTCATGCCTTGTTACTGTGTTTCCTTAGTTGATGGTTGTAGGAATGGCAACGGGGCGGGTTTGGAGCGGGTTTCCCTAAATCCCACCCCGCCCCTTTCAATTTTTGTCAAGTCCATGCCCGCCCTGAGACCCACGACGAGTTGGATTTTTATGCCCAGCCTCGCCCCGTTGGAAAATACTGTGCCCCCGTGCCCGCCCTGCTAATAAATTTTTTTTTCCCACTTTTTGGAACTTAAGCTCCTGCTATTTAAATGTGGAAAGCCTGGGAACGGCACAACATAAATGAAATTATATATCCCAACAAAAAAAAAAAAAAATAACATGCACATAACATAATTCAGAGAACATAATAAACAAAAATAAAAGTTTAATATAACCAAATCACAAGAAGTTCTAAGTTCTGACTTCCACCATAAGTAAAACAAAAGCAAATTTAATACCAAGTTTACATCCCAAATTAGGATTGTAAGAGATGGATAACAGGGTAAGCAAGTAAAATAAGTTATTAATATATATATATATATATATATATATATATATATATATATAATATAATTATATGCTTAGCGGGGCAGGGCGGGGTGCCGCGGATATGTATACTGAACCCTTACCCGCCTCGTGACCCGCGACAGGTACACAATTTGTATCCATGCCCGCCCTAATGGTATAAAAAGTGTTCATATATTCGTTATTAACGGGGCGAGATGGGGCAGGGCCCCGGCCCCGGCGGGGCGGTAAATATTGACATCCCTAGATGGTTGCCTCAAAATCATATATTTTTGACACATTCTACTTGATTAATTGTTAGCAAATTAGAAGGTTACCTCGATTACTAGTTGTAACTTGTATCCTTATGTGGAAAATCTCATGTTGCCTTGATATGTGATTACCTAGGTGTCATGCTACCTTAAATTATGTTGCTTTGATCTATAGAAATCTAAGAAGTGCGGAAACGGTTACGGGACACGGACACGACATGACACGGACACGGCAACACAGTAAATCCTAAAAAATTAGGACATGGATATGGCAAATAATAAATATATATTATATATATCATGTTATACTTTAAGAAATTAAGAGTAATATTATCTTTTATCAAACTACTAATGAAATTTTTTTTTGTGTGTTTTGCTGGGTAAAAGAAGGAAAGAAAGAAAGAAAGAAAGAAAGAGGATTAGGGTGTAGTTAGAAAAAGAATTAGGGGTTTTTCGTCATTGTTCATTTCCCCTTAAACGTCATCCCCATTTGTTTCCTCATCTAGCAATCAAACAGAAGTAGGCACATTAAATGGAAAGCATTAACCCAGTCATTTCTTATAGTAATTTCAGTTCAAAATTTCATACAAATAATAAAAATACATTTGACTACTATTCGGAAAATAAAACTGAAGGTCTATATCATATTTCTAATTAGAATTTTATGAACTATGTATTTACCTCTGGGCCGTTCCCACATGAAAATAATTTTGTCTCGTCTGCTGCTCTGCAAATAATGATCACCAAAGAAACTTGTCACTGGCTTTCTTGTGCATCCAGATTTGGTCCAAAATTGGGGACAAGAAAGCTAGTGACAAGTTTCTTTGATGAACCATAAAATAACGGTTCAATGTTTTTGGAGCCGTGACCAGACCAAACCATATAAAAATTGAACTGAGCCGCTATATATATTTATATATTATATAATACACACACACACACTAAACCTTAACTTCGGTAGTTCACACACACACACACACACACACACACACACACACACATTAAAATAAGTTACTAACCTTAACTTCGGTAGTTTAGTTAACATTTCATAAAATCCTGATGCCCCACCGCTGGCCTCCTCCTCTCCTCTTCTCTCTATTTGGTTATCAGTTAACTCGCCACTCTCTGCCACCATCGATCGTCTCTAGACCTTCACTGCCTTTGTTTCTATTACACATTCACTATCTCTATTCTCCAGCAACCAGATCGTATGGTGACATTCACACACCACCAACAGCAACGGTGGAACCACTCTCATCTTCTCAATATTGTACAATGGATTCACCATCATTTTCAGTTTCGGTAATATTCAAGACTTGAATTTTAAGATTGCTGTTATGGGTATTGTTATATTTTTTATATGCTTTATTTATTATTTTTTTTTCTTTCATTTTTTGATAAGTTTTAATAGCATTTTCTGTGAATAATGTGATATGTTTTTCTTCTGTTATATGATTTGAAAGGCTTGAAAATGCAGCTCTTCTTCTTCTGTAGATATTCTTTTCAAGGCTAGAACCGTGGAACTAAAGCAAACTGGTCCCTCACAGTTCGGTTAGGTTCAGTTATATTGGTTTTCACGGTCTGGTTTGATTCCAATTTTTTGTGGAACCGTTGAGACCGGTTTGGTTCCAAAATATTTCCAAACCGATCCAATTTGAATCGTCTGCACCTCTAATCATTTATTAATCCAGAAATATGATTTCGAATAAGAGATACTTTGATAGTTCTTGTTTGAGTTAGTTACATTTAACCCTCAAGGCCAAGCAATAACAAGAAGGCCATGGGATCTATTTGTAATTACGTAGCATATGAATATGTTGGTTGGTTACGTACCATATGAATATTTAGGTTTAATGTTTATATTTTTGGCATTTTAGTTAGGTATGATGTTCTTCCAAGGCTGTCCAGATATTCCATGTTGGATATTGAAGGATTACAGGATTAGTATTAGTTGAAAATGGTGATTGATTTCTGAATTTGCATGAAAAGTTTAAAGTTGAAGATGTCATTCATCATATTATTTGTTCGGTCTCTCTCTCTCTCTCTCACTATATATCCACACGAACACACAGGCACCTCAAGGTTTTTTCTCAGGCAAGGGTAAGAATCTGTCTGATTGGTTGGAATCGGACAATATACGAGTGCCATTGAAATGTGTGAACAGCGCTAGTATACTGTCATCCCTTGGAGACTTGATTTCCAGAAGAGTAAGATTTGAACTTTGTTTCCTGTGATAGTGCAAATTCACTTGTATGGACCATTCTAATCCAACCGTGAATCTTGTAAAAGATTCCAAATCAAGAAGGTCCTGAATGAACAATTCAAAACCATTTTATTTCATTCTTCTAGTAAGATTCCAAACTTGTAGCTATGTAAAATACAAGCTTTAGAGGATAGGTTTTTTTGAAAAACTTGAAACTCGCTTGCTCCATTCATTTTCTGAAAACATTTCTCAATAAAAGACAATTCTTGTAAAATAGACTTATTTTTATAACTGTGTTTTCATAAAATAATCTTTTGAAAAAATTGAACCTAAAATTTAACTAAGCAGAGTTCTAAGGCATGCTTGGTTTACCACTCAGAAAATACCAATTTCTAAGTAGGGTTTTGTAGAGTTTAGAAAATAGAAAACTGGATTGGGTTTTTTAATAAGAAAAATTGTTATCGAGAACTCCTAAAATAGAAAATTTAGGACTTATTTTGTTTGTAATACTGAAAACAGTTCTCAAGAATTTTGAAAACTATTTTTGAGAATAATATTGTATAATTATCTGAAAGTAGATATTTTATAACAGAGTTTTTAGAAAGCAGTTTTCCTGTACAGTTTTTTGAGAACAGAAAATTATCTTCGTAGTTACAAACTAAACAAATTATAAAGAAAAAGTCAATTTTTTCAAAACTGGTCTTCCTAGAATTGAGTTTTACAGAGTTTTTGTATCATTAAATGGTTTTCATTTAATTAAAAATGGAAAATTATTTTTTGGGTGAGACTTGTAGTAACCATGTGGATGGGATATTCTTCTTCTTTTTCTAATAAACAAATTGAAGTAAAATAAAAGTAAGGGAAATATTCTCATTTTTTTTAAAGGTTACATGCAATGCCGGAAAGAATTCAATTAAACAAATTTATTTCTCTCTTTCTTTGATCACAGTCAAAAAGGAAATGGGACGTGAATGTGTTTATTGGACAATTGCAAAAGATAAATTAGTTCTGATTTTAGTTTCTTTTTACTAAGAAACACTAGTTTATTGATTTTAAGGTAAATTACTTGAAATTGTCATAATTATATCAAACCCTCTTTTAATTTGAAAAATTATACAAACTTTGCATGTCATTGCTAAAAAAAATCAAGTTAATTTCATCAATGAAGTAAACAATTTTATATTTTACTCCAAAATTTAGATTTTTAATCTAATGAAACAAATTTGTGATAGAAAATTTTTACAAATTTCAAATTACAAGCTCATGCGCAAGGAAAATATATTTATTATACACACCTCAACCCCTCAACCTATCGGGTTAGACTCGAACACTTGGCATGATACCAGATTAAGAAATAAGTCTGACTCTAATACCAATTATAACGGGTGGATATTTACCTATTTACTCAAAAATTCAAATTGTTGGGTTGGGTAGTAGTGTTACATATCCACTCAGTTATACACATTTCAACCCACGTCTAAATCCAACGTGGGACAAATTTCACTTGTATCAATAAGTTACTTAGCTTTGGTAGTTTAGAAATTTAATTATTGTGTTCGGAAATAGTAAACCCCTTAGAATTGGAATGGAAAGAAAAATAGTTTAAGCTTTGAACTAATTTTTTTAAAATTTTCAAATTCAAAGCATGGGGCAAATATAGCGACAGAAAAGTTGAATCCATTAAAGAAAGTTTCTTATATAAATTTGTGTTCATTACAAAAAAAAAAAAAAAAAAATAATAATAATAATAATAAAATAAAATAAATTGAAAGTGATATTTTTTAAAAGTAAAAAAAATAAAAAATTGAACAGAAGCTTGCAAATCGTCTCCCACGAGAGTTTGTTAGATTGATGTGAGACGTTAGGGTCTCCGACTAAGAAGTAGGTATGATGATTTCGATCGCTAGAAAAGTAGAGAGTTTAGGTCCATGCCTCCAGCGAACCGCCCACCAAATCCGGTTCGCAAGAACTGATGCCCATTCGGCTCCCCCAGCCCGGAGGCGGGGCAAGTTCGCGGCGGCCAAGCTGAGGAAACCCGACGAGAAGTCGGAGTGGTGGGTGGTCGACGGCGAAATGCACGAAATCGGCGACAACGTGCCGCCCAGAGAGAGGTTCGTGATCCCTAGAGACAACATCCCTAACAGGCGTCGCAAACAGCTCAGAGACCAGTTCATGCGCCGGACTCGTCTCGTTATCAAAGAATCGGTAACTCTCTCTCTCTTAGGGTTTCTTTATCGAATTCATTTTGTGTTTGGTTACCGAGAAAATTGCAAATGATGTTTTTCTATTCAATCTTAATTTAGAACTGTCTTATACGAGCACTTTGCTTAGGTTGTTAATTCAATGGTCAGGTTGTTAATTCAATGGTCTGCTTGGTTGATGGGAAAATCTGGTAGAGCACAAAATAAAAAAATTGGAACTTTCTTGTCAGTGACTAATGGCTAATTTTGGCTAGCAAATTTTTCTGGCATAGATGATCTTACATTTATCAAATTTTATTTATTTATTTATTTAAAAATTGTGTGAGAAAAAAGAAAAGAAAAAAAAAGAGGAAATATATTATTGAATGAATATTACATTATTTTGAATCTTTTAACTTTCTATATTTTCTCAGCAATCAACAGGATGGTAGTCTGTTGGTGTTAAATTATGGTTGTCAATTCTTCCATTTTTTTGAAATTTCTCAGCATCTAATTCGGGCTGCTCTTGTTGTCTCTTCTCTCTCTACCAATCCTCGAACTGTTGACATAAGGGTTGACCAGACAAGCCAACTCCTAGGCCAAAGAGGCCACCAGAGGACCACTTACAAGTTCTCAAACCGCTTACATTTTCTCTCTCTCACTCCTATTTTGCCTTTCATTGCTATCTCTGCTGCTCTTTTTAGATGCTGATGGAAGTTGAAAAATCACCAGGTTGCTTAGAAAATTAGAATTAGAACCACTAGTATCTGAATAATAATACACTGTTGTCACTTTCTGAAGAGTTTGAATGTTTACTTTTCCAGGGGAACATGTGATTATCATGTAACTAGTTTACTGTATATAGCCGACTCCCCTATGTTACTGAAAAAAGGCAATTACAGCATTTACAATCAAATTTCATGTAGCTAAGGTTTAATTTGGATTTTGGAGCTATTCCTTGATCAAGGTAATGGGAGGGCATGCAATCTAGAATGTGTCGTGTAAGGGGAAGCAACAATGGGATTAAAAATTCGACATGGTAGCTACTGCCACTCATGCAAAATTTATGTCATAGAATAGAACTTTTTTTCTATCCTTCATTGCTTGTTAACATCTGAACATAACTTTCTCGTATCCTTGTAGTCAACTATACCTTATTTGTATACATTGCATTCGGATAGCACACCAGGGAAGCAACAATGGGATTAAAAATTCGACATGGTAGCTACTGCCACTCATGCAAAATTTATGTCACAGAATAGAACTTTTTTTCTATCCTTCATTGCTTGTTAACATCTGAACATAACTTTCTCGTATCCTTGTAGTCAACTATACCTTATTTGTTTACATTGCATTCGGATAGCACACCTTTGTTGTTACAAGTGCAGGGGTGACAATTTGTGTTGTTTCAATACATGGGTTTCTGTCTACACGAACACGACATGACATGCGACCTGTTTAATGGGTCAAGACTTGACACGACACGAAATGACACAAGACGCGTTTAAGTCATTTTTAACACGAAGAAGACACGTTTATTCAACATGTTTAACTAAATGAGTCATTTTTTACACAAACACGATACGGTTATCTGACACGTTTATTCAACATGTTTAACCAAATGGGTCATTTTTGACGCGAACAAGACACGTTTATTCACCATGTTTAACTAAGTGGGTATTTTTTTACACGAACTCGATACGGCTATTTGACACGTTTAGTAAACGGGTTGGTGGGCCACGACATGTTTAATTATCGTGTCAATTCGGGTCGACACGATTACGACACGAACACGATTAAGTCGAACCTAAACCCACTTATTCCATGTCGTGTTAGCATGTCATATCAAATTTTGCCACGCTAGAAGTGCTTGTACAATTTCCATTAGTTGCTTTATGCTTGGATATTAGATGTAAATTTACCTTGTTTCTATATAATAGAATCTTGCTTATTTTACTTAAAGGAGCATGAGCCATGGTGCAAAAGGTATATGGAACTCTATCAGGAGCTTAGAGAGAATTGGGAGAGACTTTATTGGGATGAGGGCTACTCTAAGAAAATTGCTCAAACTCACGCAAATTATGACTCCGCTGAAGATGATGATCAAGACTTTTCACCATACAGGTCCGTTTATTTTTGTTAATTTTCTTTTATGTCTACCTGTGTTTTCAAGTTTTTGGAATAGTGATGTTTAGATTTCCTGACATAAAGAATACTCAATTATTGTATCACAATTTACACTTTTTAATGGAAATTAAAGAGTATAGTTAGAAGTTTTAATTTGTTTTTCTTGGACAACGTCTTGGAATTTTTAGAATATTTTTCATCTAATATATATATATACACACACACACACACACACACACACACACACACACACACACACACACTACTTTGTGACTTGAATATTTGGGACTTGAATTATGTTTCACCATTCTACTTTGTGTAAGACCATAACTTAGTTAAACTATGTTATCATGTCCTTTCTTACTATCTAATACAAGTTAAATTTGACCTTCCCCTATCTCTTAAATTGCCTTCGTCTCTGGTGCAAATTATTGGTTTTCATTGCACCCACGGTTGGTTGACCATTTAGTCGATACACTCACTTTATCTCCAAAGGATCATTTCATAAATGCTATAATTTACTTTTTTTTGGTAGCTACTGAATATCTATTTCAACAGTCAGATTAAACAAGGTTGTAATTGGGATCCTACACAGGATTGATGGGATCAGGATCATAGGATTGGTTATATATAAATAGAAATATCCTTGAAACAAATATAGAATAAGACTAAAACACAATATATATATATAGATATAGAAATGCTACTCTAAGCATATAACCTACATTTAGGGACAAGTTTATCCATGTATATGAGAGAAAGTAGCTCAAGAGGTAGTGCTCTCACATAACTATGCGAAGACTCTGTTTTTGCTCAGAATAATGAATAAAAAAAGAGGGAGAAAAGGAACAGAGGGGAAAAATATCATGGGTCTCTTTCTATCTTTTATTCATTATAAGCAAAGAATAGGTGGGGAAACAGAGTTCTCTCTGATTTGTTTTGAAAAAGAAAGATAAATAGAGAAATCAACAAGAGAGCAAAACAGAGAAAATTTTGATGGTATGATTCTATACGATCCTACCGGCCAATTTTTTTTTTTTTTGGTTACTGCACGATTCTATGATCCTATCTACTATCCTTCCAATCCTACTGTGGTTGTATCAGCCAAAAAACTTTAGTTCGATTTAGATCAGTTGAGCAATTTGGGATTGTAGGATCTAATGATCCGGCTCTCAATTTAACAATCATGCATATTTTGGAATGCTAATATTTGAAAATGTTGTTTCTTAGCCACAAACAGTCCACTTTATCCATCTTGATATATTGCATGAGCAATATCATCCCATATTCCCACTTCTTGTATATAATTGAGTATGGTAAGAATTGTTCGCCTTTTGGTATCAATTCTGCTAAACTTACATTTTATATATTCAGTTTTATTCCTATTTATGTCACTTTCTTGATTTCTTGACTATAGAAATTCTCTATTAATCTGTAATTTCGCTTTTGTTCCACTTTAGTAATATTAATAAAAACATTACTATTAACATACATTGTAGATTCTCAATGATTTATTTAATGCATTCTCATTTTTCACTGTTTGAAATTTTCCTACTTAACACAAAATAATAATAATAAATCTAATAAATAAATAACTAAAAATCTCCTAGTTTGATTTCTTATTTATCTGTGTTTTCTTTTGAAAAGCCTTTGCTAATTTCAGGGGGCAAAAAAAAAGAAAAAAATTACTGTTCCCTTAAATAGATAAGGTTACTTGTATTTTGAGTTTTAACATTATTTGGTGAAGATAAATCTTACCTCGTTTTCTTATGTCAGGAGTAGGCAACCCCAAGCTGATCAAATGAAGGTACTATTACAAATGACCTACAAGAATTATTTCTTCTGTTGTTTTTTGATCTTGTCATCTTAGTAGGTGTTATATTATGAATGACTACAACAGTACTATAAAGCCTTTTGCTTTGTATTTTTTATGTTTCTTAAGTTTGACCTGCAGGTCCTATGTCTAATTCTTTGAACCTTAGTACAATAGAAATATGACATTTGGTCTAAAATACGATAAGATATTTTCCATGGATCCCACCTTTCTTCAATCCAGGGCCAGCTCAATAAAAGTTGAGGCCTAATGCAAAAAACTCTAAATAAGGCATTTTCTATGTTGAATATATTAATATATAACCTATTAAATATTTTAATATAAAAACTATTATTAACTCTCGAATTTGTGGATTTTTTTTTTACTTAAAATTCATTATTCTCCCATTTTGATATGTAAAATTACTTATTTATAATTGTATTAAAGGTTTTGTAACATAGCTACCATGACTTGACTTTGAGTGCAGTACCAAAGTATGGGGAGAAATGGCCAAGGCGATAATCGGGAAAAGGTTAACCAAATCCGTGACAAGTTTGAATATGACAGAGAGAGAAGAACGAGAGAGAAAGGTTGGTTCAATTGGTTTTGATAATTTTTATATGTTGTGTATTTTTATTTTTTGCTTATTTTACCACTCAGCTCGACCACTAAAAACAGGTTGGAGCCCATATTACTGTGAGGTGGTTAAAAAAACACAAATGAGCAGCTTGAGTTCAGCTCTGTCTTTTAAACGGGTGATCTTTGCTCAAGCATGAGCTCAACTACTAGAGTTGCTGGTATCATCATGCAACTGTGGTAAACTGCAGACAAGATGGATGAGATAGTGATAAAGTTTCGTGCACAAGTTATATTGCACCCAAAAGTGATACAATCATTATTGAAAAATGAGTAACGTTCCAAAAATGCCGACACTAAAATAATTATTATCCAGGTTGATTTTCTAGGGGTGATTTCCTTGCACGGTTATCCATCAGATTCACATTCTCTGCAAATGCTGCTGAAATATTTAGATGGGAAACCATTAGTGCACCTTGGAGGACTCCATGATCATGAAATTATTGTGTTTTTCACCACGTTCACAATGAAATCTTTCCTGTACCAAGGGATTGATCAGTAGGAAATTTAAACCATCGACAAAGTTACTTGTTGAAATTGAAACTTTGCTTTCACAAAACCCTGGGATCTTGCACATACTTGCACCGTTGCACATGTAAAGATACTCGGGCTTAGTAGCTTGGAGAGGCAAACACGCTCATTATGCACTGAAGAAAAATACAACAGAAAGAATTCACTTTTATCTAACATATAAATGTGCATTTCATGGTTGGTCTGTGTTTGTGTTGCTATTTATTTTATTTTATTTTATTTTCGAGTTTGTGTATTTAATTGATATTCTATGGGTTATGATCTTTATTCCTATATTGCGCTTCTTGCAGCCTTTGCACCTATGAACAGAGGAACTGGTTTTGACTCGGAAGATTCAGCCTCCAAGAATCAGCCATTCGACCCTCGTAGATACTTTCCCCAAGATGAAAGCGACTGACTGATGATGGACTGTCAAAGGTTTAATGTGAAAAAGTCTGTGGACTCTACTTTTTTCCGACGAGGAACCTCAAGATTCACAGATTATCATCCTAGCAACAGAGATCTGCAGCAGAAGCATCAAGAAGTTAAGGTCTTGATCATCATCTAACAAATCTGGAGAGGGGGTTTTAAAGACAATTTGACAACACGTTGCAACCTGATGACTTCAAACCGAGATTTACGCTTGGTTTTGCATAATTCCATTATAGACATTGTTTGTATATGATTTGGTTCCCATGGTGTTTTTATAGTCTTGATAAATCTAGATCATGGATGAAAATGCTTCTAGGAAACATGGATGCCAGAAGGAAAAGAAAATTTAGCATTAATTTGTGTTGTTACTACACTAATTATGCTCTTCAATGCATCATTTCAAAAGCATTATATATTGTGGTAACAATGTTGTACTGATCAAGATCTAATATATATATATATGTATATATATATTAAGAGGAATGAAAAATTTCTTTGTTTACAAGGTCATTTTGATGCTCTGTGTGCGCCAAAGCAGCTCTGCCAAACCTGGACAGCTGAGGCTGGCCACCAACCACACTGCCCTGTGTGTTCATGCTCCTGAAACTGGATGTTTTAGTAATCCTAACGCAATTATCACCTAACGGTGTCGACAACGATATCCATGGTGCACCGACTCGGTGGAGACGGCACCTGAAAGAGCCGGGATGGCTGGTCGGAGCACATATGCAGCAGCCTTTCTTCATCCTTGCCTCGGTTGGTTTGCTACAGTCCATCACATTTTTCTTCATGGTCTTGGAGGTTGAGACAACCATCATCTTGTTAGGCCTGTAAAACAATTTAGAGATGGGCCCATTACAATTAATTCAACTAATATATAGCTATTTATCCTCACAGCAAATGCTTTATTGAAAAAAAAAAAAAAAAATTGGTTAGGTGTTTGCATGCTATCTACTATAATTTTTGGACAAACACTGAAAGAGACTATCAGTCAGTGAACGGACCGGAGAATTATATGAGAGGAGGTGGCCTTGAACAATAATAATATATAGTTGGGTATTATTAGAAATTGAGGCAGGATACTTTTAAGATTTTACAAAATTTATTATAAATAAAAAATAATTCAGTGTGGATGGCTGTCCCCACTACCTTAATGGGTGCTTGCCAAAATAACACAGTAAGTAATGTTTCTTAAATAAACTAAGTAATGTTTTTAAAATAAACTAAATTTTCTTGAATTCTAAATTTAAGGGGTTGATTCAGTCCATTCAGAGGTAATTTTTAGAGTTTTGTAATTTATTGTTGTTTAGATGTTAAAAGGACTAAAGTCAGGAAACAGTGATTAGCAAATCAAATTTGATTAAGGCCGCAATATGAAATTAAAGTTTTGAAATTAAAATTAATAAAAATCGAACAAAAATAACTTAAAATTTTGAATTATTATTTGACATAAAACAGTTGAAATTCCTGTTCAATATAGAACAACTTTTTCACAGAGCCGGAACAGCTTTTCAACTGTGTGACTGTGTGTATTAACAGTACAAGGGTGACCATACTAACTTTCTGTTAATAGCATACAGGATTCAATTATTCGAAAGGGTGACCATACTAACTTTCTGCTTTTAGCATGACAGACCCTTTGGTGAGAGATGATCAGTCTTTCCCAACCCTATGATTTGGGACTACCATACCCTACGAAATAGAGGTCACTATTTCAACTACCCCATTTTTCAAATCCACAAGATATTTTTCTAGGTCCACCGACCACACAATTTGTGACGTGTACATGTAAAAAAAGGACATGAGTTCTTTCCAAGTGTCATCACTGAGCCCATGCCCCCATTACACTACTTTGAATGATCAGTCTAGTAAATATAAATTCAAACAATAAAACCTAAAATCAACCTATTAAATTTGAAATTGAAATAAATTTCAATTTCAAATTCGACCGCTGATTTGGGGTTTTCAAATATAATATAATAATTGTTAAGAAAAAAAATAATTATAAAAAACGATTTCAGTCAAACATTCTTACAATTATTATAGAAAAAGAATTATAATATATATATATATATATATAATTATATATAAATATGATAGATTTGTAGAGAAGAAAAGAGATAGAAAGTAGTGAACATACAGTAAATTGGAGGCAGTTGTGGTGTCAATTTCGTTCGGGTTGTTTTGATCCTCTGTTGAGAGTTTCAGTGACTTTCCCATGGCTTCACAAGTAGATTTCCTTTAGAACGCAGACACTGATCAAATCGTTAATGCACACAACAACTATATATATATATATATATATATATATAGAGAGAGAGAGGGAATCCAAATCCCAATAGAAGAAGAACATGAATTTGTATGATTTTTTTCTTTTTTGGATAAATAGTGATGACGTAAAATTGGCGCGTGCTGATAGGATCCCAACTAACTCTTCTTATCAATTTGGGATTTCCTTTTAAATTCAGTCAACCGTCACTTAATTGGAAAGTAAGTAGTAGTAATAGTGAATACGGGTTCGGATATGTTTTGTAATTGGTTGTTTTGCTTTGATTGGACGAAAATGCCATCTCTTATTGGTGATGGTGTGCTAATTTCTCAGGCCGTGATTGTCATAACCAAATTTCGGGCGGGGATATTCAAAGGAATGACTTAGATTTACTTTGACATTCTCCCTCGCATTATAAAAAGGTTTTAGTGAGGACGTGATATCATCCTTTAATTAAAGATGGATATATGCGTGGGAGGATGCATTTATTTTAGTAAATTTTGTTAATGTTTATTCGTATTTAATTAATGTCATCACTATAACTATAGCATTTGCGCATTTATTTTAGTGACTTTTGTCAATGTTCATCCTTATTTAATTATCACTATCACCCAGAGCATTTAAGTTTTTTTTTGCTTTCTTTGTTTTTGTATTTTTTGAAAAATTAATGAAAAAAATTAGCTTGTCTAATTATTACTATTAGATTTTGAATTTTTTTTTTTTTTTTTCCAAAGTAACAATGTAAATTTTGTCTCCATAGGGACTCTCCGAATTTGCCACATCAACAATTTTCCAGAGCCACGTCAACATTTCCCATAACAACGTCAGCGTTTTAGAATTTTCAAATTTTAGCTATCGGATGTACTCCAATGGTGCATTTTCGCTCTCCAAAAATATTAATATTTTTAATAAATTTTATTTTTTCAACTTTTTTTCTAACGACTATATTTTTAAAAGGACTATATCATAAAAAAAATTTAAACAATAGAATATTTATTATTAAAAACAATACGATACGATATAAAATGACTTAGTGGTTGTAGTTGTAGGTTGAAAACTAGAAAAGATGGGTTGGATATGAGGTAAATAATAGTAGGGGTTGATGTATTTATAGAGGAAAAATGAAAGGTTTTTTTTTATTTTTTTATTTTTTATTTTAATAAATATATATTTCTAATGAATTTTTTCAAAAAAAAAAAAAAAATCAAAAAATAAGTTTTTGTGCCAATATAGCCGTTAAGGCACTGTTTGGGTCAGCCAAACAGTGCCTAAAACGGCTATATGTCAATAGAAAAATTTTAAAAAGCAATTTTTTTATAAAAAAAAAAGCACTTTTATCTATTTTTTTTTAACTTTTTTTGCCCAAAAATGCCTTTAAGGCACTGTTTGGGTCAGCCAAACAGTGCCTTAACAGCTCTTTTTTTTTTTTTTTTTTTTTTTTTTTTTTTTTCAGCCAAACAGACCTTCCCAAACAGTGTTATGGGCTAAAACATTGTTTAGGCCAGAATTAAAAAAGAAAAAGAAACCTAATGCGGGCCCACATGTTAGGCCCGTAATTCGCCAAACCAATCTTGATTTTTGGCTACTTGGATCAAGATTGCATTAATGGGGCTCACTTTTTGAAGAGTCCATTGGAGCAGCCCACTCTTCAAAATTGACTCAAAATTGCCAAAAAAAAAAAAAAACTCACCATTGGACCTGCTCTTATAAGTTGGGATGAATTTTCTATTGAAGTTTATGTATCATGATATGATTGTACGACCTTAAAATGTGTTACTCGATTTGAAATAAATATTTTTTAATAAATATTTTAATTATTTGAAGAAGGTGATTGTCCCAAATTCTTTAAGGTAGCTCCAGGGGGTTTTGAACTTCCACCTAAATAGCCTTATCATTTGCATGTCTATCTCTTTGAAATTGAGTTGGGATCAATTTGACCTAAGTAACTTTAAAATGCGACTTGTGGTTAAATGGTATTTCATCTCCCGTCAAAGTAAAAAGTGGAAGATTAAAGTCCCCCTAAAAATATTATGAAAGTTGTTTACGAGGAAGCTTGAGTTAGTCTCAGTTGTATAGACCAAAACGTCTCCTTCAAATGTTGACTCCATTCATAGATTTTTGGCACCAAATTGGTCCATAATCCACAACTACAATTTCTTACAACTGGGTAGAGTATGATATGAATAGGCAAGCCATACATTGTAATATTTCAATTATAGGACACAACATCAGCTTCTACATTTCTTTCATGTATGCTGCTAACCTTATAAATTAAAGACAGTTACTTTGGGAGAACATTATACATCATGCAGGCATCTTCTCGTAGTCTCCATGGCTACTGATTGGTGATTTTAATGTCATCCCTAATGCTAGAGAAACACATGGTGGCTCAATGAGGTGGTGCCAGCTATAACAAAGTTCAGGGAGTGTTTGCAATAAGTTAAGCTTGAAGATCTCAAATTCAGTGGCATCCTATATTGTTGATGCAATAAGAGTATGAGAACTATATGTGTTGAAGTGAGATTCTGCACGATCCAGAATGACACCGTTTCCTACAAAGAGAAGCAATGAATCTTGACAACACCGGTGTGGTGACTGCCAAGAGCTCTCCGATATTCAAGTTAGTCACCGGAGCTCTGAAATATTAGTAAGATTTAATATATTAATTATCTCATACCATTCAAGTCGATTATTTACCTTCTTATAAGAGATGATAACTGTCGTTACATTTGATAACCGTCCCTGAGAGATTTTTGATGATTCCATAGAAATTTTGGGGAGGATAAATCCCTTACCCTTATCTCATTTGAATTTGAATTTGAGTTGCTCATTATTTATGTTGATGCAAAAATCCTCACGATTCGGAACGACGGCGTTTACCTGCAAAACAAAAGGACGAAATCTCGAATGGCACCGGTCGGGTGCCAGCCGAGGACCATCCGACGATTAAATTAGTACTTGTAATCGTATCATATAATAATTATGTATATTCTGTTTAGGGATCAAGTTAGTACAGACAGATTAAAGTAACCGCCTTTTGAAGCTTCTGGTGGTTTCTTGATAGGTTCGAACCAGCAAGCCCGTTCCTATTCCTATCCCTGACCAAAAAATTGAAATCCACAGTAACAACGTCCAAGAAACCGAAAAGCTTCAAGCGGCCTAACCTTCATGAGCTCATAGGGAGTAGTCATTTATAAGGATGCCTTGGTGATGTAACCTCTTTTTTCCCCCATTTTTTTTTTTTTTTAGAGAGAGAGAGAGAGAGCGGTGGTTATTTACGAGCAATGCTGGAAAATTGTCCTTCGAGCTAGTGCTCAGCTTCATATTGGAATTGCAAAGTTCTCTCTTTTTATAACTTTCTTTCTTTTATGAAAGAAATAGAAACTACTTTGCAGGAAGACACCAAATGTGGTCCATTTAAGATAAAATTAGGAGGTGGACGAATTTGAAAACTTATGATAGGTGTAAATGACGTGTGATAATATAACAAGAGCAATTCTCACACTCCACCATAGCTTACTTAACCAGGCACACTTTCTTAATGCTGCAGGGGGTCAATAATTTTGCACTATAAAGAGGTATTTCATCAGCCAAGTAAACTTATAACACCATGGGATAAGACAAGACAATTGATAGTTATTTGTTCTTGGAAAATTATATGATGTAGAGGTACTACTAACACTATACTTATGTACTGCTTTCAGATTAATTACATGGACGGGGTCCAGTAAATCTTAGATTCCCTCCCTCAAATAAACAGAGCTACCTGTTATAATTTGGACCTATGTTGAAGAAGGGGTCCACCACAAACACAACCCAATTGTCTACCACAAGCATTTATTCTTTTATTCCCCGAGCAGTGCTGCTTATGACTTCATTTTATTTTCTATTTATATCATGGGGATATGTTGAGTAAATTAGTGAGTCATATTAGTTACCATATGAAATACAATTTCTTCCATTTTCCTTGTTCTTTTCGTATCATACACAGATTACTTTATTTTTTATTTACATAAATATATTATAAAATTCATTATTACATATTAAACAAATGAATGATTGGAATAAACATTTCATTCTATTTCCGCACACCAAACACAACGTTAAAGAAATGAATGAACTTTATTTTGTTATGAAATCCATGTTTGGTAACATGTATACTATAGACTAAAGGAAAGAGAAGGGAAGGGAAGGGAAGAAAGGAAAAGGAAAACTCAATCTAAACCCTAAGCTGATTCACTTGGGGAAGAGAGAAGGGAAGAAGCCTTGGATGCGGCAATTATAAACACTACTTCAAGATCAAATGATGAGAGAGTGTCTTTACCTTTTGTTCCTTTTCTCCACATCCTTTCTACATATTGTCAAGCCCACATTCAGGTCTGGTTTTGACATTTAGTGTCCACCGTCACCACTTTTTCCTTCCTAACATGCTTTATCTTCCTTTCATAAGACGAAAAGAAGGAAAAAAATTTCAAAAGAAAAGAAATAGAGCATTCTCCGTTGAATGGGTGCACTTTTCTTTCATGTGCTTTCTCTTTTCCAATGTTTAGCCTTTTAAAATGTGGTCAAATTAAATAATCAAAATTTGGTCAAAATTAAATACTCAATATTTAGTGTGCCATGTGCTCAGACTCAGAGTCATACGTGCACAACACGTAGGATTCGAATGAATGAGACTAGTGCATGGTAAATGCACCCAATTAATACCTTCTCACGACACATATATAGCATTTTTTTGGTCCACTGTGATACAGAACAAAAGTGGAACTATATGGAGAACAAATATATATATATATATATATATATAAATACATATATATAATATTATAAAGAGACACCATGATTTGAACATAAGGAACCCACCCTTTCTCTTTTTACAGACACAGCCTTTCTTCTAGCTAGCCCAAATTCCGACACTGTTAATTCTCTCCCCAGTCCCTACTTTTGACCCAATACAGGCCGATACTCGAAACAGAAGCCCAAAAGACAACTAGAAAAGAAATAAAACCGTTAGCAAGAAGAGTTTGTTATCATTATCATATGATAATGATGATTTATATCTTCTTGAGGCCAACAATTTCTTTCTTAGCCTCTAGCAGAAGACAAAGTACATCAACACCAATACGTACATGTCTCTATTAATATAATAATATGTATATATATTTATATATATATAGTCTTCTCCTTCTCCATAGATGCACATAATCCTAAAAGCTTCACCATGTTTATGTGGCACAGGTTGGCAGATAGCAGCTTGAAAAGAAGCACCAAACCCTCTTCTGTAAAAAGAAAAAGAAAATATATTTTAAAATAATCGACATAAGACAAGGTTACACGCTTCTTTGCAGTTTGCCTTTAAAAATACAAAATTACCCATCCACAAAAAAAAAAAAAAAAATCTAAGGTCACATTTAATTAATAGTTTTTATTTTTTCAAAATTTCAAACAAATATTAACCACACAAAATATTGCTCATGGAAAGGATAGGGTTCAAACTTTCAATCTCTCTTTCGAAAAGAGGAGATTATTACATCTGAACTAATCTCCATGAGTATTAGGATTATGATTATAAATAAAATATAAAGGTCAAAGTAAATATAGTTGGGAAAACACTTTGTAGCTAGGGTTGTGTTTGTGAACGCAATAAACGGAGTCAACAGCATTAATTGCACTTTCAAATCTAACATTGGTCATAACCCTACAAGTCTAAGTCATCAATTAGCACTATTTTAGGCACCCAATTATCAACATTTTATTAATAAATAAAGGGAAAAAAAAAAAAAAAAAAATTATGTCACAAGATTAACTACCATGACTGTGACCACAAGTCCACCAACCATCACAAACTTGACCCAAAGAGGTAGTGATGGTATGAGTCATAACCCATAAAATGAAAATGACAATTAGTCTGATTAATAAATAAGTCAAATTGTCATTCAATGCTTTTATGATAATACCCATATCTTTTTCCCTAAATTTTCTTATTTAGTTTTTAAAAATCATCTTCATTCGAAATAAATAAATGAATTACCCATTAAAAAGTAAATTATGGTAAGAAATAATTAACTTTAAGCTCCGTTGAGTCATCTTTGATAACTTTTTTGTGACCTTTCAATCTCACTCTATTATAAATGTGATAGACATGTAATTTATAACGCAGAGAGAGAGAGAAAAGAAGTGAGAGAGACACAGGTGGGGACAAAGCTCACCCTTTTTGTTTTAGCATAGAGGAGGTCCGGTGAGATCTTGTAGAGATCCTCATCCACAGCTTTAGGAGCCTTTTTAGGCAGAGGAGGAGGAGGTGGTGGTGGTGGTGGTGACATTGAAACAGGACTTGGTGGCTCTTTCACCACCCACCCTTCCTTTTTACCTTCTTTCACATGCTCCCTATGCCGTCCTTTCGCCTACAATCCCATCACAACTACAACTCGTCACCATCCAATTCTTATCATTCTCATTTTGTTAAAAATAAAATAATAATAAAAAAAACAGATTTCAGAATATTGAAAAGAGTGTTCTTAAAACTAAATCTTTTTAAAATTTCATTAAATTGTAAAGGGTCTTCTCTGTTCATCAAAAAAAAAAAAAAAAAAAACTTACATTTTTTAAAATATTAAACAAAACATGACCCTTAGTTTTCATGGAATTATTTTCCTTCCTTCAAACAATCTTGCTCTGTTTTTATTTTTTATTTTTTATTTTTTTTACCAAGAAAAAGGAAGGCTTCTGTGAGAAACAAAAGACAAAAATGTTTTTGCTTTTAAAAACAGAGAAAGTAGTTTCCAAACATAAATACATTGAACATGCAAAATAAGAGGTGTTTAAGCTTATATACCCTCCGGCGAGGAACGACGATCATGGCCGGAGTGACGACATCATTCTCGTACAAATCTCCGGCGACGTACAGATCACGATCTTCGGAGTAGCTGTAGCGAAGCAAACCGGCTTGTCTGGCGGATTCAAAACACTGAGTGAAAGGGAGGTCGTCGGAGCAATCCCAGCTTCCGAAAGCTGGAACATGATTTCTTCTGAAATCCTATATATACATATATAAACACACACACACACAAACCAGTATAATTAAACACGAAGTCATTACATATACACATGCATATAATGAAGAACTATACACAGTAGCAAATTGAAACTGAAAATGAGAGAAAAAAAATGCTTACATCCATTGGGATTTGAATGAACAAGTGTTGGAATCTTGGAGATTGACTTCTCCTCAGAGTTTTCTAAAATGGGTTCTCTTTCTTTGTTGTTCTTTCTTGTGCGTGTGTCTGTGAGCGTGGGTTGGTTGGGGGTTTAAAAAGGAAGAATTAGAGAGAGAAAGAGAGTAGAGAGAGAGGGGGGGCTTTTCTTTTTTCCTTTTTTCTTTTTTGGAACAGGATATAGTGATAAATAAACAGTTCAAAGGGTTTTTAAATGGTATCTTTCTTTTGTATTGGTGGGTCTAGAGGGAGAGAGAGAGTTAGAGAGAGAAGAGTTAGAGGGTTAAGATTTACTGTAAGAAGGTATGGAGATCCAAAGAGTAGTTAATTCTTCTACAGGGAGAAAGAAAGAAAGAAAGAAAGAAAGCAACCCAGATCTCCATGTTTACAGTAGAAGACAGAAAAGACAGATAGGTAAGGCTACAGAGAGAGAGAGATGTGTGTGTGTGTGTGTGTGAGAGAGAGAGAGACAGAGAGACAGAGGGAGGGTCCGAGGGGAAGGTTGCTTTAGTTTTGCTTTTTTATTGGGTTTTCTTTATCACCTTTATCAGGGGAATTACTTTACCTTGTTTGTCGCTGATCGGTGTATATTCCAATGAATACTCTATAAAGTTAGTTTCTTTCTGTGTTTCTCTCCCTGTGTGTGTGAGAGTGTGTGTGTGTGAGAGAGAGTCTTTTTCTTCAATCTCACAGCAAAGCTTGAAAATGGCTTTTTATCTATCCCCCACATGCGTACCGGACTAAATCATGGTGCTTTGTGCAATGCGGAGTAAATTGAAAATTCAATTGAATTGGTGAAGTAGATAGATTCAGAGAGGAGGACACAGAAAGTCAACAGTCTATATGAGCATGACCAGGTTTGAATGTAGTACTATGAATTGCAGTCTAAAACTGTAAAATTGCAGTAGACAATTTTCCAGAATATATGTATATATATATTATATATATATATATATATGTAAATAAAATATATAGTTTTTGATAGGAACAAGAAGATAGAGCATTGTGCAGTGTGAGCTACGCTTGGGATTTCAATGCGGTCATTGGCGATGAAAAAAAAAGTCAAGCGGTTGAATTAACTTTGGCATGGAGATTCCAACACCCCTGCTTGGACTTGGAGGGCTTCAAACACAGAGCACTAGTCAAGAAATTATAAATTAACTTCATAGATTTGACTGCAACAACCAATGCTATGGCTTTGCTGATCTAAAGAATGTGTGTGTGTGTGTTAATTTGAATGATTAAAATGAAACAGAACAAAAAATTTGGCCGAATGTTAAGATTCTGGCAATCCGAATGGCTTATTAAAATTTTAAGATTCGAGCAAGAAATTATAAATTAGCTTTTAGATTTCACTCCATAAAAGTTTATGGCTTTGCTGATCCAAAGAATATATATGCATGTAACTAATGGGCCATTAATTCAATGATATAACAATATCTCCTTCCTCGCAGAGGTTCAAGCTCGGAGACGGCAAATTGTAAAAAATTTAGGAAAAAATAACTTTGTAATGATGTATAGAGTATGATAAATACGGTACATTATCACGGCACAATTTGATTATATTTTTCACACTTGTTATGTTATTATAGCACGAAGGTATTTATTAATAACATAATCCTAACACTTGTTATGTTATTATAGCACGAAGGTATTTATTAATAACATAATCCTAATTTTTGGATGAACCAAATAATAATCGATGTATTTGATCTATTTATTTGTGTTTGCTGTTTAATTTGACAACACACACATATATTTAAAACAGTCAAATTATTAAGAATTATTCAATTCAGTTTTTCAACAAATTTTATAAAGACAAACCAATTATATATATATATATATATATATATATATATAACAATAATTATTTTTTTTCAAACTTTAGATACACACAATTGCTAATAAATTACCAAATATGGGGAGAAAATAATTGGAATAGCTAGGGAAGAAGAACCAATACATTTTAAGGGAGAAAATGCATTTTACTCCCACTGAGCAACGCTAGTAAGTTGTTGTCTTTCCTTTTCTTTATTTTTTTGGTATTAGATTAAATTAGGTAGGATTTATATGAATTTTAAATATTAAATGAAACTTACTTGTTGTACCGTTTGATCCATCAATAAAATCCAGAGGATATAATGATGTCATAGTATTAATAATACTAACAGGCCCAGTTGCAGAGTCTCATTGGGGATTGAGTCTGACTTGCATAAATTTCAGCTCTTTGTTTCCAGTAAAACTGAGTCAAATGTACTTGAATGGGTTTTATTAGTGCTTAATAAAAAAAATATCCAAATTTAATAAATGATAGTAATATAAAATGCACAGATGAAGTAGAAATTATACAGACTCAATAATTGAGCTTGTTTGGTTTGTTCTCAAAAATTCATATAAAGAAAAACAGTTTTTTAGACGGTAATAAAAGACAGTTATTTGAAAATAAATTTTTTTATAATTAAATTTTTAAAAAATAGTTTTCAAAAAATTAAACTAAAAATAATTTTTGTTCAATTTTTTATTTTTAATTTACCATGGCCCAAACTTATATAATCAAAATCTTTCTATATATGATTCGATATTGGACAAACCGCTCTAAACAATTATTCATTCCAATAAGGGTGCTCAGGCCCCAACATGTCCTAGGCTTTGTATTTGAGCCCTAAAATTGTTGGCCTTAAACCATTATGGGCTCTTGATGGATCATTGGGCTGGGCTTGCTAATGGGTATGGACTCTTAATACTTTGGGGCCCTCCATCATGGTTTGATTCGTTATTCAACTTATTCTCACACTTTTTAGAATGTAAAAATAGTTTTGATTTTTTTTATTTATTTATAATAAATTGATTTTTTTAGCAGCATTTCTTTTACCTTATTATCCTTATACATACAAAAAAAAAAAAAAAAAAAGAAGGTTGGACCCGCGAGTTTTTTTAATGTAACTTCTGCTAGCACTTTACATAGGTTATGGTTGAAAAATGTTTCAAAATATTTTTAAAATATTTTTAAAAATAAATATGTATATAATTAAACTCTAATTATTTTGATTCATGACAGCCTTAAACGATAAAGTTATAAATGTGTTCACTTATATATGCATGTTGTTGGGTGGTTCGCGCATCAACAAGTGAATTGTTTTTACGTTTATTCATACTTAACATATAACGTTGTCAATGAATTTTGGGATGAATCAAGTTAAATTGAATGCACCAAAATTATTGAGATACATGTGACATTATTGTTATGGAATATGAATATTTATAATTCATGTATTTTGAGATTTGAACACATTTGTGAAGATTCACTCAAGAGGTCTGTGGAAGGACCACACTTCCCTCACTCAAGCACGAATCAAGTATGATTAAGTTCAATTCCATCTCATATTGAAATTTTCTTTCCTCAAATTTTAGAAGTTTAACTTCTAAATATTTCATACTGGGGGCATTCTGAAAAGATATTTAAGCGTTGCACCTAACAGTGTATCGATTGAATTATGGAGATAAAGTTGTCATGATTCCTTACACCTTGTGGGAGGTTTCGACTATCTTCAAAAAAACGTTTAAGCGTCTCCAAGTTATAGTCCAAGTTTTTTGAAAATTTTATTTTCGCTATATTTATAAGTGCAAGTGTTTTTCGTGATTTGTGATAATCAAATTTTCAACACTTATAAGAAAATATGGTGAAAAATTTATTTGTGCAATATCATTTATTATTTTTCTTTAATAGTTCAAAGTGATAAATCAGTACAAATTTTACTTATATAAATATTACAAATAGCTTTGAGAAGGGAAAAACATACTAAAAATTCTAACAAAATTGAAAATTACAATCTATTCACTATAATAATATGGAAAATGATGCTTATCATGAAAAACCAATTTCATAATCCATAGAAAAGATTTTTAATTGGCTCATTAGACGTTGTTTAATCAAATGATCAAACACGTGAATTGATATAATATTTGTTGTAGTATTGAAGTTTCACCAAATGATTATTATAAAGTGTTTAGCTTTAACCATTTGATCAACATTCTTGAAAAAAAGAAAAAAAAAAAGAAAATAAAATATAACACGATTTAAAAAGAGAAAATTTTGATGAATAAAAAGAAATTAGTTTTGGACTTAGGCAAGTCCAAAACTAGACCTGAATTGGGTTTGACTTTGTTAAAGCATTCAATGTAATAAAGGTCAGAGTTATCTCCTAAAATCTAAAGATTTTTTCTTTCGGAAAGTTACTAAATTCTAAAGTTCTTGATTAACAAATATATAGGAGTTTCTAAATATAAATATCTTATTAAATAGGTCAATTCAAATACAATTTATTTAATAATTGTGTGAGAAATTTTTTATACAAATACAACACAATTTGTTCATTAAATAAATAATATGATCCATGTAACTTATTTAATACAATTTGGCTTACTTGTAAGTTGGGTCCACTTTATGTAGATGCCAAGATTAAAATCTCACTTTAAGATAAGGTGAAGTTCACAGTTGAAAGAGTGAATGTGAAAATGAAAGTGTCAAATTCACAAAATTTAAGTCATACAGTGTGAATCGATAATGAAAGCTGTGCAGTAATACTCATTTAAAAGAATTGTGAATCTATCTTCATCTTTTTTCGAACCCTCCTAAAGAAACTTCTTCTCCTTCACCTCCAATGAATGCTCTGTGGAGTTGTTGAAGTTCCCGCCCAGGTCTGGTTTAGGGTAGTTAGGTTCGTTGATTAATGGGTGGGCAAATGGTAACACATTTTGGGTTTGTTTAACTTGGGCTGCCCTTTTGAAGGATTTTTTTTAATTATTATTTAATTATTATTATTATTATTATTTTGGTAACCAATGATGTTTTAGCCCATTGGGTTGGGTGGACTATTTTATTTAGGCCTTGGGGTATGGAAGTATTTTTTCCGAAAGTAAAAAGTAAATCATTTTAAAAACATAATTTTATATAATTTTTTAATGCTCCATTCGGTAAGAAAGAAAAAAAAAATTAGAGAAAAGGGAGAGAAGAAAGGATTGGTAAGACATTTTTAAGAAAGAGTGCGTATTTCATTATTTTTATTCAGTTGGATGGAAGATAAGAGAATAATAGAGAGAATGAAAAATAATGTTTTAAATTGTTTTTATTATTATGTCAAGTAATATTTATAATATTGTAATTCATAGATAATACTACTATAATTTAAAACTTGTGTAATTTAGAATAGTGTGGGTGTTATACCCTCAAGTCCACATGAGAAACACTACATCATCAACAATGGCCCACACAGCTCGATCAAACGGTCAAATAACTACGTCACATCAGTAACGATGGCCCACATAACCTGGTCAACAGTCAAACTTATCACGACATTAGCGTACTTCGAACAAAAGACTGAAGACCTGAGTTGGGAGTAGGATTCAGGATTACCTGGGATCTGAGGAGGTTTTGGTTTGGCGGCTAAAGTCCAAGGTTCACATCAGTAACGATGGTGCACATAACCTGGTCAATAGTCAAAGTTACCACGACATTAGCATACTTCAAACAGAAGACTGAAGACCTGAGTCAGGAGCAGGACTCAGAATTACCTGGGATCTGAGGAGGTTTTGGTTTGGTGGTTAAAGTCCAAGATTTGCTGAGTCAACACTCGACCTAACTTGTAGAGAGAGAAATACCATTTTGACTCTCGAGCATTTAATCCCATCTTATTCAACATTGCTTTATAATTATTTAAGAAATTAATCACTTTTAATTATTTTGTTAATGGACCCACACGTGATGTCATCGATGACATCACCCACTTTTACTTGGCTTATAAAAGGATGTGACCTAAGGCCAAGAAGGAGGTAGACAAAAAGAGGGAGGAAATGACCTAGCTCCCACATGGAGAGAGCTTTAGGCTCTCTGTTAGATACAGATTTCCCCCCACTTCACACATTCATCAAGGGAGTCAATGGTGTTCCACCTCTCTCTTGAATTTGTCTAGGCTTCCACCTTTCTCAATCCACCTCGGATTCTACTATGTTGCAAGTTATACTTCACCATTTGTTACTTGATTATGATTTAGAACCCCCTAAGTACTAGGTACTTACAAATAGTGTTAATTTTTTATTTTTATTTTTATTATTATTGAATTTTGCTATTTGAACTCCCTTATTAGATTGAGCAGTCTAAAATTATAAAATACATGATATGAACATGGATCAATTATAATCATAATTTTTTTTTTCATGTTTTGTATTTTAAATTTAAAAATTGTTATTTTCACGATTTTTAAGAAGACTTATTTGTGAGTAAATCATTAATTTTAAGAGAGAAAAAATGAAGTCCCAATCAGAAGGCTTCCAAATGGGTATTAAAAAATAGGGTAAAGTACAGCCACACTCCCTAGGTTTTGGCAAAAGGACACTCAGATGAAACTTTCTTATTTTTTGGACAATACACCCACTGAAGGTTCAAAAATGGACAAAGACACCCCTTTATATGAGAAATTGACCAAATTACCCTTTGACTGTTTAGGAGACTTTTTTAACTTTACAATTTAATAAATTGGACCAATCTACCCTCATGAACAATTTATGCATAAAAAAAAGTAACAAAAAATATATATAATTGTTATTTACTTTATAAATGTCCCAACTACTTAAAAATGTAGACGATTTTTTGATCCAGTACATATATTTCAAATAAATTATATTTTGTTATTACTTCTTTTTTTTTTTTTATTTATAAATTAAGATGCTTAATTCTTTCATCTAAAAAAATTAAACCAATCTCTTTTCCTTAATAATAAAAATATGGTACCAATATAACTTTATACATCTTAAATTATATATCAAAATTATGCATTTCCTAACATAAAAGGGTAAAAAAATAAAAATAAAACAAAGGGAAAAAAATAATAATAAAACAAAGGGGGGGAAAAAGAAACAAAGGCATGCATAAAGTTAAGATGTATAAAGTTATACTAGTACTTATTTTCTTTTATGTTGGGAAATGCATAATATTTGATATATAATTTAAGATGCATAAAGTTATACTGGTACCATATTTTTTATTTTTAAGGAAAAGAGATTGGTTTTATTTTTTTGAATGAAAGAATTAAGGATCTTAATTTAAAAATAAAAAAGAAAAAGAAAAGAAGTAATAACAAAATATAATTTATTTGAAATATATGTATTGAATCAAAAAATCATTTTAGACGTCTACATTTTTAAGAAGTTGGGACATTTATAAAGTAAAAAAAAAAAAAAGTAAACAATATAAAGTTTTTTTTTTTACTTTTTTTTTTTTTTTTTTTTTTTTTATGCATAAATTATTCATGAGGGTAGATTGGTCCAATTTATTAAATTGTAAAATTAAAAAAGTCTCCTAAACGGTCAAAGGGTAATATGGTCAATTTTTTATATAAATGGGTGTTTTTGTCCATTTTTGAACCTTTAGGGGGTGTCTTTGTTCAAAAAAACAGGTAAATTTTATCTGAATGTCCTTTTGTCAAACCTCAGGGGATGTGGCTGTACTTTAACCTAAAAAATATAATAAAAACACACAAACACACACAAATACAAACACTTAGAGAACTGTAACATTGTCACATAAAGTACAAATAAGGAGTCCTGTAGGTAACATTATCATGAAATAATGGTAAAAACAATTATAATGGCACTACCTCAAAACCTATAATGCAATTGTTTGATGGTAAACAACACTCTATAATGAAAAAAATGGTACCTGAAGAGACCAAACAACTTTTAGTACAATATAAATTGTTAATTTATGATGGTTGGGTTTATAGAACAATAATATATATATATATATATATAGAGAGAGAGAGAGAGAGAGAGAGAGAAGATGGTTGGGTTTAGGAGGGAAAGAAGAGACTAGAAAATCATATACGTTTCATTTTCTAGGTCATCTAATCTCTCTTTCAAAATTTTCCCTGTAAATGGTTAGTCACTCTACCCGTAAACACACACACACACGAATATATATCATCTCGTGAATACACACCCAAATATACTCGGTTTAAACTTTAGTCAATGCATTTTAATGTACATGAAAAACCACATCAAAAGGGTTCAAATTCATTCTTTTTCCTTTTCCTTTTTGGCAGGAGTTAAAGCAGAGGAGATTCAGGTTGAAGCTGACAGAAGGAGCACTGGGTTTGCATAAGCCGAGGATGAAAAAAGATCACTATTGCAATAAAGTTCAGAAAATAAAGTTAGACAATAAATATATAATAACGTTCAATAAATTTTATAAAGAAAAGAGGGAAATACACATAGAGTCGTCAAAAGATCAACTCCAGAGAAACAAAACAAGGCCAAAGCCACACCCAGCCACCAAACCACCAAGCAAAAAAGCAAAGAAGCTTCTTCTGCCACAACGCATAGACGTTAATCTTTATATGAAACAAATTATTCATAAATGAAAATATAATGTATATAAATGCCAATTTGGTGAAATAATGTTTTTTTTTTTTCCTGTGGATAATGTGGTGCAATAATGTTAGGAAAAGGAAAAGACAAAAACTAACATAGATTGGTATAGTGTGATATTTTTTTCTGGAAAAAAAAAAAATGCATGATATAAACTACTCCGCAGTATGCAATTGTTACACAGATTATGACATCAGACAATGAAGAATAAGAAAACGGGATTCACATCCCTAATAATTAACTAAAAATGTTTTGTTGAACTGAATTACAATATTTTTTTTTGTATCCTTAGTATTTATTGAAGGGAAGATCTAGAAGAAGATAAAAAAAACTGTTTTTGAAAGGTGTCAAGTAAATACCAAACCGAGCATAAAGGAAAAATACTTGTGGGTTGAATTAGTCTGATGGAGATCTAATGGCTCTTAGAAGTGTGATGTTGCAATCAATGAAATAAATGCAGAATCAAAACTCCTGTCATCAATTTCAAACCTTTTTCTAAATTTCAACAACTATGCTAGCAATATAGACCTGAATAGTAGTTGCAGGCCCCATTAACACGAAACGGTCGTTGCACGCAACCAAACTCTACGCAAGAAAGAAAAAAATGGCAATTCATGACTTTGGCTCAGACTTCACAAGTCAAGAATTGAGGAAGAATTACAAAGAAAAATTTGTTACACTACTAAATCATTTTTTGAAGCTGCACTCTTAACTCAATCTTCTTCTACATTTCTACTAGCCTACTTTGCTTGCAAGAAGCTATGGGAACACGAGTTAGAATGTTCCTATTTGCTCTTGTTTTCATAGAATTAGGAGTTGGTATTGGGTTGCAAATCAATAGAGATCAGTCAAATGTAAGCTGCACAAAGGGTGAGCTTAAAGCTCTTCTCAAGTTCAGGGAATCTCTCGTTGACGAATCAAATCGTCTATCATCATGGGTTGGAGAATACTGTTGTACGTGGACGGGAGTGGGTTGCAGCAAGAGGAGACACACAGTCGTGGAGCTTGATCTACACAATCCATTTTCGTTCGACCTTGGGATGTTCTTCACTGACAGCAATGTCACTGCGAGAGATTTATATAATAGAGCCAGTTTGCAAGGTGAGATAAGTCCTATTCTCAATCTGAGGCATTTGCATTACATCGACTTGAGCAATAATTATTTTTCAGGAACCCAAATTCTAGAATTCCTAGGCTCCCTTAAGAACCTGAGATATCTTGACCTCTCCAATTCGGGTTTTGAGGGGCAAATTCCCCGCCAATTTGGCAACCTCTCCAACTTGCAACATCTCAATCTTGGCTTAAACTCTTTACAAGGTCCAATTCCCGATAGTCTTGGAAGGCTGTCATCTCTCACTTTTCTTGACCTTAATGACTTTGATGGTTCATACTCCCCAATGCCTAGTTGCTGGTGTAAAATGAGCAACCTTGTTCATTTGGTACTCGGTCTTGCAAGTTACCAAGGTCCACTTCTTCCTTGCCTTTGGAACTTGAATTCTCTTACAGTCCTTGATCTCTCTGAGAATAGTTTTGAACATTCACTCCCAAGTGAGATAGGCAATCTTACACAACTTACTGTCCTTGACCTCTCTCATAACAATTTACAAGGTGAAATACCAATCACCATAAGGAATCTCTGCAGCCTGCGCAGTTTCAATTTGTCTTCTAACTTGTTCACTGGAGAGGTACCATTTTTCCTAAGAAATACATCTACTTGCCTCCAAAAAAGTTTGAAGGGGTTAAACCTTGGATCAAATAAGTTCACAGGTTTTTTGCCAAATCAATTGGGAGAGTTTAAGATGCTAGAGGGGTTAGATATCCCTGACAATTTATTTAGTGGTCTAATCCCCGCATCACTTGGAAGACTCTCATCATTAAGATGGTTATCTGTTTCTGATAATCAGTTGAATGGGAGCATTCCCTCGAGTCTTGGACAACTTTCAAGGCTAGGGTCGTTAGATGTCTCTAACAATTCGTTGGAAGGTATGGTATCTGAACTTCACTTTGCCAAACTCACTAGGTTAGAAACGTTGGACATGTCTTCTTGGAACTTGTTAATTGTGGTGAATGTGAGTGTACACACAAATTTTGTTCCCTACAAATAAAGACAAAATATAGGCAAAATAATAATTTATTAAATCAAAAATATTTGGAGTACAATCCTTTGTGATATCTTTTACAAAAAGAATGGTCCTCTGATTTGATCTCCTTTTTGTTGTTGGTTAGATCCAAGGGCTGCACGAGCTTGTTCTTGAATCACCGTGGAATTTGATAAAGAACGGCACGTTGTTGGATGTGCTTGTTGTTGATCACCGTAGAATTTGATAAAGAACGGTACATCGTTGGATTTGCTTGATGTTCTTCGCTTTTGGGTTTGAATTCTGAATTTGCGTCTCTGACTTCTGAATCTCTGGATTTCTGGATTTCTGGACTTCTGAATTCTGAATTTGTGTTTGAATTTCTGAACTTCTGAATTCTGAATTTGTGTTTGAATTTCTGAACTTCTGAATTCTGAATTTGTATCCTTTGTTAAATTTGAGGAAGAACGGCACGTCTTTGGATGTGTTTGTTGTTCTTCGTCTTCAGAGATGATTTGTTGAATTTGATGAAGAACGGCACGACTTTGGATATGCTTGTTGTTCTTCGCCTTCAAGTTTGGAATTTCTGGACCTTTTGGATTTCTGAATCTCTGGATTTATGGACTCTTTGGATTTCTGAGTCTTTGGATTTCTGGACTCTAATTTTTTTTTCCCCTTCTCCCTTCATTCAAGCGTCTATTTATAGGCTTCTTGGATTGATAGGATGATGACACGTGTCTCTCCTAATAAGGATAAAATTATAACTGGGCTGGGCCGGTTATATTATGATAATTATCCTTAAAAATAATTATTCATAATATATTTTATTAGGAATAATTATCTTTTTATTTAACCATTTGGGCTGAGCTAATTAAATAATTTAAGTGGACCAAACTTGGGCCAATTAAATAACTTAATTAAACATTAGGCCCATATTTAATAGGTCCATTTGTCAACACCAAAGCCCACTAAAATTTCAGTGTTTACAAATTGCCCCCACTTCGAGTCCCAAGTTTGACAAGATTTGTCTCCTTTTTCAAATGGGATTTGAAGTATCCAACTTTCCTTATTTATTTATTTATTTATTTATTTTTGGATTGGAATTTGACTTTCCTATTTGAATTGAATTGTACAAATCCCAATACAACTTGGAGGTATCTTGTTGCCTATATATACCCTCAATATTGTAGGGTTTGACATTAATTCCAATAATCTCTGAAGACTTGTCAGATCACAACTTTTGAAGACTGTGTTGGATTGCTGCCTCTACTTGAACACAAATAATTGGTATGTTTTTTTTTTTTTTTTTTTTTTTTTTTACTTTCCTGTTTTTTTTCATGCTTTTAGTCCCTCTGGGACCCATTGTTCCTTCAGAATGCGTCTAGTCCGTAAGGACCCATTGTTCCTTCGGAACGCAACTAGTCCGTAAGGACCCATTGTTCCTTTGGAATGCATCTTGTCTGTAAGGACTTATTGTTCCTTCGGAACGCAATTAGTCCGTAAGGACCCATTGTTCCTTCGGAACGCATCTAATCCGTAAGGACCCATTGTTCCTTCGAAACGCATCTAGTCAGTAAGGACCCATTGTTCATTCGGAACGCAACTTTTTCGTAAGAACCCATTGTTCCTTCGAAACACATCTAGTCCGTAAGGACCCATTGTTTCTTCGGAACGCAACTAGTCCGTGAGGACCCATTGTTCTTTTGGTACCAAAATCTTCCATGCTGCCATTCCACACTTTTTTTTTGTTTTTTTGTTTTTGTTTTTTAGGTGCTAGTCAACCATGGTGTTTTTCAAGAATTTCAAACCCTATACTATCACCGTTTTGGAGCGAGAACAGACTCTGAGAGGTCATGCCATTAGCACAGACAGTGTCGTTAGCAACCATGAATCAACTCGGAGAGCAATGAGATATATAGGTGCAGGGAGGCTTTACCAACAGCTCAGACAACGTTATCAACACCTGTTGCCAGAGCGTCTTCATCAGCCATAGATCATCCAGAAGCCATTGATAAAGCGAGACCATACTCCGAGAGGTCATTCGACCAGCACAGACAGTGTCTTCAACAGTCATAAATCAATCCAGAGAGTAACGACAGATATAGTCTTCATTAGCCACAAATCAGACAACAACCATTCAGAGAGTAAGAACAAACTCCAAGAGGTCATACCACTAGCATTGTTAGCCATCGCCAGAACATCTTCATCAGCCATAGATCATCTAGCTGCCATTGATAGAGCGAGACCATACTCCGAGAGGTCATACCACCAGCATCATTAGCATTATCAGTTTTGATGATGATTTCAAGCCGAAGCTCCACCAAAAGATCTGACTCAGTGTATAAGTTTTACTTATGCACCAGACACCAGTAGTCACTTGACATGAAGTTACTGAGTTACGCAAGTGTGCTTGTGCATATCTGTCTCAAAGATAGAGCTATGTTGCAGATGTTGTAAGGATGTAACAGACAAAGCTTGCATGCCTATGCCTCTGTGTGGTGATTTGTTTTTACTTCAGCAATATCTTGGCGACGCCGTGAATTTTTTTCTTGACGCAATACCTCAACAGAAAATCAAATTTCTCTTTCAGTAGCACCTCGGCGGCAAGCAAATTTTTTTGTTCGACGATGAGTCAAAATTTTGTTGCAGCAACACTTTGGCGATGACCTGGATTCTTCAGTGATGCATTGGCGGCAAGTTAATTTTATTTTTTTCTTCCAGCCATACCTTGATAACGAAATTTTTTCCTTCAACGATAGTTCAACGAAAATCTTTTCTAGCAATACTTCGGCGGCGAGCAGAATTTTTCTTGGCACCTATAGTCTGGCGACGAACCAATTTATTTCTTCGCAACTACACTTTGCCGGATCAAAATTTCTTTTGTAGCTACAATTATGGCGAGGGACCAAAATTTTCTTTGCAACTACATTTTGGTGGTATGCCAAGTTGACAGGTGCGATGAACACTTTTGATATCATACGATGAGCACACTTTGTCCTTTTTTTTTTAGGTTGACTGAACTTGGAACATACTTCCAAAATGCCTACATACCCTAAACAGGGATCAAGTCATCATGTAGTTCATAATTTTTTTTTTTTTTAGCAGACAGTTTATACTCATGTTAAAGAGTTTTTTTTTTTTCTTTAGGCGGACAATTTATACTCATGCCAAGGGGTGTGTGTTTTTTTTTTTTTTTTTTTTTTTTTTTTTTTTTGTTCCAGGTAAGCAGTTTAAACTCGTATCAAGGAATTCTTGATTTTTTTCAGGTAGACAGTTTAAACTCATGTCAAGGAGTATCAATTTTTTTTTTTTTTTTAGGAGACAGTTTAATCTCGTATCAAGGAGTTCTTGATTCTTTTTTTTTTTTTTTTTTAGGTAGACAGTTTAAACTCGTGTCAAGGAGTGCTTGATTTTTTTTTTTTTTTTTTTTTTTTTTTTTTTTTTTTTCCAGGTAGACAGTTTAAACTCATGTCAATGAGTGTTTTTGACAGTTTAGGCTCGTATCTGGGAGTACTTTAACTTTAATAATTTTTCTTCAACTTTGCAAGAATCAGATGACAATCTAAGCTTATACTGGAGGGCACGAGCTATCTCGTCGTCACTTTAAGGATTTTTTTCTTCGTTTCCTTGACTTAATGCCCCCTGTGATTTTGTACTTTCGGTTGAAGTCATTGTTGTAGCATGGTGTGTTTCTTGATGCAAGTCTTTTGAGATGATCCTTACAATGAAAGATGAAGTTATTTCGTCATCCGAGTTAGGAAGTGTATTGTCTTCTTCTTCAGATTCACTTATCTCATCTTCTTGAAGGTTGTCGGATATATCAGGAACATTTTCCCTAGCACCATGATTTTCCATGCTAAGCTCCATGTCATAGGCTCGAGTAACAAGCTCTTCAAATGTGCAAGGCTTAATCCCTTGTAAGATGTTAAGAAGCTCCCAGCGCATGCTTTGCATACATGCTTCAATTGCAGAAATTGCAGATAAACGATCCTTGCAGTCAAGACTTAGAGCTCGCCAACGATTGATGTAGTTAACTACGGGTTCACTCTTTATTTGTTTTGTATTTGTAAGCTCCAGCATACTAACAGTATGACGAGTGCTGTAGAAACGGTTAAGAAATTCTCGTTCCATCTGCTCCCAATTGTCAATACCTCCAGCTTTGAGGTTTGTATACCATTCAAATGCATTCCCTTTGAGGGAACGAACGAATTGCTTGACAAGGAGATCTCCGTCTGTACCAGCATTGCTGCAAGTCTCAACAAAGTGTGCAACATGTTGCTTGGGATTGCCTTTTCCGTCAAACTGTTGAAGCTTTGGAGGTTGATACCCAACCGGCATTTTTAAAATGTCAATTCTTTTTGTGTAAGGCTTTGAGTACATGCGAGCACTTTGAGGAACGCCATTGTATTGTTCTCTTATGCGATTCACTATAATGTCTTGAAGTTGTTAGACAGAAAGTGAGGTGATGGAGGCAGCTTCAATTGTTGGATTGGCGGACACGTCATTTTGATTATTAATTGGAGTGTTCTCTGGCATAGAATTAGAATGAGGAATTTGGCCTTTGCTTGACTCAGCATTGTCGTCATACAGCGAGGCAATTTTCAGATCTTGCTCCTTGAGAGAGTGTTGCAATCTTTCAATTGCATGAGCCATAGTCGTCAATTGCTCTTCGTACGAGGTAGTACTCATCATCATGACTGGCATAGTGATGGAGTCAGAAAAAATCTTTGGCCTTGGGTGGACCATCCTTGAACTTGACCTTGTGACCGGAGCAACCTTTGAGGTTGTAGGAACCTTCCTTCTTGCCCCCAGCACGGTGGAACTTGAACTTGTGACTGGAGTAACCTTTGAGGTTATAGGAACCTTCCTTCTTGTCCCCAGTGAGGTGAATGTGGTATGAGTTTGAGTTGTTATTTTGATAGATTTGGAAGAATTGACTCTCACCACATCGTGCTGTCTTTTGGTAGGAACGGATGATTTGACCATGCTTCACATCATTGAACTTGCAGAGGTGTTTGTACCACTTGATGAAGTTGCAACCTTCTTGCCACCTTTTGTGATGGTATTGATGTTGTTCGTTATGATCGCGATGTCTTTGGTGGTATTCTTGCTCTTTGTCTGAATCTTATTGGAAGTCATAGAATCTGACGATGAATTTGTTGAGGATTTGATGTAGGAGAAAGAGATGAGAGGCAGAGGATGTCCCACCGGGTGTGCTAGAAATTTGTACAAACAAATTTTGTTCTCTGCAAATAAAGACAAAATATGGGCAAAATAATAATTTATTAAATCAGAAATATTTAGAGTACAATCCTTTGTGATATCTTTTACAAAAAGAATGGTCTTCTTATTCGATCTCTTTTTTGTTGTTGGTTGGATTCAAGGGCTGCACGAGCTTATTCTTGAATCACCGTGGAATTTGATAAAGAATGGCACGTCGTTGGATGTGCTTGTTGTTGATGACCGTGGAATTTGATGAAGACCGGCACGTCGTTGGATTTGCTTGATGTTTTTCGCTTTTGGGTTTGGATTTTGAATTTGTGTCTCTGACTTCTGAGTCTCTAGATTTCTGGATTTCTGGACTTCTGAATTCTGAATTTTTGTCCTTTGTTTCTGAACTTCTGAATTATGAATTTGTGTTTAAATTTCTGAACTTCTGAATTCTGAATTTGTGTCTGAATTTCTGAACTTTTAAATTCTGAATTTGTGTCCTTTGTTGAATTTGAGGAAGAACGACACGTCTTTGGATGTGTTTGTTGCTCTTCGTCTTCAGAGATGATTTGTTGAATTTGATGAAGAACGGCACGACTTTGGATGTGCTTGTTATTCTTCGCCTTTAGGTTTGGAATTTCTGGACCTTCTGGATTTCTGAATCTCTGGATTTATGGACCCTCTGGATTTCTGAGTCTTCGGATTTCTGGACTCTGAATTTTTTTTTTTTTTTTCCCTTCTTCCTTCCTCCAGGCCTCTATTTATAGGCTTTTTGGATTAATAGGATGATGACACGTGTCATCTCTTGATAAGGATAAAATTATAATTGGACTGGGCCGGTTATATTATGATAATTATCCTTAAAAATAATTATTCATAATATATTTTATTAGGAATAATTATCTTTTTATTTAATCATCTGGGTTGGGCTAATTAAATAATTTAAGTGGACCAAACTTGGGCCAATTAAATAACTTAATTAAACATTAGGCCTATATTTAATGGGTACATTTGTCAACACCAAAGCCCACTAAAATTTCAGTGTCTACAATGAGCATCCAATGGGTTCTTCCTTTTCAACTCAAAATTATTAGAATGACTTCTTGCAAATTGGGACCCCAATTTCCTCCACGGCTTCAAACACAGAAACATGTTAAAAGGTTGTTCATTTCTAATGCAAGCATCTCAGATACCATCCCTGACTGGTTTGAGAATTTATATTCTCATATCAACCTCCTAGATATATCAAACAACCAGATTTGTGGAAAACTGCCCAAGTTTTAAGAATCTAATGGTACCACTAGGTATCTATTTTTGAATTCTAACAAGTTTGAGGGTCCATTAACACCATTCATGTCGGATGTTAGTGAGTTAGATTTGTCCGATAACTTACTTTTAGGACATTTTCCTCTCATTGATGATAGTATTCATATGAAGTTTGAATATCTTAGTCTCTTAAATAGCAATTTGACTGGTGAAATTCCAAACTACATATGCAAGGTAATGGCTCTTGAAATACTGGATCTCTCGAAAAATAAATTATTAGGAACACTCCTTTGGTGCATGGGGGACTTGGATCGACCGGTGGTGTTTGATCTGAAAAATAACAATCTCGATGGTGATATTCCAAGTTCTTTGGGTTCTCTATGACAGCTTAGTTATTTACACTTGCACAACAACATGTTTCATGGAAAGCTCCCTTCGTCTTTGAAGAATTTGACACATCTGAGCATTCTTGATGTAGGTGAAAATCAATTAACTGATATTATCCCTTCATGGATTGGAGAAATGTCTAGACTAAAATTTCTCAATCTTTAATCAAACAGGTTCCATAGTTATATTTCTCCACAGCTTTGCCACCTCTCTGCTCTTCAAGTGTTAGACCTGTCACATAACAACATAACTGGAAGTATTCCTCGCTGCTTTGCCAACTTCACTGCTATGGTTTTGGATCTCAATGCAGAATATACAAAGAATAGTACAAAGAATAGTTATCCGCGTTATCCGCAATGCACAGAGAGTATTTTAATTTACATTAAAGGAATACAACTTGAATACACCAGAACACTCTGATTTCTCATATCTATTGATGTTTCGAACAATCAGATAGTTGGAGAGATTCCTGAAGAGTTAATGAATCTTATTGGTTTAAGGAGTTTCAATGCATCCAAAAATCATCTCAATGGAAGGATCCCAAAGAAGATTGGAAACATGAAAGCTTTGGAATCACTTGATTTTTCCAGAAACAAACTTTCTGGTTCAATCCCTCCAAGCTTGTCTGCTTTGAATTTTTTAAGCTACTTAAACTTGTCGTTCAACAACTTGTCAGGGCGAATACTAACATGAAATCAACTCCAAACACTCAATGATCCATCCATCTATATGGGCAACAATCAACTTTGTGGACCGCAAATCTTAAAGAGTTGCCCTGGTGATACTTTGTCTGATGGTCATCATGATCAACATGTTCCTGAGTCTAGAAAAGATGAAGAAGATGAGTCGGAACGTCTGGCATTCTATGCTAGCATTGGACCTGGTTTCTTGGTTGGCTTCTTGGGAATTTGTGGCATTTTGCATTTCAAAAAGTCTTCGAGGTATGCATGGTTTTAGTTTGTGGAGAATACTTACAATAACCTGGTGGCAGTTGCAGTAAAGGCAGCTTGGGTGCGGAGAAAGTTCCACAAAGATGAAATGGGAGGATAATTCTCTCTCTAATATGGTTAGTCTCTCTCTCCATAGACACATATACAGACACACACCCACACACATCTGTGTGTTATATATATATATATATATCATCGCATGAAAGTTTAAACTTTAGCCAATGCACTATATATTTAAAGCTCTTATGAATGATTACTTAATTTACTTTGGGTATTTGTTTTTGTTTCTTTGGTTTTTGTCTATATGAAACTTTTGAGATATTCTCTTACTGAAAATTGGGAATGGAAATTTGTTATAACAATATTCTCAAGCATAGTGCTTGGCCTTTGCACGGTTTTCTCAATTATAATCTGAACTTCAAGAATATATAACCATTCTTTCTTAGCATAATGTGGTAATAATGATTAAATTAATTATTTCTTCCTTATATATGTCAGTTTTAGTGTTTTATTTCTAACTGTTTATGTAACTTGTTCAAGATCTTGCTGTGAAATGAATCTACCCAAGGAATTAGTCAAATGTGTTTTCTTTAGTCATATGGAAGGATCATATAGATGACCTGAGTAACTTTATTGCATTTTAAATACATGAAAAACTATGGTTGTCATTCTCTGTAGTTCTCTTCATCACGGATTGAAATTCATTCTTTTTTTCTTTTCCTTTTTGGCACAAGGTTTAAATTCAGTTGAAGCAGAGTGGTTTCAGGTGGAAGCTGACAGAGTGGGCAGTGGGTTTTCGTAAACAGTCTATGAAAAATGATCATTACTACAATAAAGTTCAGAAAATAGAGCTAGACAATGATATTATATATTTTTGGTAATTTGTTATGATGTTAGTGTGATAATCGTGTGCCTTTCTGAAAATATATATTGTCATTGATTCAATATCTATATTTTGTGAATTATATAAGACTCCTTGCGGGCTTGCAAAGTTGCAACTGTATATACATACACATGTATATGTACAAGATAGCTACGGTAGATGATATATATATCCATATCAGTTTCCAAGTCCTCCATTATATTGCGGAAAGCGTGAGAATTTTGCAAAAGGTGGTTATAATTATATCATTGATTTTAATGAAAACACAAATGACTTGTAATTGTTAAAAACAAGGAAATTGGCTATAACTTATCCGCAATAATTGATATATTGCTTAAATCAGGACTCGAACTTAAAACCTCAAGATAGTAATCCGGAAAAACTTTCTTCCCAACAACATGAATTATTAGATGCATTATGTTTGTTCTTCTTTATTCTTTACCTTCATATTCAAATTATCCTTTTTCACGAATTTAACTGTTGATTGAAGATTTATTTATTTATTTTTTTCCTAATTGGTACTCACACACGCTGCCTCTACTGAAGTTCGAACCCTTGATCTTTCTTTGAAAAGTAGGAACTTCGTACCGTTAGGCCACATGCGTGTTGGTTTGATTGAAGATTTTGTTATATCAATTTTATAAATGCAAGTATGCTACTAATTATATTCTTTTCATATGATCACTTAGAAGAATTAATCTTATTTTCTCTACTCTATTTCAATTTGTGCGAGTATGTTATCATTAAAATGTTTACAAACCCTAATAGCTAGAAAAACTTTCTGATTTGGGCATCTTGGAATTGAAAACAAATTGAAAAATAGTCCAGTCTTAAATTGGAAGCTTACCTTGGTTAGCTTTGTGTATCATCTATGGAAGGAGTTCAATAATCAAATATTCAGAGATAAATCAGCTCCTCCTCTGAAAACATTGATCTCCATCGTAGATTCAATTCGGCTTCGGCTGTTCTCCATCAAGGGATGTCAGTGTCCCTTCGCTGAAACCATTGCTTCGCTGAAACCATTAATGGGTGGGCCAATGCTAACACATTTTGGGTTTGTTTGACTTGGGCCTTCCCTTTTGAAGGTTTTTTTTTTTTTTTTTTTTTTAACTAATGATGTTTTAGCCCATTGGGTGGCCTATTTTATTTAGGCCTTGGTGTATGAAAGCATTTTTTTTTTTTTTTAAAGTAAAAAGCATAATCATTTTATTAAACATAATTTTATATATTTTTTTAATGCTTCATCAGTAAGAAAGAAAAAAATTTAGATAGAAGGTAGAAAAGAAATGAAGGATAAGACATTTCTAAGGAAGAGATTGCGTATTTCATTATTTTTGTTTGATTGGATGGAAGACAAAAGAATAATAGAGAGAATGAAAAATAAAGTTTTAAATTATTTTTACTGTTATATCCAATAATATCTATAATATTGTAATTCATAGATAATAGTACTATAATTTAAAACTTGTGTAATTTAGAATAGTGTGGGTGTTATACCCTCAAGTCCACATGGCAAACACAACATCATCAACAATGGCCCACACAGCTCTGTCAAATGGTCAAAGAGTTACGTCACATCAGTAACGATGGCCCACATAACCTGGTCAACGATCGAAGTTACCATGACATCAGCATACTTCGAATTCGGCCTCACTTGTTTAGAGAGAAATACCATTTTGACTCCGAGCTTTTAATCCCATCTTATTTAGTATTGCTTTATAATTATTTTAGAAATTAATCTCTTTTAATTATTTTGTTAATTGACCTACACGTGATGTCATCGATGACATCACCCACTCTTACTTGGCCTATAAAAAGATGTGACCTAAGGCTAAGAAAGAGGTAGACAAAATGAGGGAGGAAATGACCTCCCTCATTGAGAGAGCTTTAGGCTCTCTGTCAGATCCATATTTTCCCACACTTCACACCTTTATCAAGGGAGTCAATGGTGTTTTTGTACACTGTCATCCTCTTTTTATCTCTCTCGAGTTTGTCCGGGCTTCCACCTCTCTCAATCCACCTCGGATTCTACTATGTTGCAAGTTATACCTTACCATTTGTTACTTGATTATGATTTTGAACCCCTGTACTAGGTACTTACAAATAGTGTTATATTTTTTACTATTATTGAATTTTGCTATTTGAACTCTCTTGTTAGACTGAGCCGTCTAAAATTATAAAATACATGATATGTTAACGGATCAATTATAATCATTGAAAAAAAAAAAAAAATTCATGCTTTGTATTTTAAATTTGAAAATGTTATTTTCACGATTTTTAAGAAGATTCTTATTTGTGAGTAAAATATTAGTTTTAAGAGAAAAAATGGAGTCCCAATCACAAGACTTCCAAAAGAGTCAAAACAACTGTAATGACACTACCTCAAAAGAGTCAAAAGCTATAATGCATCAAAGAACATCAATTGTATGATGGTAAACAACACAGGTCATGAATTGTTAGGATAATTTTCCTAGTAAAATATTAGTCACTCTACCTGTAAACACATACACAGACATGAATATATATCTCCACATGAAAACACACCCAGATGTACTAGGTTTAGGGGTGCATATTGGGCGGGCTAGCCCAGCCCAACCCGAACCCAACCCAAAATATTTTGGGTTGGGCTCCCAATTTTTGAACTTGGGGTTGGGTTCAGGCTGAAGAATGTTTAGCCGTGCCCAATTCGGGTTGGCCTCAGGTTAGAATAGTTCTAACCCGAGCCCAACCCGTCCAATCCGAATTGGGTATTTTAATTTTTTGTGTAGGGGGTAGGGGGAAGAAAAACGGGTTAACCCGAACGACCCACTCGACCCGAAACTATTTAGGCTGGGTTTCATGGGTCGAGCCCAAACTTGGGTTATCACGGGCTGAGCCCAACACAACACAAAGCCGGGTTAAGGTCGGGTTCGGTTTGGGCTAGGTTGGGCAAGCCCAAGTTACACCCCTAACTCGGTTTAAACTTTAGTCAATGCATTTTAATGTACATGAAAAACCACATCAAAGGGGTTCAAATTCATTTTTTTTTTTTTTTGCCAAAAGGTTTAAATTCAGTTGAAGCAGAGGCAATTTAGGTGGAAGCTGACAGAACGAGCAATGGGTTGCATAAGCTGTGGATGGAAAAAAGGATCACTATTACAATAAGGTTCAGAAAATAAAGTTGGACAATGATATTATATATTTTTGGTAATTTGTTATATCGTTAGTGTGATAATTTTGTGCCTTTCCTAAAATATATATTGTCTTTATTCAATATCTATATTCTGCAAATTATTAGACTCCTTGCAGGCTTCCATAGTGAGGGCTGCAACTCGGGCGGGTGAGGTGGGTTTGAGGCATAACTTGAGCCTTATCCAACATATGAAATGCTAAATCCAAGCCCAACCCAACCCTATCTTCAACTCTAACTACTCAACCTAAGACCAACTCATCCTTTTATTAGGGGTGACAATTCGTGTTGGCGTGTCGTGTTCGTGTCGACACGATTACGACATGGATACGATTAGGGTTGACACGAACACGACACGATTATTAATCGTGTCTAATACCCTTGACATGAATACGACACGATTATAATACGTGTAACACGACACGACATGCATAACCTATTTAATAAATGGGTCAAGAATTGACACAACACGAAAAGACACATTTAAGTCATTTTCAACATGAATACGACATATTTTGCTAAATGAGTCATTTTTTACACGAACACGACACGTTTATCTGATACATTTAGTTAATCGGGTTAATCGTGTCATAATTGTGTTTACAGGGTCAAATACGAACACAACACGTTTAGTTAGCGGGTCAATCCGTGTCGACACGATTATGACACGAACACGATTAGCCCAAACCCTAACCCGCTTATCTCGTGTCGTGTTAGCGTGTCGTGTCAAATATTGCCACCCCTACCTTTTATATTTTTAAATTCGGGTTTGCAACTTGGGTTTAAATTCCGTGTTAAAAATTGGGGTGAATTCGAGTTACATATAGCTAATCGTTACATAAAAAATTTAATATGATCTTGAATTAGTTTTAGATTAAATTACTCTTAAAAAAAAAAAAAAAAAAAAAGTTTAAAGACATTTTATAAATTTTGAATAAATTACAAACAAATTCTTAGAAAATTAATTATCTTAAATGTTAACATACAATAAGTTAAGATTTAACAAACGAAGCTGAAAAGAAAAAAAAGTAATTGTAGTTTAAATATTATATATAATGTATTTAAAATTAAAAAATATATATAAAAATAATATTAGAATTCGGATTCGAGTTTGTTCGGATTGCTAGTACCTCAATCCAAGCCCAACCCTAATTAAATTCGGTTGAGATTTTTCAACCTAGACCCAACCCTATTTTAAAAATAATCGACCAAACTTATAAAAAATCGGACAAGCTCGTGTTGGGTTTGGGTTGCCCAACCCAAGTTACACCTCTATCCACAGTTGCACTTGCATACACATATGTATACGTATGTAGATGGCCCCTAATTAATTTATTTTACTTATACTCGACGCTACGAAGACAGTAGGCATGGCTGATTAGAAAAGGAGCTAGAGGGAAAACAGATGCCAGATGATAGCATGTAAAATTGTTGTATACATATATATATATATATATATATATATATATATATATAAGTTGATTGTTTTACACTTAAGAGGAAAATAAACTATGAAATCCACTTTAAATTAATATACTAGATCTTTAATTACAAAAGTCGACTGGTATGAAAATGGAGTGGAACACTTTTAACACTTCCTATGTTACTTACTTCATCTAAAGTTATAATCACAACATGGACAATGATGTGAATTGTGCAGTGTGAGCTTATTAGTTGCAGTTGGGACTTCTACACGGGCATTGGTGATAAAGGGTCAAGGGGTTGAATTAATTACCATTGTCATGGAAACTCTAGCAGCTCCCATGGGAGTAAATCTAAGGGCTCGTTTGGCATAACTTCTGTTACTATTTTTACACAAAAGAAAAGAAAAGCAGAAGTTATCACTTCCATTTAACTTGTAATCATGTTTGAAACATGTATTTTAAAATAGCTTTTTATATTATAACAATTCTATACTATGTTTGGATAAACATTATTGAAGCTCTTCTCCTATTAAAATACCTATTTTATCCTTAAATGGAGTGAACAACTATTTCTTAAATACCATATAAATAAATCATTCTATTTCTTGATTGGGTACATAATCCTTAATTTTGTTCTATCTTTTTTTTTTTTACTCGTTGCCATCTAATTTAAAATAACCAATGAATAATTATTAAGTGGTAAAATACCTAGTAAATGTAGTGAATCACAAAAAATAAATGTGAAATTCGCACATAAAAGAATAGACCTCTGCCTGTTTTTTTTTTTTTTTTTTTTTTTTTTTTTTTTTTTTTTTTTTTTTTTTTTGCATAGAGAAGGTTTAGAAAAAAATTAATTGGGTGGTTAGTCCAGTTAAAATGTTCATCTGCGCCATGAGTGAATTTTTTTATTTTTTTATTTTTATTGTATCTAGTTTATTATATGCAAATTATTATTGATTCCTTTATTCATACTGATTGTTTGATAAAAGATTAATATAAAAGGAAATAAAATGAATAGATAGATTAACAACACAAATATAACAGAGGGTACAGAGATTGATAAATAGCAATTGGTAAGAAACAAGCACCACAGAAATTCTCATCATAACTCAAAAGAAAACTTATACCCATTAATCTAAAAACACCAGTCAGGATATATATATATATATAAATTTTCTTTTCTTTTTGACATTCATGCCCTAACCAATAATTTTTTGCGTCTATAATTTAAATCCCCTGGGCAAGTGTTGCTTCTATAGTCCCCAAATTTTCTTTAAACCATTCGATCTGCTTGATTTTCATCCTGTTAGAGAGAGTTTTGGCCATCTTTGAAGGAAATCATTCCCTCATTATCAACCAGCAAAACTAATTGGATGGAATCACAAGCTTATAGATAAAAATTAAAAAAAAATAAAAACATAAAAAATCAAGTATTTGTGTGGCATAAGATATGAAGGTGGTACCATTTCAATCTTAGTTGCATGATCAGATGGTGATTGGTATGAAATTGCCGATGACTGTTGTTAAATAAGCAGGAACGTTGGTTTCCCTGAGGTCTCTGAATTCATGCGAGAGCTTTGATGTGTACTAGGGTTTGGGAAGAAAATAAGTGAGTCTTATATAGGGACACGCTTGGAATTTTATATTTCTATTGAATAATAAAAAGGGTACTCTTGGAATTTAAAAAGTTTCATTAAAATAACAATTTAGCTTCCCGTGTCTTTTTAGAAGAGTGTTTTAAAGAAGGTAGGGGGTACCAGCTTCTCCAAAACACTCTTCCAAAGACCCAAAACTCTTTTAAAAAAATAGCCAAACATTACTCAAAATAACTTTTAAGCTCAAAAAGCCAAAAGCTGCGTTTCAGAAGCCAATCCAAACATGCTCAGATTTCCAATTGTACCAATGCCATTATCAGATTCAAATCACAGTGGGAGTTATTCATGTTTTAGTGAGATAGTGCTAGATTTTACTTGAACCAGAATGAGAGTTTTGTGGGATTCTTGGCCAAAGTTCTTAGAACCTCTTGGAATGTTGTGAAATAATTAGTTTAGGTTGGATAAACCTCATTTGACTTGCTTAGAGTCAAATCTCCCTTCTCATTTATATATTGACCATTTTGCCCCTTGGTTAATGGATTTTGCCCGTTTTGACCTTTGTTTCCGCTTTCATTCTCTTTGAGTTTCATGACTTCATGGAAAGTCACTTGAGTGTCTTAGGGATGATTGATATCTCTATAGACCTTGTTTTTGGTTTCGCTTCCGGATTTCGAACTTGTTACTGGGTCAACTTTCGGTTCATCACTAACGCACAGGGTTGCAAAACTAGGGCCGTCATAGGTGGTATTAGAGCTCCTAGGTTCGAAAACCTTAGGATGACGGGTTTTGGGTGCATATCATGCTTATATTTCCATGCTCTATGTTTTTATTTGCTTCTTGATAACATGTTGAATGTGATCACATGTTTACGCGCTTATGGGGACGTATGTTTAGAAGTTTTCTTTAACTGTCTCAGCATGATATATATGGTTGTTTGCTTTAGTATATTGTATGTGCTAGTCTGTCTGAGTACATTGTATATACTTGTAGGTTTTAGCATATTGTATGTGCTTGTCTGCCTTAGCATACTGTATATGTTTGTCAGCTTCAGTACATTGTATGTGCTTGTCTGTTTTAGCATGTTGATTTACGCATGTCTGCTTAGCATGAGGGTTATGCTTATTTACTTTTATGTAATGCAAGTGCTTGTTATTCTTAGGATGACTGTATGATGCATACATTGATATGTCGTATATGACCTTACTACTTGTGTGAGTATGTAGTTCGTTGCTATGTTATTTAGTAGCTGTTTATTTCTATGTCTTGTTTTGGCATTGTGGGTTGTTCCAGCTGGGTTAGTAGAGATTGATGATAGGGCATTGTCTCTTGGAGTCTATTGTATCCCTCGAATACATTATTGTTTTACGGGTTTCTCCCTTGGGTAGGAGAAATTCATTCTTTAAGGAACCTATGTCGGGAACCTTCTTGTCTGTTTTGCTAGTTTGTGTGTTTCGAGACTTTAGTCTGATGGTTGGTGTGAATAAGGCTCATGTGAGCGTAGAGTCGCAGTCCTTGTCTGGTGGAATGAGACGTGGGCCAGGGAGGCACCGTTTTATTTTCTTTTTCCCTTCGTGGCTTCATGACTTGGTCGGGGAGTGTCTGGGTAGTTGGTATCATTTCTTGGGGCTTTGTGGTGACTTTGATGTGATGACGTCATTGGGGTCTTGTTTCTAGCGTCATGGGATGATGAGTCGGAGTGACTCGAGTCCTTCATTGGGGATTTAGGAGTTTTGTTCCTCTTGAGCCTCATTGCTGGGGTTCTTAGGTCATTTCTTCTTAGAGTGATGGTTAGGGATTTGATAGGTGCGTTGACCTACGATTCTTCTTATCTTGCCTTAGACAGCTCTTACGAGCTTAGGTTGGGGTATAACTGGTCTCGTGTAATTAATTACATTGGTGCAATTAATTACTCTCCCTCGTCATCGGAGACTTGGGGTGTTTTAGGTTCCGATAGGATCCTGTAGAGTTCCCATCGAACTTGTCGGCTTCTTGGGATGTGATCGCTTGTTGGTGCCTCGTAATGGTTGGTATTGGGGCTATCCATTACATTGTTATTTTGTTTTATGTGGCGTTAGGATTCCACCTTAGGTTTGAGTCAGTCTTGGGAAAGACTTGTAAGCTTTTTGTTTCAGGAACCTTAGTGTTTATTCTAGGAGATGATTCCTTTCCTCACAGTGGGAGATTGGGACCATCCGGGTTTTTAGGCTTCACCTTCAGTGAGTTCATCTTTTTTAGGGTCATTTTATCCCTTCTTGCATTTGTTTTTGTGGGATTGTTGTTTGCATAGTTATTCCTACATGTTTATATGCCTTGTTGTTTCGAGCATGCCTTAGAATCATGTTAGGGGATGTGACTATTTGGTAGTTATATGATGATATAGATGATGTGGTTTCTATTTACTATATCTGCTTGTCATGCTAGCATCATAGGTGATGTGTAGCGTCTCTCTGATGCTTGACCCTTATGTGATAGGTAGCATATTTGATTGCCTTTGTACACTATGTGTTTAGTTATATGGTGCGATTTGGTTTCTGTGAAATTATTCGTAGAATTTCATTTACGTTTAGTATACTTGTACCTAGTATGCTTGTGCGTTGTTTATTTCAGTTCATTTTGGTTTAGTATACTTGAGCCTGTATACTTGTCTGCCATGGATTTAGTACTGCTTAGTATACCTGTGAATGTATACTTGTATATATATATATATATATATATATATATATATATATATATATGTTTCATAACTAATTACTTTATTAGTTCATTCCGTTTTATCATTCCGTACTATGCTGGGGGTTGTGTCACCTTGGTTGTCGGGATTGCATGTATGAGCTTGATTCGATGTTTTGATTCCTAGGTGTAGCCTTGTAGTAAGTCAGCTTTAGGATGACGTGAAGGATTTTGGGTGCATTGTCTTGTCGGAAGTCACTGTGCCTCGGACGATGATGATGTTGTTGATTTGTAAAGTCCGATCCATTGGCTTGAGTGCATAGACTTGTTAGGATTTAGATTCATGACTGGTGTGGTTGACAATGGTGTTTGGAGACTTGGGGTTATCAGTTTTTCCAGTATTGAGGATTTAAGGCCTTAAGCGTAGTGGTGCCTATGACATTGTTGTCAGAGTTTTGGATTGGCCAGAATGGTCCGGCCGGACATTTTGGACCATATCGCAACTCTCACAAAATGCCTGGTTTTCGTGGTGCTTTTGGTAATAATTGTTTGACATTGATGTCATTTGTATCGATAGGTTTCACAGGTAAGCTTGTTGGGGGCAAGTGACGAATTAGGGCTTTATACTGTCATGCTACCGTACAAGTTGTGTGTAGTGGGTGAGTGCTAGTTACCGTTGATGCTACCTTGCATTACCTAGCTAGTAATGTAAGTGTGGGCGGGCACTTGATGCTGTCGATGCTACCGTACCTTGGGTACTTTGTGGGCCGGTTTTAGTTAGTATTCGTGCTGCCATGTTATTTCTAGTTGTGTTCTTAGTTTTGGTGTGTAGTTGCCTTGGTCTCATTTGGGTGGTTGACATTGGTTTGCATGTTAATTCGTTGGGAGAGGTGTCTCACTGTTCATGGTTTCGTATCTCTTCATTAATCTTGAGACCTTTGGAGTTGTCCTTAGGTACTTTATGATCTATTCCTTGGTCTGACCATGTGTTCGGTTCTTGTATGGTTCTTTTGGGAATGATCTTGATTTTGGGGACAAAATCTCTTTAAGGAGGGAAGATTGTAATGACCCAGTTATTTTTCTTCTTTTCCTTTTCCTCCATTTTTTGCCGGTTAAATTTTTTTCGTTGAAATTTCCCTTCGTGTAACCTCACTCTTCGTGCTCAGAGTTGGTTTTTGACCTCACGTACTTCCATTCTAGTTGGTTTCCTTGAAAGGCGTAGCTTTACTTTTGGAGAAAAGCTTCTCAGTAGTTTCTTTTTCCCGCAGGGGCGTGGATGAAGAGATTCTTCAGAAACATTTTTGTTTCTTGGGGTGTTTTTCATAAAAATCTTTTGAAGATATTTTGATTTAGGTGTATCTAAAAAAATATCTTTTGGAAGATATTTACATTTGTGGTCGCTTGCGCAGTTATCCTTTTGTGTAGGGGCCTTTGTGCAATTAATGAAAGTGGATTGCAAAGTGTCTCCTTGGGGCTTGAATCCTCGTATGGGATTTATTTTCACATTTCATCGAGTCGTGTACTCTTACAATTGTCTTGCGGTCGATTCGTCCAGTTTTTGGGTTTTCGGCCCCGGTCAGCGCCAAACTTGTTTGGGGCATATCTCTCTACTTGGGACTTGGTTTTTGACGCTGTTTCTTCCACTGTTCATTTTTTCCCATTTTTGTTCTTTTTCATTCACAGAGTTTTGCCGTTTGAGCGCGTTTGCTCAAATTCTACTTTTTCGGACCCGGTGAGACCCGTTCGGGGCACTTTTAGGATTTTTCTATAAATAGGGGTCTCTAAAATGAAAAATCAGATTTTTCTCTCTTTCTCCCCTCTCTTGGCCGGATTCCATGGCAGCCAAGGGTTGCCACGTTCTCTCTCATCTTTTGAACCTCATCCCTTTAGAAGTGGTGATGTCTTAGTGTTTATTGTTCGTCTTGACGAGGCATTCGATTCCAACCGATTGGAATTCTGTTTTGGCCATTTTTCGAGTTCGGGTTTGAAGTTAAGTTAGGATTTTGATAGGACTTCCTTGGGGTTTAATGATCACCTTGCTGTCCCCGACAAAACCCCGAAGTTTTATAAGATTCGGAGCGGTTTCATTTCGGTGAGGATTTGAGATTTTCATCTCAAATTAAGGTAGGGGATGTCTTAGGTTTATATTAATGTTGTATTGATTGTTTTATAAGTATATAAAACTTGTGAGCATGCCTATGTTCAAGATTTAAAATTTAATTTAATTATTTTCTATGTTTAAGATTTAATTCTCATGATGGTAAGTACCATAGAATTAAATTATGGCATGCTAGTAAATTAGGTCTTGGTATGTTTATCAACATATATTAAATTGGGAGCAGTTGAATAAGAATTGTAACTATTTTTTAATATTTATCTTTTGTGAAAGATTAATTCATATAGTTGTATCAAGCATGAAATCAACTTCTAATGTGAAATTAAGTAGGCCTTAGAATGTTCTTTAACTTATATTGAATTGAGGACTTTTGGAGTTATTTAAAAATCTAGAGAAAATTAATTAATTAACTTAATTAATTTTATTTTAAGTGTTGTAGTCACTTAAATTAATATTGGGTATGATATATGTGAAGACCATGTTATGACCCTTAACATATATTAATTTGAGTCTATTTGGAATTGATTTGAAATCTAGAGACTTTTCACGTTAGGTTGAAATTCTCTTGAAAAGTAGTATGTTTAATTACCTTATGAGCATGCTACTATTAACTTATTATAGAATTAGTACTTGTGGTCTCTAAAGATAGTAATTTGACTTAGCATGATATGTGATATCATTGTCTTGAATAGCTTGTTTAAATATATTTTGTGTAGGTATATACCTTGTTTAGAATATCATTAATGTCTACTATGGGAGCTAGCTACTAAAGTGCGATATATTTAGTGCTTGTGGCTAATATTGGGTAACTTGACTTAGTTGTTGAAAGATATTCTTGTGTTATGTATAAATTGCATATTTAGGACATGACATGTCATATGCTATTTAGACTTGAATTTTAGGACATGGTTTGTGTGGATTCAACCTTACTTGTGCATGGAATGTGGTAAATTACATTTGATTTAGTATAAGTTTTGAACTTATTGATTTTGGAGGGCTTGTAAGGACAAAATACAGGTGATGGCGAGGGTTTGGCTCTAGTACAGAGATAAGAGTCTTCTAAATCGTAAGTGCGCACTAGGTAGTGCACTGTGGGTCGTAATTACCTAGAATAACTTGCTTGGTCAGAGACCATAGGTCATAGTCTTTCCACTTTTGATTTTGCATTTAATTTCAAGTTGTTAATCATGGATTACTTGTAGCTTGAGAATTGGTGCTTGTTTATGTATTTAGATCTCATTTAGTATGCTGGAAATTGTATACTTGATTTGTGTTTTTGGACCTCATTTAGTATACTTAAACTTGTATCCTCGTTGGTGTATCTAAACTCTATCTAGTATACTTATGCTTTGTATACTTGTTTTGTGTATACGGATTTCATTTTAGTATACTTGTGCCATGTATACTTATCTTTTGCATACTTGTTTAGTTCAGTATACTTGTGTTTGTATACTTGATTTATGAGTACTCTACATATATCAAATTTGTGTATGTATGCTAGATATTGCTTATCTCGTTTAATATGATTTAGTATACTTGTAAATGTATGCTTATATGCCATATATCATGTTTTAACATTGTCTTGTATACTTGAGCATATATACTTGTATGTCATAGTTCAATTCAATTGCATGAGTAGCTTAGGATGATTCCTGAATCTCACTTTAGACATAGACGTTAGATGGAATGAACCACAAGGATTAATTTACACAAGCTTGTAAAATGTTAAGTGTATGCATGTTCATTCCCTACGAGTAGCTTTATGTTACTCACCCCAAAGTTACCGGGGTCATTTTTCAGGTATAGGATTCAAGATTTGGGGAGCTACATTTTCCTTGGGTGATTTGTAGATTTAAAATTCTTTTAAATGTATTCTTGTTCACATGTAAGTGTTAGCATGTTTAAGTTTTACCTTTAAAGTTGTAATACTTAGTTAGGTTCAATATGCCATTTTTGCCTAATGAAATGTAAAGTGTACTTAGATACACTATTTGGAACCTATTTGATATGTATGACATGAGGTCAAGAGCCACAAACCTTAAAGTTTAAGTGTATGCATTTAGATTCCAAGTTTTGCCTTTGAAATGTAACTTTTCTAACTTTGGAGGTTTGGCATGTGATTTGAAGTAAATGACATATAATGAGGCTATGGGCCATTGTAACACATTTCAATATGTAAAGTACATTTGTTGGTATGCTTGTACAGCTTTAAAGATTTTTTTTGGGACCAGTTCATGATGGGAATTGAGGCTTGGGTGAAGCCTCAACATTTTTTGGTGTATAATAGGTCCTTCAACACCATTTCGAGTCATTTCGGCCGACCGAAATGTCATTTTGGTCGACCTATAGCTTTGGGATTCATTTAAACAGTAAAAAGTCATTTTCCAGTAGCTTTGGCATTGTTTAGGTCCATTTCAATCGACCTAAATGGTTTTCCTTCATTTTCAGGATATTGGGCCATTTTGGGTTCATTTTGGTTGATCGGTGGCTCATTTCGGTCGACCTAAATGGTTCATTTATTTGTTCTTCAGTTTTTGGACAACACTGTTACTCTGACTTCAAAAGGTCATAACTTCTTCATTTCTAATCCAAATGGGGTGATTCTTGAGCCTAAATTCAAGGATTTTGAGTTAGATTTCCAATGGTACCAATACCATTCTCAAATTAAAATCACAGTAGGAGTTATTCATGTTTTAGTGAGATAGTGTCAGATTTTACTTGAACTGGGAATGGGAGTCTTGTGGGATTCTTGGCCTAAGTTCTTAGAACCTCTTGAAATGTTGTAAAATGATTAGTTTAGCTTGTATAGACCTCATTTGACTTGTTTAGATTCAAATCTCCCTTCTCATTTTGCCCCTTGGTTAATAGATTTTGCCCATTTTGACCTTTGTTTCCGCATTCGTTCTCTTTGAGTTTCATGACTTCATGGAAAGTCACTTGGGTGTTTTAGGGATGATTCATCACTGACGCACCGGGTTGCAAAACCAGGGCCATCACATTATTCATGGCTTTAGGGAAAATCAATTCTATATTTTGAGAAAGCCTTTTAGAGAGAGAAAATTTAGAAAATCAAATCTGATTGTTCTGAATTTATTTATGAGAGCATACACATATATTCATGAGTGATTTAGTGGTATTGTTCTTTATATTATTGGAATTGGAGCTATATTGAAGATGTAGAGATTCCGAATGAAGAGCAGGATTTAATTCTTCTACAATCAAGTTCAGATCTTGAAAAACAGAAGTAAAAGTAATCACACTTTGAAAGGGTTGGAGCATTCGAGGAGTGTTGTCTGATCTACCTGCTTTTCTTCTACAAATATCAAGCATAAGCCTAAGGTCAAGTTGCTGTTGGACGGGGAGTCGCAAAGCCAAATGATTGTCAGCAGTTGGTGTTTGGTAAAACGATAGGGTGTAAACCAGAGTCAAAGTTCGGTATACTTTATTTAAAGCATAGTGGATTGGTTTACTTTAGACTGAATAGTCCACGAGATTTTCCCATAACAGTTGATGTATTTTATCAACTGGGGTTTCCTCGCTAAAATCCTAGTGCAATCTCTCTAACTCTAACTTGCTTTACTTTTCATATATTTGTGATTGTAGATGTTTAAATTGATTAGATAATTTAATCAATCATAAGTTGAGCAAATTGACCTAATAATTAAATCTAGGTCATTAAAGGAGTTAATCACAATTAAAATCAACTAACTGTTTCCGCACCCCGCGTAACTTTTGTTTCACACTTTGTTCTAACCTAGATGACTAATGAGATATCACAAGTGCTAATTTATTTGATATATCCATTTTCAGCACTTTAGAATTTCATGTGATGTTTATACATCACTTCTTAAAGAATGTGTCTAAAAGAGAGATTGAGCTCATCCACATGAAAATACATGTAACCAATCTCTCACCACATCTCTTAAGAAGATATTTTGATATTAAAGCCATAATCCATATATCATTCTTAGCACCTTAGAATTTTATAAGATGCTTTGAAATGACTCCTTGAAAAATATATATTAGAGAAATATTGAGCTCATCCACATGGATAATCATGTAGCCAATTATATCTAACCATACATGTCCAAGAAAATATGTTTTTGCATACTTGGAAATTTGTTGCATATAACTAGAAGTAGTGACACTACTTGTATATGTTTTATGTTCTTCATGCCATGTATAATTGTTATAATTCAATTATATACTTTGGAATCAATGACTCATTCCATATATCATTGAATTATCTAGCATACTTGAAATATGATATAAATAGAAGTATACTCATAGGGGGAGATTATTGATAATCTCTTATGAATGTTTATTGCATGATTTGTTATGCCTAATTGAATTATTTTGGAAATTGTCAAGCGTGCTATAAAATGACTAGTTGGTCATTATATTCACACTTATGAGCTTTCATAATTTTGATTAATTTTCCCTCATTCTTGAAAATATCAAATGGGAAAAATATATTAGGATTGAAGCATTTAAATTCCAAGATTTGCCTTACAAGGTTTTTTTTTTTATTTTTTATTTTTTTATTTTTATTTTTATTAATCCATGCTTCATTTTTATTTTTGTTATGTTTTACCATGTATAGTTTTGTATACTTTTACCTATTTGAGTTTATGTTTCATCTTTGGTTTATGTCTTATGTATACTTTTGTATATGCCATGAACCTTAATGATCTATTGAACTCATGCTATCAATGGAATTGGTATCTTATGATATAATTTCTTATATATTGCCATTTCATGGTAACCATTACTTCATTATCCTAAATGATCTATGCCAAATGAAGTTATCTAGGCCTCCCACCTTTTTAAGATGTCAAAGAGGGAGAGAAATGTGATGTGTGAAATGATCTTAAATGCATTTTTATGACTATAATGATGTATGATTTATCAAGCATGTTATTTTATGACATTATGTTCATTATATGCACTTTGATAGGGGGAGCATTTCTCAAATGCTACTCCACTTACTTATGAACATATCAAAGTTTTGTCATCATCAAAAAGAGAGAGATTGTTGACCATAAGAGTTCATCCAAGGACAATCTAAGTGTTTTGATGATTACAGACCATTAATAGTGTTTAAGGACTAATGTCTATATTGAGTGTTATTAGATGATTTACATTCAAAGAAGAACCTCAATGAAGATCACAAAGATCACTCCAAGTATTCCTACTTAAAATCCCATCAATGAAAGAAATGGATACAAAGAAAAGTTCAAGTTGCAAGGAAAGATAGCTTGGATTACAACGAGCAAAAAAGCAACTCTAAGAAAGAAACAAAGCAAGACTACCTCAAAGCCTACACAATCATGGACAAAGCATGAAGAAAGGGGTAGATAGGTTGGTGAGTGTTTAGGATTCATTGTCAAGGTATTTATGAATCCATTTAAAACTCATCTCGATAGGACCATACATATCATTCATCATTCATATGCTCCTATATCTATTAGCAATAGACTATGCACTTTATTCATATAGAATTGACATATGGAGTCTTTTCTAAAGAGTGAGTTAGTTCAAGCTAGTTTAAGCTTTGAAAGAACTCATTACTTGTGCTAGAAATGCTAAGACCATGCATATCAATCATATGTTTTATATTGATCAACTATTGAGGCATAAGAAGCCTTCATTACCATGAGTTGGTAAATAACATTAGGACCCCTAAATGCGTGTCATGAAAAACTAAGTTTTTGGCTAAGTATGAAAAATGACTAAGTGTGAAAAATGAATTTTTGAAATAATAATTATTTCAAAATAATTTTTTCCGGTAATAACTCATTATACTTCAAATAGCCTAAACTGATTTTATCAGTATTTTTAACCAAGTCTACATTGGTCTACATACGAATCATTTTTACCAAAACTGTCGGAAATTCAAATTTGTACTAAAACTGAATTTCTACATTTTGATTTAGTTGGATTTCAATTTTCTAGTATTTTTTATTGAATTCAAATGGGGGGTACTTCCTTATTTACATTGTAAACTTAAAGTAAATGGATATATAAATACTGTAAAGACATTTACTGTAACGACCTGGTCATTTACCTCCCTTTCCTTTTTCTTGAAATTTTACGGATAAATTTTTTTCGTTTAATTTTCTTTTCTGAATTTTGTTTCTTGTCACATAGTGTCTTTGAGGACTGAGTCATTTCTGCATTTTCACTTTTCAGACACTATGCGCTTTTCGTCCTTTTCCCTGTTTCGTCTTTTTCCCTACTCTGTCTTTTCCCCGTTTGTGACTTGTTTGGTAAAACCTCAATTTTCATGCTAGGAGTTAGTTTTTGACTTCATGTGCCTTCATCTTCAGTGGTTTCCTCGAAATACGTATCTTTACTTTTACAAGAAAGTACTCTGGTTGCTCTCGGTGTTCATAGGGGCATGGATGCAAAGTTTTTTAGAATCTTTTTCTTTTCTTGGGGTGTTTTTCGTAAATATTTTTTTGAAGATATTTTATTTCAAGGGTATCTAAGAAAATATCTTTTGGAAGATATTTTCTTAGATATTTTCTGGGGCAGTTTCGCAGTTAACCCTTTTTGTAAGGGCCATTGTGCAATTAACGAAAGTTATTGCAAAATGTCTTATGTGGAGACTGGATCTTCGTACAGGATTCATTTTCACATTTCGTCGACTCATGGACTCTTGGAATTTCCTTCTGGTCATTTTTCTCCAGTTTCAAAGTTTTTGGACCCGGTTTCCGCCGAACTTGTTCGAGGCATAACTCTTTGCTCGGGACTCAGTTTTTAATGTCGTTTTTTCTGTTATTCATATTTTCTCATTTTGAATCTTTTTCGCTCATGGAGTTTTGCCGTTTGAGCGCGTTTGCTAAAAATCCACTTTTCCGGACCCGACGGGGCCCGTTCGGGGCACTTTTTGAGATTTCTATAAAAGGGGGATGAGATATTTCATTTTTCATCTTCCCAACTCTCCTTGCATGACCTGAAGCAGCTATGGATGCCCATGGAGCTGCCACCTTCTCTCTCCTCCTTTGATCTACTTTTCCTAAGTGAAAAGTCTTCGGCCTTCACGTTTTTTGTTCCCCTCGACGTGTTCTACCATTTCCCCTTATTAGAATCCATTTTTGACCATTTCTTGAGTTTGGGTTTGAAGTCAAGTTGTGATTTTCATGGGGCTTCCTTCGGATTCATGTAGATCGTGTTGTCCCCGACAAAACCCTTCAGTTTCGGCGGATTCGGAACACTTTTATTCCGGTGGGGATTTGAGATTTCCATCTCAAATTGAGGTAGGGGGTGTTAGAATTTAATTTCTTGCTATATTACATGCTTGTGATGCTTATACAATTTGATTACATGCTTGAATTTCAAAATCTGGAGATTTCATTATTTATTTTTCTTGTGAAGAATTTAATTTTTCTCGATTGTCCATAACTTTGTTTAATCATGTGGCATGATAGAATATTATCCCTTGATATGTTGATTGACATATATTAAATCTAGATCATTTGGACAAGAATTGAAGATTTTATTTGATATTTACTTTGAATAAAATATTAAATCATGTGGCCTTAACTAGCTTGCAATCAATATGTGTTAGCATATTATATTAAGCCTTGGCATGCTCTTCAACATAGGTGAATTTGAGAGAAATTGGAAGTGTTTTGAAATCTAGTAATATTTAATTAATTAGATTAATTAAATTGCTCCGAGTGTACTATTCATTCCGTTTGATTTCCGACTTGAAATTCTTGATGTGCATGCCATATAGTTTCACATATATTAAATCTAGAATATTTGATTAGGTTTTGAAACCTTTCATTTAATTAATTTATTTGTTTGGGATTTAATCCTCATGATGATATACAACTTGGAATTAAAGTGTGGCATGCTAGTAATTTAGGCCTTGGTATACTTGTTAACATATATTAAATTGGAATCATTTGAATGAGAATATTTATCTTTGGTGAAAGTTAAATTTACATAGATGTAATTTGCATGAAATAAGCTTGTAATGTGATATTACAATAGGCCTTGGCATGTTCCCTAACATATGTTAATTTGAGAACATTTAGATGAGTTTGAAAATCTAGAGATTTTAATTAAAATGATTAATTAAAATCTATTTAATGGTTCCCTTGGCTTAATTAAGTTTTTAACTTGATATTTGTAATGACCATGACTTGTTTACTAGCAGATAGTAATTTGGGACCATTTGAAGTTGCTTTAGAACCTTGGAATTTAAATTAGCATGATTTAATTAAAATTTCACTTTATTGCTCCAACAACCTAATTGAGTTTTAGAATGGATATAGTTGTTCACCATGCTATGTCCTTTAATATGTATTAATTTGAGATTATTTGGAATTGAATTGGAATCTAGAGAAATTAATTGTGTTTATTTAATTAAATTATATCTAATGGCTCCATGGATTTAATTGCGTCTTGGAAGTTGTTTCTATGTTTAATCATGGACTTGGACTTGTTGTGTATTCACTTGGTTGCATTTGAGCATTTGATAACATTGTTGTTATATTTAAATTCATGAGCTTATGTTTTCAATGTTGAAAGATATTGTTATAGCGTGTAACGAATCGCACACTGAAGATTTGACATTTTTCATGCCATAGTAGTTGTGGACTTAGTACATGTATTGTATGTGTTTCCAAATTTGGTTGTACTTGATAGATAGTTGATATCTTGTATATACATGTTAATATTTACGTTATTGCACAACTTATTGATTTTGAAAACTTGGGGATGTCGTTATTTGGCTACGGCTAGGACTTGGTTCTAGTACGGGGGATTGTCCCTCTATATAGTCTAGTGCGCACATAGGGAGGTTACCCGTGGGCTAGTATCCCTAAAGTAACTATGGTGTCGGTTTGATCCGGCGTGACATCCAAGTATCCAATTTGTTTGATTTCGCATTTCATTTCAAGTTGATAACTAGATGATATCGTAACTTGTTGTTCCTTATATGATTTCCTATTTTGAGTTTCAAGATGTTTACTTTAAGAAATCATGCTTTATGCATTGTATTGGAGGTTCCAATGTTAGTTAATGGCTTCGATATTGTGATTTGTGTTTTGATGTTCTAATGTAGCTTAGGAATGATCTTAGAGATTCAATTGGAACATAGATGTTAGGTGGCATGACCCACTTCTGTTGTTTTCGTGCATTAGATTTCAAGTCGATGGCTTTGAGGATTTGTATTTTGTTGCCTTGTATAACATGCTTTTATGTTGTTCAATTACATTGATAATGTGATTCATGTTAACTATAAACTTGTCGTATTCTTTGGATTATCCTAACCTTGATTCATTTCATATACGTAGATGTATCATGATTCTTGTTGCTTATACTCCATGGTAGCTTAGGATGATCCCTGAGTCTAATCTTTGACATAGACGTTAGGTGGCATGATCCTTTTTGAACTATATTATGTTAGTCCTAAAAATCTCTAAAGAAATTGAGTCGATGCATGCTCATTCTCTACGAGTAAACTTGTTTACTCGCCTCAAAGTTACTGGGGGATTTGTTCAGGTATGAAGACTTGGGTTCGTGATGCTTGCTGTTTAGTGGGATGGCTTCTAGCTTTTCAGTTTCTATTTCATGCAAGTGTTAGCATGACAATGCAATTGTCATAGCCTTTTATATAAAACTTGTATTCTTTGATTCCATATATGTAATGTGTACATAAGTACACCCTTTTTATTGTATTCAACATGTATAAGATGAGGCCGGAGGCCAATAACATGTAACTTGTATTCTATGCACTTTTACTTTCAAAGCCGTTATGAAAATATTGAAAAATGCTAAGTCTTTACTTCATAACTTTTGCATCGGGTGTGGAAATTCTTTTCTTTCTTTTTTACAGGGATTCTATGATCGTGTATAAGGTGTGGCCAAGGGCCAAACACCATTTCATTCTAGGTTTTGCATTGTGGTTCCATTTATTCCATTTTTTTGCATTTTTGGCCATTGAGAGGTCATATTTTGTATTGAGGCCATTTTGAGGCTGCGGACCATTGGGACACGTCTTAAATTTTTTTTTACGTTTGCGTGCATGTCCACATTTCACAAAAACCTTGAGTTTCAACTTTTGACCTATTTTTGGGTAATTTTTATGAATTTTTATGAAAAATTCCTCCATGGGGTGTCATTTGAGTTCCTCCTTGTTTCAGTATGTTTTGGATGCTTCAATGATGTTAGAAAATGTTTTCAAACGTGTTCGGATCAAGTAGAAAGCTTAAAGAGCCTTAGAAATGGACCTAGCATAACACACACACACACATTGCAGCAGCTTTTTTGAGCTGCAGCAGATGTGTCGGTCGGCTGATGGAGCATTATCAGTCAGCTGACAAGCCTCGAGACCATTCCAGTAGCCAAAACCTTGTTTCGGCCGGCTGATCATTGGGGTTCGGCTGACCGAAGGTTGAGGTTGGGCCGGCTGATCCTTGCCATCGGTCGACCGATCCTCCCTAGAGCTTTCTCCTTCCAGTTTTCCTTGGATAGTTTTTTTGTTCTGACTTCAGAAGGTCATATCTTGTTCATTTTCAATCCAAATTTGGTCATTCTTGATTCTAAGTTCAAGAGCTCAAAGTTAGCTTTCCAATAGTACCAACCACTCATCAGAACTCCACCTATAGTGAGAGTTATTCCAGTTTTAGTAGGATAGGTTCGGGGTAACCCTTAAACGGCGAAGGCCATTTTGTTTTAAATTCATATCTTTTCCATTCGGACTTAGAATCAGGTGATTATTGAGTCTATCTTCATTCATTTTTCATTGTCTTTCCAATGGTGTGCACGGTGGCACCCATCTCAGTTTGGAAATGACCATTTTGCCCTTTGGTTCATTCTTATCCGTTTGTGAACCATTGCTTCCGCACTTGTTTTCTTTGAGTTCCATGGCTTCATGGGGAGTCATCTTAGTGCCTTAGGGATGATGTACATCTCTTGAGGCCATTTTTTTTCTTTCGCTTTCGCATTTCTGGATCTGGTTCGGGTCATCACAGTAAACATTGGGTTGAAAAATCCAAGGTCGTTACATTTACTTAAATGCTTAGAATGTAAATGTTGTGTAATCTGTTAACTTAGAATAATTCTGAAGTTACAGTTTTTCTGAAGCAATCCATTTCGGCCTACCGAATTGGAAAGGCAATCTGAATCGGCCGACCGATTTAGGCAGTAGCTAAGTTAGTTCGAAAGTCACAACCGGTAGATCGAAATGTCATTTCGGCCAACCGAAGCAAAACTGCACAGAAAGCCTCAAGTTATTTTGATCGACCGAAATAAAGAGGTAATTCATTTCGGCCGACCGAAGCAGGTACCAGATCTTTTAATTTGACATATTCAAAACAAATTTCAATACCTGTGACTTATATTGTCTTGTCCTTGCTTAGTCCACTCACAGTAGCCATAATTGACCTTACTTGATTTACATATCAATAAGGGTTCTTCTAAATATTTGAGGAGACTTTAGGGAAGATTTGAGGAGACTTTAAGGGAATATATGAGGCAACAAATTCAAAATTCAGACAACTATTTCTTTGTTCTTGACTTTTGTGAACTCCAATAGCTATATTTTGAATTGCTACATCAGACCTACATATATTGAAAGGGGACTTCGGGATTAATGGGGTGCTACCATAAAGAAACATCATATAGCATTCAAAGAGCTTTTGTTCTTATATTCATACATCCCACATCATTAGAAAAGTATTGAGCATCATAATATTCAAATATATACTCCAGAGTGAGCTTAAACTTTGTACTAAAAATCTGTGAGAGATTATCTTGAATTGAAAATATGATTTTCAAACCTATTGTGAAGCCTAAAAGAAGGTGTTCTTTTAGCAAAGGAAGAAGAAGCTAGTTGGCTTCAAATTTATAAGGGTTGGTATGACCCAAAGGAAGACTAAGAGAAGGGTGTTCTCTTAGCAAGGTGAAGCAAAGAGTTGCTTCATGTAAAGGTTTGCTCTCCACCCGTAAGGAGGTGCCATAGTGGATTGGGAAATCTCAAAAGGGGTCTTGAGCCGAGGAGTAAGAGTTTTCAAACCTCGCTAAAATTGCCGTGTGAATGTTTGCAATCTCTCTTCCCTTATATCCTTTACATTTATGCCATTGATTGCTTAAGTTTCTATTTTAGCTATAATATCAAAGCATGAAGCTATAAACTGTTTAAAGTTCAGAATTGATCATTGCATGAATGTATAAGGATCTGATTTAAACTTACTCATTAATTGAAAGGTGTTGAGTAGATTTTGCAAAACTAAAAATCGGCCATTGTTTGCCATAGACTCTATTCACCCCCTCTAGAGTCAATACTTGGGCAACATATACTAGAAAGAGACATGTCCAATGCACATAAATAAAATAGATAAGCATTATGAGATATTTTATTTTTAAATAATTATGATATATAACATTCAAAATTTAGTCAAAAAAAAAAATGAAACTCTCTTTATCTCTTCAAAGGAAAAAAAAATGTAAAAAAAAAAAAAAAAATTACCTTCAAAAATAAAAAATTATGGTATATATATATGTATATATTATAAAAAATTCTTAAAATATAATCCAAGAGAATTAACTTTATGAAATTACAAAAACCTTAAAATCTAGTAAAAGGTAAATTATTTGGATTATAAGATCAAACTCAATATATTTACAGGGAAAAAAAAAAGTTATCAAACTCAATGTTACTCCACTTGGTTGTTTATATATATATATATATATATATATATATATATATATATATATATATATATGAAAATTTTGAAGAGACGGAGAGTTATTGTATGAGTATTGATATAAAATGCTATACACATTTAAAACAACACAATTCATTTATTAGTTTGCAACACAAAAAGACAGAAGAATTGTGAAAAAGAAGGATACCTCGAAGTGGAGATGTTATTCCCACCAAGGAGAATTTGCAAGTTAAGGTCGAGTTCCTTGAATGCAAGAGTACAACATGCTTTATAAAAAAGAAAAAAGAAAAAAAAAAACATATTATTTGATGATCATCTAAATATAATTTATGTATAAAAAAATATTGATCAAATAATTATCATAGTAATAAGCAATTCTTTTAAAAATATAATTTCTAAGTACGTCAAATTTATAAAATTATAAAGTTAAGTGTACAGTTGTGTGTGTGTGTGTATATAAGGCATACATGTGATTGTCACACACAAATGCAAGTAACGTAAGACTAGAATAAAAAATAAAAGTAAGAACCAAATATTAAGAAAATGCGTGAATTGCAGACCTCTAATTGATCCAGTTGGAAAGTCAAAGATATCATGCAACACTATGCTCCAAATTAAACTCAAGATTAAATTTTTACAAAAAATATTGAAAAGGAGAGGGAAAAAATGTATTGTATTAGTGCAAGAATGAAAAAATAAAGAAATGAATTTTTTTTAGCAAAAATTAATATATATATATATATATGTCAAACAATTTTGAAGGTAATCATGGTTTTATTTATTTATTTTTATTATTATTATTTTTTATATCAACGCACCAGTGGTCTAGCGGTATCAGGCCCTTACTTCCCAAAAGGGAGGTCAAGGGTTCAACCATCCATGGAGGCATGTGTGTAAGTATTAGTTATATATGAAAAAAAAAACTAATCATGTCATGACCCGGAAATTTTCCTTCCTTTCTTTTTTTCCTTAAATTTTACGAATGAATTTTTTTCATTTAATTTCCTTTTCTGAGTTCAGTTTCTCGTCGCTTAGTGTCATCTCGAGTGCTCATGAATGGTTTCTGAGACACTTTTCCATGGATTGACAACTTTCTTTGAGGACCGGGTCATTTCCACATTTTTCGTTTTTCGACACTATACACTATTTCATCCTTTTCCCTATTCTGTCTTATCCCCGTTTGTCAGTTTTTGGCACAATATCACTTTTCGTGTTCGGAGTTAGTTTTTGCCTTCACATATCTTGATCTTGAGTGGTTTTCACGAAATACGTATCTTTACTTTTTTCAAGAAAGTACTCTAATTACTCCCGGTGTCCATAGAGGCGTGGATGCATAGTTCTTTGGAATTATTTTCTTTTCTTGGGGTGTTTTTCATAAATATCTTTTGAAGATATTTTATTTCAGGGGTATCTAAGAAAATATCTTTTGGAAGATATTTTCATTCTGGGGCAGTTTTGCAATTAACCTTTTTTGTAGGGGTCATTGTGCCATTAACGAAAGTTATTTCAAAATATCTTGTCTAGAGCCTGGATCCTCTTATGGGATTCATTTTCACATTTCGTCGAGTTGTGTACTCATAGAATTCCGTTCTGGTCATTTTTCTTCACTTTCAGAGTTTCTGGACCTAGTTGCCGCCGAACTTGTTCAGGGCATATTTCTCTACTCGGGACTCAGTGTTTGACGCTGTTTCTTCCGTTGTTCATATTTTCTCATTTAAAATCTTTTTTGTTCACAGAGTTCTGCCGTTTGAGCGTATCTGCTCAAATTCCATTTTTCCAGACCCGGCGGGGCCCTTTCGGGGCACTTTTTGAGATTTTCTATAAATAGGAGGCCTTAAGAGAAAATATCAGACTTTTCTCTCTCTTTCCTCTCTTCTGGCCGGAATCCATGGCAGCCATGGCTGCCACCTTCTTTCTCTTCTTTTGGTCCACCTTTTCTTGGTAGAAATCCTTCGGCCTTAACGTTTATTGTTCCCCTCGACATGTTCTACCTTATGCCCTTATTAGAACCCGTTTCTGACCATTTTTTGAGTTCAAGTTTGAAGTCAAGTTGTGATTTTCATGGGGCTTCTTGCGGATTCTTGTTCCCGGTGTAGTCGCCGACAAAACGTATCGGTATCGTCGGATTCGGGGCACTTTTATTTCGGTGGGCCTTTGAGGTTTTCATTTCAAATTGAGGTAGGGGATGTTATAGGTTTAATTCTTGTTATATAGCATGATATTGATGCTTATACAACTTGATTACATGCTTAAATATGAAATCTAGAGATTTTATTATTTATTTTTCTTGTACGGGATTTGATTTTCCCAGTTGCTCATGACTTGGTTTAAACATGTAGTATGATATTATATTGCCCCTTGATATGCTCATTCTCGTGTATTAAATTTGAAACATTTGAATAAGTATTAAAGTTTTTATTTAATATTTATCTTTAGTGAAAGATTAATTCACATGGCCTTAACTAGCTTGAAATCAATGTGTGTTAGCATATTATCTTAGGCTTTAATTCACTCTTCAATATAGGTAAATTTGAGAGTAATCAGAGATGTTTTGAAATCTAGTAATATTTAATTAATTTAATTAATTAATTTATTCTGAGTGTACTATCCACTCCATTGGAATTCCGACTTGATATTCATGATGTGCATGCTATGTGGTTTCACATATATTTGATCTAGAATATTTGATTAGGTTTTGAAATCTATCATTTATTATTATTTTTTTCTAGTATTAAAGTTTAATACTCATGGTTGTATCTTGCATGTAATTCATTTGTAACATGCTCTTAAATCAAGTCTTGACATGTTGTATAACATACACTACATTGAGATCATTTAAATGTATTTCAAAATTTAGAGATTTTAATTAAAAGGATTAATAAAAATCCATTCAATGGTTCTTTGAACTTGACTAAGTGTCTAACTTGTTTTCCATGATTTCCTTGACAAGTTCCTTTATGTGTATCAATTCGAGAATAATTGGATAAGTTTTGAAACTTATATTCATTTAATTCCTTTGTATGGAATTTAACTCACATGGTTGTATCATGCTTAGAATGAACTTCTAACTTGACATTGGACTTGCCTTGTAATCTTGTTAATTTAATCTTTTGAAGTAGATTAAATTTCTTTATATGCTTCCATCGTGTTAATCATGCCTTGATGTTGAATTCTTGTTGAACTTATGAAGTGGACTTGTATTTCATAAATTTGTATCTTTTATTAAGCATTGAGATTCCTTGTATCTAGGTTTCATTAATGTACTTAATGAATCATGTATCTTATACTTGTGGTATATTTACTTCAATGGATTGCATGTGCTATATATCTTGGTTCTAATCTATATAGATTCATACTATGATTTCATGACATTTCACATGCCATTATAGTTGACGAACTTAAGGCATGACTTGTGTTCCAAAATCTTGGTTGTGCATGAAACGTGGTTAATGCATTTCTGGTATATTGATACTATCTTGGTTGCACAACTTGTTGATTTTGAGACTTGGGATAACAATCAAGAATTGACATGGCTAGGACTTGGTTCTAGTACGGGGGAATGTCCTCCTACACTATAATGCGCACTAGAGGAAAGGTACCCATGGGTTAGTAGTCCTAAAGTGATCTCCAAAGTATGGTTTTAATCTGGGCAATATCAGAGTTTCCACATTGGTTGATTTCACTCTTTAAATTTCAAGTTGCTATGCCTTGAAAATTTAAACTAATCGTGTTATGTGAAATGCTCCAATCTTGTTTCATTACATAGATTTTATGCTCATCTTTGATTTCAGTCCTTAAATTTCAAGTGTTGTATTCCTTGAAGATTTAAGAATCTCTTATGTTATATGAAATGTTCTAATCTTGTAAATTGCATAGATTTTATGCCTTGTCCTTACATAGATTTTATGCCTTGTCTTTGCATAGACATTATGCCTTGTTCCTGATTTCTTGTATAACTCTTATCTTGCTAGTTGGAATGTTCCAATCTTGTTTACTTGCATAGATATTATGCCATGATCCTAATTACATGCATTCCTTTTGTCTTGTTAAATTGGAATGTCCAAATTATGTAAATTGCCTTGACAATTTTATCATTGCATTCTAGTATCTTCTTGTCGTGTTATATGGATTATCCCAAACTTGATTCATTTCATATGTGTATGTATATCATGGTTCTTGTTGACATTGTTCTATGGTAGCTTAGGATGATCCCTGAGTCTCATCTTGACATAGACATTAGGTGGCATGACCCTTTTGAACTATTCTATGCCAGTCTAAAAATCTGACAGAAATCGAGTTATGCATGCTCATTCCCTACGAATAAACTTGTTAGTCTTGTTTATTCACCCCGAAGTTACTGGGTGTTTTGCAAGTAAAGAAGCCTTGTTGTGGAATACACAACACTCTTAGACATGCTATAAGTCTTGAAGTATTTTTGATGACATTGAATATGCACATGTTAGCATATCATGTTTACTTTTGTTTATTTTGACAAAAACTTGTACCTATTGTCTGAGTTATGTAAAGTGTACCTAAGTACACTCTTTTCAATGTATTTGACATGTATGACATGAGGCCAAGGGCTACAAACCATAAAGTTCAAGTGTATGTATTTTAACTCCAAGTTTTGTTTTGAAATGTAAACTTTTCCAACCTTGAGGTTTGACATGTGAAATTTTGTAAACGGAGTGTAATAAGGCCATAAACCATTGTAACATGTTTAAATATCCACATTACACTTGCATGTATGTTCACATCATCACACACTTACATATTATGTGTATTAAACATGCCATGGGAATTCCAAGTAGGCTTTCAGCTTTTTATGCATAACAGGTTCATTTGCACTTCCTCGAGTCATTTTGGTTGACCGAAATGCCATTTCGGTCGACTGAAGCCCTTTTGGTTTTCATTTGAGCTTCAAAACCACTATTTCCAGTAGCCAAAAGCACTGTTCATGCATATTTCGATAGACCGATGGCTCATTTCGGTCTACCGAAGCAACCTCACCTCAGAAACTTGTTTTCAACATGAATTAAGTTCATTTTGGTCATCCAATGGGTTATTTCGGTTGACCAAAATAGCCTGATCCCGAGAGTTGCTTCAGTTCAGTTTCAGCACTGTTGTTCTGACTTCAAACGGCTATAACTTCTTTGTTTCTAACCCAAATGGGGTAATTCTTGAGCCTAAATTCATGATCTTGAAGTCAGATTTCCAATGACACTAACCATGAATTCAAACTACAATCACAGTGAGAGTTATCTATGTTTTAGTGAGAGGGTGTCAATTTTCACTTAAACTGGGAAGGGGCGTTTTGTGGGATTCTTGTCCAATGTTCTTGGAACCTCTTGGAATGTTGTAAAATGATTAAATTAGGTTTTTTTTCACCTTGTTTGACTTTTTTTGAGTCAAGTTTCTCCTTTTCATTGTGAATAGACCATTTTGCCCTTGATTAACGGGTTTTGCTCGTTTTCCTTTATCTCATCGTTTTTCCTTCATTCGGACTCCGAATCATGCGATTCTTGAGTCCATCATGATTTGTTTTTCGTTGTCTTTCCAGTGGTGTGCTTGGTGGCATTTGAATCCATATATTCAGAAATGACTACATTGCCCCCTTAACTGTCATTTTTCCAATCTCTTGCCTTTGCATTCTATTTCTTTGAGTTCCGTGACCTCATGGAAGGTCGTCTTGGGGTCTTAGAGGTATGTTGTGCCTTGTGAGACCAATGCCTTGATTCTTGCTTTCGCATCTGGATCCGTTATCTGGTCAATCTTCGGTTCACCGTTGACCCACCGGGTTGATAAAAATCCGGGTCACGACAAATTATGGTTTTATTTTTCATATATCCCTATACTACCTATGTCCCAAAATAAATGGGCATTTAAGGAACTATAGCTTACAAAAAGTAACATCTATTTTGAAAAAGATTTTTAAAAGGCACAAACTCCTTTATATAAAAAGAGATGTGATAATTCATAACAAATATTTTATTAATTATTAATACCAGTTAAAAAGAGGTTTGAGAAGATACAACTCTTAAATAATAGTAAGTATTAAACTATTAAGAAATAACAACAATAATTGTACTTAAAAATACTAATTAGCAAGAGAATTTTAAAAGTCATAACTCTTCCTCATTAAGATATTTTGAAAACACACAATTCTTAAATGGCCGTAAATACCTAGTTATTTATGACTTTTAGAACATGAAAAGTCACGTAAATAATTTTTTATATTAAAATAATGGATTTAAATGGTAAATATAACATGTTAATTCAGAAGGGATAATTAGTTGATAATAATTAGAAAGAGATCTAAAAAGACACAACTGTTAATATATATTGCGTATCCTCAAACATCACAAACTCACAATATAAAATTTTAATAACACATGAGAAACGGATTTCATCATTAATGACATTGGAGAAGAAATGTCACGCCCCGAATCCCGTGACTCGGGTTGCGAAAAAAAGAAAAAGAAAAATAAATAAATAGATTCACTTAAGTAAATATATAATTAATTGGAAAAACCCGGTGTCACTCACCACATAAACAACAACAACAACAACAACAATAATAATAATAATAATTTTTAAAGAAAATAATATTTGAAGGTTGGCAAAACAGTGGGCCGTGGAAATTAATTGACAAATTGGCACACATGGTCGACAAACTAGGTGACTTGGATGACTTGACATCATGGACAACATTACCAACCCCAAAAATCAATTCCTAAATATAAATAGGAAGTAAATAAAGCATACATAATGCCCAGTAAAGTGCTTTACATGGAGACACATGCATGTCGCCAAAGGGGTACCAAATCCTTCCTGAATATATATGGGCATGGCAAAATGATAATCATGATTATAGTATGAATATAAATGATATATCAGGTCAATCATATACATGGAGACAAGTCAATACATGGCTTCAATTAATGAACTTATTCCAACCTTATATATATATATATATATAAGGGTAATGAGCAATCTGTGCATGTGAACAAATGATGGAAAAGTAATCATAATAATACTAATAATAATATTACTAATAATTTGTAATGAAACACTTAAATAAAATTATACTACTAAGTGGGTCCCAACGGATGCCTTCATTATAATTTCACGAACATGGCTTCTAAACAATATATATGATCCAAATAGAAGTTATAGCCTCCATGGCCTCATTACAATCCATTGATAAGCGCCGAATATTGTATATTCAAGCGCCCTAAATTACATTAACAAAGTCCAGTTATTAATTATTTTATGTAGATTAACTCCATTTGCATGTTTTTATGCATTTTCAGGTTAAAGTGCAAAAAGGAAGCAAAAATGATTCCTTGTGGAATTTTGAGCAAAAAGGATGCCATTTCTGAATTTCTGGCAGCAGTGATCCTGACTTTTGTCGCCATTTTCGACCTAGCAAACTCAAGAACTAGACTTCCATCATAACATGAAAGATTTAGATCTCTGAATTAGATTTCCAAATCTTCAAGTGGTTCATCATTCGGAGTTCAGAGCAGAGAGTTATGATTTTCGTAACAGAGGTGCGCAGAACTGCCTGGCAGCACTGAAGTACTGCCTTTCTCCCCATTTTCGACCAACCAGACTTGAGAATTGGGTCTTCATCAAAACATGAAGTTTTTAAAACACTGAATCAGCTCTCCAAATCTTCAAACAGATCATCATTCAGAGTTCGGGGCACAAAGTTATAGCAGTTTTACCAAAATAGGTCAGCGCTGAGCAAGAGGAGCATGTTGCACATTGCACTAAGTTAGAGTGCTCGAGATCACTTTGCGAGTGCTCAAAAATCAGGCAGATTGCACTCGAAAATGGCTCAATTTCAGCCACTTGCACATTGGTTTCCTCAATGCCATCTTCCTTCTTTATGAAGTGGTTGGAGGTGTTCCTTGGAGGAGAGAGAGGGTGTTGTTGGAGCATAAAAAGCTACCCAAGGGCCACACATTATTTATCTTTGGATCTTTAGCAAGACAGAGGAGAGAGAAGAGAGCAAGGAGGAAGGTGTTCTTGAGTGCTACAGTAGGAGCTCGAAGATGGAGATGGAGTCTTCTTCTTCCTCTTCCATTTTTGTATCCATGGATAACTAAACCTCCATCTAGGGAGGTGATGAAACTCCTCCTCGTAAGCATGTCTAGTTTTTGATTTATTTTGGGGAATGAAATGTGTATTTGACTAGTTCCATAATCTAGAGCATGTTACATAATGTAATGGATGTTTTAATGTTCTAAAGATCATGTAGCATTAAATAGTCTTGTCTTAGATGATTTAATCTCATGGTTGTATGGCTTGTAGTTTCATAGTGACAATGAAGCTAAGACTATGGAATGGTTTTAATGGCATGATTTTGAGTAGCTTGTTAATTCATTGCTTAAGAATTTCTTTTGATGGATTAACCTTGTGACTTGTTATCATGTGCTCTCATCAATTGGTTACTTGTTTGACAATCTCTAGCTTAGTGAGCATGTTGAGGATTACACCATAGTTTAGGTAATTTAAGCATGTGGAGCTTTGATAGGTTGTTCTTACATTTTAATTAATTGAATTTCTTGAAGATGATATAGTAGTCATGAATTGCTATTCATCAAGGTCATTTCTATATTAATTCCCCAAATCAATCATATAATAAGCTTGTGTAGAGGTTTGGAGTGGATTCACTTCCCTAGACTTCCTTCTCTAAATCTTCTCTTTTAATCTCCTTCAATTTATTGTTGTATGCATTCTGAATTTGTAGTTAAGTGACAACAAACACAACCTCTATGAACACCCCTTCATCATCCTAAGAATGACTCTAAACACTTAGGTTGCCTTAGACTAGCGCAGTCCCAGTGGTTCGACTTACCCGACCAATAGCCCTATTTTACAATGATTCGTGCTATTGCGAAGGTTGATGTTTAATTGACCAACCGATCAATTTTTGGCGCCGTTGCCGGGGACTGCAAACGGTTTAGCAACCAAAGTTCTAGGGTTAATTTTAGTTTGATTGTGAATATTGTGTCTTGTGAATACTCCTTGTGTATTTTTGATCATCTTCGTGTTTGTAAGATTCTAGGGACTCGAAGCTCGCCGTGGGATAGCTAGCAAATTGTAAGTCTAAAGGACCCCAGGTAAGTCTCGTGACTTCTAGTTTCAAATTGTGAATATCGTGCATGTGTTAAGCTTAGAAGTAGATAAATTGCAAGCCCTTGTCAAGGCTTTTTCAATTGTGTATTTTCAATTCCAAGCATCGGTCCTTGTTGTGGCCATTTATTTTCTGTCTTGATAATTGAGGAGAAAGGGAACATCGTATGTGGAGTTGATGATAAAGATTTGTTGTGATGATATTGTTGTGAATTGTTGATGTTTGGCCGTAGGTCACTCTCTCTTCCCACACTTGACTCGCCTATTGATATAAATTCACTTGAAAGAACTCTTAGACGGAACCTTAGGGAACCCCCTCTTACAAGGGACCTTGAAACTGAATTCAATATAATGGGGGATAACGTAGGAAATCCGGGGAATGAAAGGGCTGAAATTCCTAATGTAGAACCAATGACTCTTAGAGATCATTTCATTCCTACCACCTATGCTTCTCCTTCTTGTATAGTGATGCCAAACATCGATGCAGCTCAATATGAGATCAAGTCTAGTACCATTCAAATGCTTCCATCATTTCATGGCTTTGATAATGAAGATCCATATAAGCATCTTGATGAGTTCCTTGAAATCTGTTCGACCATCCGGTTGAGAGGTTTTCCGGACAATGCACTTCATCTCCATCTTTTCCCATTCTCCCTAAAGGATAGGGCAAAATATTGGTTGAACTCCCTCGCTCCCAACTCTATTACTTCTTGGGCTCAATTGCAACAAGAATTTCTTAAGAAGTACTATCCGGTGAGTAAAACCAACCAAATGAGGCGTTCCATTCTAAGCTTTTCTCAAGTTGATGGAGAACAACTCCACGAGACTTGGGAAAGGCTACAAGATCTTCTTCGAAAATGTCCTCATCATTTGATCCCAAAATGGCAATTAGTGCAAGCTTTCTATGCTGGCTTGACCGAAACCCATAGATTCATGGTTGATTCTTCTTGTGGTGGGATGTTCATGTCCAAGAATGCGGATGAGGCTTGGACCTTACTGGAGAATTTGAGTGAAAATTCACTTCAACACAATTCTCGTAGGGCTCCGACCGCAACCACTCCAAACAACACCAACCCTTGTCAACCAAAGTCAATAAGGGAGGAATCATCTCAAGTGGATGCCATCGCTCATAAATTCTACCAATTGATGGCACCACATCTTCCTCCTTCATTGTCTCAAAATTCGGCAAGTTCAGTTTGTGCTTCATGTACTAGTCCATTTCATCTCTCGGAAGATTGCCCCACACTGGAGCAATTTCCTAGTCCCAACCAAGAGCAAGCTAATGCCATGTTCTCGCGGCCCGGGAACAATCCATATTCCAACACCTACAATCCGGGTTGGCGAGATCATCCGAATTTCTCGTGGCGGCAACAAGCCCCACAGAATTCCCAATTCCAAAACCAAGGGCGGCAAAATCAGCCCTCTTCTCAATATCAAGGTAGACCTTTCCAAGCCTCTTCAAGCTACCGTCCTCCTTACATTCCAAATGTCTCCAATCAACCTCTTGTGTGTCCAACTGACGAAATAGTAGCTGCAAACAAGCAAATGATGGAATCATTAAATAAGCAAATAATGGATGCCAACAAGCAACTCTTGACATCCTTGCAGCCTACTCTCCAAATGGTTCACTCTCATACTCAATCCATAGCTAATCTCGAAAATCAAGTGGGCCAAATAGCTAACTCGGTGAATCAATTGCTTCAAAAGGACAAGGGCAAGCTTCCCTCTCAACCTTTTGAAAATCCTAGAGGAATGCATGTGATTGACGAAACCCCTCCTCCGAGTGGGCCGACTCATGAACAAGTTCAAGCTATCACCACCCTTCGGAGTGGTAGAGTGGTTGACAACAAGGTCGATGGAGACAAAAGTGAGGAAGTTTCTCCTTTGAAAAATCCAAATTCAAGCTCTTCTAATCCAAATCCTTGTCCAAATACCATTCACGGAAATCCCACACATGTCTCCCCAAATGTGGAAAATACTTATGAGCCAAAAGCTCCGTTTCCTCAACGTCTTCAAGAGTCGACACATTTTGGGAACAAGAATTGTAAAATTCAAGACATGTGGGAAGTTTTCAAGCAAGTGAAGATTAACTTGCCCCTCTTGGATGCTATCAAGCAAATCCCTCCCTATGCAAAATTTCTCAAAGATTTGTGCACTCAAAAGCGCACTTCTAGAAATCATTTGCCAAAAAAAGTGAGGTTGACTGAAAATTTTAGTGCTATCATGCAGCACAGCACTCCCCCGAAGTATAAGGATCCGGGTGCTCCCACAATCTCGTGCGTCATTGGTGACAGCAAAATCGAGAGGGCCCTCCTTGACTTAGGAGCTAGTGTGAATTTAATTCCATACTCGGTCTACCTACAACTTGGTTTGGGAGATCTTAAGCCGACTTCCGTGGTTTTGCAACTTGCCGATAGATCGGTCAAGCATCCACGAGGTATTCTCGAGGACGTTATCATCAAAGTGGACAAATTCTACTTCCCGGTAGATTTTGTGGTTCTTGATATGGAACCGGTCCATGACCCAAAAAAGCACATTCCCGTGATCCTTGGTAGGCCATTTTTAGCCACGGCTAATGCATCAATTAATTGCCGAACCGAGGTGATGGACATTGCTTTTGGAAACATGCAAGTCAAACTCCACATCTTTCATGCAACTCAACATCCCTCCAATGAGGATGATTGTTTTCTTGTGGATGTCATCGATGAAGTGGTCGAAGAATCTCTCCCCTTCATCCTAAGCAAAGATCCCCTTGAAACTTGCATGTCCCATTTTGACTTCTCAAACTTTGATGTTGATCAAGCCATTCAAGAAGTCAATTCCTTGCTTGATATTAATGCTATCATGGATGTACCTCCTTGGAAAATTCCAAAAGAACCACTTCCCCAACTTTCCACCACTCCTCCGGTCCCATCATTGTTATCTCCGCCACAACTTGAGCTTAAGCCGCTCCCGGCCCATCTCAAGTATGTGTTCCTTGGTCCAAAGCAAACCCTTCCGGTCATTATTGCCTCGGACCTTCGAAAAGACCAAGAGACCAACCTTTTAGCGGTGCTCCAAGAGCATAAAGAAGCTATTGGTTGGACAGTGGCAGATTTGAAAGGAATTGACCCCTCCATTTGTATGCACCGCATTCACATGGAGGATGACGCAAAGCCTACTAGAGAGGTCCAGCGCCGGTTAAATCCAAACATGAAGGAAGTGGTCATGAAAGAGGTGATCAAATTGCTAGATGCGGGAATCATCTATCCTATCTCTGATAGCAAGTGGGTGAGCCCCACACAAGTTGTCCCCAAGAAATCCGGGCTCACCGTTGTTGAAAATTCAGCGGGCGAGCTCGTGCCACAACGAACCACCACCGGGTGGCGTGTGTGCATTGACTATCGTAAACTCAACTCATCAACTAGGAAGGATCATTTCCCACTCCCATTTATTGATCAAATCCTAGAAAGGTTAGCCGGCCAAAGCTTCTATTATTTTCTTGATGGTTATTCCGGCTATAACCAAGTGGCCATCGCCCCCCAAGATCAAGAGAAAACAACATTCACATGTCCCTTTGGTACTTTTGCCTATCGACGCATGCCTTTTGGTCTATGCAATGCACCGGCAACGTTCCAAAGGTGCATGATGTCCATATTCTCTGATATGGTTGAAAGGTTCTTGGAAGTTTTCATGGATGATTTTTCCGTATTTGGCTCCTCCTTTGACTCGTGTCTCAAAAATTTATCTCTTATGCTCCAAAGATGCAAAGAGACGAATCTCATTCTAAGTTGGGAGAAAAGCCACTTTATGGTCCAAGAAGGCATTATTTTAGGACATGTCATTTCTAAGCGGGGAATCGAGGTAGACAAGGCAAAAGTTGAGTTAATCTCTAATCTTCCTCCTTCGAATTCCGTCCGTCAAATCCGTTCTTTTCTTGGCCATGCCGGATTCTATCGTCGCTTCATCAAAGATTTTAGCAAAATCTCACGGCCCTTGTGTAATCTCTTAGCCAAGGATGTTCCGTTCAATTTTGATGACGCTTGCATGGAAGCTTTCATCAAACTTCGCATTCTCCTCTCCTCTGCCCCGATCATGAAACCCCCTAATTGGTCTCTTCCCTTTGAGATCATGTGTGATGCATCCGACTATGCATTAGGGGCGGTTTTGGGCCAACGTGTGGATAAACTTCCGCATGTCATTTATTATGCTAGCAAAACTCTCTGCGATGCCCAATTGAACTACACCACCACTGAAAAAGAATTACTAGCTGTGGTGTACGCCTTGGATAAATTTTGCTCCTATCTTCTTGGCTCCAAGGTCATCGTCTTTTCAGATCATGCCGCTCTTAGGCATTTGTTAGCGAAAAAAGAGACAAAACCCCGCTTAATTCGATGGATCCTCTTACTTCAAGAGTTTGACATTGACATCCGGGACAAAAAAGGGACCGACAATGTTGTCGCCGATCATCTCTCTCGCTTACTTATTGAGAAATCTTCAGAATTTGCAGCCATCCGTGATTCCTTTTCGGATGAGCAACTTCTTTAAGTTTCACATTCTACTCTTCCATGGTTTGCGGACATTGTCAATTATCTTGCGGTTGGCAAAATTCCAACTCATTGGTCCAAACAAGAGAGGGACCGGTTCTTCTCCCAAGTCAAGCATTTCTTTTGGGAAGATCCGGAACTATTCAAGTATTGCCCGGACCAAATCATCCGGCGATGTATTCCTGAAACCGAGGCAACAAGCATTTTAAATTTTTGCCATACTCTTGCTTGTGGAGGCCATTTCAGTGCCAAAAAGACCGCTAACAAAGTCCTTCAAAGTGGATTCTTTTGGCCTACCTTGTTCCAGGATGCATACAATTTTTGCAAATCGTGTGAACGATGTCAAAAACTTGGATCCATGTCCCGAAGAGAAATGATGCCCCTCACCAACATTTTAATTGTTGAAATTTTTGATGTGTGGGGGATTGACTTCATGGGACCATTTCCATCTTCTTATGGCTATGAGTACATCCTTGTAGCGGTGGATTATGTGTCTAAATGGGTTGAAGCCGAGGCTACCAAAACCAATGATCATAAAGTCGTGATCCATTTCATTCAGTCTCACATCTTTAGTCGTTTTGGTACGCCCCGAGCAATCATTAGTGATGGCGGATCTCATTTCCGAAATCGTTATCTAAAATCCGTCCTTGCTAGGTATTCCGTCATTCATAAGGTTGCTACACCTTACCACCCTCAAACGAGTGGTCAAGTAGAGATTTCTAACCGGGAGATTAAGCACATTTTGGAAAAAACGGTTAGACCGGACCGCAAAGATTGGTCCGTAAGGCTAAACGATGCGCTTTGGGCTTACCGGACAGCTTTTAAGACACCCATTGGCATGTCACCATATCGACTTGTCTTTGGCAAAGCATGTCATCTCCCGGTAGAATTAGAGCACCGTGCTTATTGGGCCATAAAAAGGTTCAATTTTGATCTCAAACAAGCCGGCTCTAATCGTGCGTTGCAATTAAATGAACTTGAGGAATTACGTAATGACGCGTATGAAAGCGCAAAAATTTACAAGGCAAAGACTAAAGCTTTTCATGACAAACACATCGTCAAAAAGTCTTTTGCCCTGGGACAAAAGGTCTGGCTTTTCAATTCCCGCTTGAAACTCTTTCCCGGTAAACTCCGGTCAAGATGGGATGGTCCATACATTGTCACTACCGTCTTTCCTCATGGAGCAATCGAACTTCATGATCCTGCAAGTGGATCACTCTTCAAGGTAAATGGCCAAAGGCTTAAGCCTTGCATTGACGGCACAATTCTAACCCGAAAAGTTGAGGAAGTCCTCTTGACGGATCCAATTTATAAGGATTAGTGCCTGCTCTAGCTTGGTCTAGCTATCGACAGTAAATTTAGCAAAACAAAGGAAGCAATTCTTTCAATTTCCAAGCTTCCTTCTCTTTGAAATTGCTCGTGCCTTGCAAAATTTTATGGGAAACGGTTTAGAAAAGCCAAAAATTTGATTTTTCTTAGACCTTCTCAACTCTAATTTTCATTCCCGGAAATTTCCATCGCTTCCTAGCAATTTCATCGGATTTTGGGAATGCTACTCATGTGCATAATGTCTCATTTGTAATACATTCTTGAAAATTTTCGCAAAATCATCCATGCATTGAAATTCTTGCACTGTTTAAAATTTTTCCATGCATTTGCAATGTTTGAAATTTTTTCAAAATTCCCCATGCATTGTCCCATGCAAAATTTCAATTTCTTTCCATGCATGTAAAGCTTCAAAAATCCATCCATGCATTAGATTGGAATAATGTGCAAAGTTTTAAAATTTTCCATGCATGACTTGAATTGAGGCTGCTGCTTGCAATGATTTTTCAATGCATGGGAATGACATGAAAAATTTTCGATGCATAGGAATGGCATGCCAAGTTTAAAAATTTTCCATCCATGCATTGGATTGAGGTTGACAAGTTTTTTTTTTTTAATAAAAAAAAAAAAAAACATTTTTTTTAGAGAGTTCCAACTCCATGCAACCATGCATGGCATTCCATTCCATATTGCATTTGTGCATGCCTAGACACCTTGCTTGCATGCATTCCATGCATTTCTATGTTGCATGCATTCCATGCATTTCTTTGTTGCAATCTTGCATGATGGATGGATAGTTCGAAGCACCATGCATGGCAATCCATCAAATGCATTCATCCATGCACTCAAAATGTAGCCATGCAATCCATCCATGCAGGATCATCCATGTCTTCAAGTTGGCTGAAACATTCAATCTCCATATGTCAGTTCATTTCCGAGCTACTGAGCCCCTTTCGTGCACTTCAAATTCCAATTTGAGTGCTCCACATTCTTCAACCCACAATGCTGAGCCTACTGATCCAGTTTAGAGCACTCTACCACCAAGCTTCAAGTGCTCGCAGCCTCATCCCTAGCTACTGTCCTCATCTCGAGCACTCGAATTCCCATTTCGAGTGCTCGAGCCTCCACCCAAAAATTTCAGTATGCTCGAAACTTCAACAACACAATTCTGAGACTTCTGCTTGTATTACGAGCACTCGAAGCCACATTTCGAGTGCTCGTACTCCCACACCAACATCAACACCCCACATCATCCTCACCAACCCACCATCCACCACCCTCACTCTCGGCACCTCAAACCCAACCAACTTCATCCACACTCAACCACCCACCCTCTCATCGACCCACATCTCTCTCAAACCTCAACCCACAGCACCCATCTCTCTCTCCCGCAGCCTCAAGCTTCACCACCTACCTCAACTCCTCTCTCTCTCCACCACACAAAACCCTTTACTCATCTCCAACCAACCTAACACCTCCAGCATCCCGCTTCATGTCCTGCATGCATGGATGTAAGCCCATGCATGCACGACCACCCAACACCATCCAACCCCATGCACACGCCAACCTCATTTCACTACCCCCACTCACCACCTTACCAACCTCACACAAACCATGCATCCAACCCCCATGCACCACACCTCAGCAACTTCAACAACCCAACCATCTCTCGGCATTCCTCTTCCATCACCATTCAACCAAACTTTCTCTCTCTACCCAAAACAACAAACCTCCACCAACTAACCAACCTCCCAACCTCTACCAACTCAAACAACCTTCCTCATCTCCTCTCGGCAACATGCATGCAACACACCATGCAACCTTCACCAACCTGCATCCACCTCCCCAACCCACCCATGCATGCTCCAAATTTCATTCCAACCTCATCTCCCACCCCAACCACCAAACCAAACCCTCTCTGCCCAATTCTAGAGCACTCGAAGCCAAGCTTCGAGTGCTCGCCATTCCTTGAGTCCTCTCACCCAAGCCAACCGAGCCCACTGCCCCATTCTCGAGCACTCGAAGTCCACCTTCGAGTGCTCGAACCAAGCTTACCCCCCTCCTCTTTTAAAACACACTCCCCCAACCACAAACCAAACACCACCCCACCACCTTCTCCCTCCCGGCACCCCACCTTCCTCTCTCTCTCTCACAAGCAACCATCCTCAACCCAACACCCACACCACTTCTCACTCACCTCAATACCCCACCACCCCATCCTCTCACCTCCCTCTTCCTGCCTTCCTTCTTGCTCTCGGATACCCTGAAATTCAGGTTTGTGTCCTCTTCATTTGTTTTTCTTTTCCTTTGTTGATTCATGGTGTTTTACAAGGAGGATGGGCTTGTAATGTTGGAGTTTGGTTCTGTTGATGCTTTGTTGTTGATTTGTTGATAATAGGGCTTGTTTGTTTGTCCAAAATTTTGGGTTTCCTCCTCCTCCCCACTCATTTTCACCTTCTCCTTTTTGTGGTGCACGCCAGGTGTTCGCTGAAATTCCTCAACCAAGTCCACCTCTCTAAATGTCTCGTGCCGGTCCTTCTTGCCCTCCTAGACCCTCTTCAGGTGCCCGTGCTGTCACTCGTGAGCGACCACGTGATCCTTGGGATCGCAAACAACTCAACTACGAACTCTCATTTCCGCTCACGGATGCCTTTGACATTCTACCCACAACTTCGTGGGCTGTAGCCAAATTGACTAACCGGCGTCTGCACCACATTTGCACACCCCTTGCCAGGGTTGCCTACCCCCGTGTAGTGCGCCTCTTCTACCAGAATCTCCAATGCCCTGAAGAGCCACCCATTTCTCTCACTACATCCATTGATGGCACCGCCTATGCTTTCACTATGACCGACATCATTCAGGTTTCTGGTTGTCCCATTGAGTGCCCCGATGACATTGTCAATCGTGAGAATCTCCCTTTATATGAGGAGCCAGATACATTACCTGTGGAGCAGATTGCCGCTGCCATTTGCACTATTGACGATCCTACTAGGCCCCGGTCTTTTATCCGCAAAACCAATCTTCCGGAACGCCTATGGTTCATTGACACTGTCTTCAAGCACAATGTCTGCCCTTTGGTGCATAGCACCGAGTGTCGGGGCCTCCTTCTGCAAGCCTTATATGCCATGGACCAAGGCCAATGGTTCTCCATCCCCGAGCTCATTTGGACCACATTTATGAAGTTTTGGCATGATACTCATAATACACGGGCTCCGCGAGTTGAAAATCGGAAATTGCCTTTGCCGTTTTTCATCACTCGGCTCCTTCAGCACAAGGGTTTCGTTGTTCCTCCCATGAACCAAAAGGCGACAAAATTAAAATTTTTACCCAGCGCCGGTGGATCAATGTTCTGAGCCATTCTAGTACCCCTCCGCCTCCTGCCCCCCTGTTCATCCACGCTCCCCCTCCTCGTCCTTCTGAGGCGGTTTCCACCACCGCAGCCGCTGCAAGGGTAGAGCCTCCGGTCGACTCTCACCAGGACCAGGCTTTCATCCGGGCTTCCATTGCCGGTATTCATGAGCGACTAGATCGTTTTGAGAATTCTTTGTCCGCGTGCACTCAGACTCTATGTGAGACTTCTTCACGTGCTGAAGAAGATCATCGTCTTGCTGCTGAAGACCGCCGTGTCGCTGCTGAGGACCGTCGTTTGGCTTCCGCTGAACGGCGTAAGACTCAATCTCTCCTCCATTCCATCCTCGCCCGTTTACCTTCTGGACAATAGCTTGTTGCGAGTGTGGACCTTCTCTTTTTGTTTCATCTGTAACTATTTCTCTTGTATCTTTTGTTTTCCTTTTAAACTGTAAGAATTTGCTATGTATAGGTTGCTCTAGTCGACATGATCCCTGTACAACTCTTTTTGTCATCATGTAAACTCTTTTTGCAATGCAAATTCTTTCTGTTCTGTTAACTTTCGCTACATTCTTTTTCTGTATTTATGCTTGTGCTATTAATGCTGTTTGTGGTTGTTTCTTTTTGTTCTTCATGTTGCTCTCCAGGTTGCGCAGTCCAATTCAAGTTTGGGGGTTTTTGTCTCAAAATGCCGTTCCCTCCCCCTGGGTATTGTTGTTCCTTTTATACTCTTTGTCATTTTTGTCTCTAATTTGCATCCATGTCCCACATTGAGGACACTGTGTAGTTTAAGTTTGGGGGTGCATCAAAGCATTCTTGGCATATTTTTGGTTTCATAATTTTTGCTAAGCAATGATAGTATAACTTGACACTTGTCAGAGATGAAACATATGTTTAATACCTTGTGTATAGAAGCAATTGAAATTTTTGAAAATAAAGAAAAATTTGAGTTGAAATGATCATGTAGATTCAAACTAGTCTGTATAAATGTTTCAATTAGATTCTTGCTGGATTTACACTCTTATAAGCTTCACAATGCACAGATGCACATTGGAAACTTAACTGTGAGGCATGCAGCTGATCAACCTTGACCTTGGCCTAGTTAATCTGATTTGATGGACCTGATAGATGAATATCTTTGGCATGATTTAAGTCTTAAAAAAAAAAAAAAAAAAAAATGAATGAAAAATGACCAGTTGATGTTCGTAGCCTTTCCAACTCGAGCTATTAAGCCCTTTGGAGTGTCTCTACACTTAACACCCTAAAGCCGTCTGGTTTGGGAGTTGTTGGCCTAACGCTTGCTACAAGGGTTGGTTAGAAAGCTTAAAGGACTTAAACATTGCACGGTCATTCAAAAAAAAAATTGTAATAAACATGGTTAGCTGAAGTTCGTAGCCTTTCCAACTTGAGCTATTAAGTCCTTTGGAGTGTCTCTACACTTAACACCCTAAAGCCGTCTGGTTTGGGAGTTGTTGGCCTAACGCTTGCTACATAGGTTGGTTAGAAAGCTTAAGGGACTTTAGCATTGCACAACCATTCTATGTTTCGCTTATGTGTTGAAATAAATTGTTAACAAGCAACAAAAGTTGTCTTGAAAATAAAATCATGCCTTAGGACTTCATGTAAAAGGGAATTCATTGATTTGAAAACTTGTGCCTTGGAATTGGAAAAGAAAGTAAAAGCCGCATGTTGAGAATCCAATTCACTTTCACTGGAGTTTGAGTTATTTCCATTTAAGAGATGACAATTGAATTATTTATATGGACTATGATGTTGATGCATGCATGTTGAAATGGTTTTTCCCATTTTTTTGTATCAATGCTTCATATATGCAAGGTAGTTTTCCCAATGACCCCATCTCCAGTTTTTGTCTGTTTCAAGTTGTATTTGAGCTATGTATCTATCTCATTTTACGATGGATGATATTTTTGTAGTAGCATGCCCATGCTTGTCTTTTCATTATGTTTTTCATTGTAGTTTTGCTAAGGGACTAGCAAAATGTAAGTTTGGGGGTGTGATAAGCGCCGAATATTGTATATTCAAGCGCCCTAAATTACATTAACAAAGTCCAGTTATTAATTATTTTATGTAGATTAACTCCATTTGCATGTTTTTATGCATTTTCAGGTTAAAGTGTAAAAAGGAAGCAAAAATGATGCCTTGTGGAATTTTGAGCAAAAAGGATGCCATTTCTGAATTTCTGGCAGCAGTGATCCTGACTTTTGTCGCCATTTTCGACCTAGCAAACTCAAGAACTAGACTTCCATCATAATATGAAAGATTTATATCTCTGAATCAGCTTTCCAAATCTTCAAGTGGTTCATCATTCGGAGTTCGGAGCAGAGAGTTATGATCTTCGTAACAGAGGTGCGCAGAACTGCATGGCAGCACTGAAGTATTGCCTTTCTCCCCATTTTCGACCAACCATACTTGAGAATTGGGTCTTCATCAAAACATGAAGTTTTTAAAGCACTGAATCAGCTCTCCAAAACTTCAAACAGATCATCATTCGGAGTTTAGGGCACAAAGTTATAGCAGTTTTACCAAAATAGGTCAGCGCTGAGCAAGAGGAGCATGTTGCACATTGCACTAAGTTAGAGTGCTCGAGATCACTTTGCGAGTGCTCGAAAATCAGGCAGATTGCACTCGAAAATGGCTCAATTTCAGCCACTTGCACATTGGTTTCCTCAATGCCATCTTCCTTCTTTATGAAGTGGTTGGAGGTGTTCCTTGGAGGAGAGAGAGGGTGTTGTTGGAGCATAAAAAGCTACCCAAGGGCCACACATTATTTATCTTTGATCTTTAGCAAGACAGAGGAGAGAGAAGAGAGCAAGGAGGAAGGTGTTCTTGAGTGCTACAGTAGGAGCTCGAAGATGGAGATGGAGTCTTCTTCTTCCTCTTCCATTTTTGTATCCATGGATAACTAAACCTCCATCTAGGGAGGTGATGAAACTCCTCCTCGTAAGCATGTCTAGTTTTTGATTTATTTTGGGGAATGAAATGTGTATTTGACTAGTTCCATAATCTAGAACATGTTACATAATGTAATGGATGTTTTAATGTTCTAAAGATCATGTTGCATTAAATACTCTTGTCTTAGATGATTTAATCTCATGGTTGTATGGCTTGTAGTTTCATAGTGACAATGAAGCTAAGACTATGGAATGGTTTTAATGGCATGATTTTGAGTAGCTTGTTAATTCATTGCTTAAGAATTTCTTTTGATGGATTAACCTTGTGACTTGTTATCATGTGCTCTCATCAATTGGTTACTTGTTTGACAATCTCTAGCTTAGTGAGCATGTTGAGGATTGCACCATAGTTTAGGTAATTTAAGCATGTGGAGCTTTGATAGGTTGTTCTTACATTTTAATTAATTGAATTTCTTGAAGATGATATAGTAGTCATGAATTGCTATTCATCAAGGTCATTTCTACATTAATTCCCCAAATCAATCATATAATTAGCTTGTGTAGAGGTTTGGAGTGGATTCACTTCCCTAGACTTCCTTCTCTAAATCTTCTCTTTTAATCTCCTTCAATTTATTGTTGTATGCATTCTGAATTTGTAGTTAAGTGACAATAAACACAACCTCTATGAACACCCCTTCATCATCCTAAGAATGACTCTAAACACTTAGGTTGCCTTAGACTAGCGCAGTCCCAGTGGTTCAACTTACCCGACCAATAGCCCTATTTTATAATGATTCGTGCTATTGCGAAGGTTGATGTTTAATTGACCAACCGATCATCCATAAAGTGAGAAATAATGTTAAGGGATTACATGAGTAGAAATAAGAGAGGAAATTTTATAAGAACTCCAAAAAATGGATGGGTGAGTTCGTAAGTCATTTCCCTCATCCAAAAGAATACATACATGTGTTACCAAATGCATTATCCAAATAAACCTTGAGTCAAAATACAAGTCCAAAAGTAAGCTACATAATGGATATCACAATTATCATAAGTACGTAAAAAACGTTGTCAAGGTCCCAATCAAGCTAGGGATGAGTAACCTCCTCTTGGGCAATGCCCTTTCTTGAAAAATATAAGAATCAACACGAATTGCTCCGTAGGAATGTCTCCTGAATATAAACTAGGTTTCTCAAAATTCTACAAACATGGTATGGCCATATAATACAAGGAACATGCTTCCTAACATCTAGTCTCAAGGGAAACCTAAGTAGGATCATCCTAGTCTAGCATAAATAATATTAATTCATTCATCAAAACAAGCATAAATAATATAGTGTAATGTACATAAATCCACAAGTTGCAATAACACATAAATGCCAACTTAAAAATAAAAGTCAAAATCAATTAATGGGATAACTCGGAACATACCCACACTCCCGGTCACATAGCCATGCTATGCACCTAAATAAAAATAATCGTTCTCAAATTACTAGTTCGCCGGAAACTAACCGATTGACCAATATAAAGTGGGGAAACTCATGTTTCACCCGCGAGCGCCAAGCCCTCGCATTCTCAAATTAATAACCCTCGAGTATCTCCCAAAATCAACAAACAAGTCCACAAAATAATCCATATACCATGATATACCCAAATTGCAACTCACAAGCGCACGTAAATTATACTAATCACACAATCCATGTCCTATGGTCCAAATCACTATAATAACGTACTCTTTTATGCAATGTCAACAAATTGGGTATTTTAAGGTCATGTGATTTCATGTTATCATTATATCAAATTTCGAGTGTGTAAAAGTTTAATATCATCATGGAAATATACATTTTCAAAGTTGACCCTCACAAGGTAACAAATACATTATAATTCCATGAACAACCACAATATGTAAGACACTTTAATTACAAGTAATTGTACACACTAAAATCTAATACTTCAATAAACATCAATAATATAAAAAATGAATTAAACAAATAACTTGTTACACATGAAAATTAACATAAAAATTCAATAAAACATTATAGACATGCCATTAAATCATTATATAAGCTCTCTAATCCAACCCACATACACAAGTGTGTGCATAACTCACACAATGGTCATAAAATTCCAAGAACTCCTAGGTTATAAGCACAATACACCCCTACCTCAAGTTAGGAGCAAACCCTAACTATTCCAAAGGAAGAATGTGCTCTAAATCCGAAACTAATTAAGGGGTTTTGAAGCCACCGATGTCCCCGTCAACTTTCCCTTCTATGGCAACCTCAAAATCTCAAAGGTTGGAGGTGAAATGGTAGAAAAATAGTTGAAGTAAAATGAAAAAGAGAAGAGAGGGAGAGAGAAGCGAGAGTGTCGGTGTAGTGAGGAATGAGAGTGTTTGGCTTGTCTTCCACTTTGTCTCTCTATACACACACATATATACATATCACACACATTCTTATCTACATATATCTCATAACTAGTCAACCATAGGCCCCACAGCATAACAAAATTCAATAATATCCCACAAATAAAAATAATGCTTTCAAGCATAATATAAACACTATAATTTCATGAATAAGGGTAATGCAATTTAAAATAAATATAAAAGGAAAAGAAAAAAAAAACTTGGTCCTCACAAGAAATGGAATAAAGAATATATATAAATATCCTACATATATATTGACATAAAACATACCTTCTAGAAAATAGGGCTTTTAGTTGCAATTGATGCACATGAACCAAATACGACTCTCTAGTTTCAAAGTTGTCCTTGGAACATAAGAAAAAACCTTTGACAATTTTTGCAGAGGATATTTTTGCATAGAGATCCAGAAAGAGGGAGCAATACTGCTATAGGGAAAATGAATGTTAAACTAAGATTATATAGTTTGCAAGATACAGAGTTCAACATATATGAAGTTTTATGCACCATTAATATTAGATATATATAGAAAGGGAGAGAGACTGTCATTGAAAAAATCTGATGTAAAATTGACATTATATAAGTTGTAACAAGTGACATTATATAAGTTGTAACCGGCAGAGTTCAACAAACGTGGTGTTTTAGATACCACTAATAGAACTGTTTTAACTTTTACTAAAACATCAAAAGTCACTTTAAAACACCAAAAGTCACTTTATTTTTTTTAATAAAATAACTTATTTAAATGTTTATAAATATTACTTTTATAAGGGATACAGATATGTATATATATATATATATATATATATATATTTGTTGAAAGTTAAATTTTAACATTCATTAAAGAGAGGGGAAATTACAGCCCAGGTAGCTAGCCCAATGCTAACTACAATAGAGTATACAAGTATAGCCCAAAGGCCCAAAGGTGAAAGTTAAGCCAAAGAGCCAACAACCACCCCAACAAACAGAATTGAAGATCATAAAGATCAACAAAGCAATCCAGAGAATATGGAGGATGATTCTAGCAATGTAATGCGTAATGTAATGCGTAATGCAGTGCGCAATTCAGTTCCTCAAATTTGGAGGCTTCTTTGGGGGACGAATCACTGATTGTGGAAGCTCCCATTCCAACGCAATTCTGGAAGCATATAGAGAGTCAGAGATTGTAGAAGAGAGCAGTTTTTCTCGAATTGTTTCCAACATTTGGTGGAGAATTGAGTTGGCACCGAGTGCTTTTTTCTTGAAGATTCGTTTGTTCCTCTCATTCCAGATATGGTAAACCAATGAGGCTAACCCCATTTTGGAGATTATGTTACTGTGAAAGTCTGAGTTGCCTTTCCAATGGTGTGAGGCCCAATTAATAAGTCCTGCCCATGAGGAAGGTTGAATATAGTACCCACATCGTGTTTATAGAAAGTACCACAAGGGTTTGACAAATGAGCAGGAGAAAAATAGGTGATCATGTGACTCAGGCTCAGTGTTGCAAAGAGTACACACCGTGGAATTAATGTGAAATGTACACCTTCTGTTAAGAGTTGGTAATTTATGATGGATTGTAATCAAAAGTGTAAAGGAGTGTTTGGGTATAGAAGGCTTAGACCAGACAGGGTAAGGCTAAGGAAGGGTAGGGTAATGTTGATTGAAATGTTTCATTGTTTTTTAGATGGAGAATTGAAAAGATTTAGATGGGAGCAAAATGTGTTTATCTCTGCTGTTGGAGTTGGGAATTGGTAATGTGGTAATGTTATATAGGAGTGGCAAGATATTGAGGATGGCTGCTGGGAAGGACTATGCATTATTGTTGATGAAAGTATTGACTTTAGTCTTGCTATCAAAACTTGTTGTAGCTTTCTCTTGGGGAGGAACATGTTGATGCAGTGGGCTAAGGGGGCACCAATTGTCAAACCAGAAATTAGTTACAGCTCCATCACCAATTTCTAGCTTGACAAAGGGAAAGATTGTATCCCTAAGACCTAGCAACCTTTTCCAGCTCCAAGCGCATTGACTAGGAACCTTGACATCCCAAATACCTCTGCCTTTGAGACGATAGGTTGTATCAATCTAACCCAAAGAATATCTTTTGAACTGATAACATGCCAAAAATGCTTCATAATGGCACTTTCATTCCATGTGTGTAAGTTAGGGAAGCCTAAACCCCCTGCTCTCTTGGGAAGACAACATGTATCCCAAGCAACTTTTGCACCTATCTTCTTTAAGATTGGACCAGACCACAAAAATGTACCAAAAATGCTTTCAAGTTTATATATAATACTCATTGGCAGTATGAATTTAGAGTTCCAATAAGTCTGAGTTGAAAATAGGACTGCCCTAATGAGCTGCTGCCTACCTATAAAAGAAAGGTTCTAGCTTGTCCAGTGTGCAATTTTAGATGTAATCTTATCAATTAGGGCCTGCAGTCATTGACTCTTAGCATTATAGTGACCACACCAAGGTACCTAACAGGAAGTGTTCCCTTTTCAAATCCTAGAAAATCTAAGATATATAGCAATCTCCACTTGAGTGTCAATGCCAGATAAAAACACATGGCTTTTGTTGTGGTTTATTTGGAGACCAGAAAGAGTATGGAACTTTTCTATGATAGTTTTGAGAATGTTTAAGGATGGAATACTGCCATGTGAAAACAACATAAGGTCATCTGGTAAAGATAAGATGGAACAGACCTAGTTTTTTATATCTCCAATGACATTTGAATGCCATTTCAGAAATGAGCTTGCAGACAATAGAGGAGAAGCTTTGCATGACAATTGTAAAGAGGAAGGGTAAGAGGGGATCACCTTGTCTTAATCCCTTGATAATTTTGAAATGGCTATTCAATTCCCCATTGATTAAAATGGTGAAGGATGGGGTACAGATACATGATTTGATCCAGCCCAGCCACAAACACAGGAGGAAAACCTAGTAGCTTTAAGGAATCCAAAAGAAATTCCTAACATACAGAATCAAAGGCTTTCTTGATGCCAATCTTAATGGCACATCTAGGTGAGTTGGTATTTCTGTGATAACCATTAAGAAACTCTTGTGCCAGTATGATAGAATCATCAATTTGTCTACCTTGGATGAAAGCAGACTTTGCAGGCCCAATAATGTGTGGGAGTGTGGGCTTGAGCTTGTTGGCAATAAGGGTATAAATGCATTTGTAAAGTGTGGAACAATATGAAATAGGCATGAAGTCATTAAGGTTAGAAGGATTGGATGTTTTTGGGACCAATGCAATGTAAGTTGTGTCAATTTATTTAAGAATCTTGCCATTGGTGAAAAAGGGCTTTATGGCCAATGTAACATCATCTATTTTTCATTGGATCTATTCAATAGGGGTAATATGCTCAAAAGATGGATAATATAAAGAGTTATATGCATTTTTTTCTAATAGGAGTATTTTTTGCACATTTTTTATAGTACGGAATTTTTTGCATTGAACCCTTTCTTTAATTACGAAAACTTTTCTTTGGATTGTAAACATTACAGACCTATTACCCATTTGGATTGCAAATGTTATAACAATTGCATTTTCAAACATAAATTAATTTGGAGAGAAATCAAGATGATTGGAGTTATTAGCATCTATTGTCTTTTAGGCTATTAAAATCACAAATTATTTTTGGTTAATATTTTTTTCACATAATATACCACTATGTCATTCACTTGATTTCAAGAGAAAATGCATTATTAGAGAAATTTATAGAAAGGAATAAAAAAAAATAAACCACTAAAGCTTAGAGAAAAATATATATAGATAGAGGAAAAATTCTCAAAAGTGGGTTAAATATAGTTAATGTGCACATAACACTCCTTGACTATGAGATTATTAGCATATACACTCTTCGAATGTCTAAAAGGGAAAACAGGCATTAAAGCATTACTTTATGTTTGAAATTTGCAAAAAGTAATTTGAGGAGTGTTTCTGCTTAGTTTTCAGAATAAAGGGGTTAGCATCGCCCTTATTAAAACATGGGGTGAAAGTACTATGCGAAGTATACTTTAGTGGTGTTTCTTGCACTTTACTCTTATGTATAACATTTATTTGTTACAGTGTAAGAGTAACTTTATTAACAAATGTTACCAACCGATCAAATTAAATCAAAATATACAATTGGTTATAAAATTCGTTTCGCCTTTTCAATTTCTAAATATTCATGAACTAATGTGATCCTAATAGTCTCTAGAGCCAAAATTGAACCATAAACTTTCATAATCAAATTAAATGGCACAATTTGTATAAGTTCATATCAGATCAACAGTTTAAAGGGTAAACTACATAAAATAACCCTAAATTGTACTCCGCAAAACACTTTCACTTTCTATTTAAAAAAGTGTGCTATTAACCCACTTATTAATTATTTGAAAATTGAGCGGAAATACCTCTAAAATTACTTTTTGCAGAGATCTGACATAAAGTAATGATGTAATGCTCATTTTGCCATTTTACTCTTTCGAAAATGCCCAAGGAGTGTGTATACTAATAATCTCATAGTAGAGAGTGTTTTGTGCACATTAACTATATTTAACCAACTTTTAAGTATTTTCTCAAACATTTCAAAAACTTATAATTTATCTCTCTATATTTCTCCTAACAGTGTATTATCTCTCTATATTATCTCTCTTTGAGTTGACTCATTTACATTTCTTAGGACTTAGTACCACTCATAAGTTAAAAAGTTCTAATATATGTATTTTTTTTACTAGTCAAATGATTCTAAATAAAAAATGACAAATATATATATATATATATATATATATATATATATATATATATATATATATATTTGTTCTCACATTTGTTAGATTAATGTATTATATATCATATGGAATGAAAATCTCAATTCTTTCTGGGGCAAATTGCAAAAAACCCCCCTCGACTTTCACCTGTTTGCAAAAAACACTCCTTATGAATATTTTTAACAATTAACCTCCTTGATAAGGGGGTCATTTTAACTAACCTATGTTAGAGTGATTGTATGAGGAAAATTTTAGAACAAAATTACCCTTAGAATCAAAACAATACATTAGTATTACTAAAGTATCCATCACTCACTTTTTTTTTTTTTTTTTTTTTAACTGCATAAAACACTAAAACGTAGCCTCTGATTTTGAAATGATGCCTTTAATTTTTTCTTTCAAAATATTCTTGCATTTGGAATATATATAATAATATGGTAGTTATTTATCAAATGTCAACTTAAATTGATTTTGGTGGAAGAAAAAAACTTCTACCACGATTTTTTATTTATAAAATAAGATAAATAAAGAGACATATATACGAGATCCAAAAATATCAGTACCATGATTTTTTATAAAATTTTAAAGTAGAAGTTTATAAGATTCTAAAAAATTATAAATATAGCATACCCAAAAAAAATCCAATGGAGACGTCCATCATAGTATCAAAACAAAACCCCCCTCCCCCACCCCCTCCAAAACATATTTCACACTTGTTTTTTTAATTTTTTTATAGTAAAAAATATTTCACTTAAATAACAAATATTTGTTTGGACTATCTTTAATTAATTATTTATTTTGTAGAAGAAGCGTTTAAATTTTGATTTATTTCAACATCATAAATCTTAATCCCAATACTTTTCTATCAAATTGTGATATTACACACACACACACACACACACACATATATCTGAAAAAGCCACTTCCTCCTAATTATGAGATGATCTTGTCACATAGTTTGATAAATTTCTACTTTTAAATTTTATAAAAAAATCATGGTATTGATATTTTTGGATCTCTCATATATATATATATATATATATATATATATATATATATCTCTCTTTATCTTATTTTATAAAAAATCATGGTACAAGGGTGTTTTTTTTTTTTTTTTTTCCAAAATCAATTTAAGTTGACATTTGATAAATAACTACCATATTACTATATATATTCCAAATGTAAAAACATTTGGAAAGAAAAAATCAAAGGGCTAGTTTCAAAATCAGATGCCTCATTTTAGTGTTTTATGCAGTTAAAAAAATAAATAAAAAAAAAATTAAGTGGTGGGTACTTTAGTTTTAAGGGTAATTTCGTCCAAAAATTTTATCACACAATCACTCAAACTGATGTTTCATGTTAAGGGTAATTTTGTCATTAAATTTTTCTCACACAATCAATCTAGTAAGTGTTAGTTAAAATGACCCCCTCATGTTAGTTGAGGGGGGTTAATTGCTAAAGATATGCATAAGGGGTGTTTTTTGCAAATGGGTGAAAGTCGAGGGGGGTTTTTTTTGCAATCCGCCCTTCTTTTTATAATACAAAAAAAGAAAGAAAAAAAATCCCAATAAAATTTAATAGTCTTAGCATTTTTCATTAAATATATCATTAAAAAATTAAATAAAAGATACTTATTCATTATATATATATATAATATACATTTAATTTCAAAACTTTAGAATTTGCAAAAAAATTCAAATATATATATTTATATTTCTTTACATAGCAACAAATAAGTGTTTAATCTTTATTGGAAAACAAAAACCCATCGTACCCTCTACTCCTTAAGTCTTTACTAGAAACAAATTGGTATTCAAAAATAAAAAATAAAATAAATAAATGAAAGAAGAAGAAGAAGAAGATGGGTGTTCAATCACCCCCGCCTTAGAAATGTTTTCCGTACTCTACCCCACCTTGGGGGTGGTGTAATTTTTCATCACTTCACAAAATGGCTTTTAAAAAATGATGTGTAATTAAAACGCCCTGTTTGGATTGGCTTTTCAAACGCTGCTTTTGGCTTTTTGTGCTTAGAAGCTATTATGAAGGGTGTTTGGATAGTTTTATAGAAGAGCGTTTTGCCAAAGCTAGGGTCCCCAGCTTCTCCAAAACGCTCTTCTAGATACACACGGGAAGTTGTTTATGGGTTTATTGAATCTTTCAATATGACAAGCGTACCCTTTTCTTTTAGGCATTGAGAAAATAAAATTACAACATCTGCCATTATAAAAGATATTGTATTATTCCTAAACCTTAAGGACAACTCAAACGCTTCAGGAAGATCGTCACTTTCCTTCGAAGATTATCGCTTTAAGAATCTCTTTCGTTTCAAGCAAGGATACGACATCTTTTACTTTATTGTATATGAATGATTGATTATATTTTGTATATGAATTTTGGATTGAATGTATGGTGTGAAGTTTGGAGTGACCAAAATTTTGAATTAATTAATTGTACTGTTTTTCTTAACCAATTTTTTATTTATATATTGGAGAAAACTTTAATAATAATTAAAGTATTGAGAACAATTGTAATCTTTTACTTTGTTGTATATGAATGATTGATTCTATTTTCTATATGAATGTTGGATTGAATATATGGTGTGAAGTTTGAAATAACCAAAATTTTGAACTAATTAATTATACTGTTTTTCTTAACCCATTTTTTATTTATTTATGCCCTAATCGATCATGTGAATGCATCATTCACGTATGAACATTGTTATATGGATACATATACATACATATATGTATGAATACTTAAACAACCATTTTTGTATGAACAACCATTTTTATATGAATAACCATTTTCCCATCATGATATATGGATACGTATACATGATATACAACATTATAACAGTTGTTATAACTAAGATTTTTATACTATGTTTGAGATATTGTTATAAGTATACTTTTTATATTGTGTTTGAGATATTGGAGAAAACTTTAATAATAATTAAAGTATCTACTCCAATGTTAATAAGTGAGTAATCACCTCCCATTATTTATTAATTTCTATTCCATTTGTAAATTAGATAGAGACTGAGAGAGAAAAAATTAAAATAAAAGCAGTGTGGGACTAAACCACACACGCGATTTTTGTTGATCTTGCTGTACAACAAGTAAGAACTGGTAATAGAAATGGAACGCACGTGAACAAAGAGGGTTGGAAGAATTTTATTAAACTATGAAAGGAAACAACTAAAAAATCATTAGGATAATGTAAGAAAAGATTGGCAGCTCTCTGAGGTATGGTGAGACTGGAATTGGGTGGGATACTGAAATACAGACAACAGATGGTTCAAGTGATTGGTGGGAGACAAAGTTACAAGTATGTATATGTGTATGTATTTTTCATTTTTTAATAGTAAATTTAATGGTAATTTTTATTTTCTAACTTCTAAATTAAAAAGTGCAGAAGTATCCAGATGGGGCCAAATTTTGTGTGAAGGGTCTAGAGCACTCACTTAAGCGAGATGAGTTGTTTCGAGATGTGACCGCCATTGGAGCTAAGTCTTGGGCACCTACTCCTGGAACCATGCTTCCTTTGTATAATCAATCACCTACCATTGATGATAATGTTGATGAGGGAGAACATCGTGAAGAAAGTGAACATGAGGAGACAAACTTTTGGTGCGTGGAAGGCAAAATGGAGAATCTTACAAAATATGCCTAATTTTGAGTTTAATAAGCAAGTTGCCAATTGTTAGTGCTTCGATGACTCTCCATAATTTTATAAGGAGTGTACTCGATGAGGAAATTGGCTAATTCGATATTTCGTTCACAAGTGATGATACTACTGAGATGAGTGTTATCCGGGATAGAATTGCTACAGAGCTAATGCTTAGATGATGGGATGACTGTTATCCGGGATTGAATTGCTACGAAACTCATGATTGGATAAATATTTTATTAGTTGATGCTATAACATTTTGTATTGTTTGATTATATTAAATGGGTTGTTATTTTGTTAGTTGATGTTTAATACAATGTAATATTTTACATATGACATGACGTATTTGATTATATTGAATGAGTTGTTTGTATATGTCATGTTAGATTATTTGATACTGAAAAGGTTGTTTGTGTGTATTTAGAAAAGAGTTAGATATATATATAAAAACATATTAACAACTTTAGGTTACCAAACAGTCCAAAAAACACTCAATTCAGGGGCAAAATAGTTATTTTAGCATTAGAAGAGCTTCAACAAATGATTTGCCAAACATACATTAAAAACTCTTCTGACCTTAAAAGCTCTTCTAAAATATAATTCCAAACAGTGACAGATAAGCTAAATAGAAGTGATAGCTTCTGCTTTTCTTTTTCTTCTGCTTAAAAACAGAAGCAAAAAACTATGCCAAACGAGCCCAAAGTCTATCTTAAATGTGTCAAGTGTCACTTATTTGCACAAATTGCCTATGATAGAAATAATAAGATATGCTATAGGATATTTTTTGCACTTTACCCGCACTATGAATCCTACATACATTCCACATATTTGAATCCAATACAAACTTCATAAATTAAATTAATTAAAGATCAAATACTAATGAGTTTGAAATGCCAAATAAGAGCCGTTGAACATAGAATTCCAACACGAACAACATCAACGTTATTAAGGACTACACAGAAGAAATTATATATGATCTTCCGCTTATTGATACATGCACAGTGTTTAAACCCGAAAACGAAAAGATACATGTATGGCTCAACATTATATATGAGGAGGATATTATGTCGTCCTTATTTTTGTAAAAAGTTCTTGAACCATTGCGAGGAGAGTTTTGCGTATCTTTTTAACCCATCATTAAAATCAATGTAGTTAATGCCAAAACGAATAGAGTATGCCGAATTCCATTCAAAAGTGTCCATTAATGCCCACGCAAAGTATCCCTTCAGATTCACGCCGTTCCTATATTTATTAATAGGAAATTAAAGTGTATAACAAAAATCACAACTAATCGTTCTTATAAATTTAAATCTTTAACAAAGCTCCAAAACACTTACTTGATTGCTTTTAAAATAAAAGCCAGATGTTGGTAGTGGTATTTGATCCTAAAGTTGTCCTTGAGCGCTTCTTGTAGTGACAATGTGGCATTATTTTTCTCAACACACCCTACAAAAGAAGGGTATATTATGCTCCAATTTTCCATTTTCCGCAGCATATATATGGATAAATAAAAATTTTTATAAAAAAAAATAAAAAAAAACCAACCCTAATAGATTAATTAGTTAGTTACCATTTTCCGTAACATAAAGAACTGGATTATTATATTTTCTCTTGATGTAGATTAGAAGATGCCAAATCCCTCTTGGATAAACCTGCATGGAACCCATCTGTAGCCACAAAATTTTAGAATCCATCATCAGTCACTATTTCAGGTATATTATTAATCTTAACACAAACTGTATTATTTTTTCCATAACTAACATAAAACTGAATTATACCTTTTCACCAAGAAGGACACCATCTCTTGCAGCTAGCATAAAGAAATATCATGATGTTCTTTTAGTACAGATTAAGGAAGATAGAGTACTAGCTATGAATTCATTTGAATCCAACTAATACCAAAAGTATTGAGTTTGAGGAACTTACTCACAAAATTGACCCGATTATCGGTTGAGGAACTCAAGTTTACAGCACTGTAGTTGGTAGCATGTTTTGCATAAATAGAATGATAGTAGTTTATACCAATGAAATCATACGACCCCTTTAGCATCTCGGACTCATTAGCAGAGAACTTTGGAAGTCGTTCTCTAACAAGAGCTCGCATGGTGAGAGGATAATCACCATCTACAATTGGGCTCATAAACCTTAATAGATTTGGAAGTTGCAAAGTTAATATATCAAATGAAATGTAATATTATTTAGGGCTCTGCAAAATTAAAATAAACCACTCAAAAAAAAGTACAACTAATTTCCTATAAACATGTACCATGCAATACTCACCATCCAAGCATGAAATCCAAAGCACGAACTGAAGCACGACGATCAAGACTCGAATTAGAGTAAGGTTCCGGCCAGGTTGAAACATGGGTAATCCCTATGTTTCCCTTTTGTTCTGCCTGCATGAAGATTTCACTTACAGTTGATTAATTACAACCACTATTTGGTCCAAAACCATTGTCCGGAAAAATTGCTTGTAGCTAGGATTTTGAAGTGCCACCTGATACTTCTCTCTGTATAATTTTACAGCAGCAGCATGAGCAAGAAGCTGGTTGTGTGACACAATAAATGGTTCGGTGCCCGAATCACCTCCGGTGCAATTATTTTGCTGCCAGGAAGAGCATCGACCGGGAGCATAATAACCGCCATCATACCCAGCAATGCTAAACGCCAGTGGCTCATTCAAGGTTATCCAGTACTTCACTCGATTGCCAAAAGACTTGAAGCAAAGATCCGCATAGTCACAGAAATCTTCACTGTGAATTGGAATAATATCATCACTATATGTCTTATTTGATAATACCACAAGAATCTCAATATCTACAATTGTGTCCGGCTATTTGATTTTGTCAAAAATATTTTTTCAAGTAAATATCTAATTAATATTGTAACCACGTGAATTGCTATCTTGATATATAATTCTATTTTTGGGAATATTAATTCCCTCCAACTAGCTTAGATATCAGTTGTTGGAAAATGTCATATCACATCACATCACATCAAACATGTATATATAAAGTTACAATCATATATCGATCTAACAGAGCTCATAATATTTATTGTGCACCCAATCATCCAAGGCTACTCACTCACTCACTCACTCATCATCTTTTGATGCTACATCTCTCCACTTAGAAATTACATATACTCTCCTAACAACAATAATTCTTTCAATCTTTTCTTCTTCTATACCTTCTCTACCTAATCCAGCCTCTATTTATAGAGCCTTTGATACATTCTTTCTTGAACTAGGATGCTCATACCCTGTCTAACAATAACAACTATAAAATAAATTCCTAATCAAGTTCTTTCACAAATCTTTGGAAAGAATTTCTTCTAATAAAGGAAGCAAATCCACAACTCATTTGGCAAATGCGACTGGTTAGGCTTAAGTGTGACTCGTCGGACTTAGTCGCACTTAAGTGTGACTGGTCTGACTTGGCATAATGCTACAAAAAGAACAAGTTGAACTGGTCAAAGTTAAGTGCGACCGGTTGGACTTAAGTGCTATTCAAGAATTTTAAAAACATCCCAACAATATTCCCCTTAATTTGCTCAAATTTTATTGATGACTCAACGTGCTCCCTCGAATGAAGATTCCTCTATCAATAAACCAAGTGTCTGTTCTTCTCTCGTCTTCTTCTTTCTATCCTTCACTCATTCTTTTCATCCCAAACTTCCCTATTAGTGTTCAATTATTCACTCGTGGTAACCCACCAATTTAGAAGAGGCCAATTAACACCAGTAAAGACTTTTGAACGCCGAACTATGTACCTTCTTCTCTGCTAAAGTATGGTACTGGATACTTATGCAATGATGATTACGATCCTTTACCCACCTTTGATGTTTTCACTAACATCGTCTAATAATGAATGATCCACCACTACCACACAACGCTACCCCCCACATTCCATCTATACATATTATTCACTCTTTTAGGGCTAAGCCCAACTTGTTTGATCCATCCGTAATATTATACTCACCCTATCTTGGGAACTAGTACTCACTCTTTGATTTCTAATCGTAGGACTTGTTTATCATGGGCTAGCTTATGTTATTACACCCTCTTATTCAATTTAAAATCCCCACTTCAATCTACATACTCTTTTAGGTGAGCACACATCCATTCTTTTAATCCATCCCCACCATGTTCACACTTACACACCATTATAATTTCTAATTAAATCTCCAAGATAGCTCGCAACTAACCACATTCCCTTACAAACTTTCCCTATCCATTCTTCAACTCTGACCAGCCAAACCTCTATAGGACTCACCTCCGGCTCTGATAGAGGACTAAACCTCCCAAGATAAACAATTTAGACCGGTCGGACTTCTTCAAATAACATTATTCAGGAATTTGTGACACATTACAACAATCTCCACTTTGGCTCAAATCCCATTGACCAATCATTGTGTTCCTCTAATGTTCCACCTCGATTGAATATCCCTTCACCTCAACCAACCAAGCATTTATTCTTCTACCGTCTTCTTCCTTTATCCTTCACTCATTCACTCCATCCCAAACTTCACAATTCGTGTTCAATTACTCACTCATGGTAACCCATCAATTTCAAAGAGGCGAATCAAAACCATAGATACTTTTGAAGACTAAACCATGTCCCTTCACTCATTGTGGTTAGTCATAATGTATGATACTCAAGCCACGATCTACGAGATGCTTTACATACCTTCGGCACTTGCACGAACAGTGCCTAGTAGAGATCTCCACTACTATACATCTTTACCTCCAACACTCTATCTATACATACTATCTGCTATTTTAGTGCTAAAACAAACCCCTTCATCCTTTCATACTATTACAAACACCCCATCTTGGGAATTAACAATCACTCTCTGGTTTCTAGTTGTAAAACTTGTTCCTCATGGGCTTGTGTCTTCACACTATCTTATTCCATTGAAAATCCCTATTTTAATCTTCTTCATTTTTTCTTTGGGTCATCACACGTCTTTTTATCCAATCTATCCCCACCATCTTCACATCTACACACCATTATGATTTCTGATTGAATTTCCAAGACAGCTCGTAACTAACCATATGCTCTAACAAACTTCCCTCATCTAATCTTTGGCCTTGACTTGACGAACCTTTGTAGGACTCTCCTTTAGCTCTAATCAATGACTAAAGCTCCTAAGACAAACAATTTGGACCGGTTGGACTTAAGTGCGACCGATCAAACTTCTTCGAATAACATTATTCAAGAATTTGAGACACATTACAAAAATCTTCACCTTGGCTTAAATTCCATCAACCAATCATTGCACTCCTCTATAGCTCTACCTCGATTGAATATTCCTTCACCTTAACCAACCAAGCGTTCATTCTTCTCTCGCCTTCTTCCTTCCATCCTTCCCTTCATTCACTCATTCATTCTATCCCAAACTTTACCATTGGTGTTCAATTTACTCACTCGTGGTAACCCATTAACTTCAAATAAGAGAATCAACACCATAGGTACTTTTTAATGTTAAATCATGTACCTTTAGTCACTATGATGTCGGATACTCAAGCCATGATCTGTGACATCCTTTACACGTCTTCGGCGCTTACACAAATAGTGTCCAGTAGTGATCCACCACTACCGTATATCTTTACCCCCACACTTCATCTATACATACTATATGTTATTTTAGTGCTAAGAGCCCTTTCATCCTTCCATACTTTCACACTTACCCCATCTTGGAAACAAGTACTCACTATCTGGTTTCTAGCTCCCAAGACTTGTTCCTCATGGGCTTGTGTCTTCATAACATCTTATTCGATTGAAGATCCCCACTTCAATTTACATACTCTTTCGGATGATTAGCACATTGAACAAATTCATCGACACCATCTTCACACCTGCACACCATCATAATCTCTGATTGAGTCTCCAAGACATCTCGCAATCAACCTTCTTCTCTGACAAACATCCCACAACCATTCTCCACCTCTTATAAGACCAACTATAGGACCCTCCTTCAGCTCTGTTAAAGGATTGAACCTCCCAAGATAAACCGTCGGCTCTAATAACATACAATTGTTGAAAATATTAACTTTCCTACAACTAGCTTTTATACCAATTATTGGGAATTAAATCCCCCTTCATTCAAGCACACCAAAAACATATCATCATAGCACATCAAACATGTATATATGGAGATACAATCAAACCCTAATCAAGCAGAACACATAATATTAACATTGTTCACCCAATCTTCTAGGGTTACGTCCACGGAGAGAATAACTTTCTCTATTAGGAATCAGCAAGAGAATATACTTCCAGATGCCCAACCCCACTGACTCATTATCTTTTAAGGCTACATCTTTATACTCGGGAATTAAATACACTCACCTAGTTAATTTACTCTCCTTACAACACTCATTTTTTCAATCATTCTTCATCTTTGCCTTCTCCACTAATCCTACCTCTATTTATAGAGTCTTCAATACATTCCTTCTTGAACAAGGATTCTATAAGTTGTTTACCAAATTGATCACAAGTCTAAAATAGATGCCAAATGAGACACAACTTATTTCGTAAGTCTTTAGTGTTGCTCCATAAGTCTTCAGACTATAGGAAAGAACATCTTCTAATTAAGGAAGCAAATTCGTAACTCATCAGGTTGATAAGCGCCGAATATTGCATATTCAAACGCCTTTTCTTGCTTGAGTTAGGTCCATTAAGGTAGTATAATGTACAGTTTTACTTCACTTGTGTACTTCTGTCTTGTTTCAGGTCGGTTTCCCCGATTATGATTAAAGAAGCGGTTTTGACATCATTCTTGTTGAAGTAGGTGTGCCGTTGCTGAGGACCGTTTTTTAGGCCAGGCCGCTTGAATCCTCATATGCATAGAGTTCGTGGCTTAGTGTTCAAAGTGGAGACCGCGTCAACGCTCTGGCTCAAAGAGGCTTCCAAGAAGCCTTGATGAAGTTACAGCCACAAGGTCCCACGGGCGCCTGCCAACTCCTCAACTTTCTGCCATGTTTCGCGGGGCCCCCGCCGAGGTCCCGCGGGCGCCCGCCGCGCCACCGCGGGCACCCGCCAAACATGCCAGTAACCATTATCGAGGTTGTAAGCTTGCGGGCGCCCACCGATCTGTAGAGAGCAGCCCACCTGCTCCTGTTTTTGTTCTGAACTTGTCCCCTTTGCATTTTTTTGTGTGGTTCTACTTCCTTGGAGTGGTTAGAGCTCGTGATGGAGTAGGAGGAGAGGGGTTTTTGGCTAGTTAAGAGCCTTGATGCATTATTATTACACACATCTCATTCTTGTAAAGTTTTAGAGGGAGAAAAGAGAGTTCTTGAGGTGTTGGGTATTTTGGGTCCTCTAAGCAAGAAAATAGAGGGCATTTTCATCTCTTTTCCTTCATTCCTTGCATCTATGATCAACTAACTCCCTATCTAAGGAGGTGATGAAACCCCTTATTGTAAGCATGTTCTAATTCTAATTCTATTTTGGGGAAAACAATGTATTTTTGTGGTTGTTCTACAGTCTAGAACTTACACTTGATGTAATGAACTTATATTGATATAAATAACCATGTTGAATTTATTTTCTTGTCTTAGAATGTATATTCTCATGGTTGTATGGTTTACATTTTCATGGTGACAATGAAGATGAGATTATGGAATGGTTTTAATGGCATGTTGTTGAGAAATTTGATTGGCAATAGCTTAGGTTCCCCCTTTTGATGGTTTATTCTTAATTTTCAGCTCCATGTGCTCTTACCATGAGATTAAGGGCTTGATGATCTCTAGCTTAGTAAGCATGCATGAAACTACACTTTAGTTTAGGTAGCTAAGCATGTACATCTTTGATAGATCATTCTTGCCCATTGATTTCATGAGCTTCTTGCAGATAATGTAGTAACCATGAGTAACTACTTGTCATGGCCATCTATTTATGTTGTTCTCTCCTAACTGAATCATATTCTAGCATGTTTATATTGTAGGTGGTGAATTCACTTCCCTAGTCCTCTCTACCTAGATCTCTTTTTTTTAAACCAATTATAAATTAGTGTTTATTGCATTCTTCAATTTATAATTTTAGTGACAAATAAACAAATCTCTATACCCCCTTCATCATTCTAAAAATGATTCTAAATACCTTGGTTGCCATAAGCTAGCAATCCCAGTGGTTTGATTTATCCGGCCAATAGCCCTATTTTACAATGATTTGTGCTATTGCAAAAGGGTTGATTTATAATTGTAATCGATCCGTCGATCAATTTTTGGCGCCGTTGCCGGGGACTGCAAACGGTTTTACAACCAAGGTTTTAGGATTACCTTTGGTTTGATTGTCAATATTATGTTTCGTGAATATTTTCTTGTGTTGTTTTGATCATTGTGACATTTTAAGTGTTTGTGAGATTCTAGATATTCAAGGCTTGCTGAGGAAAACTAGCAAATTTGTAAGTCTAGATGACTTTAGGTAAGTTTTCGAAACTTTAGTTTCAAAGTTGTGAATATATTGCATGTGTTTAGTTTAGATATAGTTAAGTTGTGAAGCCCTTGTCGAGGCTATTTATTTTTCTTGTTAATTGCAAGCATCGGTCCTTGTCGTGGCCATTTACATTTCTGTCTTGATAATTGAGGAGCAAGGGAACATTGTATGTGGAGTTGATGGTGATGAATTGTTGTCTTAATTATGCTATGTGTTGTTAATGTTTGGCTGTAGGTCACTTTTCTTACCAACTCTTGACTCGCCAGTTGACATAAATTCACTTGAAAGAACTCTTAGAAGAAACCTTAGGGAATCTACTAGCATAAGAGAACTTGAAACTGAATTTAACACAATGGCTGAAAATGTAGGAAATGTCGGAAATGAGGGAATTAATAATGATAGGGCCGAAATTCCAAATGTGGTTCCTATGACTCTTAGGGACCATTTCATCCCTACCACTTATGCTTCTCCCTCTTGCATAGTGATGCCAAATATTGAGGCCGCTCAATATGAAATCAAATATAGCACCATCCAAATGCTTCCATCTTTTAATGGCTTTAAAAATGAGGATCCTTATAAGCACCTTGATGAATTCCTTGAAATATGCTTTACCATCAAGCTGAGGGGCTTCCCTGACAATGCTCTCCATTTGCATCTCTTCCCATTCTCTTTAAAAGATAGGGCAAAATATTGGTTGAATTCCCTTGCTGCAAATTCCATCACTACATGGGCTCAATTGCAACAAGAATTCTTAAAAAAATATTATCCAGTGAGTAAGACCAATCTAATGAGGCGTTCTATTATTAGCTTTTCACAAAGCGATGGGGAACAACTCCATGAGACTTGAGAAAGACTACAAGACCTCCTTAGGAAATGTCCGCACCACCTAATTCCAAAATGGCAATTGGTGTAAGCTTTCCATGCTGGTTTGACCGACACCCATAGATTCATGGTTGACTCATCATGTGGAGGGATGTTCATGTCTAAAAGTGCGGATGAGGTGTGGACCTTACTAGAGAATCTGAGTGAGAATTCATTACAACACAATTCTCGTAGTGTTCTAGCCTCAACCAATGCCAAGAACACCAACCCTTGTCAACTGAAAACAATGAGGGAACAATCATCTCAAGTGGATGCCATAGCCATAAATTCTATCAATTGATGGCACCACATCTATCTCCTTCCTTGTCTCAAAATTCAGCTAGTACGGTGTGCGCATCATGCACTAGTCCTTTCCATCTCTTGGAAGATTGTCCCACACCGGAACAATTTCCTAATCCCAATCAAGAGCAAGCAAATGCGATGTTCTCAAGGCCCGAAAATAATCCATATTCCAATACTTACAATCCGGGATGGAGAGATCATCCGAATTTCTCGTGGAGGCAACAAACCCCACAAAATTCGCAATTTCAAAATCAAGGGCATCAAAATCAGCCCTCTTCTCAATTTCAAAATAGGCCATTTCAGGCCTCGTCAAGCTACCGTCCTCCGTATAATCCAAATGTCTCTAATCAACCTCTTACGTTCCCAACTGATGAGATTTTGGCTGCAAACATGCAAATGATGGAATCTCTAAACAAGCAAATGATGGAATCCAACAAACAACTCTTATCATCTTTGCAGCCCACTCTTCAAATGATTCATTCCCACACTCAGTCTATTGCTAAACTTGAGAATCAAGTGGGGCAAATTGCCACTTCAATGAACTAACTCCTTCAAAGAGATAAAAGGAAGCTTCCCGCTCAACCATTTGAGAATCCTAGAGGGATTCATATGATTGACGAAACCCCTCCTCTAAGTGGGTTTACTCATGAACAAGTCCAAGCAATCACCACCCTAAGGAGTGGTCGAGTTGTGGACAACAAGGTTGATGGAGAGAAAGATGGAACAACCCTCCCTTCTAAAAATCCAAATCTTCTCTCTAATCCAAAAGTCACTCCTGGAACTCCAAATTCTAGCACTCATGAAAATCCCAAGCTTGTCAACCCAAATGTGGAGACTTCTTACGAGCCTAAGGCTCCGTTTCCTCAACGTCTCTAAGAGCCGACACATTTTGGGAACAAGAATTGCAAAATTCAAGACATATGGGAAGTTTTCAAGCAAGTAAAGATCAACTTGCCTCTCTTGGATGCTATAAAGCAAATCCCTCCCTGTGCAAAATTTCTCAAGGATTTGTGCACTCAAAAGCGCACTTCCAAAAATCATTTGCCAAAGAAGGTAAGATTAACTGAAAATGTGAGTGCAATCATTCAACACAGTGCTCCTCCAAAGTATAAGGATCCGGGTGCCCCGACAATCTCGTGTGTCATTGGTGACAACAAGATAGAGAGGGCCCTCCTTGACTTAGGAGCTAGTGTAAATTTGATTCCATATTCAGTTTATTTACAACTTGGGTTGGGAGATTTTAAGCCGACTTCCGTGGTCTTGCAACTTGCCGATAGATCAGTCAAGCATCCACGGGGCATTCTTGAAGATGTCATAATCAAAGTGGATAAATTTTACTTCCCGGTAGACTTTGTGGTTCTCGATACGGAACCAGTCCATGACCCAAAGAAGCATATTCCCGTGATCCTTGCTCGGCCCTTCTTAGCTATGGCTAACGCTTCTATTAATTGCTGAACCGGGGTGATGGACATTGCTTTTGGAAATATGCAAGTCAAACTCCACATCTTCCATGCAACTCAACATCCTTCCAACGAAGATAATTGTTTTCTAATTGATGTTGTTGATGAAGTGGTTGAAGAATCTCTTCCCTTCATTCTAAGCAAGGATCCTCTTGAAACTTGCATGTCTCATTTCGACTTCTAAAACTTTGATATTGATCAAGCCATCCAAGAAGTAAATTCATTGCTTGACATAGGTGCTATCATGGATTTTCCTCCTTGGAAGATGCCAAAAGAACCACTTCCTCAACTCTCTACTACTACTCCAGTCCCTTCCTTGAAATCTCCATCACAACTTGAGTTAAAGCCGCTCCCGGCCCACCTTAAGTATGTGTTTTTTGGTGTCAATCAAACTCTTCTGGTCATCATTGCATCGGACCTTCTTAAGGACCAAGAAACCAGTCTTTTAGCAGTGCTTCAAGAGCACAAAGAAGCTATTAGCTGGGCGGTGGCTGATTTGAAAGGAATCGACCCTTCTATTTGTATGCATCACATCCATATGGAGGAGGGCGCTAAACCTTCTAGAGAGGTGTAGCGCCGATTGAATCCCAACATGAAGGAAGTGGTCATAAAAGAAGTGATCAAGCTACTAGATGCAGGAATCATCTACCCCATCTCTGATAGCAAGTGGGTGAGTCCCACTCAAGTCGTCCCCAAGAAATCCAGCCTCACCGTCGTTGAAAATTCCACGGGAGAGCTCGTGCCACAACGCACCACCACCAGGTGGCGTATGCGCATTAACTACCGAAAACTTAACTCTACCACTAAGAAGGATCATTTTCCACTCCCATTCACTGATCAAATCCTAGAGAGGTTAGCCAGCCAAAGCTTCTATTGCTTCCTTGATGGTTAGTCCGGCAATAACCAAGTGGCAATTGATCTGTAAGATCAAGAGAAGACCACATTCACATGCCCCTTCGGAACCTTTGCTTATAGACGCATGCCTTTTGGGCTATGCAATGCTCCGGCCACGTTCCAAAGATGCATGATGTCCATATTTTCCGATATGGTTGAAAATTTCTTGGTAGTTTTCATGGACAATTTCTCCATCTTTGGCTCCTCCTTTGACTCATGTCTCCACAATCTATCCCTTGTACTTTAAAGATGCAAGGAGACAAATCTAATTCTAAGTTGGGAGAAAAGCCATTTTATAGTCCAAGAAGGCATTGTTCTAGGACATGTCATTTCTAAACGGGGAATTGAGGTGGACAAACCAAAGTTGATTTAATCTCTAACCTCCTTCCTCCAAATTCTGTCCGTCAAATCCGTTCATTTCTTTTCCATGCCGGCTTCTATCGTCGCTTCATCAAAAACTTTAGCAAAATTTCTCAGCCCTTGTGTAATCTTCTTGCCAAGGATGTTCCGTTCATTTTTGATGAAGCTTGTATGGAAGCTTTCGTGAAACTTCGCACTCTTCTCTCATCCGCCTCAATCATGAAACCGCCTAATTGGTCTCTTCCATTTGAGATCATGTGTGATGCATCCGATTATGCATTAGGTGCGGTTTTGGGCCAACGTGTGGATAAACTTCCATATGTCATCTATTATGCTAGCAAGACACTCTCCGACGACCAGTTAAATTACACCACCACTGAGAAAGAATTGCTAGCTGTGGTGTATGCCTTGGATAAATTTCATTCCTATCTTCTTGCATCCAAGGTCATTGTTTTCTCGGATCATGCCGCTCTTAGGCATTTACTCGCTAAAAAAGAGACCAAACCCTGCCTAATTCGATGGATACTTTTACTTCAAGAGTTTGACATCGAAATCTGGGACAAAAAAGGGACCGACAATGTTGTCGCAGATCATCTTTCTCGCTTACTCATTGAGAAATCCTCTGAATTTGCTGCGGCCCGGGACTCCTTTCCAGATGAGCAACTTTTTTAGATTTCCCATTCAAGTCTCCCTTGGTTTGCGGATATTGTTAACTATCTAGCGGTAGGCAAAATTCTACCCAATTAGTCCAAACAAGAGCAAGACCGGTTCTTCTCCCAAGTCAAGCATTTCTTTTGGGAAGATCTGGAATTTTTCAAGTACTACCCGGATCAAATCATCCGGAGATGCTTTCCCGACAATGAAATCACAAATGTCCTAAATTTATGCCACACTCTTGCTTGTGGGGGACACTTTAGTGCTAGAAAGACCGCTGACAAAGTCCTTCAAAGCGGAATTTATTGGCCATCCTTGTTTCGGAATGCTTACAATTTCTGTAAATCTTGTGAGTGTTGCCAAAAGCTCGGATCCATGTCTAGGAGAGACATGATGCCCCTCACTCCCATCCTCATTATTGAAATTTTCTATGTGTAGGGGATTGACTTCATGGGACCATTTTCATCTTCTTATGGCTATGAGTATATCCTTGTAGCGGTGGACTATGTTTCCAAATGGGTTGAAGCCGAGGCTACCAAAACTGATGATCATAAAATTGTGATCCAGTTCATTCAATCTAATATTTTTAGTCATTTCGGTACGCCACGAGCAATCATCAGTGACAGTGGATCTCATTTCCGAAATCGTTACCTTAAATCCGCCCTCTCCAAGTACTCTGTCATTCATAAGGTTGCCACACCTTACCATCCTCAAACGAGTGGTCAAGTGGAAGTATCTAATCGGGAGATTAAGCATATCCTAGAAAAAACGGTTCAACCGGACCGCAAAGATTGGTCATTGAGACTAAACGATGCGCTTTGGGCATACCAGACAGCTTATAAGACACCAATTGGCATGTCCCCATATCGACTTGTCTTTGGCAAAGCCTGTCATCTTCCCTTCGAACTAGAGTATTGTGCTTATTGGGCCATAAAAAGGCTAGACAAATAAGCCGGCTCTACTTGCAAATTACAGCTCAATGAACTTGAGGAACTTCGCAATGATGTGTATGAAAGTGCCAAAATCTATAAGGTAAAGTCTAAAGCTTTTCATGACAAGCACATTGTCAAAAAGTCTTTTGCCCTTAGACAAAAAGTTTGGCTTTTCAATTCTAGATTGAGACTCTTTCCCGGTAAACTCCGTTCACGGTGGGATGGTCCATATGCTATCACCGCTGTCTTTCTTCATGGTGCAGTCGAACTCCAAGATCCTACCAATGGATCTTTCTTCAAGGTTAACGGCCAACGGCTTAAGCCTTACGTCGATGGCATAGTACCTATTCGAAAAGTTGAGAAAGTCCTATTGACAGACCCAATCTACGAGGATTAATGCGCCATGCAACGCCTAGTTCGTCTAGCTATCGACATTAAATTTAGCATTCATGGGAAGCAATTCTTCCATGTTCAGAGCTTTCTTCTTCCAAGTGTCAATTGCCTAGAATTTTTCGAGAATTCGCTAAGTTTAACCAAATTATGCATTTTTCTGGAATTGTCTAATCTTGCATTCCGTGGTCACATTCGGTTTTCTTAGTCGTTTTCAGGTCTCTGTACCACGTCCAGAATTATTCATGGTCATTTAGGCATTTGCCTCGTCTAATCCAAAAATTTAAATGCCATTCGAGTTTCATAACTCTTTCTTGGGCTGTTGATACTAAATCCCATTCCGGCACTCCTGCACAACAACTAGAATCCTCTACAATTCAAATTTTATATCTAAGTTGCTTTTGATCCCAACCCAGGCCTTGCAAGCAAAATTAAGCTGCACAAGGCAGCTGCTGAGTAGCCCCGCTGGCGCCCACCGCAGATCTGCAGGCGCCCGCCAAAATAGGCAGTGGCCATCGATCATCCATGGAACCCCCGCAGCATCCGCGGGGCCCTGCAGATCCCCCGCGCCTCTCCCGCAAGTGCCCGCCGCCCGTTGCTGGCACATTAAAATGGGCTTCCAAGCCCATTTCCCCCCTATTTGATTTCATTTTAAACCCTCACTTCTCTCAACTCTCGCCCTTAACTCTACTCTTGCCCTCTCTCAAACCTTCCATCTTCTTCCAATCTTTCTCTAACCCTTTCATTCATCCATCTCCCCATTCATCGTCCCACCCCTTATCCCTCACTCTCTCATCATTCAAGCATAAGGGAATCTTGTTTCTCCAAGTTTGGGTACGTCTTTTTCCCTTTCTTTTTCTTTAAATTTTCACATTCAAGAGGATGGGATTCTAGTTGTGAAGGAATGGTGATTGTTGGTTGTGCTTGCATGTTCATTTTCTTTAACCTCATTTTATCCCTCTTTCCATTTCTTGTGCACGCCAGGTGTTTGTAAAAAGTCCTGAACCAATTTTCTTCCTCCCAATGGCTTCTAGAGTGGCCTCCAAGCGTGCTAGATCGTCCGAGGGCCCTTCTAATGCACCTCCAACCCCAAATTAGGCTAAATGGCTAATCGTCCCTGAAGCCAAGTTCGCTATCAAAGATGGTTTTGAGCATAATCATGAGACGGCGTGGTCCGTCTGTGAATTGAAGGAGCGTGGTCTTGAAACTCTCTTCAAACCACGTGCTCACTCCTACTACCCACGCGTAGTCCGTCTCTTCTATGCCAACATGTTCTATTCATGTGCGGAACCGGACAAAATTAAAACCACCATTGATGATTATGAGTATGAATTCACCGTTGATAACCTTGCTATGGCTATGGACTGCCCATTGGGATCTCCCGTGGATGGGGCGGGCTTGCCTCTCTATTTTGCTCCTCCCGATGCCACCTTGTCTGACATTGTGGGGGAGATTTTGTAATGACCCGGTCATTTTCATTCATTTCCCTTTCTTAGATTTTCACGATTATTTTTTTTTTTTTTCCGTTGATCGTTTCTTTTCTGAGTTCAGTTCCTTGTTGCTTAGTGTCGTCTCAAGTGCTTTAGAGTGATTTTTGAGACTCTTTTCTTTGGAATGACAACTTCCTTTGAGGACCGAGTCATTTCCACATTTTTCGTTTTTCGACACTATTCACTTTTCGTCATTTTCCCTATTTCGTCTTTTTCCCTATTTCGTCTTTTCCCTGTTTGTCACTTTGTTGGCATAACCACACTTCCTGTGTTCGGACTTAGTTTTTGACTTCACGTATCTTCATTCTCAGTGGTTTCCATGAAATACGTATCTTTACTTTTGTAGTAAAGTACTCTGGTTGCTCCCAGTGTCCATAGGGGCATGGATGCAAAGTTCTTTGGAAACTTTTTCTTTTCTTGGGGTGTTTTTCATAAATATCTTTTGAAGATATTTATTTCAGGGGTTTCTAAGAAAATATCTTTTTGGAAGATATTTTCATTCTGGGGTAGTTTCGCAGTTTTCACTTTTTGGAGGGGCCATTGTGCAATTAATGAAATTTATTGCTCAATGTCTTGTTTTGAGCCTGGATCCTCGTATGGGATTCATTTTCACTTTTCGTCGAGTTGTGTACTCTTGGAATTTCGTCCTGGTCGATATTTTCAAGTTTTAGGGTTTTTGGCCCCGGTTTGCGCTAAATTTGTTTAAGGCATGACTTTCTACTCAGGACTCGGTTTTTGACGTTGCTTCTTTCGTTGTTCATATTTTCTCATTTTAAATCTTTTTCGTTCACAGAGTTTTGCCGTTTGAGTGCGTCTGCTTGAATTTCACTTTTCCGGACCCAGCGTGGCCTTTTCGGGGTACTTTTTGAGAATTTCTTTAAATAGGAGCACTTAAGAGAAAATATCAGATTTTTCTCTCTCTCCTTTCTCTTGGCCAGATCTCATGGCAGCCATGGCTGCCATGCTTCTCTCTTCTTTTCCAGTCACTTCCCTTGGTTGAAAAGGTGTAGTACCTTTGTGTTTATTGTTCCCCTCGCCGTGTTCTACCTTTCCCCCTTATTAGAACTCAGTTTTGGCCATTTCTTGATTTTAGGTTTGAAGCCAAGATGTTTTTTTGATGGGGCTTTCTTTGGATTCTTGTTCATGGTGTTCTCCCCGACAAAACCTAGGAGTTTCGTCGGATTCGGAGCGGTTTCCATTTGGTAGGGATTTGGGATTTCATCTCAAATAGAGGTAGGGAATGTTTTAGGATTAATTGTGTGTTGTATTGTGTATTTTTCATGATTATACAACATATATGTATGCCTTGTATCAAATTTAGAAAGTTATAAATTTTTATTTCTTTGTATAAGATTTAAAATTCATGATGATATATAACTTTGATTTTAATTGTGGCGTGCTAGAAAGTTTAGTTTTAATATATTTGTTAACATATATTAAATTGGGATTAATTAAATAAGAAAATCACTTTTTCATTAATATTTATCTTTTGTGAAAGATTAAAGTTCATGGCTATACCTTGCATGAAATTAAGTTGTATTATGCTTCTAAATTAAGTTTTGGCATGTTGTTTAACATACTTTAATTTGAAAGCATTTGGTTGAGTTTGAAAATCAAGAGGCTTTAATTAAGAGGATTAATTAAAATCTATTTTGTGGTTTCATGGGCATAATTAAGCTTTTGTGTGAATAGATGTAATGATCATGATATGTCTTTCAACATATATTAAATTGAGGCCATTTGGGGATGATTTGAAATCTAGAGAGTTTGATTATTGTGATGTAATTAAATTCTATCTTGTTTATCCATGGATTTAATCATGTTTTAGGAGTTGCTTCTATTTTAAGATCATGGATTTAGACTTGTGGTGTATTCACTTGATTATGTTTTAAGCATTGGAAAGCGTTGTTGTTAAATTTATATTCATGAGAATATATTTCTAATATGAATATATTGTTGACTTGTGATTTCATAGCATTATGAATATGAAATACTTATTATGCACAATTGAGAGTTATATTACTAACTTGTTACTATGTAGTAGTAATGTGTATAAGTTATGAACTTATTTTGTTTATTTTGGAGTCTTGGGACATTGTTGTCACATATGACATGGCTAGAGTTTGGCTCTAGTGCAGGAGGTATGAGTTCTCCCTAATTGAGATAGTACGCACTTAGGGTGGTTTTCCCTGCGGGTTAATGCCTGGAACAACCATTTTGTTCTCGGCGGAAATCCGAGACATGATGTCCAAGTCTTCCACTATTTGTTTTCGGCATTCAATTCCAAGTTGCAATCATATTTATATTGTGACTTGTGGTTTTGGCTATTGGCGAATTGATGTTGTTAAGCGCATCTATACTAAATTGTTATATTTAGTTGATTTCTCACTTTTAGATTTCTACTTGATAGTCTAGAGAATCTATGTCTTGATGTGTGGTATTAGATATTCTAATTATACTAAATTGCTATATTTAGTTGATTTCGCAATTTAGATTTTAAGTTGATTACTTTGAAAATCTATATCTTGTTGCTTTGTATAAGCATATTCCTATCTTGTTGCTTTGTGTAAGCATATTCCTATCTTGTTGCTTAGTGTAAGCATGTTCCTATATTGATGCTTGGTGTAAGCATGTTCTTATATTGTTGCTTTGTGTAAGCATGCTCCTATGTTGTTGAAATTGCATGAATGAGGTGATTGATGCTAGAACTGATCTAGGGTAGCTTAGGATGCTCCCTGAGTCTCACCTTGACATAGACGCTAGGTGGAATGAACCACAACGATTAAATCATGCAAAATTGTAAAACGTAGGTCGATGCATGCTCATTCCCTACGAGTAGCTTTATGTTGCTCACCCCTACGTTACTGGGGCATATTTCAGGTACAAGAATTAAAGTTGAGACTCTCATTATGCTTGGATGACTTGTGGACTTAAAGATTTCCATTTAGTGAAGATTGGCTTGAAATGCCTTTGTAGCTTTTTATGTCAAAAACATGTATATTTGATTCTAATAATGTAAAGTGTACATGAGTACACTCCTTTCAATGTATTTGATATGTATGACATGAGGCCAAGGGCCATAGACTTTAAATTTCAAGTGTATGTACTTAAATTCCAAGATTTGCCTTTGAAATGTAAACTTTTCCAACTTTGAGGTTTGGCATGTAAATTTGAGTAAATGACATGTAATGAGGCCATAGACCACTGTAATACATTTCATTATGCAAAGTACACTTGCTAGCATGTTTATATAGCATAGAATCATGTTTTTGGTTCATTACCATGTTGGGGTGTGAGACTTGAGTGATGTCTCATCAAATCTTGTTCATAGCAGGCCATTTAGCAGCATTTCATGGTGTTTTGGTCAACTGACCGATGTCAATTGGAATTCTTTTGAACTTCAAAACATGCATTTCCAGTAGCCTTTTTCACTGTTCATGCCTATTTTGGTAGACCGATGGCTCATTTCGGTCTACCGAAGCAACCACACTTCAAAAACTTGTTTTTAGCTTGAATTTTGTCCATTTCAGTCATCTGATGGGTCATTTTGGTCGACCAAAATAGCTAGATCCCGAGAGTAGCTTCAGTCTAGTTTCAGTACTGATCTTTCAACTTTAAAGAGTCATAACTCCTTCATTTTAAATCCAAATGGGGTGATTCTTGAGCCTAAATTCATGGATTATGAGTCAGATTTCCAATCATACCAATGTCATTCTCAGATTCCAATCATAGAGGGAGTTATTTATGTTTTAGTGAAGTAGTGTCAGTTTTTACTTCAACCGGGAAGGGGCATTTTGTGGGATTCTTGTCCAATGTTCTTAGAACCTCTAGGAGTGTTTCAAAATGATTAGATTAGGTGGTATTCACCTTTGTTTGACTTGTTTAGAGTCAAGTTTCTCCTTTTAATTGTGAGTTAACCATTTTGCCCCTTGGTTCATGGTTTTTGGCCGTTTTGACCTTTGTTTCCGCTTTCGTCCTCTTTGAGCTTCGTGGCTTCATGGGAGGTCACATTGGTGTCTTAGAGATGGTTTATATCTCTAAAGACTTTGGTTTTATCTTTTACTTCCGCATTTCGGACTCGTTCTCGGGTCAACTTTCAGTTCATCACTAACGAACTAGGTTGAAAAACTCGGGTCGCTACAGATTTGCCATGGCCAATTCACCGGCACTCGAACCACAAGCACTAATAAGTCCTTTTTGCCATGCCGGTTGTGGTTTCTTGATTTGGTCCTTGCTAAGAATGTCCTTCTCGTGCCAGGCCATTCCGAGCGTAAGGGGGATTTTCTGAAAACCCTCTACAATGCTGAAAAAGGGTATTAGTTTTGCGTCCCACAGCTTGTCTGGGGCTAAAAATCTACAATGAATTACTCTTGGTTAGGTCGTGCACTACCACCACACAGGCATTCCCTTTTCCTTACCTTATTACAAGGATACTTAAAGATGCCGGATTCAAAGCACCCAGGGGTGAAGATAAAGAAAAGACCGTTCTTAATTTTTCTCTTGGGGTCTAGAAGTCGAGTATAGCTCAGCTTCAGAAATCCCGTCAGGCCCGCATTAGGGGTGAGTTGGATTGGGGTGCTCCAGCACCCCCTGTGGCTCCTGTTTCGCCTGTTTATGATGCCCCTACACTTCTGCCGTTAGATGTCATGACCCGAGCTGACTATCTCGCCCTGAATGCTCGTCTCGATGCATTTAGAGGGTGTCGTCCAGAAGACTTAGGAAAATCAAGAAATTTTACAGGCTATGCTCCAGTCATTGATTGACCGTGCGCCTGGCGCACCTAGTGCTTCCTCCTCCACTCCGATAGTGGAGTGATTTTATGCTTTTAGTTTTATTTCCCTTTTTCCCGTAATACTATTTTAGACTTCTTTTGGGCCATGTTTGGCATTTATTTTCCAGTTTCTTTTGAACTTATAACTACATTCCATTTTGCTTCTTTGCATGGATATTCGCTTTAAAATAAATTGCAATTATCATTAGTGATTTTTGGATTCATATGATTCTTGCTTTGTATAGATGCTTTTGATAGGTTTTTGAATTCAAGTTTGGGGGTATGCTCATGGAATTCATGAAGTGGCCTATTTTTGCACCGCCGCTCCATTTCTCCTCAACTTGGTACTATTGTTCCTGGCACTCTCCATTTTTATTTTTATTTTTAATTTTCTTTTCCTTTGTCTTCTCATATTGAGGACATGTGACATTCAAGTTTGGGGGTGCATGTGCTTACATTCTTATGGTTTTTGTTCATTTTTGATGTATGTTAATTAATAAAATCATGTTGATTGGGAGCGATGATAGTGTAATTTGGAACTTTTAGAATCGAAGCATGTGTTTAATACTTTGCATATAGAAGCCAAGAGATTTTTGAAAATAAAGAATTTTTTTGAAATAAGCATGTTGATTCATATCGGTCTGTATAAGTACTTCAATTAGATTTTCGCAGGACTCCATACTCTTTTATGCTTCACTTTGCACATTTACATACGGGAAACCTAATTGTGAGGTATGTAACCCAATTGACCTTGACCAGGACTCAGTTGATCTAAATTGATGACCCTAATGAATGGATACCCTTGGCACAATTTAAAAAATAAATAAATAAAAATGATGACCAGTTTAAGTTCGTAGCCTTTCCAACTCAAGTTATTAAGCCCTAGGACTGTTTCTACACTTAGCACCCTAAAGCCATCTGGTTTGGGAGTTGTTGGCCTAACACTTGATACATGAGTTAGTTAGAAAGTTTAAAGGATTTAGACATTGCACGGTCATTCAAAAATAAATAAATATGGTTCATCGAAGTTCATAACCTTTCCAATTCGAGTTATTAAGTTCTAGGAGTGTCTCTACACTTAACACCCTAAAGCCATCTAGTTTGGGAGTTGTTGGCCTAACACTTGCTACATGGGTTGGTTAGAAAGCTTAAAAGATTTTGACATTGCACGACCATAGTAAGTGATCATTTGAGTTGATCAATAAAATCGTCATTAAGTAATAAAAGTTGTTTTATGAATAAAGTTAAGCCTTGGGGACCTCATTTAGAAGGAGATTTAAGGATTTACAAGCTTGTGTTTTTGGGATTGGAAAAAGAGGGTAAAAGCCGCATATTGGGAATCCAGTTCACTTTCACTGAAGTTAGAGTTCAATTCCATTTTAAAAATGACAATTGAAGTGTTTATATAGGTCTTAATGAGCAGTGTGTAAAAGTTAAAACTTATTTTGCCATTTTGAGTATCAAGGCTTTATATATGTAAGGTAGTTTGCTTAATGAGTCTATTTCCAAATTTTTATTGTTCCAAGTTGCATTTGAGCTTCTTAGGTAATTTCTTGCTCCATGATTGATGCGTGTTTGATGGAATTTCATATGTTGTCATTTTGGTTAGGTTCTACATTTTGTTTTGCTAAGGGACTAGCAAAATATAAGTTTGGGGGTGTGATAAATGCCGAATATTGCATATTCAAATGCCCTTTCTTGCTTGAGTTAGGTCCATTAATGAAGTATAATGTATAGTTTTACTTCACTTGTGTACTTTTGTCTTGTTTCGGGTTGGTTTCCCTGATTATGATTAAAGAAGCGGTTTTGACATCATTCTTGTTAAAGTAGGTGCGTCGTTGCTGAGGACCGTCTTTTGGGCCAGGCCGCTTGAGTCCTCGTTTGCATAGAGTTCGTGGCTTAGTGTTCAAAGTGGAGACCACGTCAATGCTCTGGCTCGAAGATGCTTACAAGAAGCCTTGATGAAGTTGCAGCCACAAGGTCCTGTGGGCGCTCGCCTCGCCACCGCCGGCGCCCGCCAACTCCTCAACTTTCTGCCATATTTCGCGAGGCCCCGCCACAGGACCGCGGGGCCCTGCCACCAGACCGCGGGCCTCCGACGAGCTCCTACGGGCGCCAGCCGCGCCACCACGGGCGCCCGCCAAACATACCAGTAACCATCTTCGAGGTTGAAAGCCCGCAGGAGCCCGCTGATCTGCAGAGAGCAGCCCACCTGCTCCTATTTTTGTGCTAAACTTGTCCCCTTTGCATTTTTTGTGTGGTTCTACTTCCTTGAAGTGGTTAGAGATCGTGATGGAGTGTGAGGAGAGGAGTTTTTGGCTAAATAAGAGCCTTGATGCATTATGATTACACACATCTCATTCTTGTAAAGTTCTAGAGGGGGAAAAGAGAGTTCTCGAGGTGTTGGGTATTTTGGGTCCTCTAAACACGAAAATGGAGGGGGTTTTCATCTCTCTCCTTCATTCCTTGCATCTATGAGCAACTAACTCCCTGTCTAGGGAGGTGATGAAAACCCCTTATTGTAAGCATGTTCTAATTCTGATTCTATTTTGGGGAAAACAATGTATTTTTGTGTTTGTTCTATAGTTTAGAACTTACACTTGATGTAATGAACTGATATTGATATAAATAACCATGTTGAATTTATTTTCTTATCTTAGAATGTATATTCTCATGGTTGTATGGTTTACATTTTCATGGTGACAATGAAGAAAAGATTATGGAATGGTTTTAATGGCATGTTGTTGAGAAATTTGATAGGCCATAGCTTAGGTTCCCCCTTTTGATGGTTTATTCTTGATTTTCAGCTCCATATGCTCTTACCATGTGATTAAGGGCTTGATGATCTCTAGCTTAGTGAGCATGCATGAAACTACACTTTAGTTTAGGTAGCTAAGCATGTACATCTTTGATAGATCATTCTTGCCCATTGATTTCATGAGCTTCTTGCAGATAATGTAGTAACCATGAGTAACTACTTGTCATGGCCATCTATTTCTGTTGTTCTCCCCCAACTGAATCATATTCTAGCATGTTTATATTGTAGGTGGTGAATTCACTTCCCTAGTCCTCTTTACCTATATCCCCTTCTTATAAACCAATTGCAAATCAGTGTTTATTGCATTCTTCAATTTATAATTTTAGTGACAAACCAACAAATCCTTATACCCCCTTCATCATTCTAAAAATGATTCTAGACACCTTGGTTGCCATAAGCTAGCAGTCCCAGTGGTTCGACTTACCCGACCAATAGCCCTATTTTACAATGATTTATGCTATTACAAAAGGGTTAATTTATAATTGTAATCGATCCGTTGATCACAGGCAAGTGCAACTGGTCGAACTCGGGAAGTGCTACGATAAGAATAAGTTGGACCGGTTGGACTAAAACTTCTTCGAACAACATCATTCAAGAATTTAATACATCCCAACATTTATAACCATTAATATTCCGATAATATTAACAGTTTAAGGCAAACAAATTTCATGTTCATTTCAGTGTAATAGTACAAATGTGAGTTTTGGTTGGTCAAAACGCCATCACTTTATACAAATTAATGTAAAGATCGACTCTCTAAATTCTGTTTAGTTTAGCTTTATGAGAATGCATGAATTTTCGCTTTTGTATGAGAAAGAATAAATAAATAATATAAATATGTATTTGGTTAACATTTCAAAAAAAATTAATTAAAAAATGACATTTTCTATATAATTCTTACTTTTAATTCTCTAAAAGCATTTTTTTATTTCCTAAGTTCTTGAAAATTGTTTTCAAAAAATTGAACCAAACAAGCCTTAATATTTTTCTCTAATCTTACTCTTCTAACACTCTTCATATAGGACTAATGTTATTAATAATGTGTGATACATTTTTTTTTTCAAATTTTTCTTTAATTTATAACATTCTGATAAAATTGCCAAAAAAAAAAAAAAAAAAAAGAAAAAAAGAAAAAAAAATCCCAATCTAATTTACAATTTACAATGGTGCCTTTTATTGCACCCTAGGTGGTTGGTGGAGGTAGACACAAATTTCATTGGCTTTTCCCTTGGCAAAATGGCTCATCAAATATGGGTCTTATGTTTATTTAAATTGTTCAATTGGCTCAAACTTGGTCAATTTATATTATTTAACTAGCCAAGCCCAACTAGTTAAATAAAAATACGATTTTTTCAATAAAATATATTTGGAAATAATTACTCTGATGGATAATTATCACAATATAACTAGCCCGACCCAGTTATAATTGTGTGTTTATCAAGACAGGACATGTGCCATCATCGTATTAATCCTAGAAAGTCTATAAATAAAGGCATCGATAGAGGAAGAAGGACATACAGAAATCCAGAATTCTAACGATAAAAAAATACAAAAGCTATGCTCAAATCGTGTTCTTCATTAAAGTTCCGCGATGATTCAAGATCAAGCTCGCGCAGCCGTTGAATACCAACAAAGAAGATCGAATAAGAGGATTTCATTCTTTTGTAAAGAATATTATAGAGGATTATACTCTCGTTTACTTATTGAAAATTAATAAAACTTCTATTTGTTCCACTTTTCGTTTCTTTATTTGCACGAAATTTATGTATACGAATATTCATGTGGCTTACATAATTAGATGACTCAGGAAACCGCCGTATAGCTCTTCTAAACCTTGGGGAACATCCCAATGGAAGAGAGTCACGTAAGGTTCGATACCTATACAAATATGATAGAATCCACAGTTTAGATGAAGAATTATATAATAATACACATAAAAATGCTAATTAATAAATAATGAGAGAAAGGGAGAGTTAATCTTTAGTACTATTTTTTTTTAGCTTGTCTATGAGGTTGTTGTAGTACTTTATTCCTTCCCAGTTCACACCTCCGCTTAGATTCCCATCTGGAAGTTTCAAAATTTAGATAATAAAAACAAAGAGTAAAACAAGTACATAGAAAATCAAATCAAGAACACTTGTGACTAAATGATATGTGTGATTTACAAGTAATTTTGTATATGGAAAATGATATGAGAACCGAACCAAACAACCGAATGAGAGGTGATTATTTCTTAGAAGTATAAAGCTCTACTTCTTCGTTTCTCTCCTTGCTTTATCTAATTCTCGATTTTTCTTCTCTATTCAATCTTAGATTCAGGTTTTGTCTCTCTCCTTTTGATTTTGCAAAATTGAAGATAAAAAAAAATAGAATTTCTTCATACAGAACGTACAAAATAAAAAAAAATAAAAAAAATAAAAAAAACCTACAATTATTGTTTTTGTCCTTCAAATTTTGTATCCATAAAAATCAAACAGAAACTGTGATATGTGTATACGTTTCATCCAAACGTTTGGACTAGTCTCAAACTAGAATTAATCTGGAAAAATTTAACCACTAGATTGAGAGAGATGATAGATAAGAACAATTGATGAAGAACATGAGAGAAACGAAGAGGAAAAGAGAAAAAATGGAATTAGCATCTTACATGTAATAAAATTGTGTGACGTGACAATAACCACGTCAAGTTCAGTGTTCTTTTCAGTACAAACCTTCAATTTATCACTGCTCTTTATATATTGGAAGTTTACAGTTTAGGCTCTTGTACTAAAGGTTTCCGGATTGAAATCCTTATATATATATATATATATATATATATATATATATATATATATATATACTTTTATTATATTTCTATGTAACAAAATGTGTTCAAATAAATTGGGTTTATGGTGGATCCATCTCTCTATATATAATCCCCTACACTAGATGATGAAAGTCACTATCTTACGTGGGAGTATTCTGGACCATGAGATTGAGAATCGATATGCATCAAGACCAATTCCCTTCATGATCTGCACATCTTCCTGCAAGTTGATTGAAATTATCATGAAAATCAAATATAATGTTTCATGCGTAATTTTGTTAACAATTAAGTGCTACCAATGATTCTTAATTTAATGTAAGAGTAATGCTATCAAAAGAGTCTCTCATAACATGAGTCATGAACTTTTCTTCTTGACAGCTCGATTGAAAGATTTATTAAATGGTTTTATGTGACAATTCAAAGACCTTAAAGAACTATCACAATTTAGTGCTTAAATAAAGAGAGTTCATGACATTTGTTATGAGATGTCTCTCTAGATAGCATTACTCTATAGTGTATAAGATAACTCGAAGAACAAAGCGAAACAGGTCAATAAAAAAAGTTTGAGTAGTTGTAGAAGCATACCTTGTACCGATGATAAAAATCAATTGAAACATCTCCATTACTACCATTGGCTATCTTCTCTGCAAATCTACAATGAACTTGTTGATAATCCGGATATATTGAAAGCTAAACCTATGATAAAACTATGAGAAGAAGACTTCCTTCAAATTTTTTAAGATTTCTCTCTTGTCATAAGAAATAGACACAACAAGCAAGGACTAGGTTGTTAACATAGAGGTATTTAAGGTTGTTAGAATGATCTCAAACTTGAGCAGCCCAAGCAGTAGCACTTGAATTCCAATCGAAAGGAAAAATATAGGGCTTACTTGATTTGCAATTCTGAAAATAGTTTTCAAGAATTTAGAGAACAAAAAATTATTTTAAAAAAACTGAATCAAGACATAGTTTTTTGTAACTGAAAACAGAAAATACAAATCGTAGAAGGATTGCTAAGATTGAAAAGTTTGTTCTATACTGAACAAAATAATAATAAATAAATAAATAAAATAAAAACACTAATTCCATTTCTTATTTTTATCTGTTCTTTAGAGATCGGAGAGAAAGGAGACCTGGATATGTGTGAGTGAAAGAATCCCATATACTTGGGCCTCTACCATCTTCATTTGCAGCACCTTCAATCTGGAAAAATAAAATAAAAAATAAATTAATATATATACATATATGTATATGTATATATATGTATATGTATATAAGCATCTACAAGCCTACAAATTAACCATGCATTATTATACTTATCCTATATATCTTGAAAGGTTTGAGTAGCTAAATAATTTTCAATGACCTGATAAGCAGATGATCCTGCTCCAAAGATGAAACCATCCGGAAAACTACTACGGTTAAACGAATCTATTCTGTAATTGACTGATAAGAGTTCGCTTTCACGGTGAATCGATCTCAAAGACATGCCATATCTCCATGGAAATGTTGCATTACTTGTCATTACAGTTGCAATGACGAGTAGGGCTTTGAGGACATAACTTCGAATCGCCATTACAATTACAGCTTATTAGCTTGTGGTATGATACCAATGTTAACTCTGTTGCTAGGATGGGATAGATGTAATGTAATTGATATTTAATATAGAGATAACATTAGGACAATTCTTGGTAAAAGCGTAAGCAAGTTATATTATACGAACTATTATAAAGCACATTCTAATATGGATTTGAATCAAATATGAAAGTAAAAAAGAATTAAAAGGGAGAGTATCCGCAGTAAATTAAGAAATTAAAAAGAATGGTAAGTGGTTTGTAACGTACAGACTACAGTCAACAAATGCAATTAGCAATTAATTAGGATTATTGAAATACATTTATGAGAATGGCCTCACTGGTTTCTAAATTCTGAGAATCTGATTGTGTATATATTTTCATGACTTACATGCATTAATTACTTAAACTGCGTCTGTTACGTGTTGCTACTGTACTAACATTAATTAGTTTTTGGAAAATGATAAACACCTTTAAAATAATTTTATTTTATTTTATTTTATTTTTTTTATTTTTTTATTTTTTTATTTTTTCGGATTTCCTTTTATGAGATATTAATTTGTAATTGGCAAATTTCGGTATCAAAACGTGTCCGATCGAGTTATAATTTTTGTTTAATTTTGTGAGTCTCGATAGCAGAAGCGGAACAACACGTGCAACCAATATTTATTCAATCTTGATACCAATATGCATTTAGTTTTGATTCCATTAGAACATCACATTAGAGACTGTAGATTATTTTTACTTCTGGTGAGTTTTGGTTGTGGTTAAAGAGTCTTGAAGAAGTTCATGAAAGTGGCCACACTTTCATTAATTAAGTGTGCAATATTTATACAAAGAATTACAGACTATATAAGGAAATAATAAGCAATACACTGAAGAATTAATAACATAATTACTTGAGTCAAATTAATAAAGAGTTGCTATAATCATGGAGGAGTAGCTCAAGGAGAGATTGTGAAAATAGAGTTATGCGAGGTGCGGAAACATTTAGTTTATTTTAATTGATTAACTACTTTAATGACCTAGATCTAATTATTAGGTCAACTTGCTAAATTTATGATTGATTAAATTAAATGATCAATTTAAACATCCACAATCACAAATATATGTAAAGTAAAGCAAATAAAAGTTTAGAGAGATTGCACCAGGATTTTTAGTGAGAAACCTCAGTTGATAAAATAAGTTAACTGTTTGTATGGGAAAAATTTCGTGGACTATTCAGCCCAAAGTAAACCAATCCACTATATTTGAAACAAAGTACACCGAACTTTGACTCTGACTCACATCCTATCGTTCTACCAAACATCAATTGATGACAATCCTCTGGCTTTGCAACTCCCCGTCCAATAGCAACTTGACCTCAGACTTATACTTGATATTTGTAGAAGAATAGTAGGTGTATTAGACAACACTCCTCGAATGCTCCAACCCTTTCAAAGTGTGATCACTTTTGTTCTTCATGATCTGAACTCGATGTAGAAGAATTAAATCCTGCTCTTCATACAGAATCTCTGAATCTTCAATATAGCTCCAATTTCAATGAGATAGAGAACAACAGAACTAAATCACTCATGAATATATGTGTATATTCTCAAAAATAAATTCAGAATAATCATATTTGATTTTCTGAATTTTCCCTCTAAAAGGCTTTCTCAAAATATAGAATTGATTTTTCCTAAAGTCATGAATAAACCAATATGTATGACAAGGTTTATATATATTCTCAAAAATAAATTTAGAATAATCATATTTGATTTTCTGAATTTTCTCTTTAAAAGGTTTTCTCAAAATGTAGAATTGATTTTTCCTAAAGTCATGAATAAACCAATATGTATGACAATGTTTATATATAGTTTAGAAAGTCCTAATCCCTCAAAAAATATGATAAATTTCGTGCATAAGACTTGGAATGAAGTTTAGTCCAAAAAGGAATCAAACAGAGCAAGAAAGGTAAGTTACCATAACCTTTCAGGAGTCTTGAACCGATTCAGGAAAGTGGGAACCAGTTCAAAAAGGCCATAAATAAATTCGTGCAATTTCTTTTACTCTTGAACCCGTTCAGGAATTTGGGAACCGATTCAAGGTAGCCAGTCTTGAATTTTTTCAATTTTGCTGATCTTGAACCTGTTCAGTACTTTTGGGAATCAATTCAAAATGGACAGAATGTAAAATCTTCCTAAAAAACTTTCAAAACTCTCCCAATGTGTTCTCATTACCTCTCAATCTTCCTAAAACATTGTTTTCTTCATCTCGAAGTGCAGTATATCATAAACACTTGAACTTCTTCAAATCCACATCCTATCTTCAATCTTTGAATTTTTTAATTGAAAAATTACAACTCGATCGGACTTATTTTGACAATGAAATTAGCCAATTACAAAATATATATCTCATAATCTCCCCCTTTGGCAATTTCGTGAAAAACCTTAAAAACAATTCAACAATCTACCCAAGCAGGAAAGTAAATTACAATGATTATTAAATGAATTAAACCGTGTAAACTTTCTTGAACCTCATGAAGTTTCAACACATGTAGCAACTTGCAATCTGCACATTAGTTCAAACACATACTATAATAAATTGGGCTTTTTGCGACTAAATATTTGGTCACAAAAGGTCAAGAATTGGTCACAAATGTTCTTTAGCGACCAAAACTTTTTGGTCGCCTAATGGTCGCCAATACCTACGACACGGATAGTCTTTAGCAACTAAAAAATGAATTGGTCGCTAATAAGCCATTTTTTGCGACCATTATATTATCGACCAAAATGTATTTAGACCAAATTATATGGTCGCAAATAGTGAACCCTTTTGCGACCATTATATTGGTCGCAGATAATCTACCCTTTTGCGACCGTTTTATTAGTTGCAGATAAGCAACCCTTTTGCGACCATTATATTGGTCGTAGATAAGCTACCCTTTTGCGACCACTATAGTGATCGCAGATAAGCTACACTTTTGCGACCATTCGATGGATCGAAAATAATGAATACTTTTGTGACTATTTAAATTTAGTCGCAAATAATTAATCCTTTTGCAACCATAGCGTTTAGTCAGAAATTGATAATCCTTTTGTGGCTATAAAATTTGGTCGCAAATAACCAATTCTTTTGTTAAAATAAAAAATAAAAAAATTGAAGTGATAATATATTTAATAAATGTATCAACATTTTAATTTTTTAAATTTAAAATACAGCAGTAATTAAATACCATTAATCACATATAGTAAAAACTTAAAAAGTAATTCAATTAATTACTTCAAATAAAATACATCCATTACACATCCTATACATATATCATTATGACTTGTCTATGAAAAAAAAGAAACTATTAAATACATCCATACATAGAATTTCCATTACATCTACCAATGGTGTGTCCATTAAAAAACAACTAATAAACTATAAAAGAACTAACATATCCATAAGAAAACAAAATATAAACGAACTACTAAAGATATCGCTTTGCTAAGGGAATTAGGCTATGTCAAGCTTGTCCGTAATGGTTTTATACATTTGTACCGTTGACTCGAATTGCTCCAAAGCCTTAACAGTTTTTCTTTTTGACTTTCCATTCTCAGCTCACTTTAAGCATTTGTAGACTCTCTAAAACAATAATTTTCTTCACATCATCCCATTTATTAACTGCAATTTGTCTTTATGATGACATTTCTCTTGGGTATGACAGAGATTGCCTATCAAGAGAAACAAGAAATTTAAAGATAGGTTATGACCACAAAATAATTCATACGATGAGCAGGCCAACACAATTTTTTCTTAAAATTAAAAATTAAATATGATTATTCATAAAATAATATAGAACGTTAAAGTCATTTTATCATCAAGAATGAAAGGATGTCAATACTTTAATCATCCTACATTGAATAAAAATTACAACTTTAGACTTCCAATCTGCCAATGCAATCATAGCGTAGAATAAATTCTATATTGGACACGCAAGCAAAATAACTATTATACCATAACAAGAAAGTATAACCTGGTCATTCCACCGGACTGTGTCCTAGTGTGGCATTCGTAGTCACACATAAGTGTAGCAAATTTATTTTTGTAAAATAAAGAATCAAACTAGATTCAAAATAAAAAAAGATAAATTACAACATTTTCCCCAATGAGTTTTTTTTTTTTTTTTTTTTTCCAAAAAGTTTCACTACGGAGTTGGGATACTTTTGGTAGTGTTTCCTAATAATTAAAATGTACTGTTGATTTAAAGTAAAATTATAACATAGTAATCTTTATAATGATTTAAAGTGCAAATGTCAAATATTGATTCATAGAACTTTTGGTAAAAGTGTAAAAATGTAACCTTTATGATTTTGTAAAAATGTCAAATACTGATACACCTACATCTAGCCCTTTTGATTTAGCATAATCATAGTTTTTATACCTGGATTCAAACCAAAAGTATAAACATTTCAAATACAATATGAACTTCAAAAAATTATGAATAAAGGTTGTTTAAATTCAACTTGTACCAGCAAAAAATAATTTAACAGCAATCTATTGAACAGCCAAAACAAAAAAAAACCGAAACAAAACAATGACTATACAATTACAATAGTACTTTACATTTATACCATGTATATTTGCTCTTAACACACTACAATTTAGTACAATGCACTATTCGTCCAACATGTTTAGAGGTGTATCCGGTAATTATAAAAATAAAATAGTTAAACAGATGATTGACTTGTTACAATTAAGAACCCCAAGCTAGAAGTGTATTTAATTACTTAGCAATAAATTCTACTCCAATAAAGATGGCAACACTTTAGTCATCCTACATTGAATAAAAATTAGGCTTTTTTGACTTCCAATCTGTCAATATAATCATAGTGTACAATAAACCTAAGACTGAAAAAAAAAAAAAAACATATTTCTTTATCACAATAGAACTAATAGCCAAATATTACATTTTTCCTCTCCACTCTTGAGACATGCAAAAGGCATTCATGATTATTTAGTATCACTTCTAAAAGTGATGCATGATTATTTAGTGTCATAACTAAAGCGTTAACCCATGTTCCATTAGTGAGGAGGCATACTGCAGGTATTCATTGGCAAGGAATATCTAATAAGAAATGCCAACAGAAACTATTCCATATAATTACATACTCAATGAGAAGTCTAACTAGGCAAGTGGCTGAAGGACTTATAAATTTATATATTTGATTGATTAAATATACTTTTTGTAATTTGCAGAAGACTACTATTTTATGGTGCTTAGCCCAAGAGTTTTGAAAAAACTAAATTTTTGTTTGATAAATGCATATATTTATGTTATGGTTCTTACAGTAAAATTATGAGTGAAAGAGTGTACCATTGAACAGAATCTATTACCTCAAGTACTAGACATTCTTATGGTTGAAATATTAATTTCTAAAGGGCAAAATGAATATTTTGAGAATTTTATATTACATTTCCTAGCAATTTCTGTCTTATTACATCTCTTTTCTCTTTAGAATCTTTTTTTAACTTCTTTTCCTTTGAAAGTTTGGATTCTCTTTTCAGAGCATGTTTGGCAGTCTTTAGACTTCGAAGTTTCGATGTAAGTCTTAATCATTGAATCACATTTGTCGTTCACTTTTATATTATTTCACAGTTTTTGTTCATTCTACTAATCACATATTACTTCAAAGTATATCATAACAAGACACATTACCAAGTAAGATAGTCCAAGTAACCTAGTAAATTATAATTAATCTTGATTAAACAAAAATTTTAAACAACAAAGGTATAAGAAAATCAGAAGCAGAATTTGATTTCAAATTATATTTCAAATGAAGAGAAGAAAAAAAAAAAAAAATCATTTGACTTGGAAAACCAAAAGCCATATGTACCTGACTGTATCCTCCCAAAGTGTGAAGCTATCCTCTGTCAGAGTACTCTGCATTTGACGGACAAAATAAAAAAGTAGAAAACCACCCCACAATAAATACATTAAAGTAGTAGAGAAAAGGTCATTCTTTTATCCCTAAAAAAAAATTAAATGAAAGAAAAAAAAAAAATCTCTGCTTACCAGAATAAGCCTAAAAATAATTAAATGAAAGCAAAAAAAATCTCTGTTTACTATTTCAGCAAGTAATCCTTATGTACCTGATAAACAAAATAAATATCAATGGAACAAATCTAAAACCCCAAAATGAATATCAAAAGCCTATTCATGAACAAATTAACCAAATTATAAAATGGAGATAGATCAAGTTTTGTGTTTACATATATGTATATATAAGAGGACAAAAAAAACCTGTGACTTTTACAAAAGCAGATTGATTGTTGCTTATATATTTCCTCCACTGGTAGCTAACTTAACTACTTGCCTATATGAAGAACGACAGTAAGAGAGCGACAAAAAGCATGGATAGTCTGATGGGTTTGAGATTGAAGTAAGACAAAATGTATATAACTACAATAAGAGTGAAAGAGAGGCGATTTGCGTTTCAATGTTACCTTTCAATTGATTGATCGGTTTAAATCGAAGAAATAAAGGGCTAACGCTAAAATAGGGTTTTAGAACAAAGGAAAGAGAACCAGAGACTCCAAAATCGGTGATTGAGAGAGTGAGAAGAAAACATGTTAGTATAGGAAAGAGAGTATTTCAGAGCGATTGTGAGAGATTCGTCTGAGAATAGAATGGGTTGTTCGTTCGCTGACAATGGGTTTCCAAGGATAACACGATAATAAGGCTCAGTCACCGAAGCACTCTAACGGACCAGAATGGGCTTTGTCCAAAACTATCAGGTACAACGTATTTTAGGGGCGGGAGGCGAAATTCAGAAAATCCTAAGCGGGAGTTAGTAAAAATAAATTAGGAGTAAAAATTTATATTGTAATTAATTCCCTAATCAAATACAAAAATAATAGTGATTTTTGTGATTTTATCACTAATGAGTAATGAGACCTAATATAATTAATTTTGCATTTTCAGAGCCAGAGAAAGAAAACCTTACTCATATTTTCTTTACAAAAATTTATATAAAATGATAAATATTCCTCTCACCAATTCTCTTAAATATTTCTATATCTCTATATATATATATTACTATTAAATATACGTAGAATTTTTGTAATTTAAAAAAAAAATTAAACAAGAATCTATATCTATATTTATATCTATACTATTATTAAAAGTGTAAATAGTTTCAGTGTTTCAGTATTTATTTATTAATATAAAAAATATTTATTAATTAATAAAAATTATTATTTATCTATTTATTATGAATTTTTAATAAAATAAAATCTAATTAGACAAGAATTATTAATATAAAAAAATAGAAAATATTTATTAATACAAAAAATATTTATTAATTGATGCAAAAAGAGTTTTTTAAAGAATTTCTGAAAAACTCTGAAACAAATTACCTATATATCTATTTATTATAAGTTTTTAATAAAAAAAAAATTAACTAGACAACAATATATTTAAAGAAAATAAAATAATTTCAATAAAATTGAATGATAAATCAGCTATTTTATTTTCTATAAAATTCTATCACATATAACCTGTATTTATCTATTTTAGAGTTGTAGAGAAATTATTTTATTTTTTATATCAATTAATAAATATTTTTTATATTAATAATTCTTGTCTAATTAGATTTTATTTTATTAAAAAACTCATAATAAATAGATAAATAGGTAATTTGTGTTAGAATTTTATAAAAATTCTTTAAAAAACTCTTTTTATATCAATTAATAAATATTTTTTATTTTAAAAAATTCTTTTGAATTTTTTTATATTAATAATTTTCATCTAATTAGATTTTATTTATTAAAAAACTCATAATAAATAGACAAATAGGTAATTTATATTAATTAATAAATACTTTTTATATTAATTAATAAATAATAAAATACTGAAACACTGAAACACTTTATACTTTAATAATATAATAAAATAATTTTTATAAAATCTACCACAAATTAGGTACTTTATTTTCTATAAAAATCTATCACAATATCTATTTATTATGACTTTTTTAATAAAATAAAATAAAATCTAATTAGACAATAATATATTTAAAGAAAATAAAATAATTTCTATAAAATTCTACCACAAATAACTATTTCATTTTCTATAAAACTCTATCACATATACCATGTATTTATCTATTTATTATGATTATATTTAAAAATAATAAAATAATTTCTATAAAACTCGACCACAAATTACATATTTATTTTCTTTAAAACTTTTTCACATATACTGTATTTATCTAGTTATTATGAGTTATTTAATAAAAAGAAATCTAAACAGGCAACTATATATTTAAAGAAAATAAAATAAAATAATTTTTATAAAACTCTACCATAAATTACCTATTTTATTTTTTATAAAACTCTATCACATTAGAAAAAAGATATATTTAAAGAAAATATATAATATATATATAATAATACATATAAATAAAATATAAAAATTATTAAATGTATAAAGAGTTTTAGTGTTTCAGTATTAATATATAAAAAAAATTATTAATTAATATAAATTAACTATTTATCTATTTATTATAAGTTTTTAATAAAAGAAATATAATTAGACAAGAATTATTAAAAGTAATTATTAATTGATATAAATAGAGTTTTTTAAAGAATTTCTATAAAACTCTAACATAAATTACCTATTTATCTATTTATTATGAGTTTTTTAATTAAAAAAATCTAATTAAATAAGAATTATTAATATAAAAAGTATTTATTAATTGATATAAAAATAAAATAATTTCTATAAAATCTACAATAAATTAGTTACTTTATTTTCTAAAGAAGTCTATCACAATATCTATTTATTATGACTTTTTTTATCAAAATAAATTTAATTAGACAACAATATATTTAAAGAAAATAAAATAATTTCAATAAAATTGAATGACAAATCTCTATTTTATTTTCTATAAAACTCTATCATATATAACTTGTATTTATCTATTTTAGAGTTGTAGAGAAATTATTTTATTTTTTATGTTAATTAATAATTTTTTTTATATTAATAATTCTTATCTCAATAGATTTTCTTTTATTAAAAAATTCATGATAAATAGATAAATAGGTAATTTGTATTAGAGTTTTATAAAAGTTCTTTAAAAAAACTCTTTTTATATTTATTAATAAATATTTTTTATATTAAAAAATTATTTTTTATTTTTTTATATTAAACATTTTTATCTAATTAGATTTTTTTTATTAAAAAACTCATAATAAATAGACAAATAGGTAATATATATTAATTAATAAATATTTTTTATATTAATTAATAAATAAGGAAATACTGAAACACTGAAATAAAAAATAAAAGCAAGAACCAAATATTAACAAAATGCGTGAATTGCAAACCTCTAATTGATCCATTTGGAAAGTCAAAGATTGTAATGACCCGGTCTTTTTCCTCCTTTTTCATTTTCGGTGATTTTTTTTTTTCGTTTTTTTTCCTATTTTGTCTTTTCCTTATTTCGTCTTTTTCTCGTTTATCGTTTTTTCTTGCATAACCTCACTTGTTGTGTTCGGATTTGATTCCGGTTTTGCATGCATTCATGATATTTGATTTCCATGATATTGGTATTTTTACTTTTGTAGAAAAGCATGCTAGATTAGTACTTTTCTTGTAGAGGGCATGAATGTATACTTTAGTGTAAATGTTTATAACTTTTGGAGTTTTAGTGTAATTATGTAAAATAATTATTTTCGTTTTAGGGATCTTTTTGTAATTTATTTTGGAAGATATTTTGAAAAATGACCATTTTGCAATTTTTGGAAAGTGTAACAAGTGTCACACTCTCATGGTACCACTTGTTGGCAATTGGGTGGAGAGATTTGGTACCATAGTTTCTTGACAATTGGAAGGTGGAGAGTTATCCTTGTATTGGCGTAGGATTAGTGCACATGTAACCATTGATTGTTGACAAGTGTGAGTCTAGGATTAAGTCTTGGAAGAGGCATTGGATTGGTGACAAGTGTAAGCTCAAGATTTAGTCTTGCATATGTGTGTCTGTGAGGTAGTGTAAAGAGCAAATAGTGAGTGGAGGTTCTCTAGACACTCCACTCACCATTTTCACCTTTTCCTTCATCTTTTACACTTGTTCTTCATAACCCTAACAAAGACTCCATTAGAGAAAGCTTAGTAAAGAGCTTTGACTTCACTTTTGGCACTCTTCCACTCACCCTAGACTTTTGACGTTAGGAGAGAAAAGATTCCTTTCACTTTCCTCTTCAAGAATCCTAACCTTGTTTTCCATTTTGTGCTTGGTAGCTTGAATTATAGAGATTCAATTCTCTATTGAGGTAGGGGTGGTAGTACGTTTATATTCTAAGTGTTTTATAATCCTTGAGGTTTAATATATATTGTGTACAAGTTTTTAATATGATAGTATTGCATATTATAGGAAACCCTCACTTCTTGACTTAGGGTTTATTGATTTAAGCATGTATGATATGTGTAAACCATGTGTAGAAGGATTATATAATTTAGTAGATGCTAAATTCTAGTAAATTCACATGTGGTAGTAATATAAAACTCTAGTAGAATTATTAGTGTTATATGCAATTCTTATTGACTTGAATTGCTATATTTTTGTGATAATAATTCTATGTTCTTGTGAATTACAAATTGTGATTAATTTAAGAGCCTATTGCTAAATGTTGATAATTAGTATATAGAACTTGTTATTGAGGTATGACTTGAATTAATAAATTTGTGATATTATATTGTGCATAATATCATGATGTGAATTTGTCATTTGGCATGCCATTCTAGATTTGGAACCTTAAGACATGGTTTGTATGGTTTCAAAATACTTGTGCGTGGAAGGTAGTTTGTATGCCTTATTATATATATATATAAGTTTTGAACTTGATATATATTTTGGAATCTCTTAGGACATTGTTACATGTGATATGAATAAAGTTTGGCTTTAGTGCGGGAGGTATGAGTTCTCCCCAATTGAGATAGTGCGCACTAGAGTGGTCTTCCCAACGGGTCAATGCCCGGAATAACCATTTTGTTCTTGGTTTCCAAGTCTTCCATTACTTGTTTTCGCATTAAATTTCAAGTTGACAACCAATGCTTAATTGTAGCTTGAATTCTTGTTATTGGCGAATTGATGTTGTTAAGTACATTGATATTGAATTACATTGCTAAAGAATTATTCAAGTTAGCTTAAGATCCCTTAGCACACTTAGAACATAGACGTTAAGTAGAATGCTCCCTTGTATACGTATATGCTTCTCCTACGAGTAACTTGATTACTCACCCTAGTGGTTTGGGTTGTTTTTCAGGTAAAGAGATTATGTTCATGAATGCTCATCATCCTTAAAAGCCTTTGAGCTTGTTGAAGCATTTTTGTATATTAACATACAAGTGTTTAGCATGCTTAACTTTTGAAGTTATATTTTGTATACCATGTATGTATGGTACTTTTGAAGATTATGTAATTTTCTTGATGTGTAAAGATGTTAAGTAATCACTTTTGACATTTTAAGCATGTATGTAATGAGGCCAAGGGCCAAGCATGTCTACTTTTGTACTTAGACACTTTTGGGTAACAAAGTTTTGCTTCAAATGTCTTTTAATCAAATTTTGAGGTTTGAGAAGTCAAAATCTTGTAAATGAAGTGTATGAGGCCATGGGCCATTGTTTTATATTTATTTACTCATATCAAACTTGTTGACATGTTTACACTTTCAAAACTCATGAGAAATCAGTTTACACATCCATTTTTGAATTAAAGTATCATGGGATTCAAAGTTGAGGTAGTTCCTTAACACCTTAGGCTTATAGCAGGTTCAGCAGTAGGTTTTTGAGGTGTTTCGGTCGACCGAAACTCCATTTCGGTCGACCGATGTCAAATGATTTTGTATTTGCACAGTAACATCACATTTCAGTAGCCAAAAACACTGTTCAAGGGTCATTTCGATCGACCGAACCCTTATTTCGGTCTACCGAAGCAACACGAACCTTTTCTTCATGATTTCAGGTCTCAGCATCTTCGTTTTGGTCGTCCAAAACTTCATTTCGGTTGACCGAAATAGCTTGATCCCAAGCCTAGTTTCTGTTGAGTTTCAGCACTGATCTTCTAACTTCAAAGGGTCATAACTTCTTCGTTTCTAATCCAAATGGGGTGATTATTAAGCCTAAACTCAAGGATTTTGAGTCAGCTTTCCAATGATACCAATGCCATCCTTAGATTCCAAACATAGTGGGAGTTATTCATGTTGTAGTGAAGTAGTGTCAGTTTTCACTTCAACCTGGACGGGGTATTTTGTGGGATTCTTAGCCAATGTTCATGGAACCTCTTGGAATGTTTCAAAATGTTTAGATTAGGTTGTATTAATCTTGTTTGACTTGTTTAGAGTCAAGTTTCTCCTTTTAATAGTGAATTAACCTTTTTGCCCCTTGGATAGCAAATTTTATCCTTTTTGACCTTTGTTTTCTTTTTATCCTCTTTAAGTTCCGTAACCTCATGGAGGATCACATTTGTGTCTTAGGAGTGACTCCTATCTCTAAAGACCTTAGTTTACCTTTAGCTTCCGCATTTCGGATCCGTTATCGGATCACTTTAGGCTCATCACTGACGCACCGGGTTGAAAAACTTGGGCCGTCACAAAGATATCATGCAACAATACTCTCCAAATTAAACTCAAGATTAAATTTTTACAAAAAATATTGAAAAGGAGAGGGAAAAAATGTATTGTATCAGTGTAAGAATGAAAAAATAAAGAAATAAATATTTTTTTTAGCAAAAAGTAATATATATATATATATATATATATATATATATATATATATATTTCAACAATTGTGAAGGTAATCATGGTTTTATTTTTTTTATACCAACATGCCAGTGGCTTAGCGATATCAGGCCCCTACTTCCCAAAAGGGAAATCAAGGGTTCAAGCATCCATGGAGGCATGTGTGTGAGTATTAATTATATATGAAAAAAAATAACCATGGTTTTATTTTTCATATATCCCTATACTACCCATGTCCCAAAATAAATGGGCATTTGAGGAACTGTAGCTCGCAAAAAGTAACATCTATTTTGAAAAAGATTTTTAAAAGGCACAAACTCCTTTATATAAAAAGAGATGTGATAATTCATAACCGATAATTTATTAATTATTAATACCAATTAAAAAGAGGTTTGAGAAGATACAACTCTTAAATAATAGTAAGTATGAAACTATTAAGAAATAACAACAATAATTGTACTTAAAAATACTAATTAGCAAGAGATTTTTTAAAAGTCATAACTCTTCTGCATTACGATATTTTGAAAACACACAATTCTTAAATGGCCGTTAATACCTAGTTATTTATGACTTTTAGAACATGAAAAGACACGTAAATTTTTTATTTTTTTTATTAAAATAATGGCTATAAATGGTAAACATAACATGTTAATTCAGAAGGGATGATTAGTTGATAATAATTAGAAAGAGATCTAAAAAGACACAATTGTTAATATATATTGCGTATCCTCAAACTCACAATGTAAAATTTTAATAATACATAAGAAACGGATTTCATCATTAATGACATTGAAGAAGAAATGTCACGCCCCGAATCCCAAGACTCGGGTCGTGAAAATAAATAAATAAATAGATTCACTTAAGTAAATATATAATTAATTGAAAAAACCCGGTGTCATTCACCACATAAACAACAACAACAACAACAACAACAACAACAATAATAATAATAATAATTTTTAAAGAAAATAATATTTGAAGGTTGGCAAAACAGTGGGCCGTGGAAATTAATTGACAAATTGGCACACATGGTCGACAAACTAGGTGACTTGGATGACTGACATCATGGACAACATTGCCAGCCCCAAAAATCAATTCCTAAATATAAATAGGAAGTAAACAAGGCATACATAATGCCCAGTAAAGTGCTTTACATGGAGACACGTGCATGTCGCCAAAGGGGTACCAAATCCTTCTTGAATATACATGGGCATGGCAAAATGATAATCATGATTATAGTATGAATATAAATGATATATCAGGTCAATCATATACATGGAGACAAGTTAATACATGGCTTCAATTAATAAACTTATTCCAACCTTATATATATATATATATATATATATATATATATATATATATATATATGTAATGGTAATGAACAATCTGTGCATGTGAACAAATGATGGAAAAGTAATCATAGTAATACTAATAATAATATTACTAATAATTTGTAATGAAACACTTAAATAAAATTATACTACTAAGTGGGTCCCAACGGATGCCTTTATTATAATTTCATGAACTTGGCTTTTAAACAATATATATGATCCAAATAGAAGTTATAGCCTCTATGGCCTCATTACAATTCATAAAGTGATAAATAATGTTAAGGGATTACATGAGTAGAAATAAGAGAGGAAATTTTATAAGAACTCCAAAAGATGGATGGGTGAGTTCCTAAGTCATTTCCCTCATCCAAAGGAATACATACATGTGTCACCCAATACATTATCCAAAATAAACCTTGAGTCAAAATATAAGTCCAAAAGTAAGCTCCACAATGAATTTCACAATTATCACAAGTAGCTCAAAAACGTTGTCAAGGTCCCAATCAAGCTAGGGATGAGGAACCTCCTCTTGGGCAATGCCCTTTCTTGAAAAATATAAGAATCAACACGAATTACTCTGTAGGAATGTCTCATGAATATAAACTAGGTTTCTCAAAATTTTACAAACATGGTATGGCCATACAATACAAGGAACATGCTTCCTAACGTCTAGTCTCAAGGGAAATACATAGGATCATCCTAGTCTAGCATAAATAATATTAATTCATGCATCAAGACAAATATAAATAATATAGTGCAATGTACATAAATCCACAAATTACAATAACGCATAAATGCCAACTTAAAAATAAAAGTCAAAATCAATTAATGGGATAACTCGGAACATACCCACACTCCCGGTCACATAGCCATGCTATGCACCTAAATAAAAATAATCGTTCTCGAATTACTAGTCCGCCAGAAACTAACCGATTGACCAATATAAAGTGGAAAAACTAATGTTTCACCCGCGAGCGCCAAGCCCTCACATTCTCAAATTAATAACCCCGAGTATCTCCCAAAATCAACAAATAAGTCCACAAAATAATCCATATACCATGATATGCCCAAATTGCACCTCATAAGCGCACATAAATTATACTAATCACACAATCTATGTCTTATAGTCCAAATCACTATAATGACATACTCTTTTATGCAATGTCAACAAATTGGGTATTTTAAGGTCATATGACTTTATGTTATCATTATATCAAATTTCGAGTGTGTAAAAATTTAATATCATCATAGAAATATACATCTTTAAAGTTGACCCTCATAAGGTAACAAATACATTATAATTCTATGAACAACCACAATATGTAAGACACTTTAATTACAAGTAATTGTACACACTAAAATCTAACACTTTAATAAACATCAATAATATAAAAAATGAATTAAACAAATAATATGTTACACATGAAAATTAAAATAAGAACTCAATAAAACAATATAGACATGCCATTAAATCATTATATAAGCCCTCTAATCCAACCTACACACACAAGTGTATGCATAACTCACACAATGGTCATAAAATTCCAGGAACTCGTAAGTTATAAGCATAATACACCCCTACCTCAAGCTTGGAGCAAACCCTAGCTATTCCAAAGGAAGAATGTGCTCCAAATCCGAAATTGATTAAGGGGTTTTGAAGCCACCAATGTCCCCGTCAACTTTCCCTTCTATGGCAACCTCAAAATCTCAAAGGTTGGAGGTGAAATGGTAAAAAAATGGTTGAAGTAAAATGAAAAAGAGAAGAGAGGGAGAGAGAAGAGAGAGTGTCGGTGGAGTGAGGAATGAGAGGGTTTAGCTTGTCTTCCACTTTCTCTCTCTAGACACACACACATGTACATATCACACACACTCTTATCAATACATATCAACTAGTCAACCATAGGCCTCACTGCATAACAAAATTCAATAATGTCCCACAAATAAAAATAATTCTTTCAAGCATAATATAAATACTACAATTTCATGAATAAGGGTAATGCAATTTAAAATAAATATAAAAGGAAAAGAAAAAAAAAACTTGGTCCTCACAAGAAATGGAATAAAGAATATATATACATATCCAACATATATATTGACATAAAAAATACCTTCTAGAAAATTGGGCTTTTAGTTGCAATTAATGCACATGAACCAAATACGACTCTCTAGTTTCAAAGTTGTCCTTGAAACATAAGAAAAAACCATTAACAATTTTTGCAGAGGATATTTTTGCATAGAGATATAGAAGAGGGAACAATACTGCTATAGGGAAAATGAATGTTAAACTAAGATTATATAGTTTGCAAGATACAGAGTTCAACATATATAAAGTTTTAGACACCATTAATATAAGATATATATAGAAAGGGAAAGAGACTGTCATTTGAAAAATCTGATGTAAAATTGACATTATATAAGTTGTAACAAGTGACATTATGTAAGTTGTAACCGACAGAGTTCAACAAATGTGATGTTTCAGATACCACTAATAGAACTGTTTTAACTTTTACTAAAATGTCAAAAGTCACTTTAAAACACCAAAAGTCGCTTTATTTTTTTAATAAAATAATTTAAGGGATATAGTTATATATATATATATATATATATATATTTAAAGTTAAAATTTAACATTCATTAAAGAGAGGGGAAATTACAGCCCAAGTAGCTAGCCCAATGCTAACTACAATAGAGTATACAAGTACATCCCGAAGGCCCAAAGGTGAAAGTTAAGCCAAAGAGCCAACAACCACCCCAACAAACAGAATTGAAGATCATGAATATCAACAAAGCAATTCGGAGAACATGGAGGATGATTCTAGCAATGTAATGCGCAATGTAGTGCGCAATTCAGTTCCTCAAATCTGGAGGCTTCTTTAGGGGATGAATTACTGATTGTGGAAGCTCCCATTCCAAGGAAATTCTAGAAGCATTTAGAGAGTCTGAGATTGTAGAAAAGAGCAGTTTTGCTCGAATTGTTCCCAACGTTTGGTGGAGAATTGAGTTGGCGCTGAATGCTTTCTGCTTGAAAGTTCGTTTGTTCCTCTCATTCCAGATATGGTAGACTAACGAGGCTAACCCCATTTTGGAGATTGTGTTGTTGTGAAAGTCTGAGTTGCCTTTCCAATGGTGTGAGGCCCAATTAATAAGTCCTGCTCATGAGGAAGGTTGAATATAGTACCCACATCGTGTTTGTAGAAAGTACCACAAGGGTTTGACAAAGAGCAAGAGAAAAATAGGCGATCATGTGACTCAGGCTCAGTGTTGCAAAGAGTACACACCGTGGAATTAATGTGAGCTGTACACCTTCTGTTAAAAGTTGGTAATTTATGATGGATTGTAATCAAAAGTGTAAAAGAGTGTTTGGGTATAGAAGGCTTAGACCAGACAAGGTAAGGCTAAGGAAGGGCAGGGTAATTTTGATTGAAATGTTTCATTATTTTTGAGATGGAGAATTGAGAAGATTTGGATGGGAGCCAAATGTGTTTATCTCTGCTGTTGGAGTTGGGAATTGGTAATGTGGTAATGTTTTATAGGAGTGGCAAGATATTAAGGATGGTTGTTGGGAAGGACTATGCATTGTTGGTGATGAAAGTATTAACTTTGGTCTTGCTATCAAAACCTGTTGTAGCTCTCTATTAGGGAGGAATATGTTGATGCAGTGGGCTAAGGGGGCACCAATTGTCAAACCAAAAATTGGTTGTAGCTTCATCACCAATTTCTATCTTGACAAAGGGAAAGATTGTATCCCTAAAGCCTAGAAACCTTCTACAGCTCCAAGCGCATTGACCAGGAACCTTGACATCCCAAATACCTCTGCCTTTGAGACGATAGGTATGTATCAATCTAACCTAAATCATATCTTTTGAACTAATAATATGCCAAAAATGCTTCATAATGGCACTTTTATTCCATGTGCATGTGTAAGTTAGGGGGGCTTAAACCCCCTTCTCTCTTGGGAAGACAACATGTATCCCAAACAACTTTTGCACCTATCTTCTTTAAGATTGGACCAGACCACAAAAATGCACCAAAAATGCTTTCAAGTTCATGTATAATACTCATTGGCAGTATGAATTTAAAGCTCCAATACATCTGAGTTGAAAATAAGACTACCCTAATGAGCTGCTGCCTACCTACAAAAGAAAGGTTCTTACCTGTCCAGTGTGCAATTCTAGATGTAATCTTATCAATTAGGTCCTACAGTCATTGACTCTTAGCATTGTAATGACCAAAGGTACACCAAGGTACCTAACAGGAAGTATTCCTTTTTCAAATCGTAGAAAATCTAGGATATATAACAGTCTCCACTTGAGTGTCAATGCCAGATAAAAACACATGGCTTTTGTTATGGTTTATTTGGAGACCAGAAAGAGTATGGAACTTTTCTATGGTAGTTTTGAGAGTGTTTAAGGATGGAATACAACTATGTGAAAACAACATAAGGTCATCTGCAAAGATGAGATGGGACAGACCTAGTTTTTTACACCTCTAATGATATTTGAATGTCATTTCAGAAATGAGCTTGCAGACAATAAAGGAGAAGCCTTGCATGACAATTGTAAAGAGGAAGGGTAAGAGGGGATCACCTTGTCTCAATCCCTTGATACTTTTGAAATGGCCATTCAATTCCCCATTGATAAAAATGGTGAAGGATGGGGTATAGATACATGATTTGATCCAACCCAGTCACAAACATAGGAGGAAAACCTAGTAGTTTTAAGGAATCCAAAAGAAATTCCCAACATACAGAATTAAAAGCTTTTTTGATGTCAATCTTAATGGCACATCTAGGTGAGTTGGTATTTCTGTGATAACCATTAAGAAGCTCTTGTGCCAGTAGGATAGAATCATCAATTTGTCTACCTTGGATGAAGGCAGACTGTGCAGGTCCAATAATGTGTGGGAGAGTGGGCTTGAGCTTGCTAGCAATGAGGGTAGAAATGCATTTGTAAAGTATGGAACAATATGAAATAGGCCTGAAGTCATTAAGGTTAGAAGGATTGGATGTTTTTGGGACCAATGCAATGTAAGTTGTGTTAATTTCTTTAAGAATCTTGCCATTGGTGAAAAACTGCTTGATGGCCAACGTAACATCTATTTTTCATTGGATCTATTCAATAGGGGCAATTTGCTCGGAAGATGGATAATATAGGGAGTTGTATGAATTTTTTTTTTCCTTTCTAACAGGAGTATTTTTTGCACATTTTTTATAGTACGGAATTTTTTTGCATTGAACCCTTCCTTTAATTACGAAAACTTTTATTTGGATTGTAAACATTATAGACCTATTACCCATTTGGATTGCAAATGTTCTAACAATTGCATTTTCAAACATAAATTAATTTGGAGAGAAATCAAGATGATTGGAGTTATTAGCATCTATTGCCTTTTAGGCTATTAAAATCACAAATTATTTTTGGTTAATATTTTTTTCACATAATATACCACTATGTTATGGAGTCAATTTCAAGAGAAAATGCATGATTAGAGAAATATATAGAAAGGAATAAAAAAAAAAACACTAAAGCTTTGAGAAAAATATATATAGATAGAGGAAAAATTCTCAAAAGTGGGTTAAAAATAACACTCCTCAACTATGAGACTATTAGCATACACACTCTTCAGAAGTCTAAAAGGGAAAAACAGGCATTAAAGCATTACTTTATGTCAGAAATTTGCAAAAATTAATTTGAGGAGTATTTCCGCTCAGTTTTTACAAAATAAAAAGGGTTAACATCGCCCTTATTAAAACATGGGGTGAAAGTACTATGCGAAGTATACTTTAGTGGTGCTTTTCGCACTTTACCCATATGTATAACATTTATTTGTTACGGTGCAAGTCTAACTTTATTAACAAATGTTACTGCAATGACCCGGTCATTTCCTTCATTTCCTTTTTCCTTAGAATTTTACGGATGAATTTTTTTCGTTGAAATTCCTTTTCTAAGTTTGGTTTTTCGTTGTTTAGTGTCGTCTTGAGTGCTTGAAAATGGTTCCTGAGACTCTTTCCTTTGGATTGACAACTTCCTTTGAGGACCGAGTCATTTCCACATTTTTCGTTTTTCGACACTATTCACTTTTCGTCATTTTTCCTGTTTTGTCCTTTTCCCTATTTTGTCTTTTCCCCGTTTGTCACTTGGTTGGCATAACCTCACTCCTTGTGCTCGGAGTTGGTTTTTGACTTCATGTATATTCATTCTAAGTGGTTTCCACGAAATACATATTTTTACTTTTGCAAGAAAGTACTCTGGTTGCTCCCGGTATCCATAGGGGCATGGATGCAAAGTTCTTTGGAATTATTTTATTTTCTTGGGGTGTTTTTTGTAAATATCTTTTAAAGATATTTTATTTCAGGGGTATCTAAGAAAATATCTTTTGGAAGATATTTTCATTCAAGGGCAGTTTTGCAGTTAACCCTTTTTGTAGGTGCCATTGTGCAATTAACGAAAGTTATTACAAAATATCTCGTCTGGAGCCTGGATTCTCGTACGGGATTCATTTTCACATTTCGTCAAGTCGTGTACTCATAGAATTTCCTTCTGGTCATTTTTTCCCAGTTTTAGGGTTTTTGGACCCGATTGCCGCCGAACTTATTTGAGGCATATCTCTCTGTCCGGGCCTCAATTTTTAGCGCCGTTTCTTCTGTTATTTATATTTTTTCATTTTAAACCTTTTTCGCTCACGGAGTTTTGCCGTTTGAGCGCGTTTGCTCAAAATCCACTTTTTCAGACCCGACGGGACTCGTTCGGGGCATTTTTTGAGATTTTCTATAAATAGGGCGACTGAAAATTAAAAAGTCATTTTCTCCCCTCTCCATGCACGACCAGAACCTGCTATAGCAGCCCAAGGGGGCAGCCACCCTTCTTCTTTCATTTGAACCTTCTTCCCTTTGTTAAAAAGTCGAAGTGCCTTCGTATTTTGTGTTTGTCTTGACCACGCGCATCTTTCCCCCCTTATTAGAACCTGTTTTTGGCCAAATTTTGAGTTTGGGTTTGAAGTCAAGTTGTGATTTTGATGGGGCTTCTTGTGATTCGGTATCGTCGGATTCGGAGCACTTTTTTTTCGGTGGGCTTTTGAGATTTTCATCTCAAATTGAGGTAGGGGATGTCTTAGGTTTATATTATTGTTGTATTGATTGTTTTATAAGTATGTACAACTTGTGAGCATGCTTTGTTCAAGTTTTTAGACTTTAATTTTTTTATTTTCTTTGTCTAGGATTTAATTCTAATGATGGTATATAGTTTAGAATTAAATTGTGGCATGCTAGTAAATTAAGCCTTGGTGAGTTGTGTAACATATATTAAATTTGGAGCATTTGAATAAGAATTGCAAAATTTATTTAATATTTATCTTTTGTGAAAGATTAATTCACATAGTTGTATCAATTATGAAACCAACTTGTAATGTGATATTAAAGTAGGCCTTGGTGAGTTCTTTAACATATATTAAATTGAGGACATTTGGATATGTTTGAAAATCTGGAGAAAAATTAATTAATGAACTTAATTAATTTTTCTCCAGATTTTCAAACATATCCAAATGTCCTCAATTTAATATATGTTAAAGAACTCACCAATTAATTTTATTTTAAGTGTATTGGTCACTTAAATTGATATCGGAGGTAATATGTTGATAATCCATTGAAATGTTGTCTGTTTAATCACTTTGTGAGCGTGTTACTAATTTGATGTAGAATTAGTACTTGAGACATCTTGAAATAGTAATTGGACTTAGCATGATATAGAATATCATTGACTTGCATAGCTTGTTTAGATATATCTTGTGTAGGTGTATAGTTTGTTAGAATATTACAATTGTTTACCTTGGAAGTTAGTTACTAAATTAGGACTTATTTAGTACTTGTGGCTTAGTGTGGTAATGTGGTTCAATTGTTGTAAAATATTCTTGTTTTGGTTTATAAATTGCATATTGGAGGCTTGACATGTCATATACTATCTAGACTTGAATTCTAGGATATGGTTTGTGTGGATTCAACCTTATTTGTGCATGGAAGATGGTTTTATGGATTAGTGGATTTGGTATAAGTTTGGTCTAACTTATTGATTTTTGTATAAGTTTTGGACATATTGATTTTAGAAAGCTTGTAAGGACATATTTCATGTGATGGCTAGGATTTGGCTCTAGTACGGAGACAAGAGTCTTCTAAGTCATAAGTGCACACTAGGTAGTACCTTGTGGGTCGTAATTGTGACGGCCCAAGTTTTTCAACCCGGTGTGTCAGTGATGAACCGAAAGTTGACCCGATAACGAATCTGAAATGCGGAAGCAAAAGATAAAACCAAAGTCTATAGAGATATAAACCATCCCCAAGACACCAATGTGACCTTCCATGAAGTCACGGAGCTCAAAGAAATAACCGGAAGCGAAAAGTAACATGAAAAGGATCAAATGGTACCCTATGGCACTAATGACAACCAAAAGGACAAAATCTAGTTCAAACTAGACCACGTACACTAAAACTGAAAAAGAGACTTTAAGCCTCTCTTGAATCCCCCATTGCATGATCAAACTTAATTATATGCAAGTGTGTGATGATGCGAACATACACATAAGTGTAAAACAACATTTTAAACATGCTGAAATGTCCTATGGCTTTATTATAATTCATTTACAACATTTAACATTTCAAACCTCTAAGTTGAAAAAATTACATTTCATAGGCAAAACTTAAATATGCTAACACTTGCTTCTAAAGAAACTTCAATTCTGCAAATCACCAAAGCAAGTGCAAATCTCCAATCTTGTATCCTGTACCTGAAATATATCCCAGTAACTTTGGGGTGAGCAACATAAAGCTACTTGTAGGAAATGAGCATGCATCGACCTAACGTTTTACATGTTTGCATGATTTAAACATTGTGGTTCATTCCACTTAGCGTCTATGTCAAACATGAGACTTAGGGAGCATCCTAAGCTGCCTAAGATCATTTCTAGCATAAAACACATCATTCATGCAATTCAAATAACATAGGAGCATAGTATACAAAACGACAAAATATAGATTCTCAAAGTCATCAACTTGAAATCTAAAATGTGTAAACAACTAAATATAACCATTTAGCATAAATTGGAGTTTCTAGTACCACACGTTAATACATAGATCCTCAAAGTAATCAACTTGAAATCTAAAAGTATGTAAACGACTAAAGTGGGTCATGCCACCTAACGTCTATGTTCCAAATGAATCTATAGGATCATTCCTAAATCATAATTGAACAACAAAACGCGAATCACAATATCTATACAATTTAACCAACATAAAAGCATGTTATACCAAGCAACAAGATATAGATTCTCAAATTTATTAACTTGAAATTTAAAAGCGCGAAATCAACTAAATATAGCAATTTAGTATAATTAGAATATCTAATACCACACACCAAGACATAAATTCTCTAGGTTATCAACTAGAAATCTAAAAGTGCGAAATCAAGTAGTGGAACACTTGGACATCTAAGCTCGGAATTCTGCCGAGACCTCAATGGCTATTATGGGGACTAACCCGCCGGTAATACCACCCCTAGTGCGCACTATCTCGACGGGGAGAACTCATACCTCCCGTACTAGAGCCAAACTCTAGCCATGTTATAGTAACCAAGTCCCAAGTGACTCCAAAATAAATAAGTTAACAACTTATATACGAAATATATATATACAACATGAAACTATATTCCATGCACAAGTAGGTTGAAACCACACAATACATACTCTAAATCCACAACTATTATAGGATGATAATGTCGAATCTTCAGAGCGCGATTCGTTACATGCTATAATAACATCACATGTCGAATCTTCAGTGTGCGATTCGTTACATGCTACAACAATATAATTCAATATGAAACATAATCGCATAAATCCATTACAAGTTTAAAATCATGCTTCAAACGTAATATCAATGTTAAACACATGATTTAATCAATAATGCAATAGTACGAAAATTAATTATATAACCTAATTAATTTTTCTAAGTTTCATATCTCAATCAAATGAACCTTAATTAACACATGTTAAACAACATAACTTATTCATTACATGAATCAAATTAAAAGCTTACTTAGGTCATTAGATCAATAGGATGGAATTTAATTAAAATATGATAATTAAATCCCTAAATTCTAAAATAACATCAAATGGTCCCAAATTAGTATATACTAGTATACAAGTCCTAGTCATCACAAATATTAAGTTAAAAACTTAATTAAACCAATGGAACCTTTAAAAAGATTTTAATTTATCATTTTAATTAAAATCTCTAGATTTTCATACTTATCTAAATGCTCTCAAATTAAAGTATGTTAAAGAACATGCCAAGAATTAATTTAAAAGCATGTTACAACTTAATTTCATGCAAGGTACGGCCATGTGAATTAATCTTTCACAAAAGAGAAATATTAAATAAAAAATGCAATTCTTATTTAAATAATCCCAATTTAATATATGTTAACAAACATATTAAAACTAAACTTTCTAGCATGCCACAATTTAAATCTAAGTTATACATCATCATGTGAATTAAATCCTAACCATAAAAATTAATTAAATTAAATTCTAGGACTTGAACAAAAGCATGCATACAAGTTGTATAATCATGGAAAACACTCCATACAACACATATAAAATCTTAAAACATCCCCTACCTCAATTTGAGATGAAAATCTCAAAAGCCCATCGAAAAAAAAGTGCTCCGAATCTGACGATACCGAAGGGTTTTGTCAGGGACAACACGATCTACATGAACCCCCAAGAAGCCCATCAAAATCACAACTTGACTTCAAACCCAAACTCGAAAAATGGTCAGAAATGAGTTCTAATAAGGGTGAAAGATAGAGCACGACGAGGGGAACAACAAACGTTAAGGCCGAAGACTTTCCCCTTAGGAAATCAAGTGGAGGAGAAGAAGAAAAGGTGGCAGCCCAAGGAGCTCCTATGGTTGCCGGCCAAGAGAGGGAGGAAGATGATCAAAATCTGACTTTTCTTCTTTAAGTCTCCTATTTATAAAAAATCTCAAAAAGTGTCCCGAAAGGGCCCCGCCCGGTCTAGAAAAGTGGAATTTGAGCAGACACATTCAAATGACAAAACTTTATGAACAAAAAAGATTCAAAATGAGAAAATATGAACAACGGAAGAAACGGCATCAAAAACTGACTTCCTAGCAGAAAGTTATGCCCCAAACAAGTTCGGCGGCAATTGGGGCCAAAAACCCTGAAACTGGAAAAGAACGACTAGGAGGAAATTCTAAGAGTGCATGACTCAATGAAATGTGAAAATGAATCCCATATGAGGATCCAGGCTCCAGACGAGATATTTTTGCAATAACTTTCGTTAATTGCACAATGGCTCATCCAAAAAGTAAAAACCGCACTAATGCCCTAGAAAGAAAATATCTTCCAAAATATTTTCTTAAAAACCCCTAAAATAAAATATCTTCAAAAGATATTTATGAAAAACACCCTAAGAAAAGAAAATAATTCCAAAAAACTATGCATCCAAGCCCCTACGGATACCGCGAGCAACCAGAGTACATTCTTGCAAAAGTAAAGATATGTATTTCGTGGAAACCACTTAGAATGAAGATATGTGAAGTCAAAAACCAACTCTGAACACAAGAAGTGTGGTTACGCCAATAAAGTGACAAACGGGGAAAAGACAAAATAAGAAAAAAGATGAAATAGGGAAAAGGAAGAAAAGTGAAAAGTGTCGAAAAACGAAAAATGTGGAAATGACTCATTCCTCGAAGGAAGTTGTCAATCCAAAGAAAAGAGAGTTGAAAATCACTCTAGAGCACTCGAGACGACACTAAGCGACGAGGAACTAAACTCAGACATGAAAAGATAAACGGAAAAAAAATATCCATGAAAATCTGAGAAAGGGAAAGGAATGAAATTGACCGGGTTATTACAGTAATTGCTCGGATTAACTTATGCATGTGCACACTAGGTAGTGCCTTGTGGGTCGTAATTACCCGGAAACACTTGCTTGGTCTAGTGACCACATGTCCTAGTCTTTCTACTTTGATTTCACATTCAATTTCAAGTTGTTAATAATGGATTACTTGTAACTTGAGAATTGGTGCTTGCCTATGTATTTTGATCTCATTTAGTATACTTGAAACTGTATACCTGAAATTATATCATTGTTAGTGTATCTAAACTCTATCTAGTGTATTTACGCTTAGTATGCTTGTCTTGTGTGTGCGGATTTCATTTTTGTATACTTGTGCCATATATACTTGTCTTGTGTGTATGTGTTTAGCTTAGTATACTTGTGTTTGTATACTTGATTTATGAGTACTCTATATATATATCTTATACTTATGTATGTATGATAGATATTACTTATCCCGTTTAACATGATTTAGTATACTTGTGAGCATGTGTACTTGAATGTCGTGTATCATGTTTTAACATAGTTTAGTGTACTTGAGCATGTATACTTGTATGTCGTAGGTCATTTCAATTGCATGAGTAGCTTAGGATGATCCCTGAGTCTCACTTTGACATAGACGTTAGGTGGCGTAAGCCCCTTTAAGATGTTTCACCTTAAGGTGATAGAATTGTAAAATGCTAGGTTGATGCATGCTCATCTCCTACGAGTAGCTTTATGTTACTCACCCACGTAGTGGGGACATTTTTTAGGTACCTGGATTAAGATTTGGGATTCACATCATGCTTGGATGATTTGTAGACTTGAAGTTCTCATTTCTTGTAAATGTTGGCTTGAAATGCCATTTATAGCTTTATATGTCAAAATGTGTAAATTTGATTCTATTTTTGTAATGTGTACATAAGTACACTCTTTACAATGTATTTGACATGTATGAGATGAGGCCATAGGCCAATGACATCTAATTTGTATCCTATGTAACTTTTAACTCCATGAAATATTATGAAAATATTAAAAAATGCCGAGTCATTGCTTCACTATGCTTGCATCGGGTGTGGAATTTCCATTTTTATTCTTTCATAGGGTCTTATAAATCATGTTTGAAGTGTGGCTAAGGGCCAAATGGTAATTTGAAATCATTTGTTAATTTTGGTTTTCAAATTTACCTTTTCTTGTTCATTTTTGCCTTTTTGCCCGTTGGTGGGTCGGATTTTGCAAAGATGGTATTTTTAAGCCATGGACCATTGTAACATGTCCTAATAGGTAAGTTACATTTGTGTGCATGGTCGTTTCCAGGCAAACCTTCTTCTTTGGTGAAATGAGCCTCATATGGACTCATTTTGAAACTTTGTTGCATAATTTGATCTAGGGGCTTTCTAGACTTTTCACATTAGTTTCATTTTCTTCTTTTAATGTGGTCACTTAGAAAAGGTGATTTTAGGGGAGGTTCTTCTTCGTGTTTTTCCATAAAATATCGTCTTGGTGCTGGAAATCCCTCGCAAAGTTCAGTTTTCAGTTTTGCAATGTAGCAGCTTTTTCACCCTCATTACTAGATTTCGTGGAGGGGCATTTTGAGCATTTTACAGCGAGTTTTTTTTTTTTCATTTTCTCTCACTCAGCCGGGTAGAAAATTTGATTTCGGGAGGGGTTTCTTTTTCGTGTTTTTCCAGAAAAATTCATTTTTTAGCCCGTTTTATCTCTCAGTTGCGGGCAGATTCTGAAAACAAATCTTGTAGCGGCTTTTTGGACTTTCTTGATCTATGCTGATCTAGGGGGCATTTTAGGAATTTTATAATGTGTTTTTTTTTTTTTTTTTGTGTGTTTTCTTTTGCGTAGCCGGGTAGAAAACGTGATTTTAAGGGGGGTTTCTTCTTCGTATTTTTCTAGAAAAACTCATTTAAGGGTCCGTTTTTAGCCTCAGTTCTGAGAAAAAAATCAAATGTTGCTTGCTGTAAAAACACTATTCCTGCCCAGATTTCTTACTAGGAAAATAAGTTGATTTTTTTGAAACTTTGAGGCTTCATATCTTCATCATCCGGACTCCAAATCAAGTGATTTTTGAGTCTAAGTTTATTAGTTTTTGCTGGTCTATATAACGGTATACACTGTTGCATCAAATTATATCTCAAAAAACCATTTTGTCCCTTGTAAAGTAGCCTTGCCGTATTGATTTCAAACCCAAAAGTTTAATTTTATGAAACTTTGGAGTTTCATATTTTCTTCATCCGGATTTCGATTCAAGTGATTCTTGAGTCCATCTTGATTAGTTTTTCGTTGTCCTTCCAGTGGTGTGATTGGTGGCACCCGAGCCCATAGTTTTTAGAAATGACTATTTTGCCCCTGGGGGCTTATTTGTCATATTTTTGGTCTTTTGCTTCCGCATCAGTTCTCATTAAGTTCCACGACCTCATGGAAGGTCACTTTGACTTCGTAGAGTCTTATTTTCTGTTTTCGCTTGCACATTTCGGATCTGTTATCTGGTCAAACTACGGTTCATCACAGGACGCACTGGCTTGAAAAACCAAGGCCGTCACAGGTGGTCAGCTCCTAGGTTCGAAAACCTTAGGACGAAGGGTTTTAAGTGCATATCATACTTATGTTGCCATACTCTATGTGTGTAGTGGCTTCTTGGTAACATGTTTACGTGCTTATGTGGACATATGTTTAAAGTTTACTTAACTGTCTTAGCATGTTATATATATACTTGTTGCTTTAGTATATAGTATATATTTGTGGGTCTTAGCATGTTATATGTGCTTGTTGTTTGGGTACATTGTATACGCTTGTCTGTTTTAGCATGTTGATTTACGCTTGTCTGCTTAGCATGTGGGTTATGCTTGTTTGCCTTGGCGTATTACATGTGCTTGATATTCTTAGCATGATCGTGTGATGCTTACATTGACATGCCTTATGTGATTCTTTTCTACTTATGTGAGTACGTAGTCCATTGTTGTGTTACGTCACAATTGCTTACTTTTATGTCTTGTTTAGGCATTGTGGGTTGGTCCAGCTTGGTAGGTTGAGACTGACGCTAGGGCATCATCTCTTGGGGTTTCGTGGTGACCTTGATATGGTGATGTCATTGAGGTCTTGTTTTTAGCATCATGGGGCAATGAGTCAGATTGACTCAAGTCCTTCTTTGGGGATTGGATGTTTTATCTTCGTGGGCCTCAACGGCGAGGTTCTTATGCCTTTTCTTCTGAGAATGGTGGTTTTGTCTTGTGTGGCGTTAGGACTCCACCTTGGGGTTGAGTTAGTCTTGGGAAAGACTTGTAGGCTTTTTGTTTCAGGAATCTTAGTGTTCATTCTAGGAGATGATTCATTTCCTCGCGGTGGGGGATTTGACTCATCCAGGTTTTAGGGATTCACTTTCGGTGAGTTTGTACTTTCGAGAGGCATTTCATCCTTTCTTGCTTATGATTTTGCAGGATTGTTATTTGCATAGTCATTCCTACATGTTTATATACCTTGTTGTTTTGAGTATGCCTTAGAAACATGTTAGGGGATATGACTATTTGATGGCTATGTGCTAGTATAAATGGTGTGTTTTCCATTTACTATATCTATTTGTCATGCTAGCGTCATAGGTGATGTGTAATATGTCTCTGATGCTTGACCCCTATGTGATAGGTAGCATATTTGATTACCCTTGTACACTATGTGTTTAGTTGTATGGTGTGATATTATTTCTGTGAAATTATTCGTAGAATTTCATTTACGTTTAGTATACTTGTACCTAGCATACTTGCCCGTTGTTTATTTCATTTCACTTTGATTTAGTATGCTTGAGCCTGTATACTTGTTCACTATGGATTTAGTACTATTTAGTATACTTGTGAATGTATACTTTTGTATATATACGTGTATGTTGCATCACTAATTACTTTATTAGTTCATTTCTTTTATCATTCCTGTACTGTGCCTAGGGTTGTGTGACTTTGGCTGTCAGGGATTGTGTGTGTGAGCTTGATTCGATGTCTGGATTCCTAGGCATAGCCTTGTAATAGGTCAGCTTTAGGATGACGTGGAGGTTCTTGGGTGTATTGTCTTGTTGGAAGTCGTTGTGACTAGGGTGATGATGATGTTGTTTGATTTGTAAAGTCTGATCCATTGGCTTGAGGGCATAGACTCGTCAGGCTTTGGATTCATGACTAATGTGGTGGACAGCAGTGTTTTAAGACTTGGGGTTGTTAGTTTTTCTAGTATTGAGGATTTAAGGCCTTAAGCGTAGCGGTTCCTATGACATTGTTTTAAGGGTTTTGGATTAGCCAGAATGGTCTGGCCGGACTTTTTGGACCATATTGAAACTCTCACAGAATGCTTGGTTTCCGTGGTGCTTTTGGTAATGATTGTTTGACATTGATGTCATTTGTATCGATAGGTTTTACGGGTGAGCTTGTTGGGGGCAGGTGACGAATTAGGACTTTATACTGTCATGCTATCGTACAGGTTGTGTGTGGGCGAGTGCTAGTTTCCGTCGATGCTACCTTGCATTACCTAGCTAGTAATGTGAGTGTGGGCGGGCACTTGACACTGTGGATGCTACCACACCTTGGGTACGTTATGGGCAGGTTCTAATCAGTATTCGTGCTGCCATATTGCTTCTGATTGTCTTCATTGTTTCAATGTGTAGTTTCCTTGATCCCCTTTGGGTGGTTAACATTGGGTTAGTATGTCAATTCGTTGGAGAGGTGTCTCACTATTCACGGTTTCGTATCTCTTTGTTGATCTCGAGACCTTTGGAGCTGTCCTTGGGTACTTTATGATCTATTCCTTGGTGTGACCTTGTGTACGGTCCTTCTTCGGTTCTTTTGGGAATGTTCCTGATTTCGGGGATGAAATCTCTTTAAGGAGGATAGGTTGTAATGACCCAATCATTTCCTTATTTTCCTTTTTCCTTAGAATTTTACGGATGAATTTTTTTCGTTGAAATTCCTTTTCTAAGTTCGGTTTCTCGTCGTTTTGTGTCGTCTTGAGTGCTCAGAAATGGTTTATGAGACTCTTTCCTTTGGATTGACAACTTCCTTTGAGGACCGAGTCATTTCCACATTTTTCGTTTTTCGACACTATTCACTTTTCGTCCTTTTCCCTATTTTGTCCTTTTCCTTATTTTATTTTTTCCCCGTTTGTTACTTGGTTGGCCTAACCTCGCACCTTGTGTGCGGAGTTGGTTTTTGAATTCACATATATTCATTCTAAGTGGTTTCCATGAAATACGTATCTTTACTTTTGCAAGAAAGTACTCTGGTTACTCCCGGTGTCCATAGGGGCATGGATGCAAAGTTCTTTGGAATTATTTTATTTTTTTGGGGTGTTTTTTGTAAATATCTTTTGAAGGTATTTTTTTTCAGGGGTAACTAACAAAATATCTTTTGGAAGATATTTTCATTCAGGGGCAGTTTTGCAGTTAACCCATTTTGCAAGGGCCATTGTGCAATTAACGAAAGTTATTGCAAAATATCTCGTTTGGAGCCTGGATCCTTGTACAAGATTTATTTTCACATTTCATTGAGTCGTGTACTCATAGAATTTTCTTCTGGTCATTTTTCCCCAGTTTCAGGGTTTTTGGACCCGATTACCGCCGAACTTGTTCAGGGCATATCTCTTTGCTTGGGACTTAGTTTTTTATGCCATTTCTTCCATTGTTCAAATTTTCTTATTTTGAACCTTTTTCGTTCACGGAGTTTTGCCGTTTGAGCACGTTTGCTCAAAATCCACTTTTCTGGACCCGTCGGGACCTGTTCGAGGCACTTTTTGAGATTTTCTATAAATAGGGGGACTTAAAATTAAAAAGTCATCTTCTCCCCTCTCGATGCATGACCAGAATGTGCTATGGTAGCCCAAGGGGGCTGCCACCCTTCTTCTTTCATTTGAACCTTCTTCCATTTGTTAAAAAGTTGAAGTGTTTTCGCATTTTGTGTTTATCTTGACCACGCGCATCTTTCCCCCTTATTAGAACCCGTTTTTAGCCAAATTTTGAGTTCGGGTTTGAAGTCAAGTTGTGATTTTGATGGGGCCTCTTGTGGGTTTATGTAGATTGTGTTGTCCCCGACAAAACCCTTCGATATCGTCGGATTCGGAGCATTTTTTTTTCGGTGGGCTTTTGAGATTCTCATCTCAAATTGAGGTAGGGGATTTCTTAGGTCTATATTATTGTTGTATTGATTGTTTTATAAGCATATACAACTTGTGAGGATGCTTTGTTCAAGTTTTTAGAATTTAATTTATTTATTTTCTTTGTCTAAGATTTAATTCTAATGATGGTATATAGTTTAGAATTAAATTGTGGCATGCTAGTAAATTAGGCCTTGGTGAGTTGTGTAACATATATTAAATTTGGAGCATTTGAATAAGAATTGCAAAATTTATTTAATATTTATCTTTTGTGAAAGATTAATTCACATAGTTGTATCAAGCATGAAACCAACTTGTAATGTGATATTAAAGTAGGCCTTGGTGAGTTCTTTAACATATATTAAATTGAGGACATTTGGATATGTTTGAAAATCTAGAGAAAAATTAATTAATGAACTTAATTAATTTTATTTTAAGTGTGTTGGTCACTTAAATTGATATCGGAGGTAATATGTTGAAAATCCCTTGAAATGTAGTCTGTTTAATCACCTTGTGAGCATGTTACTAATTTGATGTAGAATTAGTACTTGACACATCTTGAAATGGTAATTGGACTTAGCATGATATAGAATATCATTGACTTGCATAGCTTGTTTAGATATATCTTGTGTAGGTGTATAGCTTGTTAGAATATTACAATAGTTTACCTTGGAAGTTAGTTACTAAATTGTGACTTATTTAGTACTTGTGGCTTAGTGTGGTAATGTGGTTCAATTGTTGTAAAATATTCTTATTTTGGTTTATAAATTGCATATTAGAGGCTTAACATGTCATATGCTATCTAGACTTGAATTCTAGGACATGATTTGCGTGGATTCAACCTTATTTGTGCATGGAAGATGGCTTTATGCATTAGTGGATTTGGTATAAGTTTGGTCTAACTTATTGATTTTTGTATAAGTTTTGAACTTATTGATTTTGGAAAGCTTGTAAGGACATATTTCACGTGATGGCTAGGGTTTGGCTCTAGTACGGAGACAAGAGTCTTCTAAGTCATAAGTGCGCACTAGGTAGTACCTTGTGGGTTGTAATTGCCCGGAATAACTTACGCATGTGCGTAGTAGGTAGTGCCTTGTGGGTCGTAATTACCCGGAAACACTTGCTTGGTCTAGTGACCACATGTCCTAATCTTTCTATTTTGATTTCGCATTCAATTTCAAGTTGTTAATCGTGGATTACTTGTAACTTGAGAATTGGTGCTTGCATATGTATTTTGATCTCATTTAGTATACTTGAAACTATATACTTGAACTTGTATACTTGTTGGTGTATCTAAACTCTATCCAGTGTATTTACGCTTAGTATGCTTGTCTTGTGTGTGCGGATTTCATTTTTGTATACTTGTGCTATGTATACTTGTCTTGTGCGTATGTGTTTAGCTTAGTATACTTGTGTTTGTATACTTGATATATGAGTACTCTATACATATATCCTATACTTGTGTATGTATGCTTGATTTGCTTATCCCATTTAACATGATTTAGTATACTTGTGAGCATGTGTACTTGAATGTCATGTATCGTGTTTTAATACGGTTTAGTGTACTTGAGCATGTATACTTGTATGCTGTAGTTCATTTCAATTGCATGAGTAGCTTAGGATGATCCCTGAGTCTCACTTTGACATAGACGTTAGGTGGCGTGAGCCCCTTTAACATGTTTCACCTTAAGATGATAGAATTGTAAAATGCTAGGTCGATGCATGCTCATCTCCTACGAGTAGCTTTATGTTACTCACCCACGTAGTAGGGATATTTTTATGGTACCGGGATCAAGATTCAGGATTCACATCATGCTTGGATGATTTGTAGACTTGAAGTTCTCATTTATTGTAAATGTTGGCTTGAAATGCCATTTATAACTTTATATGTCAAAATATGTAAATTTGATTTTATTTTTGTAATATGTACATAAGTACAATCTTTACAATGTATTTGATATGTATGAGATGAGGCCATAGGCCAATGACATCTAATTTGTATCCTATGTAACTTTTAACTTCATGAAATATTATGAAAATATTAAAAAATGCCGAGTCATTGCTTTACTATGCTTGCATCGGGTGTGGGAATTCCATTTTTATTCTTTCATAGGGTCTTATAAATCATGTTTGAGGTGTGGCCAAGGGCTAAACGGTAATTTGAAATCATTTGATAATTTTGGTTTTCAAATTTCCCTTTTCTTGTTCATTTTTGCCTTTTTGCCCGTTGGGGGGTCGGATTTTGCGTCGGTGGTATTTTTAAGCCATGGACCATTGTAGCATGTCTTAATAGGTAAGTTACGTTTGCGTGCATGGTCATTTCTGGGCAAACCTTCTTCTTTGGTGAAATGAGCCTCATATGGACTCATTTTGAAACTTTGTTGCATAATTTGATCTAGGGGCTTTCTTGACTTTTCACACAGTTTTATTTCTTCTTTCAATGTGGTCGCTTAGAAAAGGTGATTTTAGTGGGGATTTCTTCTTCGTGTTTTTCAAGAAAATGTCGTCTTGGTGCCGGAAATCCCTCGCAAAGTTCAATTTTCAGTTTTGCACTGTAATAGCTTTTTCACCCTCATTACTTGATTTCGTGGAGGGGCATTTTAGGCATTTTACAGTGAGTTTTTTTCTTTTTTTCTTACTAAGTCGGGTAGAAAATTTGATTTCGGGGGAGTTTTTTTTTCGTGTTTTTCTAAAAAAATTTCATCTTTTAGCCCGTTTTATCTCTCAGTTGCAGACAGATTCTGAAAACAAATCTTGTAGCGGCTTTTTGGACTTTCTTGATCTATGCTGATCTAGGGGGCATTTTAGGGATTTTACAATTTATTTTTTTTGTTTCCTTCTATGATGCCGGGTAGAAAATGTGATTTTAAGGGGGGTTTCTTCTTCGTGTTTTTCCAGAAAAACTCATTTAAGGGTCCATTTTTTGCCTCAGTTCTGAGAAAAAAATCAAATGTTGCTTGCTGTAAAAACACTATTCCTGCCCAGATTTCTTACTCGGAAAATAAATTGATTTTTTTGAAACTTTGAGGTTTCATATCTTCATCATCCAGACTCCAAATCAAGTAATTTTTGAGTCTAAGCTTATTAGTTTTTGCTGGTCTATATAACGGTATGCATGGTTGCATCAAATTATATCTAAAAATACCATTTTGCCCCTTGTAAAGTACCCTTTCCGCATTGATTTGAAACCCAAAAGTTTGATTTTATAAAACTTTGGAGTTTCATATTTTCTTCATCCGGACTCCGAATTAAGTGATTCTTGAGTCCATCTTGATTAGTTTTTTGTTTTCCTTCCAATGGCATGCTTGGTGGCACCCGAGTCCATAGTTTTTAGAAATGACTATTTTGCCCCTAGGGGCTTATTTGTCATATTTTTGGTCTTTTGCTTCCGCATCAGTTCTCATTGAGTTCCACGACCTCATGGAAGGTCACTTTGACTTCTTAGAGTCTTGTTTTCTGTTTTCGCTTCCGCATTTCGGTTATGTTATCGGGTAAAACTACAGTTCATCACAGGACGCATTGGCTTGAAAAACCAAGGCCGTCACAGTTGGTATCAGAGCTCGTAGGTTCGAAAACCTTAGGATGATGGGTTTTGGGTGCATATCATACTTGTGTTGCCATGCTCTGTGTTTAGTGGCTTCTTAGTAACATGTTTACGTACTTATGTGGACGTATGTTTGGAAGTTTACTTAACTGTCTTAGCATGATATATATATAGTTGTTGCTTTAGTATATAGTGTATATTTGTGGGTCTTAGCATGTTATATGTGCTTGTTGTCTGGGTACATTGTATATGCTTGTCTGTTTCAGCATGTTGATTTACGCTTGTCTGCTTAGCATGTGGGTTATGCTTATTTGCCTTGGCGTATTGTATGTGCTTGTTATTCTTAGCATGATCGTATGATGCTTACGTTGACATGCCTTATGTGATTCTTTTCTACTTGTATGAGTACGTAGTCCATTGTTGTGTTACGTGGCAATTGCTTACTTTTATGTCTTGTTTAGGCATTGTGGGTTGTTCCAGCTTGGTAGGTTGAGACTGATGCTAGGGCATCATCTCTTGGGGTTTCGTGGTGACCTTGATATAGAAACGTCATTGAGGTCTTGTTTCTAGCATTATGGGGCAATGAGTCGATTGAATCAAGTCCTTCCTTGGGGATTGGAAGTTTTGTCTTCGTGGGCCTCAACGGCGAGGTTCTTATGCCTTTTCTTCTGAGAATGGTGGTTTTGTCTTGTGTGGCATTAGGACACCATCTTGGGGTTGAGTCAGTCTTGGGAAAGACTTGTAGGCTTTTTGTTTCAGGAATCTTAGTGTTCATTCTAGGAGATGATTCATTTCCTCGCGGAGGGGGATTTAACTCATCTAGGTTTTGGGGATTCACTTTCGGTGAGTTTGTACTTTCGAGAGGCATTTCATCCCTTCTTGCTTATGATTTTACAGGATTGTTATTTGCATAGTCATTCCTACATGTTTATATACCTTGTTGTTTTGAGCATGCCTTAGAAACATGTTAGGGGATGTGACTATTTGATGGCTATGTGCTAGCATAGATGGTGTGTTTTCCATTTACTATATCTATTTGTCATGCTAGTGTCATAGGTGATATGTAGTATGTCTCTGATGCTTGACCCCTATGTGATAGGTAGCATATTTGATTACCCTTGTACACTATGTGTTTAGTTGTATGGTGCGATATTGTTTTTGTGAAATTATTCGTAGAATTTCATTTACGTTTAGTATACTTGTACCTAGCATACTTGCGCATTGTTTTTTTCATTTCACTTTGATTTAGTATACTTGAGCCTCTATACTTGTTTACTATGGATTTAGTACTGTTTAGTATACTTGTGAATGTATACTTGTGTATATATACGTGTATGTTGCATGACTAATTACTTTATTAGTTCATTTCTTTTATCATTCTTGTACTGTGCTTGGGGTTGTGTGACTTTGGCTGTCAGGGATTGTGTGTGTGAGCTTGATCCGATGTCTGGATTCCTAGGCATAGCCTTATAATAGGTCAGCTTTAGGATGACGTGGAGGTTCTTAGGTGCATTGTCTTGTTTGATGTCGTTGTGACTAGGGTAATGATGATGTTGTTTGATTTGTAAAGTCTGATCCATTGGCTTGAGGGCATAGACTTGTCGGGCTTTGTATTCATGACTGATGTGGTTGACAATAGTGTTTTGAGACTTGGGGTTGTCAGTTTTTCCAGTATTGAGGATTTAAGGCCTTAAGCGTAGCGGTGACTATGACATTGTTGTTAGGGTTTTGGATTGTCCAGAATGGTCCGGCCGGACATTTTGGACCATATCGTAACTCTCACAGAATGATTGGTTTCCGTGGTGCTTTTGGTAATGATTGTTTAACATTGATGTCATTTGTATCGGTAGGTTTCACGGGTGAGCTTGTTGGGGGCAGGTGACGAATTAGGGCTTTATACTATCATGCTACTGTACAGGTTCTGTGTGGGCGAGTGCTAGTTGCCGTCGATGCTACCTTGTATTACATAGCTAGTAATGTGAGTGTGGGAAGGCACTTGACACTATGGATGCTACCACACCTTGGGTACATTGTGGGCGGGTTCTAGTCAGTATTTGTGCTGCCATGTTAGTTTTGATTTTGTTCCTTGTTTCGATAAGTAGTTTCCTTGATCTCCTTTGGGTGGTTGACATTGGGTTAGTATGTCAATTCGTTGGAGAGGTGTCTCACTATTCACGGTTTCGTATCTCTTCGTTGATCTCGAGACCTTTGGAGTTGTCCTTGGGTACTTTATGATCTATTCCTTGGTGTGACCTTGTGTACGGTCCTTCTTTGGTTCTTCTGGGAATGTTCCTGATTTCAGGGATGAAATCTCTTTAAGGAGGGTAGGTTATAATGACCCGGTCATTTCTTTCCTTTCCGTTTTCCTTAGAATTTTACGGATGAATTTTTTTCGTTGAAATTCCATTTCTAAGTTCGGTTTCTCGTCGTTTAGTATCGTCTTGAGTGCTCGGAAATGGTTTCTGAGACTCTTTTCTTTGGATTGACAACTTCCTCTGAGGACCGAGTCATTTCCACATTTTTCGTTTTTTGACACTATTCACTTTTTGTCCTTTTCCCTGTTTTGTCCTTTTTCTTATTTTATTTTTTCCCCGTTTGTCACTTGGTTGGCCTAACCTCACTTCTTATGTTTGGAGTTGGTTTTTGGCTTCACGTATATTCATTCTAAGTGGTTTCCACGAAATACGTATCTTTACTTTTGCAAGAAAGTACTTTGGTTGCTCCCGGTGTCCATAGAGGCATGGATGCAAAGTTTTTTGGAATTATTTTATTTTCTTGGGGTATTTTTCGTAAATATCTTTTGAAGATATTTTATTTTAGGGGTATCTAAGAAAATATCTTTTGGAAGATATTTTCATTTAGGGGTAGTTTTGCAGTTAACACTTTTTGTAGGGGCCATTGTGCAATTTACGAAAGTTATAACAAAATATCTCTTCTGGAGCCTGGATCCTTGTACGGGATTCATTTTCACATTTCGTCGAGTCTTGTACTCATAGAATTTTCTTCTGGTCATTTTTCTCGAGTTTCAGGGTTTTTGGACCCGTTTGCCGCCGAACTTGTTTGGGGCATATCTCTCTACTCGGGACTTAGTTTTTGACGCTGTTTCTTTTGTTGTTCATATTTTCTCATTTTGAACCTTTTTCGTTCACGGTGTTTTGCCGTTTGAGCGCATTTGCTCAAAATCCACTTTTCCGGACCCGTCGGGACCCGTTCGGGGCACTTTTTGAGATTTTCTATAAATAGGGAGACTTAAAATTAAAAAGTCATCTTCACCCCTGTCCATGCACGACCAGAACGTGCTATGGCAGCCCAAGGGGGCTGCCACCCTTCTTCTTTCATTTAAACCTTCTTCTCTTTGTTAAAAAGTCGAAATGTCTTCGCGTTTTGTGTTTGTCTTGAACGTGCGCATCTTTCCCCCTTATTAGAACCTGTTTTTGGCCAAATTTTGAGTTCAGGTTTGAAGTCAAGTTGTGATTTTGATGTTGATAAGCGCCGAATATTGCATATTCAAGCGCCCTTAATTGCATTAGTTAAGTCCATTATTCGTTTAATTATGTAGATTACTTTCATTTGTATGTTTTTGTGCATTTTTAGGTTCAATTGCAATAAAGGAGCAAGAAGGGTGTTTTGTAGAGTTTTTGAATATCAAGGTGCCAATTCTGAAATTCTGGCAGCAGTGAAGTCCAAACTTTGTTCGCCATTTTGACCTGCCAAACTTGAGAACTGGACTTCCCTCACAACATGAAAGATTTAGTGCTCTGAGTCTGCTTTCCAAATCTTCAAGTGGTTTGTCATTCGGAGTTCGGAGTAGAGAGTTATGATCTTCTTATTAGAGGTGCTCAAAACTGCCTGGCAGCAACGAGTTTCTGCCTTGCTCTTCAATTTCGACCAACCAGACTTGAGAATTGGATCTCCACCAAAACATAAAGTTTTTAGAGCTCTAAATCAGCTTTCCAAATCTTCCAATGGTTTGTCATTCGGAGTTCGGAGCGCAAAGTTATGGCTATTTTACCAAAGTAGGTCCGGGCGAATCAATGCAAGCATGGAGCAATCTGCTCCATTTTCGAGTGCTCGAGGCCCTATTTCGAGCACTCGAAATTGGGGCAGAATTGCCTTCGGGAATCCTCATTTTGGCAGCCACTTGTGCATTGGTTTCCTCATTTCTACTTACTTCTTTATGAGGTGGTTGGGGATGTTTTTGGAAGAGAAAGAGAGCTTTGTTGGAGGAGATAAGGCAAGGGAGGCCACACATTTACATCAACCTTCATTTTTACAAGATAGAGGAGAGAGAAGTAACTAAACCTCATCTAGGGAGGTGATGAAGCCTCCCCTTTTGCTTATGTTCTAGATTAGGTTCTATTTTGGGGATTATGATGTATCATTTTTGGTCTTTTCATAATCTAGAGCATATTACTTCTTGTAATGAATTCTAATGTTTATAAATGATTGTTGTAAGTGATTTATCTTGTCTTAGATGGTTTCTTGTAGTAATCATAATGTTTGCTTCTTCATGGTGACAATGGATATAGGATTATGAATAATTTTCAAGGCATGTTGATAGAGAAAATGGATAGTCCATTGCTTAGGAACTTCCTTTGATGGGTTATGCTAGTTTCCTACCTTATGTGCTTTATCATTTGATTACAAACTTGATAGTTCTTGCTTGAGTGAGTATGTTGAAGGCTATACTTTAGTTTAGGTAGCTCAAATGTATGAATTTTTGAGGGATTATTCTTGTTTAATGATTTAATGAACTTCTCTAAGGGTATATGGTAATCTAGTGTTGCTATATATTCCGTGACCATTTTATACATTGTACTTCCCCAATTTAGCCTTAATCTAGCATGTACTTAGGGTGTAGTGTGGATTCATCTCCCTAGTCTTTTCTACTTGTATCTCACTCCTTTAATTTCCTTGCAATTTATTGTTTTATGCACTCCTAATTTCCTAGTTTAGTGACTATCAAACAAACCCTTATTACCCCTTATCATTCTAAGAATAATTCTAGACTCTTAGGTTGCCATAGACTAGCGCAGTCCCAGTGGTTCGACTTACCCGACCAATAGCCCTATTTTACAATGATTCGTGCTATTACGAAGGTTGATGTTTAGTTGATCAATCGATCAGATGTGTCTTCCTGTGGGTTCATGTAAATTGTGTTGTCCCCGACAAAACCCTTCGGTATCGTCGGATTTGGAGCACTTTTTTTTGGTGGGCTTTTGAGATTTTCATCTCAAATTGAGGTAGGGGATGTCTTAGGTTTATATTATTGTTGTATTGATTGTTTTATGAGCATATACAACTTTTGAGCATGTTTTGTTCAAGTTTTTAGAATTTAATTTATTTATTTTCTTTGTCTGGGATTTAATTCTAATGATGGTATATAATTTAGAATTAAATTGTGGCATGCTAGTAAATTAAGCCTTGGTGAGTTGTGTAACACATATTAAATTTGGAGCATTTGAATAAGAATTGCAAAATTTATTTAATATATATCTTTTGTGAAAGATTAATTCACATAGTTGTATCAAGCATGAAACCAACTTGTAATGTGATATTAAAGTAGGCCTTGGTGAGTTCTTTAACATATATTAAATTAAGGACATTTGGATATGTTTGAAAATCTAGAGAAAAATTAATTAATGAACTTAATTAATTTTATTTTAAGTGTGTTGGTCACTTAAATTGATATCGGAGGTAATAGGTTGATAATCCCTTGAAATGTAGTCTATTTAATCACCTTGTGAGCATGTTACTAATTTGATGTAGAATTAGTACTTGAGACATATTGAAATGGTAATTGGACTTAGCATGATATAGAATATTATTGACTTGCATAACTTATTTAGATATATCTTGTGTAGGTGTATAGCTTGTTAGAATATTACAATTGTTTAGCTTGGAAGCTAGTTACTAAATTGGTAATGTGGTTCAATTGTTGTAAAATATTATTGTCTTGGTGTATAAATTGCATATTGGAGGTTTGACATATCATATGCTATCTAGACTTGAATTCTAGGACATGGTTTGTGTGGATTCAACCTTATTTGTGCATGGAAGATGGTTTTATGCATTAGTGGATTTGGTATAAGTTTGTTCTAACTTATTGATTTTTGTATAAGTTTGGTCTAACTTATTGATTTTTGTATAAGTTTTGGACTTATTGATTTTGGAAAGCCTGTAAGGACATATTTTACGTGATGGCTAGGGTTTGGCTCTAGTGCGAAGATAAGAGTCTTCTAAGTCATAAGTGCGCACTAGGTAGTACCTTGTGAGTCGTAATTGCCTGGAATAACTTATGCATGTACGCACTAGGTAGTGCCTTGTGGGTCATAATTACCTAGAAACACTTGCTTGGTCTAGTAACCACATGTCCTAGTCTTTCTACTTTGATTTCGCATTCAATTTCAAGTTATTAATCATGGATTACTTGTAACTTGAGAATTAGTGCTTGCCTATGTATTTTGATCTCATTTAGTATACTGGAAACTGTATATTTGAACTTGTATCCTTGTTGGTGTATCTAAACTCTATCTAGTGTATTTACATTTAGTATGCTTGTCTTGTGTGTGCGGATTTCATTTTTGTATACCTATGCCATGTATACTTGTCTTATGCGTATGTGTTTAGCTTAGTATACTTGTGTTTGTATACTTGATTTATGAGTACTCTATACATATATCTTATACTTGTGTATGGATGCTAGATATTGCTTATCCCGTTTAACATGATTTAGTATACTTGTCAGCATGTGTACTTGAATGTCGTGTATCATGTTTTAATATGGTTTAGTGTACTTGAGCATGTATACTTGTATACCGTAGTTCATTTCAATTGTATGAGTAGCTTAGGATGATCCCTAAGTCTCACTTTGACATAGACGTTAGGTGGCATGAGCCCCTTTAACATGTTTCACCTTTAGGTGATAGAATTGTAAATTGCTAGGTTGATGCATGCTTATCTCCTATGAGTAGCTTTATGTTACTTACCCACGTAGTGGGGACATTTTTCAGGTACCGGGATCAAGATTCGGGATTCACGTCATGCTTGGATGATTTGTAGACTTGAAGTTCTCATTTCTTGTAAATGTTGGCTTGAAATGCCATATATAGCTTTATATGTCAAAATCTGTAAATTCACTCTTTACAATGTATTTGATATGTATGAGATGAGGCCATAGGCCAGTGAAATCTAATTTGTATCCTATGTAACTTTTAACTTCTTGAAATATTATGAAAATATTAAAAAATGCCGAGTCAGTGCTTCACTATGCTTGCATTGGGTGTGGGAATTCCATTTTTATTCTTTTATAGGGTCTTATAAATTATGTTTGAAGTGTGGCCAAGGGCCAAACGGTAATTTGAAATCATTTGTTAATTTTGGTTTTCAAATTTACCTTTTCTTGTTCATTTTTGCCTTTTTGCCCGTTGGGGGGTCTGATTTTGCATCGGTGCTATTTTTAAGCCATGGACCATTGTAGCACGTCCTAATAGGTAAGTTACGTTTGTGTGCTTGGTCGTTTCCAGGCAAACCTTCTTTTTTGGTGAAATGAGCCTCTTATGGACTCATTTTGAAACTTTGTTGCATAATTTGATCTAGGGGCTTTCTAAACTTTTCACATCATTTTTATTTTCTTCTTTCGATATGGTCGCTTAGAAAAGGTGATTTTAGGGGGGGTTTCTTCTTCGTGTTTTTCCAGAAAATGAAAAAGAGAAGAGAGGGAGAAAGAAGAGAGAGTGTCGGTGGGGTGAGGAATGAGAGGGTTTGGCTTGTCTTCCACTTTCTCTCTCTGTACATACACACATGTACATATCACACACATTCTTATCCACACATATCTCACCAACTAGTCAACCATAGGCCCCACCGCATAATAAAATTCAATAATGTTCCACAATTAAAAATTATGCTTTCAAGCATAATATAAACACTACAATTTCATGAATAAGCGTAATGCAATTTAAAATAAATATAAAAGGAAAAGAAAAAAGAAAATTGGTCCTCACAAGAAATGGAATAAAGAATATATATAAATATCCTACATATATATATTGACATAAAACATACCTTCTAGAAAATAGGGCTTTTAGTTGCAATTGATGCATATGAACCAAATACGACTCTCTAGTTTCAAAGTTGTCCTTGGAACATAAGAAAAAACCTTTAACAATATTTGTAGAGGATATTTTTGCATAGAGATATAGAAAGAGGGAGCAATACTGCTATAGGGAAAATGAATGTTAAACTAAGATTATATAGTTTGCAAGATACATAGTTCAACATATATGAAGTTTTAGACACCATTAATATAAGATATATATAGAAAGGGAGAAAGACTGTGATTGGAAAAATTTGATGTAAAATTGACATTATATAAGTTATACCAAGTGACATTATATAAGTTGTAACCGGCAGAGTTCAGTAAACGTGATGTTTTAGATACCACAAATAGAACTGTTTTAACTTTTACTAAAGCGTCAAAAGTCACTTTAAAACATCAAATGTCACTTTATTTTTTTTTAATAAAATAAATTATTTAAATGTATATAAATATTAGTTTTATAAGGGATATAGTTATGTAAATATATATATATATATATATATATATATATATATATATATTTTGAAAGTTAAAATTTAAAGAGAGCGGAAATTATAGTCCAAGTAGCTAGCCCAATGCTAACTACAATAGAGTATACAAGTATAGCCCGAAGGCCCAAAGGTGAAAGTTAAGCCAAAGAGCCAACAACCACCCCAACAAACAGAATTGAAGATCAACAAAGCAATCCGAAGAACATGGAGGATGATTCCAGCAATGTAATGCGCAATGTAGTGTGCAATTCAGTTCCTTAAATCTGGAGGCTTCTTCGGGGGATGAATCAGTGATTGTGGAAGCTCCCATTCCAAGGCAATTCTGGAAGCATTTAGAGAGTTAGAGATTGTAGAAGAGAGTAGTTTTGCTTGAATTGTTCTTAACGTTTGGTAGAGAATTGAGTTGGCACTGAGTGCTTTCTTCTTGAAGATTCGTTTGTTCCTCTCATTCCAGATATGGTAGACTAATGAGGCTAACCCCATTTTGGAGATTGTGTTACTGTGAAAGTCTGAGTTTCCTTTCCAATGGTGTGAGGCCTAATTAATAAATCCTGCCCATGAGGAAGGTTGAATATAGTACCCACATCATGTTTGTAAAAAGTACCACAAGGGTTTGACAAATGAGCTGGAGAAAAATAGGTGATCATGTGACTCATGCTTAGTGTTGCAAAGAGTACACACCGTGGAATTAATGTGAGCTGTACATCTTCTGTTAAGAGTTAGTAATTTATGATGGATTGTAATCAAAAGTGTAAAGGAGTGTTTGGGTATAAAAAGCTTAGACCAGACAAGGTAAGGCCAAGGAAGGGTAGGGTAATGTTAATTGAAATGTTTTATTGTTTTTGAGATGGAGAATTGAGAAGATTTAGATGGGAGCCAAATTTGTTTATCTCTGCTGTTGGAGTTGGAAATTGGTAATGTGGTAATGTTTTATAGGAGTGGCTAGATATTGAGGATGGCTGTTGGGAAAGACTATGCATTGTTGGTGATGAAAGTATTGACTTTGGTCTTGCTATCAAAACCTATTGTAGCTCTCTATTAGGGAGGAACATGTTAATGCAGTGGGCTAAGGAGGCACCAATTGTTAAACCAGAAATTGGTTGCAGCTGATCGGTTAGGATTCGATCTCAATTAAATCAACCCTTTGCAATAGCGCAAATCATTGTAAAATAGGGCTATTGGATGGGTAAGTCGAACCACTGGGACTGCTAGTTTATGACAACCAAGGTCTTTAAATTCACTTTTAGTTTGATGAAAGGGGTATAGAATTTTGGTTTGGTTTGTCACTAGAATTAGGAATTAAAATTGCATAAAAACAATAATTTGCAAGAAATTTAGAGGAAAGAAATCTAGGTAGAGAGGACTAGGGAAGTGAATCCACTACCTACCCTATTAATATGCTAGTTGAGATTAACTTGGGAGAATAACATATACATATGACCATGGAATGCAACAACACAAAATTGCTACATTACCTTCAAAAAATTCATGAAATCAATAGATAAGAATAATCTATCAAAGTTTTACATGCTTTGACCACCTAAACTAGGATGCAGCCTTAGACATGCCAACTAAGCTAGAGATTATTAAGCCCTTAATCACATGATAAAAGCACATGAAGCTAGAAATCAAGAATAGTCTATCAAAGGAAGGCCTTAAGCTATAGACTATCAAACTTCCTAAACATCATGTCATTAAAACCATTCGACAACCTCATTTTTATTGTCACTATGAAAACCAAGCCATATAATCATGAGAAATTAGAATCTAAGACAAGAAAATAACTTCAACATAATCATTTATAGATATTAGAATTCATTACAAAATAAATGCTCTAGATTGTGAAAAATCATAAACATACATCATTTCCCCCAAAATAAATCAAGACTAGAACATGCTTACTAGAGAGGGCTTCATCACCTCCCTAGATAGGGAGTTAGTTGCTCATAGATGCAAGAGTTGAAGGAGAAGGAGTGATCTTCAACTCCATTTTCGCACCTTGAGCTCAAGAACACACAAACCCCTCACTTTTCAATATTTCTCTCTCTAGAATCTTGCTAAAATGTGAGATATTAAAAACCATAGCCTCCAAGCCCTTATCTAGCCAAAATAATCTCATTTTCCTCTATTTTCGTGGCTCCCCAACCCTAGGAGGAATCAGGACCACACAAAAGGGTCAATGGGACAGCATTGGAAGAAATAATGCAGAGCTGTTTGCTATATGGTGGGCGCTCGCAGACGCTGGGCGGGTGCCCGCGCCTTGATGAGCGCACTTGCATGTTTGACCGGCACCCGCGAGGGCCTGGCAGGTGCCTGCGGTGCATGATGGTGGGGGCCTGCGAGATACGGCGGGGCCCTCGCTGGCTAGATGAATCTGGAGGTTTTGGCGGGCGCTCGCGCCTTTTTGGCTCTGCTCTAAATATATATGCTCTTAAACCTCCTTTTGCACAGACTGTTGACGTCACTCTTGTTCCTTGGACTTTGTGCATCGAATGTTACGAGTTCCGTGGATTACTTGACTTGGCCAAAATGACGGTTCCCGGTAACGGCGTGCTTTGATCTTCAAAAACTTATCAAAGCGTTACTTTTACCTCTCTTAGGGGAACCAACCTGAAAATAGACAAAAGAATGCAATTAAGGCTAATATATTAAGTAAAGATAGCTAATTGACTTAACTAATGCAAATAATGGTGCTTGAATATGCAATATTCGGCGCTTATCGCACCCCCAAACTTACATTTTGCTAGTCCCATAGCAAAACCAAAAATGAACCTTTAACAAAAATGACAACATTTGAAATGCTATCAACATGCATCAATCATGGAGCAAGAAAATATATGCAGAGCTTAAATGTAACTTGGAATAGATAGAATATTAGAGACGGGATCATTAAGCAGACTACTTTGCATATATGAAGCCTTGATGAATAAAATGGCTAAACAAATTTTAACTCTCAAGCATCAACAACATAGTCTATATAAATACTTCAACTGTCATATCTATAACAGAAATCATCTCAAGCTTCATTGAAAGTGAACCGAAATCCTAATATGTGGCTTTTACCTTCTTTTTCCAATTTCAAGAGCACAAGTCTTCAAATTGATGATTTTCCCTTTTAAATGAGGTCTCTAAGGCATGAATTTATTCCAGATGCAACTTTTGTTGTTGTTTTTATATTATTTAGATATATATTATGGTCGTGCAGTGCCGAAGTCCCTTAAGCTTTCTAACCAACCCATATAACAAGCGTTAGGCCAGCAACTCCCAAACCGGACGGCTTTAGGGTGCTAAGTGTAAAGACACTCTTAGGGCTTAATAACTCGAATTGGCAAGGCTACAAACTTCAACGAACCATATTTATTTATTTTTATTTTTGTAAATGACCGTGTAATGCCTAAGTCCCTTAAGCTTTCTAACTAACCCATGTAACAAGTGTTAGGCCAACAAATCCCAAACCAGACGGCTTTAGGGTGCTAACCGTAAGGACACTCCAAGGGCTTAGTAACTCGAGTTAGCAAGGCTACGAACTTAAACTAGTCATTATCCTTATTCATTTTTTTTATTTTTTTTTTATTTTATTATTTTTTTATGTGCCAAAGATATCCATTCATTAGGGTCATCAATTCAAACCAACTAAGTCAAGGTTAAGGTCAATCAGGTTGCATACCTCACAATTGAAGCATAGAAGAGTATGAAATCTGATGAAAATCCAATTGAAGCATTTTTACAAACCAATTTGAATTCACATGATCATTTTAGATTTTTCTTTATTTTCAAAAATTATCATTTGCCTCTATACACAAAGTATTAAACATATGTTTCAATCTCCAACAAGTTCCAAGATTACTCTATCATTGCTTCCCAAAAATAATTTTTATTAACTTATATGAATCAAGTTAATCATGCAAGCAAAAGTGTAATACCAAAAATGCAATAATGCACCCCCAAACTTGAATGTCACAGTGTCCTCAATGTGAGAAGACAAAGAATAAAAATGAGATTGAAAAGAGGGTACGTGGAACAATAGTACCAAGTGGAGGAAGAAATTTAGTGGCGGCGCAAAAATAAGTCATACTGCGAATTCCAAGAGCATGCCCCCAAACTTAAAGTCGAAAGCCTGTCAAAAGACATTTATACACCACAAACATCAAATGAATCCAACAAAAATGAATATAAATAACTGTAAATTTATTTAGCTAAAAACCAATTATCCTGGCAAAGCAGTAAAATATTGCAGTTAAAAGTTCAAAATAGGAACTGAAAAGTAAATGCCAAACGCGGCCCAAAATAAAGTCTAATAAGCACCACTAGAAAGCAAGATAGATATGGAAAGCACAAAATCACTCCATCGGAGCGGAGGGTGAGCCACCGTCGCCGCCTGGGGCGCCATCAATTAGGGTCTAAAGCATGGTCTGCTGTTCATCTTGAGTCGCCTGAAGCCTCGTCAGAGTCTTCTTATGGAAGTCCGTAAGGATGCCCTCGACTCGCAGCTGGAGTGTATCAAGACGAGTTCTGAGCAAGTCATAAGCGGCGTCGGGCATAGCAAGTGGAAGCGTGGCAACAGGAGCAACAGGTGGAGCCGGAGCAACAGGAGCTCCCAATCCAACACATCACCTATGCGAGCTTGACGGGAAGTCTTGAGTTGAACTGTACTGGACTTCCAAACCCCATGGTCAAAATAAAACACATCGGTCAGCTTCTCCTTATTACGGGGAACTTTGAACCTTTTGTTTTTGAGCAACTGGTCGGTTGAGAATTCGATCTATAATAAATCAACCTTCACAATAGCACAAATCATTGTAAAATAGGGCTATTGGTCGGGTAAGTCGAACCACTAGGACTGCGCTAATCTATGGCAGCCTAAGTGTCTAGAGTCTTTTTAGAATGATATGGGGTGTTCATAGAGGATTTGTTGGTTGTCACTTAAGCTATGAAATTAAGATGCATAAAATAAGAGCTTGCGGGAATTTAAAGGAGATGAAATACAAGTAAAGAGGACTAGGGAAGTGAATCTACTCCAACCTTTTACACATGCTAAGAATATGATTGATTTGGGGAATTAATATATATATGTGACCATGATACATAGCAACACATGGTTACTACAATATCTTCAAGAAATTCAAATAATCACAAGGTAAGAATAACCTATCAAAGCTTCACATGCTTGAGTTACCTAGACTATGGTGTAACCTTAGATATGCTCGCTAAGCTAGAGATTATCAAACCCTAGATTAAATGGTAAAAGCACATGGAATCAAGATGCAAGATTAACCCATCAAAAGAAAGCCTTAAGCTATGGATTAACAAATTTCTCAAAAACCATGCCATTAAAACCATTCCATAATCTTGTTTCCATTGTCACTATGGAACTACTAGCCATACAACCACAAGAACAAATGATCTAAGACAAGATAATTGATTCAATATGATCATTTATAAGAAATACTATTCATTACATATTGTAAAATGCTCTAGATTATGAAACTTAGTCCAAACATACATTACATTCCCTAAAATAAATCAAAATTAATGCATGCTTACAAGGATGAGCTTCATCACCTCCCTAGATGGAGGTTTAGTTACCCATTAATGCTATAAGGAATGAAGAGGAAGAAGAGGATCCCTCCATTTCTGCACCTTTTTATCCAAGAACACTTCTCTTTCTTCTAGAACTTCACAAGTGAGATCCTCTTTGCTCTTCTAATCATGTGTGTGAGATATGGCCTCCCCTCTCTCTTCTTATCCATCAGGACCTACTCACCATACCCTAAAATCCTGAAATCCACCTTTGCATGAAGCTAAACCACACAAAAAGATGATAAGGGGACAAAAAATGCTGAAAAACAGGAGCAGGTGAACTGCCTGCAGAAGGTTGGCGGGCGCCTGCGAGGCTCCGACAGGCGCCCGTGGAAGCTGTGGCTTATGAGATAGTACTAGAGTGTTTGGCGGGCTCCCGCGGGAGGGCGCGGGGGCTCCTGCGGCTACTATGGAAGGGGCCGCGAAACAAGGCAGTAAGGTGAGCTATTGGCGGGCGCATCGCGGGAGCTCTGCGGGCACCCGCGGAAGCCTGTGCTCATGGCTTGCAGTCTTCTCTTTGGCCACTTTGGATTGGCCAGACGACATAATCGTCATACTGGAATCAATACCATAATATTTGTGCACATGAAGGTTCATGAAGTTGGCCTAGATAACGGTCCTTAGCAACGACGCGCTTCGATTCTTCAAAAGAATGTCAAAACCGCTTTCTTTAACCATAATTGGGGAGACCGACCTGAAAGAAGATGAAAGCAAACAAATAAAGCTAAACTATGGATTAATATCAACTAATGAACTTAACTAATGCAAATAAGGGTGCTTGAATATGAAATATTCGGCGCTTATCACACCCCCAAACTTACATTTTGCTAGTCCCTTAGCAAAACAAAATGACGAACCTACAAAAATGCCAATCAATGCAATGCTAGCATTATGCATCTATCATGAAACAAAAATATTGACAAAGCTCGACTATGATTTGGAACACAGAACATTCGAAGATAGACATTAAGCAGACTACCTTGCATATATGAAGCCTTAGCACATAAAATGGCAAAACAAGTTCAACTTAAATGCATCGATCATCAAGGTCTATATAAACACTTCAATTGTCACATCTTGAATAACATAAACTCTAACTTTATTGAAAGTGAGCCGGATTCCCAATATGCGGCTTTTACCCTCTTCTACCAATCTCAAGAACACGTTTTCAAATCCTTAAATCTCCTTCTAAATGAGGTCCCCAAGGCATAACTTTATTCATAATACAACTTTTGTTGCTTATTGAAAATTTTATTCTAACTCAAAATGAAACATACTATGGTTATGCAATGTCAAAAATCCCTTAAGCTTTCTAACCAACCCATGTAGCAAGTGTTAGGCCAACAACTCCCAAGCCAGATGGCTTTAGGGTGCTAAATGTGGAAACATTCCTAGGGCTTAATAACTCAAGTTGGAAAGGCTACAAACTTCAGCAAACCAATTTTTTTTTTTTTGAATGACCGTGCAATGTCTAGGTTTTTTAAGCTTTCTAACCAACCCATATAACAAGCGTTAGGCTAACAACTCCCAAACCAGATGGCTTTAGGGTGCTAAGTGTAGAAACACTCCTAGGGCTTAATAACTCGAGCTGGAAAGACTACGAACTTCGACTGGTCATTGATTTTTTATTTTTTATTTTTTTTATTTTTTTATTTTTTAAATGCCAAGGGTATCCATTCATTGGGGTCATTAATTCAGATCATTGAGTCCCGATTAAGGTCAATTTGGGTTGCATGCCTCACGATTAGGTTTCCGGTGTGCAAATGTGCAATGTGAAGCATAAAAGAGTATGAAATCCGACAAGTATTTAATTGAAGTCTTTATACAAACCAACTATGAATCAGCATGCTTATTTCAATAGTTTACTTATTTTCAAAAATTATCTTGGCTTCTATACACAAAGTATTAAGCACATGCTTTAACCTTCAAAAAGTTCCCTTTAAACAAATGATTTTATTAACTTATGAACATAAAAAATGAGCAAAAATCATCAAAATTGTAATAACATGCACATGCATCAAGAATGTAATAACATGCATGCACCCCTAAACTTGAATGTCACATTGTCCCACATTGTCCTCAATGTGAGAAGATAAGGGACAAGAGAATGAACAAATGGGGGTTGGAACAATAGTACCAAGTTGAGAGGATTGGAGTGGCGGTGCAAAAATAGGCCACTTCGTGAAGTGTACGAGCATTCCCCCAAACTTGAAATCAAACACCTATCAAAAGCATCTATACAGAGCAAGAATCAAATGAATCCAAAAATGACTAACGATAACTGCAATTTATTTTAAAGCTAAAATCCTCGCAAACTAACAAAAGAGATGCAGTTAAAAGTTTAAAAGAACAGGAAAAGAAATGCCAAACGCGGCCCAAAAGAAGTCTAAAAGTAATATTACTGCAAAAGGGAAATAAAACGAGAAACAGGAAATCAATCCTCCATCGGTGTGGAGGAGGAAGCACCTGGTGCACCTGGCGCCTGGTCAATCAATGACTGGAGCATAGCCTGCAAAATCTCTTGATTCTCCTGGGTTTTCTGGATGGCACCCTCTATAGCATCAAAGTGCAAGGAAAAAGCATCGAGACAAGCATCTAAAGTGAGATAGTCGGCGCGAGTCATGACATCCGGCGGTGGGACAAAAATGGCAGCTGGAGAAGCGGGGGCATCAGGAGGAGGAGGAGCAGGAGCCACAGGGGGGGGCCGGAGCACCCCAATCCAACGCGTCACTAATGCGAGCCTGACGGGACATCTGAAGTTGAGCTATGCTGGACTTCCAGACCCCAAGGTTGAAGTGCAACACATTTTTCTCTTTTGGTTCACCACGGGGAACTCAGAACCCCATATTTTTGAGCAACCTTGTAATAAGGTATGGAAATGGAAATGCCCAGGTTGTGGTGGTGTGCGACCGAACCAAGATTAATTCCTTGTAGATTTTAAGCAATTGGTCCTAGCCAAGTTGTGGGATACAAAACCAACACTCCTTTTCAGTATAGTAGAGGGTTTTAAAAAATTCCCCCTTTCGCTCGGAATGGCCTGGCACGGGTAGGACGTTCTTGGCCAGGACCGAATCGAGAAACCATAGCCAGCAAGGTAAGAAAGATTTATTGGTGCTTGTGGTTCTGTTTCCAGTGAATTGACCATGACAAATTTCTCCCACAATGTCCGCTAAGGTAGGCTGATCGGGACCTTCAACATAGAGGGGGAGGCCCGCCTCATCCATTGGCGAAATCAAGGGGCAATCCATAGCCATAGCAAGGTCATTGAGGTCGAATTCATAATCATAGTCATCAATGGTGGTTTTGATTTTGTCCAGTTCTTCACATGAGTGGACCATGTTGGCATAGAACAGACGGACCACACACGGGAAGTAAGAATGAGCGCACGGTTTGAAAATAGAGGATAGGCCATGAGCCCTCAATTCGCGGACGAACCATGCGGTCTCCACATTGCTCTCGAAAGTAGGTGTAATATCAAAACGAGCTTCAGTTTTAATTGGCCATTCAACCCAATTTAGGGGCGGAGGAGCATTAAAAGGGCCCTTGGATGACCTAGCACGCTTCGAAATAACCCTAGGAGCCATTGGAGTGAAGAAAATTGGTTCAGGACTTTTGTCAAACACCTGGTATGTAGCAGAAATTAGAAGAGAGAAAAATGAGGTTAGAAAGGTGAAAATCCCAAAAATCGGCATCTAAAATCAACCATGCACAATCCCAACAAAGTCTACAACCTTCACCATATCAATCCCATCCTCCAATGATCCACAAATTGAAAGAAAGGAAGAAGAAGACTTACCTCAAGTTAAAGAATCAAAAACTCTCTTGTTGGGGCTTTGGGATAGAAGATTAAGAAGATGAGAAAGATGGATGGAGATTAGGATAGAGGTGGATCGATGATAATGAGGTGAGAGTGGGAGATTTAGGGGTGAAGGAGGGTGGGGGCGCAGGGTGAGAAAGAGAGGAGGGTTTATAGGAAATAAAAATGGGGGAAAATGGCTTAGAAGCCCATTTAATCTGCCATTGAAGGGCGGCGGGCGCCAGCGAGAGCTTCGCGGGCGCCCGCGGATGACCTGAGTGCATTGACTAGTTTGGTGGGCACCCGCGGTGGTGCGGTGGGCGCCTGCGGGACCTCATAAAATACTGCCTTGTGTAGCATTTTCAGGTTTTGTTAACCCACGGATGGAAGCACATGAACTTCCAGCATAGATTGGAGATTAACGGGATCTTGATGACTACGAAGAATGAACTGGAATGAACTAATTCACCATGACAGTCCTACGATGCAAACTTTGTATAAAACAGGAGACGTGTCCAAACGACTTCGAATATTCCCCGAAGTTGAACAAAGATATGGTCATGATGAAAATTTCCAAATGTAACCACCAGAATACTTGAGGAAATAATTCTGAAAACAAACATCATTTTGGTCGAAGTGTCCCGGGAATGTCTTGACATTGGACAAGCAGAGAATGAAAGCTCAGCAATCGAAAGAATTTCTTCTCATGAGTGCTAAGTTTTACGTCGATAGTTAGACATAACAGAATCACACACTAGTCCTCGTAGACTGGATCCATCACTAAAACTTTCTCTACTTTGCGGATTGGGACTAGGCCCTCAATATAAGGCTTAAGGCGTTGGCCATTAACCTTGAACAATGATCCATTAGCAGGATCTTGAAGCTCAACCGCTCCATAAGGAAAGACAGAATTGATGAGGTATGGACCATCCCACCTTGATCGGAGTTTACCAGGAAAGAGTTTCAAGCGGGAATTGAAGAGCCAAACTTTTTGTCCCGGGGCAAAAGACTTATTGACAATGTGCTTGTCATGGAATGCTTTGGCCTTTGCCTTATAGATTTTGGCACTTTCATACGCATCATTGCGCATTTCCTCGAGTTCATTTAATTGTAAAGCACGATTAGAGCCGGCCTGTTTGAGATCAAAGTTGAGCCTTTTTATGGCCCAAAAAGCACGGTGCTCTAATTCTACCGGGAGATGACACGCTTTGCCAAAGACAAGTCGATATGGCGACATGCCAATGGGTGTCTTGTAAGCCGTCCGGTAAGCCCAAAGTGCATCGTTTAGTCTTAGCGACCAATCTTTGCGGTCCGGTCGAACCGTTTTTTCCAAAATGTGCTTAATCTCCCGGTTAGAAACCTTTACTTGACCACTCGTTTGAGGATGGTAGGGTGTAGCAACCTTATGAATGACAGAATACTTAGAAAGGACAGATTTAAGATAACGATTTCTGAAATGTGATCCGCTGTCGCTGATGATTGCTCGAGACGTACCAAAACGACTAAAGATGTTAGATTGAATGAACTCGATCATGACTTTATGATCACTGGTTCTGGTAGCCGCGACTTCCACCCATTTGGAAATATAATCCACCGCTACAAGGATATACTCATAGCCATAAGAAGGTAGAAATGGTCCCATGAAGTTGATTCCCCACACATAAAAAATTTTAATTATTAAGATGGGAGTGAGGGCCATCATGTCTTCGGGACATGGATCTGAGCCTTTGGCATCTTTCATATGATTTACAGAAATTGTATGCATCTCGAAACAGGGAGGGCCAATAGAATCCGCTTTGAAGAACTTTGTGAGTGGTCTTTTTGGCACTGAAATGGTCTCCACAAGCAAGAGTATGACAGAAATTGAGGATGCTTGTGGTCTCAGTTTCAGGAATGCATCGCCGGATGATTTGGTCCGGGCAATACTTGAATAGTTCCGGATCTTCCCAAAAGAAATGCTTGACTTGGGAGAAGAACCGGTCCTTCTCTTGTTTGGACCAATGAGTTGGAATTTTACCTACCGTAAGGTAGTTGACAATATCCACAAACCATGGAAGATTTGCATGAGAAATTTGGAAGAGTTGCTCATCCGGAAAGGAATCACGGACAACGGCGAAATCTGAAGATTTTTTAATGAGTAAGCGAGAGAGATGATCGGCGACAACATTGTCTGCCCCTTTTTTGTCCCGGATTTCAATGTCAAACTCTTGAAGTAAGAGTATCTATCGAATCAAGTGGGGTTTGGTCCTTTTCTTTGCTAACAAGTGCCGAAGGGCGGCATGATCCGAGAAGACTATGACTTTGGAACCTAGAAGATAGGAGCGAAATTTATCCAAGGCATAAACTACAGCTAGTAACTCTTTTTTAGTAGTGGTGTAATTTAATTGAGCATCAGAAAGAGTTCGACTAGCGTAATAAATGACGTATGGGAGCTTGTCCACACGTTGGCCCAAAACCGCGCCTAATGCATAGTCGGATGCATTACACATGATCTTAAAAGGGAAAGACCAATTGGGCAGTTTCATTATTGGGGCAGATGAGAGGAGAGTGCGAAGTTTAATGAAAGCTTCCATGCACGCTTCATCAAAATTGAATGGAACATCCTTAGCTAAGAGATTACACAAGGGCCGTGAGATTTTGCTAAAGTCTTTGATGAAGCGACGATAAAATCCGGCATGGCCAAGAAAGGAACGAATTTGACGAACGGAATTCGGAGGTGGAAGATTAGAGATTAACTCAACTTTTGCCTTGTCCACCTCAATTCCCCATTTAGAAATGACATGTCCTAGAACAATGCCTTCTTGGACCATGAAGTGGCTTTTCTCCTAACTTAGAATGAGATTTGTTTCCTTACACCTTTGGAGTACAAGAGGTAGATTGTGGAGACAAGAGTCGAAAGAGGAGCCAAAAACGGAAAAATCTTCCATGAAGACTTCCAAGAACTTTTCAACCATATCCGAAAATATAGACATCATGCACCTTTGAAACGTTACCGGAGCATTACATAGCCCAAAAGGCATGCGTCGATATGCAAAAGTTCCAAAGGGACATGTGAATGTTGTTTTCTCTTGATCTTGGGGGGCGATTACCACTTGGTTATAGCCGGAATAACCATCAAGAAAACAATAGTAGCTTTGGCCGGCTAGCCTTTCTCAGATTTGATCAATAAATGGGAGTGGAAAATGATCTTTCCTAGTTGACGAATTGAGCTTCCGATAGTCAATGCACATACGCCACTCGTTGGTGGTTCGTTGTGGTATGAGCTCTCTCGCTGAATTTTCAACAACTTGCGTGGGGCTTACCCACTTGCTATCAGAGATGGGTTAGATGATTCCCGCATCTAGCAATTTTATCACTTCCTTCATGTTAGGATTTAACCGGTGCCGAACCTCTTTAGTAGGCTTTACATCCTCCTCCATAAGAATGCGGTGCATACAAATGGAGGGGTCAATTCCTTTTAAGTCAGCCACTGCCCAACCGATAGCTTCTTTATGCTCTTGTAGCACCGCTAAAAGGTTGGTTTCTTGGTCCTTTAGAAGGTCCGATGCAATGATGACCGGGAAAGTTTGATTTGAACCAAGGAATACATACTTGAGATGGGCCGGGAGCGGCTTAAGCTCAAGTTATGGTGGAGATTTCAGAGATGGGACCAGAGGAGTAGTGGAGAGCTGAGGAAGCGGCTCTTTTGGAATTTTCCAAGGGGGAATATCCATGATAGCATCAACATCAAGCAGAGAATTAACTTCTTGGATGGATTGATCAATGTCAAAGTTTGAGAAGTCGAAATGAGACATGCAAATTTCAAGGGGGTCCTTACTTAGAATGAAGGGGAGAGATTCTTCGACCACTTCATCAATGACATCAACAAGGAAACAATCATCCTTATTGGAAGGATGTTAAGTTGCATGAAAGATGTGAAGTTTGACTTGCATGTTTCCAAAAGTAATGTCCATCACCCCGGTTCGGCAATTAATTGATGCATTAGCTATAGCTAAGAATGGCCTACCAAGGATCACGGGAATGTGCTTTTTTGGATCATGGACCGGTTCCGTATCAAGAACCACAAAGTCTACCAGGAAGTAGAATTTGTCCACTTGGATGATAACATCCTCAAGAATGCCTCGTGGATGCTTGATCGATCTATCAGCAAGTTGCAAAACCATGGAAGTTGGCTTTAGATCTCACAAACCAAGCTGTAAGTAAACTGAGTATGGAATTAAATTCACACTAGCTCCTAAGTCAAGGAGGGCCCTTTCGATTTTGTTGTCACCAATGACGCAAGAGATTATGGGGGCACCCGGATCTTTATACTTTGGAGGAGTGCTATGCTGAATGACAGCACTAACATTTTTAGTTAACCTCACTTTCTTTGGCAAATGATTTTTAGAAGTGTGCTTTTGAGTGCACAAGTCTTTAAGAAATTTTGCATAAGGAGGGATTTGCTTGATAGCATCCAAGAGGGGCAAGTTAATCTTCACTTGCTTAAAAACTTCCCACATGTCTTGAATTTTACAATTCTTGTTCCCAATATGTGTTGACTCTTGAAGACATTGAGGAAATGGAGATTTTGGCTCATAAGTAGTTTCCACATTTGGGTTAACATGTGTGGGATTTCCGTGAATGGTATTTAGACTAGAAGAGCTTGGAATTTGATTGGAAGAGCTTGAATTTGGATTTTGCAAAGGAGGTTCTTTTTTATTTTTTTCTCCATCAACCTTGTTGTCAACCACTCTACCACTCCTAAGGGTGGTGATGCTTGAACATGCTCATGACTCGGCCCATTCGATGGAGGGGTTTCTTCAATCGCATGCATCCCTTTAGGATTTTCAAATGGTTGAGCAGGAAGCTTACCTTTATCCTTTTGAAGCAATTAGTTCACAGAGTTAGCTATTTGGCCCACTTGATTTTCGAGCTTAGCAATGGATTGAGTATGACAGTGAACCATTTGAAGAGTAGGCTGCAAAGATGTCAAAAGTTGCTTGTTGGAATCCATAATCTGCTTGTTTAATGACTCCATCATTTGCTTGTTTGCAGCCACAATTTCATCAGTTGGGTACACCGGAGATTGATTGGAGACATTTGGATTGTATGGAGGATGGTAGCTTGAAAAGGCTGAAAATTGCCTATTTTGAAATTGAGGAGGGGGCTGATTTTGATGCCCCGGATTTTGGAATTGCGAATTCTGTGGGGCTTGTTGCCTCCACGAGAAATTCGGGTGATCTCGCCATCCCGGATTGTAGGTATTGGAATATGGATTATTCCCGGATCTTGAGAACATGGCATTAGCTTGCTCTTGATTTGGATTGGAAAATTGCTCCGGTGTGGTGCAATCTTCCGTGAGATGGAATGGACTAGTACATGATGAGCATACCGAACTTGCCGAATTTTGAGATAATGAATGAGAGAGATGTGGTGCCATTAATTGATAGAATTTATGAGCTATGGCATCCACTTGAGATGATTCCTCCCTTATTGATTTTGGTTGACAAGGGTTGGTGTTCTTTGCATTGGTTGAGGTCGGAGCCCTACGAGAATTATGTTGAAGTGAATTTTCGCTTAAATTCTCTAGTAGGGTCCAAGCCTCATCCGCATTCTTGGACATGAAAATCCCACCACAAGAAGAGTCAACCATGAATCTATGGGGTTCGGTCAAGCCAGCATAGAAAGCTTGCACTAATTGCCATTTTGGAATCAAATGATGCGGACATTTTATAAGAAGATCTTGTAGCCTTTCCCAAGTCTCGTGGAGTTGTTCTCCATCCGTTTGAGAAAAGCTAAGAATGGAATGCCTCATTTGGTTTGTTTTACTCACCGGATAATACTTCTTAAGGAATTCTTGTTGTAATTGAGCCCAAGAAGTGATGGAATTTGGAGTGAGTGAGTTTAATCAATACTTTGCCCTATCTTTTAAAGAAAATGGGAAAAGATGTAGATGGAGTGCATTCTCAGGGAAACCTCTCAACCGAATGGTCGAGCAGATTTCAAGGAATTCATCAAGATGCTTATACGGATCTACATTTTGAATTTCGGCCCTATCATTATTAATTCCCTCATTTATGACATCTCCTACATTTTCAGCCATTGTGTTAAATTCAATTTCAAGTTCTCTTACACTAGAAGATTCCCTAAGGTTTTGTCTAAGAGTTCTTTCAAGTGAATTTATGTCAACTGGCAAGTCAAGAGTTGGTAGGAAGAGTGATCTACGACCAAACATCAATGACTCACAACACAATCATCACAACAATTCATCATTCACAACTCCACATACGATGTTCCCACTCTCCTTAATTATCAAGACAAAATTTAAATGGTCACGACAAGGATAGATGCTTTTACACGAAATTTAAACAAGATAATAGCCTCAACAAGCGCTTCAAAACTAAATTATCACTAAATTTATTCACAATGTCGAAACTAGAAGGTCAAGAGACTTACCTGGGGTCCTCTAGACTTACAAATTAGTTAGCTTTCCTCGGCAAGTCTCGAGTCCCTAGAATCTCACTTACAACATAAGATGGTCAAACTACACAAGAAATATTCATAATTCACAATATTGACAATCAATCCAAAATTAATCCTAGAACTTCAGTTGCTAAACCGTGTGCAAGTCCCCAGCAACGGCGCCAAAAATTTGATCGGTTGAGAATTCGATCTATAATAAATCAACCTTCGCAATAGCACTAATCATTGTAAAATAGGGCTATTGGTCAGATAAGTTGAACCATTGGGACTGCGCTAATCTATGGCAACCTAAGTGTCTAGAGTCTTTTTAAAATGATATGGGGTGTTCATAGAGGATTTGTTGGTTGTCACTTAAGCTATGAAATTAAGATGCATAAAATAAGAGCTTGCAGGAATTTAAAGGAGATGAAATACAAGTAAAGAGGACTAGGGAAATGAATCTACTCCAACCTTTTACAAATGCTAAGAATATGATTGATTTGGGGAATTAATATATATATGTGACCATGATACATAGCAACACATGGTTACTACAATATGTTCAAGAAATTCAAATAATCGCAAGGTAAGAATAACCTATCAAAGCTTCATATGCTTGAGTTACCTAGACTATGGTGTAACCTTAGACATGCTCACTAAGCTAGAGATTATCAAAGCCTAGATTAAATGGTAAAAACACATGGAATCAAGATGCAAGATTAACCTATCAAATGAAAGCCTTAAGCTATGGATTAACAAATTTCTCAAAAACCATGCTATTAAAACCATTCCATAATCTTGTTTCCACTGTCACTATGGAACTACTAGCCATACAACCATGAGAACAAATGATCTAAGACAAGATAATTGATTCAACATGATCATTTATAAGAAATAATATTCATTACACATTGTAAAATGCTCTAGATTATGAAACTTAGTCCATACATACATTACATTCCCCAAAATAAATCAAAATTAATGCATGCTTACAAGGATGAGCTTCATCACCTCCCTAGATGGAGGTTTAGTTACCCATTAATGCTACAAGGAATGAGAGGAAGAAGAGGATCCCTCCATTTCTGCACCTTTTTCTCTAAGAACACCTCTCTTTCTTCTAAAACTTCACAAGTGAGAGCCTCTTTGCTCTTCTAATAATGTGTGTGAGATATGGCCTCCCCTCTCTCTTCTTATCCATCAAGACCTACTCACCATACCCCAAAATCCCGAAATCCACCTCTGCATGAAGCTAGACCACACAAAAAGATGATAAGGGGATAAAAAATGCTGAAAAACAGGAGCAGGTGAACTGCCTGCAGAAGGTCGGCGGGCGCCCGTAAGGCTTCGGCGAGCGCCCGCGGAAGCTGTGGCTAGCAAAATGGTATTGGAGTGTTTCGCGGGAGCCCGTGGTGGCGCAGCGAGTGCCCACGGAAGGGCGCGGGGGTTCCTACGGCTGCTATGCACGGCGTCGCGAAATAAGGCAACGAGGTGAGCTATTGGCGGGCGCATCGCGGGAGCTTCGCGGGCGCCCGCGGAGGCCTGTGCGTATGGCATACAGTCTTCTCTTTGGCCACTTTGGATTGGCCTGATGACACAATCGTCATACTGGAATCAATGCCACAACATTTGTGCACATGAAGGTTCACGAACTTGGCCTAGATAACGGTCCCTAGCAACGACGCGGTTCGATTCTTCAAAAGAGTGTCAAAACCACTTTTTTTAACCATAATTAGGGAGACCGACCTAAAGGAATATGAAAGCAAACAAATAAAGCTAAACTATGCATTAATATCAACTAATGAACTTAACTAATGCAAATAAGGGCGCTTGAATAAGAAATATTCGGCGCTTATCAGCAACCGGGTGATTAAGTACGGAAAAGGAAATGCCTAGGTGATGGCATTGCTTGACCGCATCACGATTAGGTCATTGTAGACCTTCAGAATTTGATCCCAGATAAGCTGCGGGACGCAAAACCACTGTTCCTTCTCGGCGGCATAAAGGGTGTTCAGAAAAGCCCCTTTACGCTCAGAATGCTTCGGTATAGGAAGGATATTTTTGGCCAGGACCGAGTCCAGGAATCAGAGATGGCATGGGAGAAATGACTTATTGGTGCTGGTTGTTCGATTACCGGTATACTGGTTGTGGAAAATTTCTTCCACAACGTCTACCACTTTTAGATTATCTTGAGGTGCAACGTACAGAGGTAGACCCGCTTCATCCACCAGAGATGCCAATGGGCAGAGCAAAGCCGCGGCATGGTCCCGAAGTTTGAACTTGAAGCGATGCCATCAATAGTGGTCTTAATGACATCCAGGTTGTCGCATGAATGGAACATGTTCGCGTAAAACAGGCGGACCACACGTGGATAGTAACCACTAACGCGTGGCTTGAAAAGAGAGGCGAGGCCACGCTCCTTCAATTCGCGGACCACCCACGCGGTTTCCTGATTATTTTTGAAGCCCTCTTGGATGTCAAATTTGGCCTCAGTTTCGATAGGCCAATCCACCCAATCTAGCGTAGGGGCCTCCCCGGAAGGTCCTTCGGAAGAACGAGCTCACTTGGAAGAGGTTTTGGGAGCCATTTGAGTGAAAAAGTTGGTTCAGGCAATTTAACGAACACATAGTGTGCATAAAAATTGGGAAGAGAGATAAAGGGTAGTTAGAGATGTAAAAACCCAAAATATTGGAGCTGTAATAGATAAACTACAATCTCAAAACATTCACCAATCCTCCATACATGCGATCCCGTCCTCCATTGATCAAAAATTAAGAGAAAAAGAGAGTAGAGAGCTTACCAACAATGGAGGAACCCAAAATCCCCTTTGTCTTGGTGTTGGAAGATTGAGGAGGGTGGAAAAGGAAGGATGATGGATGGCTAAGGATAGAGGAGGAGGATAGGATGAAAGAGGGGGAGATGGAAAGTTGAAGGGTGAAGATAGGTTTAGAGGCCAAAAGAGAGAGGAGAAGGAGGTTTTTAAAAGATTTAAAATGGGCTTAGCCACCTATTTAAAGAGAGTCAACGATGGGTGGTGGATGCCTGCCGCAGCATAAGCACACTGCCTGTTTTCGCAATATCTCACGGGACCTGGGCGGCGTCCGTGGGATATTATTGAAACTGGACGTTTTCGCGGGCGCCCGCTAGACTTGGGCGGGCGCCCGCCAAGCTGCTTGGTGGAACCTTCCTAGAAATGATATTTGGCCTAACGAAGGCCAGGCCGGGATCGAAAAATCCTGAAATTGGAAACTTAAGCTCTTTTAGGCTGAGACACTGTGTAGAACCTTCAGAATGGAATTCGAAGGGCAATTTCAAAAGCAATTATCATAGAGGCCCGAATTTCCTGTGATGTTTGGATTGGATGAGAAAGTTACAGAAATGACCGTGAAAATTTCCAAAAAAGGTACCGAGACCGTAAAATGACTAAGAAAACCGCATATGGCTCTTGGAATGCAATTCGAGACAATTTTAAAAGAGGTCATATTTTTGGCTATACCTAGTTAGTTTCCGAAAAATTCATGGCCAAGGCAACTTGAAGGTGGGAAGCTTGGAAATTGGAAGATTTCTTCCCATGAGTGCTAAATTTAACGTCTATAGCTAGACGAACCAAGATTTCGCATTAGTCCTTGTAAATTGGGTCCGTTAATAGGACTTCCTCTACTTTGCGAATTGGGACTACGCCATCAACATAAGGCTTAAGCCTTTGGCCGTGAACCTTAAATAGAGATCCATCGCTAGGATCTTGGAGTTCAATTGCACCATGAGGAGAGACGGAGGATGACATATGAACCATCCCACCGTGATCGGAGTTTATCGGGAAAGAGTCTCAATTTAGAATTGAAAAGCCAAACTTTCTATCCAGGAGCAAAAGACTTGTTGACAATGTGCTTGTCATGAAATGCTTTAGTCTTTGCCTTATAGATTTTGGCATTTTCGTAAGCATCATTGCGAATTTCCTCAAGCTCATTGAGTTGCAATTTGCGATTATAGCTGGCTTGTTGAAGATCAAAGTTGAACCTTTTTATGGCCCAATAAGTACGGTGCTCTAATTCAACCAGGAGATGACAAGCTTTTCCAAAGACAAGCCGATATGGCGACATGCCGATGGGTGTCTTATACGTTGTCCGGTAGGCCCAAAATGCATCGTTTAGTCTTAATGACCAATCTTTGCGGTCTGGACGAACCGTTTTTTCTAGAATATGCTTGATCTCACGATTAGATACTTCTACTTGACCATTTGTTTAAGGGTGGTAAGGTGTGGCAACCTTATGAAGGACGGAGTATTTAAGAATGACAGATTTAAGATAGTGGTTTTGAAAATGAGATCCGCCGTCACTGATGAGTGCTCGGGGCATACCAAAACGACTGAAAATGTTCGATTGAATGAACTTAACCACAACTTTATGATCATTGGTTTTGGTAGCCTCGGCCTTAACCCATTTAGACACATAATCCACTGTTAAAAGAATATACTCATAGCCATAAGAAGATGGAAATGGTCCCATGAAGTCAATCCCCCACACATCAAAAATTTCTATGATTAAGATGGGATTAAGGGGCATCATGTTTCTTCTAGATATGGAGCCGAGCTTTTGGCAATGCTTATAAGATTTACAGTAGTTGTAAGCATCCCGAAACAAGGAAGGCCAATAGAATCCGCTTTGAAGGACTTTGTCAACGACCTTCTTGGCACTGAAGTGACCCCCACAAGCAAGGGTGTGGTAGAAATTTAGGACACTTGTGAATTCAATTTCGGGAATGCATCGCCGGATAATTTGATCCGGGCAATACTTCAATAACTTTGGATCTTCCCAAAAGAAATGCTTGACTTGGGAGAAGAAACGATCTCTTTTTTGTTTGGACCAATTGGATAGAATTTTACCTACCGCAAGGTAGTTGACAATATCTGTGAACCATTGAAGATTTGTGTGAGAAATCTGGAACAGTTGCTCATTCGGGAAGGAATCACGAACTGCAGCAAATTCAGATGATTTCTCAATGAGTAAGCGAGAGAGATGGTCAGCGATAACATTGTCTGTCCTTTTTTTGTCCCAAATTTCAATGTCAAACTCTTGGAGTAAGAGTATCCATCGAATTAGGTAAGGTTTGGTCTCTTTTTTAGTGAGTAAATGCCTAAGAACGGCATGGTCTGCAAAAGACAATGACCTTGGATCCTAGAAGGTAAGAGCGGAATTTATTCAAGGCATACACCAAAGCTAGCAATTCCTTTTCAGTGGTGGTGTAATTCAACTGAGCATTAGAGAGAGTCTTTCTAGCGTAATAGATAGCATGCAGAAGCTTGTCCACACACTAGCCCAAAACCGCACCTAATGTATAATCGGATGCATCACACATGATCTCAAATGGAAGAGACCAATTGGGCGGTTTCATGATTGGGGCTGAGGAGATAAGAGAACGGAGCTTCTTAAAAGCTTCCAAACAGGCTTCATCAAAATTGAACAGAACATCCTTGGCAAGAAGATTACACAAGGGCCGAGAGATTTTGCTAAAATCCTTGATGAAGCAGCGATAGAAGCCGGCATGTGCAAGGAAGGAATGGATTTGACGGACAGAATTAGGAGGAGGAAGGTTAGAGATTAACTCAACTTTAGCCTTGTCGACCTCAATTCCCCTCTTTGAAATGACATGTCCCAAGACAATGCCTTCTTGGACCATAAAATGGCTCTTTTCCCAACTTAGAATCAAATTTGTTTCCTTGCATCTTTGAAGCACAAGGGATAGATTTTGGGGATAGGAGTTAAAGGAAGAACCAAAGATGGAAAAATCTTCCATGAACATTTCCAAGAAATTTTTAACCATATCTAAAAATATGGACATCATGTACTTTTGGAAGGTTACCGGTGCATTGCATAGCCCAAAGGGCATGCGTCTATAGGCAAATGTTCTGAAGGGACATGTGAATGTGGTCTTCTCTTGATCTTGCAGGTCAATTGCCACTTGGTTATAGCCGGAATAACCATCAAGGAAATAATAGTAGCTTTGGCCGACTAACTTCTCTAGTATTTGATCAATGAATGGGAGTGGGAAATGATCTTTCCTAGTGGTAGAATTTAGCTTCCGGTAGTCAATTCACACATGCCACCCGGTGGTGGTGCGTTGTGGCACGAGCTCTCCCGCTGAATTTTCAACAACGGTAAGGCCGGATTTTTTAGGAACAACTTGAGTGGGGTTCACCCACTTGCTATCAGATATAGGGTAGATGATTCCCGCATCTAGTAGCTTGATCACCTCTTTCATAACCACTTCCTTCATGTTGGGATTCAATTGGCGCTGCACCTCTCGAGAAGGTTTAGCGTCGTCCTCCAAATGAATGCGGTGCATACAAATAGAAGGGTTGATTCCTTTCAAATCAGCTACTGCCTAGCCAATAGCTTCTTTGTGCTCTTGTAACACCGCTAAAAGGCTATTTTCTTGATCCTTTAAAAGGTTCAAAGCAATGATGACTGGAAGAGTTTGACTTGCACCAAGAAACACATACTTGAGGTGGGCCGGGAGCGGCTTTAACTCAAGGTGTGGTGGAGATTTCAAGGAAGGGACCGAAGGAGTGGTGGAAAGTTGAGGAAGTGGTTCTTTAGGCACTTTCCAAGGAGGACAATTTATGATAGCATTAATGTCTAGCAAAGAGTTTACTTCTTAGATGGATTGGTTAATATCAAAGTTTGAGAAGTCAAAGTGTGACATGCAAGTTTCCAAATGATTTTTGCTTAGAATGAAGGGGAGAGATTCTTCGACCACTTCATCTACCACATCGAGGAGAAAACACTCATCCTCTTCGGAAGGATGTTGAGTTGCATGGAAAATGTGGAGTTTTACTTGCATATTTCCAAAGGCAATATCCATCACCCCGGTTCGGCAATTAATTGAAGCGTTAGCCATGGCTAAGAATGGCCTACCGAGGATCACGAGAATATGCTTCTTTGGATCATGGACTGGTTCTGTGTCAAGAACTACAAAGTCTACCAGGAAGTAGAATTTGTCCACTTTGATTATGACATCTTCAAGAATGCCCCATGGGTGCTTGACCGATCTATTGGCAAGCTGCAAGACCACGAAGGTCGGCTTTAGATCTCCTAATGCAAGCTGTAAGTAAACTAAATATGGAATCAAATTTACACTAGCTCCTAAGTCAATGAGGGCCCTTTCTATCTTATTGTCGCTAATGACACACGAGATTGTTGGGGCACCCGAATCCTTATACTTTGGAGGAGCACTGTGTTGAATGATTGCACTCATATTTTCAGTTAATCTTACTTTCTTTGGCAAATGATTTTTAGAAATGCGCTTTTGAGTGCACAAATCCTTGAGGAATTTTGCATAGGGAGGGATTTGCTTTATAGCATCCAAGAGAGGCAAGTTGATCTTTACTTGCTTGAAGACTTCCCACATGTCTTGAATTTTACAATTTTTGTTCCCAAAATGTGTTGACTCTTAGAGACGTTGGGGAAACGGGGCCTTAGGCTCATACGAAGTCTCCACATTTGGGTTGACAAGCTTGGAATTTTCAGTGCTAGAATTTGGATTTTCATGAGTGAGCTTTGGATTAGAAGAACTAAGATTTGGATATTTGGGAGGGATAACTTCTTTTTCCCTCCATCAACCTTGTTATCCACAACTCGGCCACTCCGGAGGGTGGTGATTGCTTGGACTTGTTCATGAGTAGGCCAACTCGGAGGAGGGGTTTTGTCAATCACATGCATCCCTCTAGGATTCTCAAATGGTTGAGCGGGAAGCTTTCCCTTATCTCTTTGAAGAAGTTGGTTCATTGAAGTAGCTATTTATCCTACTTAATTTTCAACTTTAGCAATGCACTGAGTATGAGAATGAACCATTTGGAGAGTGGGCTACAATGATGTCAACAGTTACTTGTTAGATTCCATTATTTGCTTGTTTAGAGATTCCATCATTTGCTTGTTTACAGCGAGAATTTTATCAGTTGGAAACACAGGAGGTTGATTAGAGACATTTGGATTATAAAGGGGATGGTAACTTGAAGAGGCCTTAAATTGCCTATTTTGAAATTGAGAAGGGGGCTAATTTTGATGCCCTTGATTCTGAAAGTTCAAATTTTGTGGGGAGGGTTGCCTCCATGAAAAATTTGGATGATCTCTCCAGCCCGGATTATAGGTATTAGAATAAGGATTGTTTCTAGGCTTGGAAAACATCACATTTGCTTGCTCTTGATTGGGACTAGGAAATTGCTCCGGTGTAGGGCAATCTTCCGAGAGATGAAAAAATACTAGTGCATGATGCACACACCGTGCTAGCTGAATTTTGAGATAATGAAGGAGAGAGATGTGGTGCCATTAATTGATAGAACTTATAAGCTATGGCATCCACTTGAGAAGACTCTTCCCTTATTGTCTTCGGTTGACATGGGTTGGTGTTCTTTACATTGGTTGAGGTTGGAGCACTACGAGAATTATGTTGCAATGAATTTTCACTCAAATTCTCAAGTAAGGACCATGCCTTATCCGCACTTTTGGACATGAACATCCCTCCACATGAGGAGTCAAGCGTGAATCTATGGGTGTCGGTCAGCCCAGCATAGAAAGCTTGCACCAATTGCCATTTTGGAATTAGTTGGTGCGGACATTTCCTAAGGAGATCCTAAAGTCTTTCCCAAGTCTCATGGAGTTGTTCCCCATTGCTTTGTGAAAAGCTAAGAATGGAACGCCTCATTAGATTGGTTTTACTCACTGGATAGTACTTTTTTAGAAATTCTTATTGCAATTGAGCCCATGTAGTGATGGAATTTGCAGCAAGGGAGTTCAACCAATATTTTGCCCTATCTTTTAAGGCGAATAGAAAGAGATGCAAATGGATAGCATTTTTAGGGAAGCCCCTAAACTTGATGGTAGAACAAATTTTAAGGAACTCATCAAGGTGCTTATAGGGATCCTCATGTTCCAAGCCATAAAAGGAAGGAAGCATTTGAATTGTACTAGATTTGATTTCATATTGGGCTGCATCGATGTTTGCCATCACTATGCAAAAAGGAGAGGCATAAGTTGTAGGGATGAAATGGTCCGTAAGAGTCATAGGAACAACATTTGGAACTTCAGCTCTATCATTATAGATTCCCTCATTCCCTACATTTCCTTCATTTTTAGCCATCGTATTAAATTCGAGTTCAATTCCTCTTATGCTTGTAGATTCCCTAAGGTTTCTTCTAAGAGTCATTTCAAGCGAATTTATGTCAATGGGTGAGTCAAGAGTTGGTAGGGATAATGATCTATGGCCAAACAACAATCAACACATCAATTCATCACCATAACCTCCACATACGATGTTCCCTTTTCTCCTCAATTATCAAAGACAAAAAATAAATGACCACGACAAGGACCGATGCTTTATGATATAAAGAAATAATAAATAGCCTTGACAAGGGCTTTACAATTTAACTATCTCTAATTTAACCACATACAAGATATTCACAACTTTAAAACTAGAACTTTGAAAACTTACCGGTAGTCCTTTAGACTTACAAATTTGCTAGCTTTCCCACGGCAAGCCTTGAGTACCTAGAATCTCACAAGAACACTTGGAACACAAATTAATCGAAACTAACAAGAAAATATCCACAAGAATACAGTATTCACAATCAAACCAAAGTTAATCCTAAAACCTCGGTTACAAAACCATTTGCAATCCCCGGCAATGGTGCCAAAAATTGATCAGTTAGGATTCGATCTCAATTAAATCAACCCTTTGCAATAGCACAAATCATTGTAAAAAAGGGCTATTGGATGGGTAAGTCTAACCACTGGGACTGATAATTTATGGCAACCAAGGTCTTTAAATTCACTTTTAGTTTGATGAAAGGGGTATAGAATTTTGGTTTAGTTTGTCACTAGAATTAGGAATTAAAATTGCATAAAAATAATAATTTGCAAGAAATTTAGAGGAAAGAAATCTAGGTAGAGAGGACTAGGGAAGTGAATCCACTACCTACCCTATTAACATGCTAGTTGAGATTAAGTTGGGAGAATAACATATACATATGACCATGGAATGCAACAACACAAAATTGCTACATTACCTTCAAAAAATTCATAAAATCAATAGATAAGAATAATCTATCAAAGTTTTACATGCTTTGACCACCTAAACTAGGATGCAGCCTTAGACATGCCCACTAAGCTAGAGATTATCAAGCCCTTAATCACATGATAAAAGCACATGAAGCTAGAAATCAAGAATAGTCTATCAAAGGAAGGCCCTAAGCTATAGACTATCAAACTTCCTAAACAGCAGGCCATTAAAACCATTCCACAACCTTATTTCCATTGTCACTATGAAAACCAAGCCATATAATCATGAGAAATTAGAATCTAAGACAAGACAATAACTTTAACATAATCATTTAAAGAGATTAGAATTCATTACATCAAAATGAATGCTCTAGATTATGAAAAATCATAAATATACATCATTTCCCCCAAAATAAATCAAGACTAGAACATGCTTACTAGAGAAAGCTTCATCACCTCCCTAGATAGGGAGTTAGTTGCTCATGGATGCAAGAGAGGAAGGAGAAGGAGTGATCTTTAACTCCATTTTCGCACTTGAGCTCAAGAACACACAAACCCCTCACTTTTCAATATTTCTCTCTCTAGAATCTTGCTAAAATGTGAGATATTAAAAACCATAGCCTCCAAGCCCTTATCTAGCCAAAATAATCTCATTTTACCTCCATTTTCGTGGCTTCCCAACCCTAGGAGGAATCAGGACCACACAAAAGGGTCAAGGGGACAGCATTGGAAGAAACAGTGTAGAGATGTCTGCTATGTGGCAGGCGCCCGCAGGCGCTGGGCGGGCGCCCGCGCCTTGATGAGCGCGCTGGCGTGTTTGGGGGGCGCCCGCAATTAATTTCCACGGCCCACTATTTTGCCAACCTTCAAATATTATTTTCTTTAAAAATTATTATTGTTATTATTGTTGTTGTTGTTATTATGTGGTGAATGACACCGGGTTTTCCCAATTAATTATATATTTACTTAAGTGAATCTATTTATTCTTTTTATTTGGGTGACCCGAGTCATGGGATTCGAGGTGTGACATTTCTTCTCCAATGTCATTAATGATGAAATCCATTTCTCATGTGTTATTAAAATTTTACATTGTGAGTTTGTGATGTTTGAGGATACACAATATATATTAACAGTTGTATCTTTTTAGATCTCTTTCTAATTATTATCAACTAATCATTCCTTCTGAATTAACATGTTATATTTACCATTTGAAGCCATTATTTTAATATAAAAAATTATTTACGTGACTTTTCATGTTCTAAAAGTCATAAATAATTAGGTATTAACGGCCATAAAATATCGTAATGCGGAAGAGTTACGACTTTTAATAATCTCTTGCTAATTAGTATTTTTAAGTACAATTATTGTTGTTATTTCTTAATAGTTTAATACTTACTATTATTTAAGAGTTGTATCTTCTGAAACCTCTTTTTAACTGGTATTAATAATTAATAAATTATCGGTTATGAATTATCACATCTCTTTTTATATAAAGGAGTTTGTGCCTTTTAAAAATCTTTTTCAAAATAGATGTTACTTTTTGTGAGCTATAGTTCCTCAAATGCCCCTTTATTTTGGGACATAGGTAGTATAGGGATATGTGAAAAATAAAACCATGATTATTTTTTTCATATATAATTGATACTCACACACATGCCTCCATGGATGCTTGAACCCTTGACCTCCCTTTTGGGAAGTAAAGGCTTGATACTGCTAGGCCACTGGTGCGTTGGTATAAAAAAAATAATAATAAAAAAATAAAACCATGATTACCTTCACAATTGTTGAAATATATATATATATATTTCAACAATTGTGAAGGTAATCATGGTTTTATTTTTTTATACTTTTTGCTAAAAAAAAAAATTTATTTCTTTATTTTTTTCATTCTTACACTGATACAATGCATTTTTTCCCTCTCCTTTTCAATATTTTTTGTAAAAATTTAATCTTGAGTTTAATTTGGAGAGTAGTGTTGCATGATATCTTTGACTTTCCAAATGGATCAATTAGAGGTTTGCAATTCACGCATTTTGTTAATATTTGGTTCTTGCTTTTATTTTTTTATTCTACTCTTACGTTACTTGCATTTGTGTGTGATAATCACATGTATGCCTTATATACACACACACACCCAACTGTACACTTAACTTTATAATTTTAGAAATTTGACCTACTTATAAATTATATTTTTAAAAGAATTGTTTATTACTATGATAATTATTTGATCAATATTTTTTTATACATAAATTATATTTCGATGATCATCAAATTATATGTTTTTTTTTTCTTTTTTTTATAAAGCAGTTTATGCCTTTTAAAAATCTTTTTCAAAATAGATGTTACTTTTTGTGAGCTACAGTTCCTCAAATGCCCATTTATTTTGGGACATAGGTAGTATAGGGATATATGAAAAATAAAACCATGATTTTTTTTTTTTTTTCCATATATAATTGATACTCACACACATGCCTCCCTAGATGCTTGAACCCTTGACCTCCCTTTTGGGAAGTAAGGGCCTGATACAGTTAGGACACTACCGTATTGGTATAATAAAAAAAAAAAAAAAAAAAAAAAAAAAAAAAAAAAAAAACCATGATTACCTTCACAATTGTTGAAATATATATATATATATATATATATATATATATATATTACCTTTTGCTAAAAAAAAATATTTATTTCTTTATTTTTTCATTCTTACACTAATACGATACATTTTTTCCCTCTCATTTTCAATATTTTTTTGTAAAAATTTAATCTTGAGTTTAATTTGGAGAGTTGTGTTGCATGATATCTTTGACTTTCTAAATAGATCAATTAGAGGTTTGCAATTCACGCATTTTGTGAATATTTGGTTCTTGCTTTTATTTTTTATTCTACTCTTACGTTACTTGCATTTGATGGGATTTATGTGCCCTGGCATAGCAAATTCCTATTTGGATTATAGTGACATATGTTCCTGACATATCTGAGTTATTTATGATTTATATAATTGGTAAATTCAATGTATTATATTTCAATTCATTATGGAAATGATAGTGTCCATTTGATTACAAGAGATATTTATATACGTATGTGAGGCGATCAATACATGAATATAAATAGCAATCATAAATTGTTCATAGTCGGTAATTATGGATGCACTCATTATTAACTAAGACTTGAACTGGATCTGCGTTAGGTTGAGATATATTGCGAGAACCGTCGTATGTAATTGATCCCTATCACTGTCATTGCATTTGATTCTTAAGTATGAGAGAAGTATAGTCTCATTTATTAATTAGTAATTACTTTGATTTGTTCGGTAGAATCTTCGGAATCCTTAGATCGGCACTTTGGATAATTATGTAATTAATAGTTAGAGAGTTATATTTTCAATATTTGCATCATTGCTACTTATATTTATTTTGTATTGATTATGGTTGATCACAAAGTAAATTCGAAGGCTTTCGTGTGTTTTTATACAAAATGATTTACTATATATTTATTTATTTAAATTATTATTTTTGTCAAACAAATGTTTTATTGTGGTCGAGCCAGAAATAATCAAAGATACCAAAATAAATATATTAATTAAGTAGTCGGATTGATGGCTTTATTTATCCGATAACTAATAATGCATAGAGGGGTCAAAGTGCAACATTGACTTAGAGGTTATTTATTATTTAATTGGAGTTCAATTAATTTCTTTTAGTGGAGTAGAAATTAATTAATGAATTAATTTAATTGGGTCCATGGACCGGGCCAATTATTAATTTATTGTAACCAATAAAATAATAAGCCCAAAAAGGATTCTCACTCATAGCCCAACTTGATATTAGAATCCTATTAGATTTGAGACATGTGAATTAGAGATTGAGAAGGATTTTTTTTTTTTTTTTACTTTCCTTATCTTTCTTTTACCTATATATACATGGGTCCATGTATATTTTAGGGGAGAATTTTTGAGAGGACAAGAATATATTTTCTCTCTATAGAATTCTAGGATTCATGTTCTCATCTAATGGAGGCTCCCACAAGCCTATTTTTCCAAGGTCATTTGTAACAACCTTGGTTTTTAGCTAGTACGTCCTGTGATGAACCGAAAGTTGACCCAGTAACGGGCCCAAAATACGGAAGCAAAAGAAGCAAAATGGCCTTAAGAGATGTACATCACCCCTAAGGCACCGAAATGACTCCCCATGAAGCCATGAAACTCAAGTGAGCCAAGCAATGAAGCAAGAATGCCAAATTCGAAAAGAAATGAACTAAGGCAAAATGGTCATTTCACACTGAAATAGGTGCCACAGTGCACACCATTGGAAAGACAATGAAAAAAAAATGAAGTTAGACTCAATAATCACCTAATTCTGAGTCCGAACGGAAAAGATATGACATTACAACAAAGTGGCCTTCTCCGTTTAAGGATTACCACGACCTTATCTCACTAGAGCTGGAATAACTCTCACTATAGGTGGAGTTTTGATGAGTGGTTGGTACCATTGGAAAGCTAACTTCAAGCTCTTGAATTTAGACTCAAGAATGACCCAATTTAGATTTAAAATGAATGAGCTATGATCTCCCAAAGTTGTAATAACAAGGCTGTCCAAGGAAAAGATGAAGAAAATGGTTCCAGGGAGGATCGGTCGACCGATGGCAAGGGTCAGCCGGCCAAAACTCAAACATCAGCCGACCAAACCCCAATGATCAGCCGGCTGAAATGATGTTTTTCAATAAAAGGCTACTGGAATGGTCTCGAGGGCCTTGTCAGCCGGCTGATGGATCCTCATCAATCGACTGACACATCTGCTACAGTAGAAAAAGCTGTTACAATGTGTGTGTGAGGTGCTTGGTCTGTTTCTAAGGCTACACATGCATTCTACATGATCCGAACAAGTTTAAAAACATTCCCTAGCATCATACAAGCATCCAAAATATGCCAAAACAAGGGGAAACTTAAAATGATACCCCAATGGATGAATTTTTCATAAGAATTCATAAAATCGCCCAAAAATAGTTTCAAAGTTGAAACTTAAGAGTTTTATGAAATGAGGACATGCACGTAAACGTAAAAAGACATTTAAGATGCGTCCTAATGGTCCGCGGCCTTAAAATAACCCCAATAAAAAATATGACCTCTCAACGGCCAAAAATGCCTTAAAATGCAATAATTGAAACCAAAATGCGGAATCCAGAACAAAATGGTGTTTGGCCTTTAGCCACACCTCATGCATGATCATAGAGACTCTACGAAAGAAAAAGAATAAAATTCTCACGCCAGATGCAACCATGGCGAAGCAAAGACTTAATATTTTCCATTATTTCCATAGTAAACATTGAAAATGAAAGTGCATAGAATACAAGATACATATCATTGGTGTAATGACTCGGTCATTTTCCTCCCTTTCCTTTTTCAGTGATTTTCTTTTTTCGTCTTTTTCCTATTTTGTCTTTTCCTTAGTTCATCTTTTTCCCGTTTATCATTTTGCTTTGCATAACCTTACTCACAAAAAGTAAGGTTATGCAAAGCAAAATGATAAACGGGAAAAAGACGAACTAAGGAAAAGACAAAATAGGAAAAAGACGAAAAAAGAAAATCACTGAAAAAGGAAAGGGAGGAAAATGACCGGGTCATTACACCAATGATATGTATCTTGTATTCTATGCACTTTCATTTTCAATGTTTACTATGGAAATAATGGAAAATATTAAGTCTTTGCTTCGCCATGGTTGCATCTGGCGTGAGAATTTTATTCTTTTTCTTCCGGTTTTGCATGCATTCGTGATATTTGATTTCCATGAAATTTGTATTTTTACTTTTGTAGAAAATATATTCTAGTTACTTACTTTCTCGTAAAGGGCATTGATGCATACTTTATTGTAATTATTCTTGATTTTTGGGGGTTTAGTGTAATTATGTAAAATAATTATTTTTCGTCTTAGGGACCTTTTTGAAACTTAATTTGGAAGATATTTTGAAAAAGGACTTTTGTGTAATTTTTGGAAAACGTGACAAGTATCACATTCTCATGGACCCACTTGTTGGCATTTGGGTGTGGAGACTTGGGAGCATAATCTATTGACATTTGGAGGGTAGAGATTCACGCACTTGTTGGCCTAAGATTGGAGCACTTGTTGGCTTAGATGGTTGACAAGTGTAGGCTTAAAATTAAGCCTAAGAAGGAGCTATTGATTTGTGCAAGTGTAGGCTCACCATTTAATCTTGCATTGTGTGTGTATAAGAGGTAGTGTAAGAACACATAGTGAGTGGAGGATTTCTAGACCTTCCACTCACCATTTTACACTTTATCCTTTTCATTTCATTTGTTCTTCATAACCCTAAACCTAGTCACCATTGGAGGAAAGCTTGGTTAATAACTTATTCCTTCATTTTGGCCTACTTCCATTCACCTTAGACAAAAAACCTTGGGAGACAAAAGTTTCCTCTTGCTCTCCTTTTCAAAACACTATAATTGTTTTCCATTTTAAAGCTTGGTTGCTTGGATTATAGAGATTCAATTCTCTATTGAGGTAAGCGTGGTAGTATGGTTATATTTTAAGTGTTTTATAATTCTTTGGGGTTTAATGTATATTGTGTACATGCTTTTAGAATTGTAGTATTGCATATTATAGGAAATCCTTATGATTGACTTAGGGTTTATTGATTTAAGCATGTATATTGTGTACGTATTTTGAGTAGGATTATTAATATTGTATATAACTCTTATTGATTTGAATTACTATACTATTGTGAAGTTAATCCTACATTCTAGTTGATTACTATTGGTAATTGTAATTATTTTAGAAGCTTGTTACTATAATGTTGTAATCTAGTATATAAAGCTTATTGTTGAGGCATGATTTAAAATGATAAGTTTATGGTATAGTATTGTACATAATATAATGATGAGGACTTGTTATTTGGTATGCCATTTTAGACTTGGAATCCTAAGACATGGTTTGTGTGGTTTCAAAATACTTGTGCATGGAAGGTGGTTTATATGCCTTAATTATAGTGTATGAGTTTTGAACTTGATTATGATTTTGGATTTTCTTGAGACATTGTTATAAGTGATATGGGTAGAGTTTGGCTCTAGTGCGGGAGGTATGAGTTCTCCCCAATTGAGATAGTATGCACTAGGGTGGTCTTCCCAATGGGTTAATGCCCTGAATAACCATTTTGATCTTGGTTTACTCCGAGACGTGATGTCCAAGTCGTCCACTAATTGATTTCGCATTCAATTCAAAGTTGAGAACCAATGCTTAATTGTAACTTGTAATTTTTGTTATTGGCGAATTGATGTTGTTAAGCACATTGATGTTGATATGTGATGTCAAAGAATCATTTAAGTTAGCTTAAGATGATCCCTTAGAACACCTTGAAAATTGACGTTAAGTGGAATGATCCCTTGTATTCGTCTATATTGATCTTATAATGATATTGAAACTTTAGGGTATACGCATATGCTTCTTTCTATGAGTAACTTGATTACTCACCCAAGTGGTTTGGGTTGTTTTACAGGTAAAGAGACTATATTCTTGGATGCTCATCATCCTTAGGGGCTTATGAGCAATTTGAAGCATTTTTGTATATTAACATGCAAATGTTTAACATGCTTTACTTTTGATGTTATATTTTTGCATACCATGGGTGTATGGAATTTTGGAAGCTAATGTAACTTCCTTGATGTGTAATGATACTTAAGTATTTACTTTTGACATTATAAGCATGTTTACTTTTGTACGTGTATTCACTTGGTATTAAACTTTTACTTTAAAAACGCATTTTAACCAACTTGGAGGTTTGGCATATGAAATTCTTGTAATGGACATGTATAAAGCCATAAGTTGTTGTAATACATTCCTTTATTCATTTTAAGGTTGGTGACATGCTCACATACTCAAATCTCATTAAAAATTAATTTTAAACTTTCATTTTGAACCAATTCATGAAGGGATTTAAAGCATGGGTTAAACCTTAATACATTTGGCATATAACAGGTCTTACAACAGCTTTTCGAGGTGTTTTGGTTTTCCGAAACTCTATTTCGGTCGATCAATGGCTTTTGGGAAATTCTTTGTACAGTAAATCACTTATTTTAGTAAGGTTTTGCACTGTTCAGGGTCATTTCGGTCGAACAAAACTCTATTTTGGTCTTCTGAAACAACCTTCTCTAAAAAAACATGTTTCCAGCAAAATTATGTTCAGTTCGGTCGTTCAAAACTCTATTTCGGTCGACCGAAATAGCTTGCATTCACACAGCCTCTCTGTTATGTTTCAGCACTGAATTGCCAACTTCAAAGGGTCATAATTTGTTCGTTTCTAATCCAAATGAGGTAATTCTTGAGCCTAAGCTCAAGGATTTTGAGTTAGATTTCCAATGGTACCAATTCCATTCTCAGTTTTCGCTTAAACCGGGAAAGGGCAATTTTGTGGGATTTTTGGCCAATGTTGTTGGAACCTCTTGGAATGTTATGAAATAATTAGATTAGGTTGTATTCACCTTGTTTGACTTGTTTAGAGCCAATTTTCTCCTTTTAATTGTGAATTAACCATTTTTGCCCTTAATTAACAGATTTAGCCCGTTTGAAAGTTTCCTCTTTCGCCCTGCTTAAGTTCCTTGACCTCATGGAATATCACATTGGTGTCTTAGAGATGATTTATATCTCAAGGGACTATGGTTTCATTGCTTGCTTCTGCATTTTGGATCCGTTATCGGGTCAAGTTTTAAGTCATCACTAACATACCGGGTTGTAAAACTTGGGCCGTCACAAGTGGTATCAGAGCTCCTAGGTTTGAATACCTTAAGATGACGGGTTTTGGGTGCATGTCATGCTTTTTTTGATCTACCTTGTTATATTCACATGCTTTTGATAACATGTTTCGGCGTTATAACATGTTTATGTGTTTCTTGGTAACACGTTTGGTAGTATGACATGTCTTTATGCTTATATGCCTATGTGGTTAAGAGCACCTTTGTTTGACATGTGTGCTTATTTGGTTAAGTGCTTAACTATTTACATGATTTTCCTTGATTACTTTAGCATGACCATATGTTGCATACCTTGTCTTGCCTTGTGTTCCGTACATTCATAGCATGAGTTGCACTCGGTCATAATAACTTGTGTTATTGTTGACCTCTTTCCTTATGTACGTTTAACATCATGGTTGTCACACGTGGAGAGTCTTCATGTCAAGGCATTGAGGAACAGGTGGCTGACACCGAGTTCACAAGGGGTCCAGGGAGGCCCAGGATTCCAGTTCATGGTGTGGATGCTAATCCACCATGGGCACTGACTTATGAGGAGCGAGTGGCTCAGGGAATCAATCAGAGGATCGCTGAATCCCTATAGGAGTTGATACGCAGGTAGGTGGCAGGGATACAGATTCCGGCACCGGTTTCAATAGTCAATGAGGCAATGGAGTACTTTATGCGACTATAGAGGGTTAAGATTGATCCATTTGCGGGGAGTTCAGATCCGCTAGTCTTAGAAGCTTTGTTGGACATTATGGTTCGCAAGTTAGATAGTATGGGGGTACCCACAGACAGGTTGAGGATTTCCTTAACTCCCAGCAAATGGATCAATCTTAACCATTGGGTTATGCTGGCGACAGATGAGGCCAGGGCAATGAAGTTTTAGGATGGGCTACATCTTGAAATCAGGCCACGGGTCTCAATTCTTAATTTGAGGACTTACAGAGAGGTAGTCCAGAGGGCTATGCTAGCTGAGGTAGAGGAACGGGATCAGTTACGGATCAGGGGTTCATACAAATAGCCTCATGGAGACACTCCGTCATGGGGGCACCGCAGCAGACTCGTCCAGTACCCACAGTTCCTATATCTACGGAGGCGCATCAAGCCTCACTGCCCACAGCTTCGACCACAGGCCAGTCAGACAACAGTTTCTACAAAAATAGGGCAGGGAGTTTGCTTCTATTGCAAGCGACCAGGTCATCTCAAGAATGATTATCCAAGGTTGTTGAATAAGTCATGTGGTGGCACAGATTCACAGTTGGTACCAGCACAGTCTGCAGTGGTTCAGTCTGGTTTCAGAGTTCCTTAGGCACCACAGCCAGTGGCGTAAGTTGGCACTTATCTAACCTGGGGTTTTACACCTACTGCTTTTACACATCAATTAGGCTATCATGGCAGTTCGCAGCAGAGCTCAACTCAGGGACGAGCCTACGCTCTTCCACAGGCAGATGCTTCCGTAGGCACCCCTTTAGTTCGAGGTATCTTTCCAGTTTTCAGTTCTTGGGCACGGGTTCCTGTTGACACAGGTGCATCACATTCTTTCATCTCTACATCATTTACACATTCATTGGGTCTAGAGGTCACACTTCGGGATTATCTTCTTTGTGTTGACACACCAGTTGGGGGTCTAGTGTCTTTGGATCATCTTTGTCAGGGTTGTGCTATTGAGATAACTGGGCGGACCTTAGAGTTTGATTTTATTGTTCTCGACATGATGGGTTTTGACGTCATTCTCAGGATGGATTGGTTGTCATTCTTTTGGGCTACGATCGATTGCTTCCGTGGGAGGGTGGTCGTTTGCACTCCCAAGGGAGATTGTTTCCATTTTGTGGGAGATCAGAGTGATTCCCACCCGGCAATGGTTTTCAGTAATGGTGACTAGAGTCGCCACAGATCCTACTTGGCTAGTTTGCTAGTTGACGAGGATAGTAGTTTGGGCCGTGTCCGTCCGGTAGTTGTTGAGGAGTTTGTTGATGTCTTTCCAGAGGAACTGACAGAGTTACCTCTTTTAAGGAAAGTTATTTTTGCCATTGATTTCATTCCCGATACATCACCCATCTTTATGGCACCGTACCGTATGGCACCGGCAAAGCTTGATGAGCTGAAAGGTCAGTTAGATGAGTTAAAAGCTAAGGGCTTTATTCATCCTAGTGCTTCACCATGGGGAGCACTGGTTCTTTTTGCGAAGAAGAAGGATGGATCTTTGAGACTTTGCATCGATTATCGCAAGTTGAATCATGCTACGATTAAGAACAGGTATCCTTTGCCTAGGATTGATGACTTATTTGAACAATTGAAGGGAGCGACATGCTTTTCTAAGATTTATTTGAGATCGGGTTATTATCAGTTGAGGGTTAAGGATGAGGATATATCCAAGACCGCTTTCCAAACACGGTATGGCCATTATGAGTTTCTGGTGATGCCATTTGGTTTGACCAATGCTCCAGCAGCTTTTATGAATTTGATGAACCGTGTATTCAGTGATTGTCTTGACAGATTTGTGGTGGTGTTCGTTGATGACATTCTAGTATACTTAGCTTCGGTAGAGGAGCATGAGTATCATTTGATGACAGTGTTGCAGATCCTTAGGGATAATCAGTTGTATGCCAAGTTCGAGAAATGCGAATTTTAACAACCAGAAGTGAAGTTCCTTGGACATGTTGTGTCAGGGGGCGGTGTTGCAATAAATCCATCGAAGATTGAGTCTGTAATGGAATGGGAGCATCCGAAGACAGTGTTTGAAGTTCGGAGCTTTCTTGGCCTAGTTGGCTATTACAGGAGATTTGTTCGAGATTTCTCTCGTTTAGCGGCACCTATGACTCGACTTACCCATAAGGGAGTCAAGTTCATATGGAATAAGGCTTATAATTTTGCTTTTCAGGAGTTAAAGATTAGGTTGACATCAACTCCAGTTTTGATCATACCTGAACGTGGTTTGGGTTACGTGGTCTATTGCGATGCTTCGCGGGAAGGATTGGGTTGTGTCTTGATGCAAACAGAGCGGGTAGTTTCTTTTGGATCTCGACAGTTAAAGACTCACGAGTTGAACTATCTGACCCATGATTTGGTGTTGGCAGCGGTTATCTTTGCCCTGAAAGGGTGGAGACATTATTTGTACGGGGAGAAGTTTAAGGTTTTCTCCGATCACAAGAGTCTCAAATATCTCTTTTCTCAGAAGGATTTAATTTGAGACAGCACTGATGGGTTGAGTTCATGGAGGACTACGACTTTGAGTTATAATATCATCCAGGGAAGGCCAATATGGTGGCCGATGCATTGAGTAGGAAGTCACGGGGTACTCTTGCCAGCATTTCTGTCCATAGATGGAAAATGCTAGAAGAGCTTGCAGATCTTGGTTTATAGTTGTATGAAGATGTTTCATCGGCTATCTTGTTTAGCCTTGTGGCTTAATCAGCTCTTGTTGGCAGAGTTATTGAGGCGCAGCAGAAGGATGGGGAGATGAAGTCCATCCACTATCGGATTTCAGGAGGTGAGAATGTAGAGGGTTGGACCTTGCATTCAGATAGTGGTCTCAGGTATAGATGGAAGATGTTTATTCCTTTGTCTTTTCGTGACGTTGTTCTTCAGGATTTTCACCATTCTCGACTTGCAGTTCATCCTGGTGGTACGAAGATGTATCACAATTTATGGAGACAGTTTTGGTGGAAAGGCAGGAAACGGGATGTTTCTCAGTTCGTGGCTAAATGCCTTACTTGTCTGCAAGTGAAGGCTGAACAACAAAGACTGACAGGTATGTTGCAACCACTAACAGTAGCAGAGTGGAAGTAGGAACACATCACTATGGATTTCGTGACGGGACTTCCGAGATCCAAGGTAGGGAATGATGTCATTTGGGTCATTATGGACAGATTGACTAAGACGGCTCACTTTTTGCCTATAGCAGCGACAGATGATGCAGAGAGACTTAGTTGAATGTATGTGAGGTAGATTATTAGGCTTCACGGGGTTACAATATCCATTGTTTCGGATAGGGATCCCAGGTTCACGTCTCACTTTTGGCAGAGTTTTTAGGAGGCTATTGACACAATGCTTTATTTCATCACGGTATTCTATCTTCAGACTGATGGTCAGTCGGAGCGTACCATTTAGATATTGGAGGATATGCTACGGGCTGGCATTTTGGATTTTGGGGGTAGTTGGGAAGACTACTTAATCTTGGTTGAGTATGCCTACAACAACAGTTACTAGACAAGTATTGGTATGGCACCTTTTGAGGCATTGTATGGTAGACCTTGTAGATCTCCAGTTTGTTGGACCGAGGTAGGTGATATAGTCGCCTTGGGTCCCGATATTGTCTTTGAGACTACAAAAAAGATCAAGTTGATTCGGCAGTGGTTGGCTATAGCTCTGAGCAAACAAAAGAGTTATGCTTATAAGAGAAAGAGATCATTGTCTTTTGAGGTAGGGGACCACGTCTTTCTCAAGATTTCTCCACGGAAGGGACTTCTGAGATTTTGGCAGACAGGCAAGTTATCTCCTAGGTTCATTGGACCATTTCAGATTTTGGAGTGCGTCGGTGAAGTTGCTTATCATTTGGCATTACCGCCAGACCTAGATAGGGTTCACGACATCTTTCATGTATCTATGTTGAGGAAGTACGAGCTAGATCCATCACATATTTTATGGTGGATAGATGTTGTTGTTGATGAGGATATGACCTACAAGGAGGGTCCAGTCCAGATTCTTGATTCACGGGAGCAGGTCTTGCGGACCAAGACCATTCCATTGGTTAAGGTCTTGTAGAGACATCATGGTGTTAAGGAGGAGCTCGAATAGGATGTTTGCTCTTGGTATCCCAATTTGTTCTCTCTTTCAAGTACGACTTGATTTCGGGTAGCGAAATCCTTTTAAGGAGGGTAGGTTGTAATGACCCGGTCATTTTCCTCCTTTTCCTTTTTTGGTGATTTTCTTTTTTCGTCTTTTTCCTATTTTGTCTTTTCCGTATTTCGCCTTTTTCCCGTTTATCATTTTTCTTTGCAAAACCTCACTTTTTGTGCTCGGATTTGATTCCGGTTTTGCATGCTTTTGTGATATTTGATTTCCATGACATTTGTATTTTTACTTTTGTAGAAAATACATTCTCGGTACTTACATTCGCGTAAAGGGCATGGATGCATACTTTATTGTAATCATTCTTGATATTTAGGGTTTTAGTGTAATTATATAAAATAATTATTTTTTGTCTTAGGGACCTTTGTGCAATTTAATTTGGAAGATATTTTGAAAAAGGACTTTTTTGTAATTTTTGAAAAATGTGACAAGTGTCACATTCTCATGGAGCCACTTGTTGCCATTTGGGTGGAGAGACTTGGGAGCATAATCAATTGCCATTTGGAGGGTGGAGATTCACCCACTTGTTGGCCTAGGATTGGAGCACTTGTTTGCTTAGATAGTTGACAAGTGTAGGCTTAAGATTAAGCCTAGGAATGAGCCATTGATTTGTGACAAGTGTAGGCTCACCATTTAGTCGTGCATTGTGTGTGTGTGAGAGGTAGTGTAAGAACACAATTGAGTAGATGATTTCTAGACCTTTCACTCACCATTTTACACTTGATCATTTTCATTTCATTTGTTCTTCATAACCCTAAACCTAGCCACCATTGGAGGCAAGCTTGGTTAATAGCTTATTCCTTCATTTTGGCCTCCTTCCACTCCCCTTAGACCGAAAACCTTGGGAGACAAAAGTTTCCTCTTTCTCTCCTCTTCAAAACCCTATAATTGCTTTCCATTTTTAAGTTTGGTTGCTTGGATTATAGAGATTCAATTCTCTATTGAGGTAGGGGTGGTAGTATGTTTATATTTTAAGTGTTTATAATCCTTTGGGGTTTAATATATATTATGTGTATGTTTTTAGAATTGTAGTATTGCATATTATAGGAAATTCTTATGATTGACTTAGGGTTTATTGATTTAAGCATATATATTGTGTATGTATCTTGAGTAGGATAATTAATGTTGTATATAACTCTTATTGATTTAAATTACTATACTCTTTTAATGTTAATCCTACATTTTAGTTGATTACTATTGGTAATTATAATTATTTTAGAAGCTTGATACTATAATGTTGTAATCTAGTATATAAAGCTTATTGTTAAGGCATGATTTAAAATGATAAGTTAGTGGTATGGTATTATACATAATATTATGATGAGGACTTGTCATTTGGTATGCCATTTAAGACTTGGAACCCTAAGACATGGTTTGTGTGGCTTCAAAATACTTGTGCGTGGAAGGTGGTTTATATGCCTTAATTATAGTGTATGAGTTTTGAACTTGATTATGATTTTTGATTCTCTTGAGACACTGTTACAAGTGATAAGGCTAGAGTTTGGCTCTAGTGCGGGAGGTATGAGTTCTCCCCAATTGAGATAGTATGCACTAGGGTGGTCTTCTCAATGGGTTAATGCCCTGAATAACCATTTTGATCTTGGTTTACTCTGAGGCGTGATGTCCAAGTCGTCCACTAATTGATTTTGCATTAAATTCCAAGTTGACAACCAATGCTTAATTATAACTTGTAATTTTTGTTATTAGCGAAATGATGTTGTTAAGTACATTGATGTTGATATGTGTTGTTAAAGAATCATTTAAGTTAGCTTAAGATGATCCCTTAGAACACCTTGAAAATTGACATTAAGTGGAATGATCCGTTGTATTCGTCTATATTGATCTTTTAATGATATTGAAACTTTAGGGTATACGCATATGCTTCTTTCTATGAGTAACTTGATTATTCACCCTAGTAGTTTGGGTTGTTTTACAGGTAAAGAGACTATGTTCTTAGATGCTCATTTGCCTTAGGGGCTTATGAGCAATTTGAAGCATTTTTGTATATTAACATGCAAGTGTTTAGCATGCTTTACTTTTGATGTTATATTTTTGCATACCATTGGTGTATGGAATTTTGGAAGCTAATGTAACTTCCTTGATGTGTTATGATACTTAAGTATTTGCTTTTGACATTATATGCATGTTTACTTTTGTACTTGTATTCACTTGGTGTCAAACTTTTACTTTAAAAATGCATTTTGACCAACTTGGAGGTTTGGCATATGAAATTCTTGTAATGGACATGTATAAGGCCATAAGTTGTTGTAATACATTCTTTTATTCATTTTAAGGTTGGTGACATGCTCACATACTCAAATCTCATTAAAAATCAGTTTTAAACTTTCATTTTGAACCAATTCATGAAGGGATTTGAAGCATGAGTTAAACCTTAACACATTTGGCATATAACAGGTCTTATAGCAGCTTTTCGAGGTGTTTTGGTCGTCCGAAACTCTATTTTGGTCGACCGATGACTTTTGGAAAATTCTTCGTACAGTAAATCATTCATTCCAGTAAGCTTTTGCACTGTTCAGGGTCATTTCGGTCGACCGAAACTCTATTTCGGTCTACCGAAGCAACCTCCTTTAAAAAAACATGTTTTGAGAAAAATTATGTCCAGTTCGGTCATTCGAAACTTTATTTTGGTCTACCAAAACAACCTCCTCTAAAAAAAAATGTTTTTAGAAAATTATGTCCAGTTCGGTCATTCGAAACTCTATTTTGGTCAACCGAAATAGCTTGCATTCACACAGCCTCTCTGTTATGTTTAAGCATTGAAGTGTCAACTTCAAAGGGTCATAATTTCTTCGTTTCTAAACCAAATGGGGTGATTCTTAAGCCTAAACTCAAGGATTTTGAGTTAGATTTCCAATGGTACCAATTCCATTCTTAGATTCCAATCATAGTTGGAGTTATTCATGTTTTAGTAAGGTAGGGTTAGTTTTCGCTTAAACCAGGAAAGGGCAATTTTGTGGGATTCTTGGCCAATGTTCTTGGAACCTCTTGGAATGTTGTGAAATAATTAGATTAGGTTTTATTCACCTTGTTTGACTTATTTAGAGTTAATTTTCTCCTTTTAATTTTGAATTAACCGTTTTGCCCTTAATTAACGGATTTAGCCCGTTTTAACTCTAGTTTCCTCTTTCGCCCTGCTTAAGTTCCGTGACCTCATGGAATGTCACATTGGTGTCTTAGAGATGATTTATATCTCAAGGGACTATGGTTTCATCACTTGCTTCCGCATTTCAGATCCATTATCGGGTCAACTTTCTAGTCATCACTGACGCACCGGGTTGTAAAACTTGGGCCTTCACAAGTGGTATCAGAGCTCCTCGGTTTGAATACCTTAGGATGATGGGTTTTGGGTGCATATCATGCATTTGTTGATCTACCTTGTTATATTCACATGCTTTTGATAACATGTTTCGGCGTTATAACATATTTATGTGTTTCTTGGTAACACGTTTGGTAGTATGACATGTCTTTATGCTTATATGCCTATGTGGTTAAGAGCACCTTTGTTTGACATGTATGCTTATTTGAATCAGTGCTTAACTATTTACACGGCTTTCCTTGATTACTTTGGCATGACCGTATGTTGCATACCTTGTCTTGGCTTGTGTTTCGTGCATTCATAGCGTGAGTTGCACTCGGTAATATTAACTTGTGTTATTGTTGACCTCTTTCCTTATGTACGTTTAGTATCATGGTTGTTATTCGTGGAGAGTCTTCATGTCAGGGCATTAAGGAGCAGGTGGTTGACACCAAGTTCACAAAGGGTCCAGGGAGGCCCAGGATTCCAGTTCGTGGCGTGGATTAGTCCACCATGGGCACTGACTTATGAGGAGGAGCGAGTGGCTTAGGGAATCAATTAGAGGATCGTTGAATCCTTACTGGAGTTAATACACAGGCAGGTGGCAGGGATACAGATTTCGGCACCGGTACCAATAGTCAATGAGGAAATGGAGCACTTTATGCGACTACAGAGGGTTAAGATTGATCCATTTGTGGGGAGTTCTGATTCGCTAGTCTCAGAAGCTTGGTTGGACCTTATGGTTCGCAAGTTGGATAATATGGCGGTACCTATGGACAGGTTGAGGATTTCCTTGACTGCTTTTATGTTCATGGGAGATGCAGATATCTGGTGGAGATCTATGACTAATGTCCATAATGTTGAGTTGATGACTTAGAATGAGTTCAAAGATTTGTTCTTCAAGCGCTTTTTTCCTAGGGTTATGAGGCAGGAGATGAGGACACAGTTCATAGGTTTTTATCCATGCCCTATGAGTGTCATTGAGTATGAGATATGATTTACTTCTCTCTCTCGTTATGCCAAGGATATGCTGGCGATAGATGAGGCCAGGGCAATGAAGTTTTAGGATGGGTTACATCTTGATATCAGGCCACGGGTCTCAATTCTTGATTTGAGGACTTATAGAGAGGTAGTCCAGAGGGCTATGCTAGCTGAGGCAGAGGAACGACATTAGTTACGGATCAAGGGTTTATACAAATAGCCTCACAGAGACACTCCGTCATCTTTCGAGAGTTAGTGGAAGAAGGCTAGGGCAGGGAATAATACTCACTCACAGGGGGCACCACAGCAGACTCATCCTGCACCCATAGTTCCTATATCTACGGGATCAGCCCAGAGTGTGGTTTGTTACCATTGTCAGCAACCGAGGCACATCAAGCCTCGCTGCCCACAGCTTCGACCACAGGCTAGTCAGATAACAGTTTCTACAAAAATAGGGCAGGGTTCTTGCTTCTATTGCAAGTGACCAGGTTATCTCAAGAAGGATTGTCCAAGGTTGTTGAATAAGTCACGTGGTGGCACAGATTCATAGATGGTACCAGCACAGTCTGCAGTGGTTCTGTCTGGTTTCAGAGTTCCTTAGGCACCACAGCCAGTGGCGCCAGTTGGCACTTATCCAGCCAAGGGTTCTACACCTACTGCTTCTACACATCAGTCAGGCTATCATGGCATTTCACAGCAGGGCTTAGGGACTTAGGGACGAGCCTACGCTCTTCCACAGGCGGATGCTTCCGTAGGCACCCCTTCAATTCGAGGTATCTTTCCAATTTTCAGTTCTTGGGCACGGTTCTTGTTGACATAGGTGCATCATATTCTTTCATCTTTGCATCATTTGCACATTCATTGGGTCTAGAGGTCACACTTCGGGATAGTCTTCTTTGTGTTGACACACCAGTTGGGGGTCCAGTGTCTTTGGATCGTGTTTATCAGGGTTGTGCTATTGAGATAGCTGGGCAAACCTTAGAGTTTGATTTTGTTGTTCTCGACATGACGGGTTTTGAAGTCATTCTCGGGATGGATTGGTTGTTATACTTTTAGGCTACAATCGATTGCTTCTACGGGAGGGTGTCCATTTGCACTCCTAAAGGAGATTGTTTCCATTTTATAGGAGATCGGAGTGATTCCCACCCGGCAATGGTTTTCAGTAATGGTGACTAGAGTCGCCACAGATCGTACTTGGCTAGTTTGCTAGTTGACGGGGATAGTAGTTTAGGCCGTGTCCTTCCGGTAGTTGTTGAGGAGTTTGTTGATGTCTTTCCAGAGGAACTGACAGAGTTACCTCTTTTAAGGGAAGTTATTTTTGCCATTGATGTCATTCCCGGTACATCACCCATCTCTATCGCACCGTACCATATGGCACCGGCAAAGCTTGATGAGCTGAAAGGTCAGTTGGATGATTTGAAAGCTAAGGGCTTTATTCATCCTAATGTTTCACCATGGGGAACACCGGTTCTTTTTGCAAAGAAGAAGGATGGGTCTTTGAGACTTTGCATCGATTATCGCAAGTTGAATCACGTTATGATCAAGAACAAGTATCATTTGCCTAGGATTGATGACTTGTTTGAACAATTGAAGGGAGCGACATGCTTTTCTAAAATTGATTTGAGATTGGGTTACTATCGATTGAGGGTTAAGGATGAGGATATATCCAAGACCGCTTTCCAAACATGGTATGGCCATTATGAGTTTCTGGTCATGCCATTTGATTTGACTAATGCTCTAGCAGCTTTTATAGATTTGATGAACCGTGTATTCAGTGACTGTTTTGACAGATTTGTGGTGGTGTTCATTAATGACATTCTAGTATACTCAGCTTCGGTAGAGGAGCATGAGTATCACTTGGGGACAGTGTTGTAGATCCTTAGGGCTAATCAGTTGTATGCCAAGTTCGAGAAATGCAAATTTTGGCTACCAGAAGTGACGTTCCTTGGACATGTAGTGTCAGGGGGCGGTGTTGCAGTGGATCCATCGAAGGTTGAGTCTGTGATGGATTGGGAGCGTCCGAAGACAGTGATTGAAGTTTGGAGCTTTCTTGGCCTAGTTGGCTATTACAGGAGATTTGTTCAGGATTTCTCTCGTTTAGCGGCACCTATGACTCGACTTACCCATAAGGGAGTCAAGTTCATATGGAATAAGGCTTGTAATTTTGCTTTTCAGGAGTTGAAGATTAGGTTGACATCAGCTCCAGTTTTGATCATACCTGAACGTGGTTTGGGTTGTGTCTTGATGCAGACAGAACGGGTAGTTTCTTATGGGTCTCGACAGTTGAAGACTCATGAGTTGAACTATTCGACACATGATTTGGGGTTGGCAGCGGTTATCTTAGCCCTGAAAGGGTGGAAACATTATTTGTACGGGGGGAAGTTTGAGGTTTTCTCCGATCACAAGAGTCTCAAATATCTCTTTTCTCAGAAGGATTTAATTTGAGACAGCACAGATGGGTTGATTTCATGGAGGACTATGACTTTGAGTTGCAGTATCATCCAAGGAAGGCCAATATGGTGGCTAATGCATTGAGTAGGAAGTCAGGGGGTAATCTTGCCAGCATTTTCGTCCACAGATGGAAAATGCTAGAAGAGCTTGCAGTTCTTGGTTTATAGTTGTATGAAGATGTTTCACCGGCTATCTTTTTTTATCCTGGTGGCTTAATCGGCTCTTGTTAGTAGAGTTATTGAGGCACAGCAAAAGGATAGGGAGATGAAGTCCATCCACAATCGGATTTCAGGCGGTGAGAATGTAGAGGGTTGGACCTTGCATTCAAATAGTGGTCTCAGGTACAGAGGGAAGATGTTTATTCCTTTGTCTTATCGTAACGTTGTTCTTCAGGATTTTCACCATTCTCGACTTGCAGTTCATCCTGGAGGTACGAAGATGTATCACAATTTATGGAGATAGTTTTGGTGGAAAGGCATGAAACGGGATGTTTCTCAGTTCGTGGCTAAATGCCTTACTTGTCAGCAAGTGAAGGCTAAACATTAGAGACCAACAGGTTTTTTGCAACCACTACCAGTGGTAGAGTGGAAGTGGGAACACATCACTATGGATTTCGTAATGGGATTTCCGAGATCCAAGGCAGAGAATGATGCCATTTAGGTCATTATTGACAGATTGACTAAAACGGCTCACTTTTTGCCTATAGCAGCGACAAATGACGCAGAGAGACTTAATGGACTGTATGTGAGGTAGATTGTTAGGCTTCACAGGGTTCCGGTATCCATTGTTTCGGATAGGGATCCCAGGTTCACGTCTCACTTTTGGCAGAGTTTTCAGGAGGTTATTGACACTGGGCTTTATTTCATCACGGCATTCCATCCTCAGATTAATGGTCAGTCGGGACGTACCATTCAGATATTGGAGGATATGCTACGGGCTGGCATTTTGGATTTTGGGGGTAGTTGGGAAGACTACTTAATCTTGGTTGAGTTTGCCTACAACAACAGTTACCAGACCAGTATTGGTATGGCACCTTTTGAGGCATTGTATGGTATACCTTGCAGATATCCAGTTTGTTGGACCGAGGTAAGTGATGTAGTTGCCTTGGATCCCGATATTGTCTTTGAGACTACAGAAAAAATTAAGTTGATTCGGCAGCGGTTGGCTACAGCTCGGAGCAGACAGAAGAGTTATCCTGATAATAAAAAGAGATCCTTGTCTTTTGAGGTAGGGGACCACGTCTTTCTCAAGATTTCTCCACAGAAGGGACTTTTAAGATTTCGGCAGATGGGCAAGTTGTCTCCTAGGTTCATTGGACCATTTCAGATTTTGGAGCGCGTCGGTGAAGTTGCTTATCGTTTGGCATTGCCGCCAGACCTAGATAGGGTTCATGATATCTTTCATGTATCTATGTTGAGGAAGTACAAGCCAGATCCATCACATGTTTTATGGTGGCTAGATGTTGTTGTTGATGAGGATATGACCTACGAGGAAGGTCCAGTCCAGATTCTTGATTTACAGGAGCAGGTCGTACGGACCAAGACCATTCCATTGGTTAAGGTCTTGTGGATACATCACGGTGATGAGGAGGAGCTCGAACAAGATCTTCGCTCTCGGTATCCCAATTTGTTATCTCTTTCAGGTACGACTTAATTTCAGGAATGAAATCCTTTTAAGGAGGGTAGGTTGTAATGACCCAGTCATTTTCCTCCCTTTCCTTTTTTGGTGATTTTCTTCTTTTATCTTTTTCTTATTTTATCTTTTCCTTATTTCGTCTTTTTCCTGTTTATCATTTTTCTTTGCAAAACCTCATTTTTTGTGCTCGGATTTGATTCCGATTTTGCATGCATTCGTGATATTTGATTTCCATGACATTTGTATTTTTACTTTTGTAGAAAATACATTCTAGTTGCTTATTTTTGCGTAAAGGGCATGGATGCATACTTTATTGTAATTATTCTTGATTTTTAGGATTTTAGTGTAATTATTTTTCGTCTTAGGGACCTTTTTGCAATTTAATTTGGAAGATATTTTGAAAAAGGATTTTTTTGTAATTTTTGAAAAATGTGACAAGTGTCACATTCTCATGAAGCCACTTGTTACCATTTGAGTGGGGAGACTTGGGAGCATAATCTATTGATATTTGGAGGGTGGAGATTCACCCACTTGTTGGCCTACGATTGGAGTACTTGTTAGCTTAGATAGTTGACAAGTGTAGGCTTAAGATTAAGCATAGGAAGGAGCCATTGATTTGTGACAAGTGTAGGTTCACCATTTAGTCTTGCATTGTGTGTGTGAGAGATGTAATGTAAGAACACATAGTGAGTAGAGGATTTCTAGACCTTTCACTCACTATTTTACACTTGATCCTTTTCATTTCATTTGTTCTTCATAACCCTAAACCTAGCCACCTTTGGAGGAAAGCTTGGTTAATAGCTTATTCCTTCATTTTGGCCTCCTTCCACTCCCCTTAGACCAAAAACCTTGGGAGACAAAAGTTTCCTCTTGCTCTCCTCTTCAAAACCCTATAATTGCTTTCCATTTTTAAGCTTGGTTGCTTGGATTATAGAGATTCAATTCTCTATTGAGGTGGGGTGGTAGTATGTTTATATTTTAAGTGTTTTATAATCCTTTGGGGTTTAATATATATTGTGTACATGCTTTTAGAATTGTAGTATTGCATATTATAGGAAATCCTTATGATTGACTTAGGGTTTATTGATTTAAGCATGTATATTGTGTACGTATCTTGAGTAGGATTATTAATGTTGTATAGAACTCTTATTGATTTTAATTACTATACTATTTTGATGTTAATCCTACATTCTAGTTGATTACTATTGGTAATTGTAATTATTTTAAAAGCTTGTTACTATAATGTTGTAATCTAGTATATAAAGCTTATTGTTGAGGCATGATTTAAAATGATAAGTTAGTGGTATGGTATTATACATAATATCATGATGAGGACTTGTCATTTGGTATGCCATTTTAGACTTGGAACCCTAAGACATGGTTTGTGTGATTTCAAAATACTTGTGTATGGAAGGTGGTTTATATGCTTAATTATAGTGTATGTGTTTTGAACTTGATTATGATTTTAGATTCTCTTGAGACACTGTTACAAGTGATAAGGCTAGAGTTTGGTTCTAGTGCGGGAGGAATGAGTTTCCCCTAATTGAGATAGTGCGCACTAGGGTGGTCTTCCCAACGGGTTAATGCCCTGAATAAACATTTTGATCTTGGTTTACTCCGAGACGTGATGTCCAAGTCATCCACTAATTGATTTCGCATTCAATTCCAAGTTGACAACCAATGCTTAATTATAACTTGTAATTTTTGTTATTAGCGAAATGATGTTGTTTAGTACATTGATGTTGATATGTGTTGTTAAAGAATCATTTAAGTTAGCTTAAGATGATCCCTTAGAACACCTTGAACATAGACGTTAAGTAAAATGATCCCTTGTATTAGTCTATATTGATCTTGCAATGATATTGAAACTTTAGGGTTTACGCATATGCATCTTCCTACGAGTAACTTTATTACTCACCCTAGTGGTTTGAGTTGTTTTATAGGTAAAGAGACTATGTTCTTGGGTGCTCATCATCCTTAGGGGCTTATGAGCAATTTGAAGCATTTTTGTATATTAACATGCAAGTGTTTAACATGCTTTACTTTTGATGTTATATTTTTGCATACCATGGGTGTATGGTATTTTGGAAGCTAATGTAACTTCCTTGATGTGTAATGATACTTAAGTATTTACTTTTGACATTATAAGCATGTTTACTTTTGTACTTGTATTCACTTAGTACCAAACTTTTGCTTTAAAAACGCATTTTAACCAACTTGGAGGTTTGGCATATGAAATTCTTGTAATGGACTTGTATAAGGCCATAAGTTATTGTAATATATTCATTTTGAGGTTGTTGACATGCTCACATACTCAAATGTCATTAAAAATCAGTTTTAAACTTTCATTTTTGAACCAATTCATGAGGGGATTTGAAGCATGGGTTAAACCTTAACAATTTGGCATATAGTAGGTCTTACAGAAGCTTTTTGAGGTGTTTTGGTCGTTCGAAACTCCATTTTGGTCGACGTATAGCTTTTAGAAAATTCTTTGTACAGTAAATCACTTATTCTAATAGGCTTTTGCATTATTCAGGGTCATTTCAGTCGACCAAAACTCTATTTCGGTCTGCCAAAACAACCTCCTCTCAAAAAACATGTTTTCAGCAAAATTATGTCCAGTTCAGTCACCCAAAACTCTATTTCAGTCGACTGAAATAGCTTGCATTCACACAGCCTTTATGTTATGTTTCAGCACTGAAGTTCCAACTTCAAAGGGTCATAATTTCTTCGTTTCTAATCCAAATGGGGTGATTCTTGAACCTAAACTCAAGGATTTTGAGTCAGATTACAATGATACCAATTCCATTCTCAGATTTCAATCATAGTGGGAGTTATTCATGTTTTAGTAAGGTTGAGTTAGTTTTTGCTTAAACCGGGAAAGGGCAATTTTGTGGGATTCTTGGCCAATGTTCTTGGAACCTCTTGGAATATTGTGAAATAATTAGATTAGGTTGTATTCACCTTGTTTGACTTGTTTAGAGTCAATTTTCTCCTTTTAATTGTGAATTGACCATTTTACCCTTAATTAACGAATTTAGCCCGTTTTAACTCTTTTTTCCTCTTTCGCCCTGCTTAAGTTCTGTGACCTCATAGAATGTCACATTGGTGTCTTAGAGATGATTTATATCTCAAGGGACTTTGGTTTCATCTCTTGCTTCCGCATTTCAGATCCGTTATCGTGTCAACTTTCGAGTCATCACTAACGCACCGGGTTGAAAAACTTGGGCTGTCACAATTGGCCTCTGGCCTCATCTCATACATGTCAAATACATTGAAAAAATTGTACTTATATACACATTACATATACATAATTAAAGATACAAGTTTAGATATACAAGTCTACAAAATGACATTTCATGCTAACATTTGCATGAAATGGAAATTTAAAAGGTACAAGTTATCCAAGGTATAATGAGCATTACGAACCAAGCCTTCGTACCTAAAACAAATCCCTAGTAACTTCGGGGTGAGTGATTGGGCTGCTTGTATACGTCAAAATAATGTAGTGAATGTGCGGTTCAAGAAAAGCCTTTTTAGTGATAAACGCTGAATATTGCATATTCAAGTGCCCTTATTTGCATTAGTTAAGTTCATTAGTTGACGATAATGTATAGTTTTGCTTTATTTGTTTATTTTTGTCTACTTTCAGGTTGGATTCTCCGAATGTAGCTAAAGGAACGATTTTGACAATCTCTTGATGAAGTAGGCGCGCTGTTACTAGGGACTGTCTTTTGGGCTAAGCCTTTGAAGTCGTTGTATGTGTGAAGTTAGTGGTATAATGCTCAAAATGGCAACCGTGTCAACGGACCGGCTCGGAGTGGCTCACGAGAAGTTTGTTGATTGTTGCAGTCACAGGGCTTCGCGGGCGCCGGCCATGCTACCGCGGGTGCCCGCCAATCATGCCAGTAAGTCACCTTCCTCCGCTGGGCCCCGTAGTGCTAGTGGGCCCCCGCCGCCAGTTCTGCTGGTGCCCGCTGTGCTACTGTGGGTGCCCGCTAAAACCACCAGTAGTCACCCTCGGATTTCAAGGAACCGCGGGCGCCCGCCAATCTGTAGAAAGTAGATTACTACCCCTGTTTTTGGGCTGCATTTTGTCCCATATGCATTTTTTGCGGTCCTTATTGCTTCTGGGGTAGTTGGAGCTCGGGATTGTGTGGTGAGAGGAAGGATTTTGGCTTGATAAAAGAGGGGAAGCATGTATTATCTCAGATGATATTTTTGCTATGTTTAGAGAGAGAAATATTGAGTTCATGAGGGTTTGTGTGTTTTAGGTCCTCTAGGTGGGAAAATGGAAGGTTTCTTTATCTCTTCTCCTTCTTCCATTGCTGCTATGGGTAACTAACTCTCTATCTAGGGAGGTGATGAAGCCCTCTCTTGTAAGCATTTAATTTCATTTAATTTGGGAAACGGTTCATGTATATGGTGGTTCCATGATCTAGAACACTTTACATTTTGTAATGGATCTTAATTTATATAAATGATTATGTTGAAGCTATTATCTTATCTTAGATTATATGTTCACATGATTGTATGGTTTACATTTTCATTGTATGGAAATAAGATTGTGGAATGGTTTTTATTGGCATGTTGTATGAGAAGCTTGTAGTTCATTGCTTAGGCTTTCCTTTGATGGATTTTATCTTGATTCTTAGCTCCATGTGCTATCACCATAGTGATTGAGGGGTTTGATAGTCCCTAGCTCAGTGAGTATGTCATGGCTATACCCTAATCTAGGTAGTTCTAGCATGTTGCACTTTGAAGGATTATACTTAAGTCTTGATCCTATGAATTTCCTGAGGATAATGTAGCAATCTAGTATTACTACATATCATTGCCATGTAGTGAAATTGTTTCCCAAGTTAATAGCAAGTTAGCATGTTTATAGGATTGGTAGTGGATTCATTTCCTTAGTCCTCTTTACTTATTTTCTTTTCCTTAATCTCCTTGCAATTATTGTTTTATGCATTTCTTAATTCCTAATTTTTAGTGACAACCTAAACAAAACTCTATACCCCTTTATCATTCTTAAAGTGATTTTAGACACCTTAGTTGCCATAAACTAGTAATCCTAGTGGTTCGACTTACCCGACCAATAGCCCTATTTTACAATGATTTTTGTTATTGCAAAGGTTAATGTATAATTAACAATCGATCAATTTCTAGCGCCATTACCGGGGATTGCAAGCAGTTTTGTAACCGAAGTTCTAGGATTAACTTTGGTTTGATTGTGAATATTGTGTTCTTGTGGATATTTTCTCATTGGTTTCGATTAATTTGTGTTTCTTGTGAGATTCTAGGTACTCAAGGCTTGCTGTGGGAAAGCTAGCAAATTTGTAAGTCTAAAAGACTCCCAGTAAGTTTTCGAAGTCCTGGTCTCAAGGTTGTGAATATCTTGCATGTGGTTAAATTAGAGATAGTTGAATTGTGAAGCCCTTGTTGAGGATATTTTTTTTTTTATTTTTTTTTTTTTTCTATATTGTAAAGCATCAGTCCTTGTCATGGCCATTTAATTTCTGTTGTGATAATTGAGAAGAACGGGAACATCATATGTGGAGGTTATGGTGATGCATTGTTGTTTTGATTGTGTTGTGCTTTGTTGATGTTTGGCCGTAGATCACTTTCCTTACCGACTCTTGACTCGCCAGTTAACATAAATTCACTTGAAAGGACTCTCAGAAGAAACCTTAGGGAATCTGCTAACATAAGAGGAATTAAACTTGAATTTAATATAATGGCTGGTAATGAAGAAAATTTGGAGAATGAGGGAATCAATAATAACGGGGCTGATATTCCAAATGTGGTTCCCATGAATTTTCAAGACCATTTCATCCCTACCACTTATACAAATTGATGGAGAACAACTCCATGAGACTTGGGAAAGATTACAAGATCTTCTTAGGAAATGCCCGCACCATTTAATTCCAAAATGACAATTAGTGCAAGCCTTCTATAATGGTTTAACCGAACCACATAGACTCATGGTTGACTCCTTATGTGGAGGGATGTTCATGTCTAAGAATGTGGATGAGGCTTAGACCTTACTTGAGAATTTGAGGAAAAATTCATTGCAGCACAATTCTCGTAGGGCTTCGATCTCAACCAATGCTAAAAACACCAATCCTTGTCAACCAAAAACAATGAGGGAAGAATCTTCTCAAGTGGATGGCATAGCTCATAAATTTTATCAATTAATGGCACCACATCTCTCTCCCTCTTTGTCTCAAAATTCGGTAAGTGCGGTGTGTGCATCATACATGAGTCCCTTCCATCTCCCGGAAGATTTCATCACACCGGAGCAATTTTCTAATCCCAATCATGAGCAAGCAAATGCAATATTTTTTAGACTTGGAAACAATCCTTATTCTAATACTTATAATCCAAGCTGGAGAGATTATCTAAATTTTTCATGGAGGCAACCCGCCCCATAAAATTTGAATTTTCAGAATCAAGGGCATCAAAATTAGCCCCCTTCTCAATTTCAAAATAGGCCATTTCAGGCCTCGTCAAGCTACCGTCCCCCTTATAATACAAATGTCTCTAATTAACCTCCTGCATTTCCAACTGATGAGATTTTGGCTGCAAACAAGCAAATGATGGAATCTCTAAACAAGCAAATGATGGACTCCAACAAGTAACCCTTGACATCATTGCAGCCCACTCTCCAAATGGTTCATTCTCATACTCAGTATATTACTAAACTTGAGAATCAAGTGGGGCAATGTAACGACCCAGTCATTTGCCTTCCTTTCCTTTTTCCTGAAATTTTACAAATGAAATTTTTTCGTTTAATTTTCTTTTCTGAGCTCTGTTTCGTGTCGCTTAGTGTCATCTCGAGTGCTCAGAATTGATTCCTGAGACTCTTTTCCATGGATTGACAACTTCCTTTGAGGACTAAGTCATTTTCACATTTTTCGTTTTTCGACACTATTCACTTTTCGTCATTTTCCTTATTTCGTCCTTTTCCCTATTTTGTCTTTTCCCCGTTTGACACTTTGTTGGCGTAACCACACTTCTTGTGTTCGGAGTTGGTTTTTGACTTCATGTATCTCTATCTTGAGTGGTTTCCATGAAATACGTATCTTTACTTTTGCAAGAAAGTACTCTGGTTGCTCTCGGTGTCCATAGGGGCATGGATGCAAAGTTCTTTGAAATTATTTTCTTTTCTTGGAGTGTTTTTCATAAATATCTTTTGAAGATATTTTATTTTAGGGGCATCTAAGAAAATATCTTTTGGAAGATATTTTCATTTTGGGGCAGTTTCGCAGTTAACCCTTTTTGTAGGGGCCATTGTGCAATTAACGAAAGTTATTGCAAACTGTCTCGTCTGGAGCTTGGATCCTTGTACGGGATTCATTTTCACATTTTGTCGAGTCGTGGACTCTTAGAATTCCGTTCTGGTCGTTTTTCTCCAGTTTCAGAATTTCTGACCTAGTTGCTGCCGAACTTGTTTGGGGCATAACTTTCTGTTCGGGACTCAGTTTTCGATGCCAATTCTTCCGTTGTTCATATTTTATCATTTTGAATCTTTTTTGTTCACAAAGTTTTGCCATTTGAGCGAGTCTGCTCAAATTTTAGTTTTTCAGACCCGGCGGGGCCTGTTCGAGGCACTTTTTGAGATTTCTATAAAAGGGGGGGGGGGGTGAGATATTTCATTTTTCATCTTCTCCCCTCTTCATGCACAACCTGGAGCTCCCATGGCAGCATAAGGGGTGCTGCCATCTTCTCTCTCCTCTTTTGGTTCATTTTTCCTTGATGGAAAGTCTTCGGCCTTAACATTTGTTGTTCCCCTCACCGTGCTCTACCTTTCCTCCTTATTAGAATTCAGTTTTGACCATTTCTTGAGTTTGGTTTTGAGGTCAAGTTATGATTTTGATGGGGCTTTCATGGGGGTTATGTTCACGGCGTTGTCCCCGACAAAACCTCTCGGTATCGTCAAATTCGGAGCACTTTTATTTTGGTGGGCCTTTGGGATTTTCATCTCAAATTGAGGTAGGAGATGTTCTAGGTTTAAATTCTTGTTATATAGCATACTTGTGATGCTTATACCACTTGTTTGCATGATTAAATATAAAATCTAGAGATTTTATTATTTATTTTTCTTGTACGGGATCTAATTTTCCCAGTTGCTCATGACTTGGTTTAAACATGTAGCATGATTTTATATTGCCCCTTGATATGCTCATTGTCGTGTATTAAAATTGGAACATTTGAATAAGTATTTAAGATTTTATTTAATATTTATCTTAGGTGAAAGATTAATTCACATGGCCTTAACTAGCTTGAAATTAATATGTGTTAGCATATTATATTAGGCCTTAGCATGCTCTTCAACATAGTTTAATTTGAAAGTAATTGGAGGTGTTTTGAAAATTAGTAATTATTAATTAATTTGATTAATTAATTTGCCTCGAGTGCACTATTCACTCTATTTGAATTCTGACTTAATATTCTTGATCTACATGCCATATAACTCCACATATATTTGATTTAGAATATTCGGTGAGGTTTTGAAACCTTTCATTTAATTAATTTCCTTGTTTAAGATTTAATTCTCATGGTGATATACAACTTGGAATTAAATTGTGGCATGCTAGAAAATTAAGCTTTGGTGTGGTTGTTCACATATATTAAATTGGGATTAATTGCATGAGAATTGCAACCTTTATTTTATATTTAACTTTAGTGAAAGTTTAATTTACATAGGTGTAACTTGTATGAAATAAGCTTGTAATGTAATATTACATTAGTCCTTAGCATGTTCTCTAAGATATGTTAAATTGAGAGCATTTGGTTAAATTTGAAAATCTAGAGATTTTAATTAAAAGAATTAATTAAAATCTATTTTGTGGTCCCATTAGCTTAATTAAGATTTTAACTTGATATTTGTATTGGCTATGACTTGTTTACTAGTATATATTGATTGTGGACCATTTGAAGTTGCTTTAGAACCTTGGTAATTAAATTAGCATGATTTAATTAGAGTTCTACTTTGTTGTTCCAATAACTTAATTGAGTTTTAGAATGGATATAGATGATGACCATGCCATGTTCTTTAATATGTATTAACTTGAGGTTATTTGGAATTGAATTAGAATCTAGGGAATTTAATTATTTTTATTTAATTAAATTCTATCGAATTGAGCCATGGATTTAATTATGTTTGAAAGTCGTTTCTATATCAAAATTCTCGACATGGACTTGTTGTATATTCATTTGGTTATGTTTTGAGCATTGAATAACATAGTTGCTATGTTTGTACTCATGAGAATATGTTTTTCTTATTGAATATATTATTGTCTTGTGTAATGATTTGCACACTTCGTATTTAACATCTTTCATGCATAGCGTATAACGAATCGCACATTGAAGATTCGACATTCATCACATCATATTAGTTGTGGACTTAGAGCATGTATTGTATAGGTTTCCAAATTTGGTTGTGCTTGGTAGATAGTTGATTATCTTGCATATTCGTATTGATATATGCGTTGTTGCACAATTTGTTGATTTTGGAAACTTGGGGATGTTGTTGTTTGACTATGGCTAGGACGTGGTTCTAGTACGGGGGATAGTCCCTCTATATGGTCTAGTGCGCACGTAGGGAGGTTACCCACGGGCTAGTAACCCTAAAGTAACTATGTTGTCGGTCTGATCCGGCGTGACGTCCGAGTATCCACTTTGTTTGATTTCGCATTTCATTTTCAAGTTGATAACTAGATGATGTTGTAACTTGTTGTTTCTTATTTGTCATTCCATTTTAAGTTACAGGATGTTAACTGTGCGAAATTGTGCTTTATGCTTTGTATTGGAAGTTCCAGTCCTATTGATTCATTTATAACATAGACGTTAGGTGGCATGAACCACTATTGTTATTTTGTGCTTTAGATTCTAAGTTGATGGCTTTGAGAACTTAAACCTTGTTGCATTGTATAACATGCTCTTTTGTTGTTGAATTGCATGGATAATGTGATTTTTGTAACTTGTATTCAAATATGCTTTTGTCATGTTGTATGGATTACTCTAGACCTAGTTCAATTGTATTGAAAATGCAATTCATGTTAATCTATGCTCAAGCATTGTTCTTGTCGTGTTCTTTGGATTATCCCAACCATGATTCGTTTCATACACGTATGTATATCATGATTCTTGTTGCTTAAACTCTAAGGTAGCTTAGGATGCTCCCCGAGTCTCACTTGGACATAGACGTTAGGTGTCATAAGCCCCTTTAACATGTTTCACCTTAAAGTGATAAATTTGTAAAATGCTAGGTCGATGCATACTCATCGCCTACGAGTAGCTTTATGTTACTCACCCCTACGATACTGGGGCATATTTCAGGTACGAAGACTTGGTTCATGATGCCTAGCATTCCTTGGATGTCGTGTAGCTTTCAAGTTTCCATTTCATGCAAATGTTAGCATGAAATGTCATTTTGTAGACTTATATGTCAAATATGTATATTTGATTCCATATATGTAATGTGTACTTAAGTACACTCCTTTCAATGTATTTGATATGTATGAGATGAGGCCGGAGGCCAATGACATGTATATTGTATTCTATGCGACTTTTTAACTTCATGAAATGTTATGAAAACCTTGAAATTCGCAAGTCATTGGTTCACCATGGTTGTATCGGGTGTGGGAATTCTATTCTCATTCTTTCATAGGGTCTCATAAATCATGTTTGAAGTGTGGCCAAGGGCCAAATGGTCATTTGATCCCATTTTGTATTTTTGGATTCCATGTTTTCCATTCCAAGTCCATTTTTGCCTTTTTGCCCATTGGGGGGTCGGATTTTGCATCGGCTATATTTTCAAGTCGTGGACCATTGTAGCATGTCCAAATAGGTAAGTTACATTTGCGTGCATGGTCATTTCCGGGCAAAACCTTATTGTTTGTGTTTTGAGCCTCCTACGATTTCATTTTGCGTTTTCGTTGCATATTCTGATCTAGGGGCATTCTAGACTTTTCAATTCAGTTTTATTTCCTTCTTTCAACATGGTTGAATAGAAAACATGATTTTAGGGGGGGGGGGGGGGGGGTTTCTTTTTTGTGTTTTTCTAGAAAATGTCGCCTTGGCATCGGAAATCGCTTACGAAGTTCAGCTTTCAGTTTTCTATTTAGCAGCTTTTTCGACCCTCTGGACCAGATTTCTTGGGAGGGCATTTTGGGTATTTTACATTGAGTTTGTTTTTGAATTCTCTCGCGAGTCACGTAGAAAACTCAATTTTGAGGGGGGTTTCTTCTCTGTGTTTTTGCAAAAAAATTCATCTAAGCCTCCAAATTCAGCCTCTGTTCTAGATTTTTCTGAAAAATGACCCCATAGCAGCTTTTGGGCTGCTGGCAGCTGTGTGTGCACCCAGCGCGCGTGCAGCATGCATGGGCCTGTGCATGGGCGTGCATGGGGGCTGTCATGGCCCCCCTCGTTAGGCCGCCGCGACGTCAATTCTTCTTTTGGGCTTTTCTCCTTCGTCCGGACTTCGATTTAAGTGAATTTTTTTTTGAACTTGACTAATTTTTCGCTGTCTTTCCAACAGTGTGCTCGGTTGGACCTGGTTCTTCCTGGATAATTACCAATTTACCCTTTTTGCCTTAAGTGCTCATTTTTCTTCGTCATGTCGTTTCTCCTTCGTCCGGACTCCGAATCATGTGATTCTTGAGTCCATCTTGATTAGTTTTTCGTTGTCCTTCCAACGGTGTGCTCGGTAGCACCAGAATCTACAGTTTTTAGAAATGACTATTTTGCCCCTGGGGGCTTCTTTGTCATATTTTTGATCTTTTGCTTCCGCATCAGTTCTTGTTGAGTTCCACGACCTCATGGAAGGTCACTTTGACTTCTTAGAGTCTTGTTTTCTGTCTTCGCTTCCGCATTCGGATTCGTTATCGGATCATCCTTACGGTTCATCATAGGACACGTTGGCCTAAAAACCAGGGTTGTCACAGGCAAATAACCACTTCAATGAACCAACTTCTTCAAAAAGATAAGGGGAAGCTTCCCGTTCAACCATTTGAGAATCCTAGAGGGATTCATGTGATTGACAAAACCCCTCCTCCAAGTGGGCCAACTCATGAACAAGTCCAAACAATCACCACCCTTAGGAATGGTCGAGTTGTGGATAACAAGGTTGATGGAAGAAACAATGAAAAAGTTCTTCCTCCCAAAAATCCAAGTCTCAGCTCTTTTAATCCAAATCTCACTCCTGAATTTCCAAAGTCTAATGCTGAAAATACCAAGCTTATTGCCCTAAATGTGGAGACTTCTTATGAGCCCAAGGCTCCGTTTCCTCAATGTCTCCAAGAGTCGACACATTTTGGGAACAAAAATTGTAAAATTCAAGACATGTGGGAAGTCTTCAAGCAAGATCAACTTGCCTTTCTTGGATGCTATAAAGCAAATCCCCCCTATGCTAAATTCCTCAAGGATTTGTGTACTCAAAAGTGCACCTCCAAAAATCATTTGCCAAAGAAAGTAAGATTGACCAAAAATGTGAGTGCAATCATTCAACACAGTGCTCCTCCAAAATATAAGGATCCGGGCGCCCCAACAATCTCGTGTGTCATTGGTGACAACAAGATAGAAAGGGCCCACCTTGACTTAGGAGCTAGTGTAAATTTAATTCCATATTCAGTTTACTTACAACTAGGGTTGGGAGATTTAAAGCCAACCTCCATGGTCTTGCAGCTTGTTGACAGATCAGTCAAGCACCCACGAGGCATTCTTGAGGATGTCATAATCAAAATGGACAAATTCTACTTCCTGGTAAACTTTGTGGTTCTTGACACGGAACCGGTCCATGATCTAAAGAAACATATTCCTGTGATCCTCGGTAGACCATTCTTAGCTATGGCTAACGCTTCAATTAATTGCCAAACCAGGGTAATCGACATCGCCTTTGGAAATATGCAAGTCAAACTCCATATTTTCCATGCCACTCAATATCCTTCCGAAGAGGATGATTGTTTCCTTATTGATGTGGTCGATGAAGTGGTTGAAGAATCTCTCCCCTTCATTCTAAGCAAAGATCCTTTGGAAACTTGCATGTCTCATTTTGACTTCTCGAACTTTGATATTGACCAAGCCATCCAAGAAGTGAATTCGTTGCTCGACATAGGTGCTATCATGGATTTTCCTCCTTGGAAGATGCCAAAAGAACCACTTCCTTAACTCTCCACTACTCTTCTGGTCCCTTCCTTGAAATCTTTACCACAACTTGAGTTAAAGCCGCTCCCGACCCACCTCAAGTATGTGTTTCTTGGTGTAAATCAAACTCTTCCTGTCATCATTGCCTCGGACCTTTTAAAGGACCAAGAAAATAGCCTTTAGTGATGCTACAAGAGCACAAAGAAGCTATTGGCTGGGCGATGGCTGACTTGAAAGGAATCGACCCTTCTATTTGTATGCACCACATTCATTTGGAGGACTACGCTAAACCTTCTAGAGAGGTCCAGCGCCGGTTGAATCCTAACATAAAGGAAGTGGTCATAAAAGAAGTGATCAAATTTCTAGATGGGGGAATCATCTACCCCATCTCTGATAGCAAGTGGGTGAGCCCCACTCAAGTGGTCCCCAATAAATTCGGCCTTACGGTCATTGAAAATTCTGCCAGAGAGCTCGTGCCACAACGCACCACCACTGGGTGGTGTGTGTGCATTGACTACCGGAAGCTAAATTCTACCACTAAGAAGGTTCATTTCCCACTCCCATTCATTGATCAAATCCTAGAGAGGCTAGCAGGCCAAAGCTACTACTGTTTTCTTAATGGTTATTCCGGCTATAACTAAGTGGTAATTGATCCACAAGATCGAGAGAAGACCACTTTCACATGCCTCTTCAGAACCTTTGCTTATAGACGCATGCCTTTTAGGCTATGCAATGCACCGGCCACGTTCCAAAGATGCATGATGTCCATATTCTCTGATATGGTTAAAAATTTCTTGGAAGTTTTCATAAACGATTTTTCCGTCTTTGGCTCCTCCTTCGATTCGTGTCTCCACAATTTATCCCTTGTGCTTCAAAGATGTAAGGAGACAAATCTAATTCTAAGTTGGGAGAAGAGTCACTTTATGGTCCAAGAGGGCATTATTCTAGGACATATTATTTCAAAAAGAGGAATTGAGGTTGACAAAGCCAAAGTGGAGTTAATCTCTAATCTTTCTCCTCCAAATTCCATCCGTCAAATCCGCTTCTTCCTTGGTCATGCCGGATTTTATTGTCGTTTCATCAAGGATTTTAGTAATGCTCCATTTGATTTTGATGAAGCTTGTATGGAAGTTTCCATGACACTTCGCACTCTTCTCTCATCCGCCCCAATCATGAAACCGCCTAATTGGTCTCTTCCATTTGAGATCATGTGTGATGCATCTGATTATGCATTAGGTGTGGTTTTGGGCTAACGTGTGGACAAACTTCCACATGTCATCTATTATGCTAGCAAAACTTTCTCCGATGCCCAACTCAATTACACCACCACTGAAAAAGAATTGTTAGCTGTGGTGTATGCCTTGGATAAATTCTGTTCTTATCTTCTTGGATCCAAAGTCATTATCTTTTCGGATCATGCTGCCCTTAAGCATTTGCTCATAAAAAAAGAGACCAAGCCCCGCCTAATTCGATGGATACTCTTACTCCAAGAGTTTGATATTAAAATCCGGAATAAAAAAGGGACCGACAATGTTGTCACCGACCATCTCTGTCGCTTACTCATTGAGAAATCTTCTGAATTTGCTGTAGTCTAAGACTCATTTTTGGATGAGCAACTATTTCAGATTTCCCATTCAAGTCTCCCTTGGTTTGTGGATATTGTCAACTATCTTGCGGTAGGCAAAATTCCGTCTAATTGGTCCAAACAAGAGAAAGACTGGTTCTTCTCCCAAGTCAAAAATTTCTTTTAGGAAGATCTGGAGTTGTTCAAATATTGCTCGGATCAAATCATCCGGAGATGCATTCCCAAAAATGAAACCACAAGTGTCCTAAATTTCTGCCACACTCTTGCTTGTGGGGGACACTTCAGTGCCAAAAAGATCGCTGACAAAGTCCTTTAAAGCGGATTTTATTGGCCCTCCTTGTTTCAGGATGCTTACAACTTCTGTAAATCATGTGAGCGATGTCAAAGGCTCGGGTCCATGTCCCAGATAGACATGATGCCCCGGAGAGACATGATGCCCCTCACTCACATCCTACTTGTTGAAATTTTTGATGTGTGGGGGATTGACTTCATGGGACCATTTCCATCTTCTTATGGCTATAAGTATATCCTTGTAGCGGTGGATTATGTTTCCAAATGGGTTGAGGCCGAGGCTACCAGAACCAATGATCATAAAGTCGTGATCAAGTTCATTCAATCTAACATTTTTAGTCATTTTGGTATGCCCCGAGCAATCATTAGTGACGGTGGATCTCATTTTCAAAATCGTTATCTCAAATCCGTCCTTTCTAAGTACTCTGTTATTCACAAGGTTGCCACACCTTATCACCCTCAAACGAGTGGTCAAGTGGAAGTATCTATTCAGGAGATTAAGCATATCTTGGAAAAAACGGTTCGACCGGACCGCAAAGATTGGTCATTAAGACTAAACGATGCGCTTTGGGCCTATCGGACAGCTTACAAGACGCCCATTAGCATGTCGCCATATCGGCTTGTCTTTGGCAAAGCATGTCATCTCCCAGTTGAACTAGAGCATCGTACTTATTGGGCCATAAAAAGGCTCAACTTTGATCTCCAACAAGCTGGCTCTGCTCGTAAATTGCAACTTAATGAGCTTGAGGAAATTTGAAATGATGCTTATGAAAGCACCAAAATCTATAAGGCAAAGACTAAAATTTTTCATGACAAGCACATTGTCCACAAGTTTTTTACCCCTGGATAAAAAGTTTGGCTTTTCAATTCTCGCTTGAAGCTCTTTCCCGATAAACTCCATTCACGGTGGGATAGGCCATATATCATCACTTCCATCTTTCCTTATGGTGCGGTCGAACTCCAAGATCCTACCGATGGATCTCTCTCTAAGGTTAATGGCCAACGGCTTAAGCCTTATGTTGACGGCATAGTCCCTATTCGCAAAGTAGAGAAAGTATTATTAACGATCCTAATTTATGAGGACTGATGCGCGATCTTATTTCGTCTAGCTATCGACGTAAAATTTAGCATTCATAGGAAATAATTCTTTCATCTACCGGGCTTCCCTCTTCCATATGCTAATATGCCAAGAATATTCCGGGAATTCTCTAAGTAACCAAAAATGTGCATTCTTCCAGAATTGTCTCATCTAGCATTCTGGCGGTCACATTCGGTTTTCTTCATCGTTTTCAGGTCTTGTACAATTTCTGGAAATATTCAAGGTTATAGAAGCATCTCTCTCATCTAAATCCAAAGTTTAAATGACATTCGGATTTTGTGACTCTCTCTTGAGCCATGGATCGTCAAATCCCGCTTCGGCAATTCTCCACAATGACTAGGATCCTCCGGAATTCAAGTTCGTGCTTAAGTTGCTTGAGATCACATTCCGGGACTTACAGGCTGAGCTAGGCTACACAAGGCAGCATCTGTAGAGCTCCGCGGGCGCCCGCCATTCTCTGCGGGCCCCCGCTGCAGACTCGCAGGCCCCTACTGTACCACCACGGGTGCTCACCAAAATAGGCAGTGAGCCTATGTCGCCTCGCGGGCGGCCGCGCCTTTCCCCCGCAGATTGTTAAATGGGCTTTCAAGCCCATTTCATTTCATTTTAACTTTGCCTCTCTCTCTCATACCATCGCCCCAAACCTATTCACCCCTCCAAACCTCTCACTCTCTTATCAATCTCACCCATCTCCATCCATTCCATCTATCTCATTCCTCGTCCTTCTTCATTAATTCTCTTCATCCCTCAATCTCTCATCCTTCAAGCATAAAGGAAGTTTTTTCCACCAAATTGGGTAAGTTTTTCTCCTTTCTTTTTCTTTAAATTTTCTATTCAAGGAGGTTGGGAATCTATTGTTGGAGGATTGTTGATTGTTGGGTGTTGCTTGCATGTCTATTACAAGTTCAAATTTTGGGATTTCTACTTATCTAACCTCATTTTGCCCCTCTCCCCAATTCTTGTGGTTGACACTCGTCTCGTTTCACATCCCATTCCTCTTTCATTGAATGTGAAAAATCCCATTGTTGAAAATGCTTCAAAGAATGTTTTTGAAAAAAACTTTTGAGCCTAAGGCTCCATTTTTGGATGCTTTAAAAGCATCCACCTCTCTTGAAAATTAACAAAGCAAATTTAATGAAATCATTGATGTCTTTAGGCAAATAAAAATCAATCTTCCTCTCTTGGATGCAATTCGACAAATTTCGGCTTATGCCGAATTTTTTAAAGATCTTTGCACCCTTAAGAGGAAAAACAAAAGCCAAGCACCGAGATAAGTTGTTCTAACTGAACAAGTGAGCTCTATCTTACAACACTACACCCTCCCTGTAATGACCCGGTCATTTTCCCTCATTTTATTTTTCTCAAATTTTACGGATAAATTTTTTCCGTTTAATTTTCTTTTTCGAGTTCTTTTTCTCATCACTTGGTTTCGTCTCGAGTGCTTAGAAATGGTTTCTGAGACTCTTTTCTTTGGATTGACAACTTCTTTTAAGGACCAAGTTATTTCCACATTTTGGACACTATTCACTTTTCGTTTCACATCCCATTTTTCGTTTATGGTGTTTTACCAATTGAGCTCGTCTGTGCAAATTTCACTTATTTGTACCCGATGGGGCCCATTCGGGGCATTTTTAGGGTTTTACTATAAATAGAATGACTTAAAGTCAAAAAGTTAAATTTTAGCCATATTCTCCCCTTCTTGGTTGGCAGCGATGGAAGCCTAAGGGGATGCCACCACTCTTTTTTCTTCTCCACTTGATTTCCTTTGTTATTTGTCTCGTCCCATTCTTCTTTGCTGAATATGATTGGCGAAGTTGAAGGGGGTATGAAAGCTCTCCTTGCCCGCTTCACCAAAACCAGTACCCTCCGGTATGCTGAAGGGTATAGAGACGGCTTTATTGATCGTTCTCCCTAAAGGTGAATCTAGTTCTTGTGCTGGTCCGGATAAGTTGGATTCTTCTTTGGATATCCACCCACCAAACAACTACCAGAATCCACCCTACGACCCTGCTAAGAATATATTTATCGAGTGCAGAGAGGTTGCAGCCTCAGGAGTTGTTCCACCCTTCCATCCTCTGAACATTCCTCCAATTACTACTATCATGCACTCCTCTTCAATTGCCTCTGACAGACTCATGCTGGCTTAGGGGGTGATTCACCTTGATTCTCCCTCCAAGGATGATAGTGCAGTTGAGAATGGAGAAGACCTCAATAGTCCAGAGGGTAATGATGGGGAGAACAACGAGTTACAGCCTGGAGAAGACCATGAGAACTAGCATACTGCAATCGTTTGCATTAGTATATATATATATATATATATATTGTAAGAATGTACCTTCATGTATCTCAAATCATCAAGCCATGTACCTCAGGATTATTTTGCAATGAATGACAATACTTACTTTCAGCACAACTTCCATTCTTCAAGTTTTCAGTTTTCAACCTTGTGTTCAATTTTCATAAGTGTCTGGCGCTCGGCTCGAATGCCTCTTGCCACTCAAAATTGATTCATTTTTGAGCAAGTGTTTGACGTTCTGCTCATAATGCCAGTTGCCACTAATTTTGTTAAGTGCCTGGCGTTCGGCTTGATTGCTATTTGCCACTTGGCTTTATTTTATTTTAAGAATGTGCTTGGCGTTCGGCTCATAGTGCCAGCTGTCACTGACTTTGCTGAATGCCTGGCACTCGGCTAGAACACCACTTACCACTCGGCATTTAGTTTATTTTGAGTAAGTGTTTGGCGTTCGGCTCATAATGCTAGCTGCCACTGACTTTGCTGAATGCCTGACGCTCGGCTAGAATGCCACTTGCCACTCTGTATTTAGTTTATTTTGAGCAAGTGTTTGGCGTTCGGCTCATAGTGCCAGCTGCCACTGACTTTGTTGAATGCCTGACGCTCGGCTAGAATGCCACTTGCCACTCGGCATTTAGTTTATTTTAAGCAAGTGTTTGGCATTCGGCTCATAATGCCAGTTGCCAGTGACTTTGCTGAATGCCTGGCGCTCAGCTAGAACGCCACTTGCCACTCAGCATCTAGTCTATTTTGAGCAAGTGTTTGGCGTTCGGCTCATAGTGCCAGCTGCCACTGACTTTGCTAAGTGGGAAGGATTTCAATTAATTTTTGAGCAAAGTAAACATCTTTCATAAAACTTGAAAATCTCGTACACTTGCAAGTATGCAATTCAAAACGTGCATATTGTTTGAAATTAAACTCTACTTCTATTGGTAGTACTTTTTTAAGGACGTAACATTCCATGGCTTACTGACCAACCTTCCTGCCATGGTCTCCAGGACGTATGCCCCCTTTCCTATGACTTCTACGATTCTGTATGGACCTTCCCATGGGACAAACATCTTTTTGACTATCCCCACCTTCCTTTTTAGAACCAGATCGCCAAGGGCAAAGTCTCTGTACGTCACCCTCTTGTTATGGCTATTTACAAATGTCTGTTGATAAGAAGCAAGTCTTATTGCAGTTGCATCCCTTTTCTCCTCCAGTAGATCAAGATTAAACCTTAGCATTCTATTATTCTGCTCTTGATTCCATGCCAAGCTTCTAACGGTTGGAACCAAGTGTTCGACTGGTATCACCGCCTCGGTGCCGTACGCCATAGTGAATGGACTTCCCCCGGTCGGCCGTCTTGGGGTTGTTCTATAAGCCCACAAGACGTTCGAAAGCTCATCTAACCATTTTCCTTTTTCATTTTCCAGCTTCTTCTTGATGCAGGCAAAAATTATCCTATTCGTAATCGCAGCTTGACCATTAGCCTGGGGATGACTGAATGCTGCTAACTTCTGATTAATTCCATATTCTTCTAGCAGCTCTTTCACTTGCTTGCTATCGAGATTGGTTCCACTGTCCATAACGATCGACCTTGGTACACCAAAATGACAGATAATAATATTCCAGATGAAGCGTCTTACTTGAGTTTAGGTGACACTAAGGTACGGCTCTGCCTCCACCCATTTGGTGAAGTAATCAGTTGCTAAAAGAACGTACTTGTTCTACGATCTTACGGTCGGCAGAGGGCCAACCACATCCATTCCCAACTGCGCGAAAGGCTATGGTGTGGCCATTATGTGCAAGTCTTCAGTTGGTTGGTGTATCAATGGCCCAAACCTCTGGCATTTATTGTATCTTCTAGAGAATTCTTTTGCATCTCGTGCCATGTTTGGCCAAAAGTACCCTTGTGTCATTGCTTTGTGTGCCAAAGATCTTCCTCCTGAATGATTTTCGTATACACCTTTATGAATGGTTCGTATAATCTATCTAGCTTCTGTTGGGGTAAGACACCTCAAGTATGGACCCAAAAAGGACTGCCTGTACAACTGATCATGCACAATAGCATACTTTGCGGCATTGGAACTGATTTTTCTTGCTTCATCTTTCTGTTTGGGTAGCACACCATCACGTATGAAAGCCATGATCAGATTAATCCAGCTTGGCTCATATGGTATAACATTAACTCGTTGAGCGTTCAGATCAGGCAGCTTATCAAAAATGGATGGCTGGATTAACACGTCAACCGGGATGACCCTAGCCAGAGTTTCTCCAGAACTGGATGCACTACAGGCCAATCGATCGGCATCTTCATTATACTCCCTCGGCAATTGAATGAATCTGATCTGATCAAAGCCTTTCGCCTCACGCAGAACCATGGTTCGGTATGCTTTCATGGTCTTATCCTTGGTTCCGTATTCCTTAGTGACTTGCCGAACGATTAGCTGTGAATCACTATAAGCAATTAGATTCTTGATCATCAGCTCTTTAGCCAACTTCAGCCCAGCTAATAATGCCTCGTATTCAGCCTTGTTATTGGTTGCGTTGAACTCGAGTCTTATCGCTTGGGTCAGCGTGGTGCCTTCTGGTGTTTGCAATTGGATTCCAATCCCTGCCCCTATTTAATTTGAAGAGCCATCTACAAAGAGCTTCTATAAGAAACAACTATAATCTTCCACCAAGTCTTCAACATCACATTAATGTAAGAAATTAGCCACCGCTTGACCTTTGATCGCCATTCTAGGTTCATATGTAATATCAAATAAGCTCAACTCAATAGCCCATTTTGTCATTCTTCTTGATAGGTCTGGCTTGTACAAGATCATCTTTAAAGGAAAGGTTGTTAAGATGACAATCGGATGGGATTCGAAATAAAGTTTGAGCTTCCTTTTTGCGTTGACCAATGACAAGATCATCTGTTTGGCCTTTGAATACCTTCTTTCCGGCTTGGCCATTGTTTTACTGACATAAAACACTGGGAATTGCTTTCTGTCTTTGTAGCGGATCAGAATGGCACTAATCGCAATGCTGGATACCCCAAGATATAGAAAGAGCTTCTCATTTGGCTAGGGAGTAGATAGAACTGGAGGGTTGCACATGTAATCTTTTAGTTTGGTTAGTGCCTACCGTTGCTCATCCCCCCAGGCTTGTCTTCCCTGGCCTCGAATTGTATAAAAGAATGGTTTACAATAGTCCGAGAGCTTAGAAATGGATCCGCTCAGTGCAGCTATTCGACCAGTGAGTGCCTACACCTCCTTAATTATCTTTAGTTCTGTATTTCTGATCAGAGCTTCTGCCTGCTAGCCTTAATTCCTCTATGATTGAACACATGTCCCAAGAATTGACTAGAGCTCACGCCGAATGAAGATTTGGCCTGATTAAGCTTCATCCCGTACTTCCTCAACACATCGAACACATCCTGTAGGTGCGTTAGGTGATCATCCTTCTTCTTACTCTTGACCACCATATCATCGATGTAAGCCTCTACATTTCTCCCCATTTGGCTTTTGAAAATCTTGCTGATCAGCCTCTGATAAGTTGCTCCAGCATTCTTTAAGCCGAACGGCATGACTTTGTAGGAATAGGTTCCTCATTTAGTAACAAAAGAGGTTTTTTCTTCATCAATTGGATCCATGGGGATTTGATTATAATCGGAATAAGCATCCAAGAAAGTTAGTCACTCATACCCAGTGGTGGCATCCACCATTTGATCAATCCGTGGCAGTGGGAAACTATCCTTTAGGCAAGCTTTATTCAAATTAGTGAAGTCAATACACACTCTCCATTTCCCATTCTTTTTCTGCACAACAACGACATTGGAGAGCCAGGCTGGGTACTAAACTTCTCTAATGAATCCTGTCTCGAGCAACCGATCAATCTCCTCAGCTATGATTTGATTGCATTTTGGAACAAATCTTCTCTGCTTCTGCTTCACGGGTTTTGCGCGTGGATCTACATTAAGGGAATGACAGGATACAGAAGGACTGATCCCTAGCATATCTGAATGGCTCCATGCGAATACATCAGCATTTCGAGTCAAGAAGCTAATTAACCCTAGTTTTTCTTCCTCAGTAAGTCTGGACCCTACCCTCGTTGTTCGGTCCGGCTTCTCATGGTCGATCTGCACATCAAGAAGAGGTTCTGCGGTCAGAATTGGCCACTCCTCCTCCATACTTTTGCTAGGTGGAGGTTCTTGTAATTGCTATCTTAGACTGGTAGAACGGATGGGATTTTTCCCCTTTCCAGCAGATTTCAAAGTCACTGAATCACATTCTTTAGCTGTAACCTGGTCCCCATGAATGTCAATCACCTTGGTTCCATCTAGTCCCAAGCATTGCATTACTTGATGTAGGGTTGATGGGACACCCTGAACTCTATGAATCCACCCTCTTCCCATCAAGAGATTGTAGGATGGATGAATTTCCACGACCACAAAACTCTCAATCAAAACTCTTTTAGCAGCTTGTATTGTCAATTCCACCATTCCAATGGGCTCCACCCGCTTCCCATCAAATCCTAGCAATGGATTTCTAATGGGTTTAAGTTTCTCGGGTTCTATCTCAAGCCGATCGAACGTCACTCTGGGCATGACATTTGCACTACTTCATGGATCAATCAGAACTCTTCGTACCAAGCATTCTGTAACTGTTAAACTGACGACCAGTGGATCTTCATAAGGAACCTAAATGCGTAGCAGGTTTGTTCTGTCAAACTTTATCTATGCGGATGTGTTCTGCTGGTGCAAAGCATGTACGCTGCCAATCCTTCTCTTCAGCTGGCCTGGTGTAATCGCGTTCTGAGTAACTCATCTGACTCCATTGTCTGTTCAAGTCAGACATGAATTGCATTTATAATCCGAACGGGCTGATTGCTGTGGTGATTCAGCCTCTGATTTCTCTTGACCTGTTCAGCCGGTCGGTTCTGCTCTTGCGCCGGACCTTGAACATATCATGCAAATTCCTTCTTTGTGATCAGCATCTCCACTTACCTCTATAGGTTCCTACATTCGTTAGTCTGATGTCCAAAATCACTATGGAAAACACAATGTTTAGTTTGGTCCCTCTATTCAAGAGGTTGTCTGATTGGTAAAGGAGGGCAAAACTTACCTTTATTTTCTTGATACAGCCTTGCCAGGGTGACTCTGAGTGGAGTAACCAACTCCTCCTCCCTGGACCTTTTCTCTGCCTTCCAGGAGGTCTGACGTTGTGGCTGAGCTTGTTTTTACCTGATCTTGGCCTTGGACTTCTCTTCTTTCGAAATAATTAACATCTTCCTTGAATTAGCTACCTCTTCTTCTTCAAGACGAACAAAACCGTCAACTCTCTTGTTCAGCTCATCCATAGTCTTTGGCGTATTGACCACCAAGCTTGTGTGGAACGGTGTCCCTCGGTTCATTGCAAGTTTAAATGCCTAGACTGCAGTGGATGGATGACATTCCATTACCATGCTTTTAACAAGGTTGAACCGGGTGAGGAAAGCTTGGAGTTACTCATCTTCGTGCTGCCTCATTGTGAAAAGGCTTGATACATCCTTAGTAGGACGTTTATTCCCATAGTACTAGCTTATGAACTTGTCACACAAGTCCTGGAAACTAGCGATTAAGCCTTGAGCCAGATTCTTGAACCAATTGAGGGCTGGTCTAGCCAAACTTATAGGGAAGCATTTGCATATCAAAGGATCATTGTTAGTATCCAGAGCCATTTTCAACTGAATGTAGTAGATGTGGTCGATCGGGTCGGTTGTTCCATCAAACAAAATGAAGATTAGCATGGAAAACTTCTTCAGATTCGGCACATTCAGAATTTCATCAGTGAATGGAGATGCAACCGTCCTTGCTGATGAACGCAATGCTTCGTTCTCCCTTGAAAATCGTGATGGAACTCCCTGATCGATAGATCTCTTTTCTGAACTACAGTAGTCAAATGTTGCCATTGAAGGTCGATAAGGTGGATCAATCGATCTGTCCTCTGTAAACTCACTGTGCTATAGTGATGTAACCCTATGATCACACGCCGGTGCTTCCTCTCTCATGATCCGTTCGTGATGTGGTTCCAAATGAATAGATCCTTCTCGATCCTCTACTTGACGGACATTCGGAGGTAGATCATCTGTTATAGCTTCATCACGACGTGGATCAACGCGATTAACACCTTCTGGATCACCTTGGCGAACAGCATGGGATGGTAAGACTCCCTCTCCTTCCGGAGGTGGCCTCGGAATTGTAGGAGCCTCACAACACTCTATTCCAGCACGCAACTCTGCATTTTCTTTCCTCAATATGTCGATTATGCTCATCAACTCATCGAGCTTCGTCTGTTGGCCATTTTCCAAAGGATTTGAGCTCTCCTCTCCGATCATCATTTCTGATGGGAGCAAAGTCATCAACCGTAGATTTCTTGATCAGATCAGAGCTTTGCTAACGCATATGCACCAGATCTAGACTCAAACTTGCTGAATTTTGTTCGCTACTGGCCAGATTCAGCAATCTCAACAAATCACAACCACGCAACTCGCCAGATCAAGCACAGATCAGATCTGCGTAGATCGGACGCCAACCTCTTGAAATTAACCGGAACCAAGATTCATCAAGACAGATCGCACTTTCACCAATTTTGATTCAGCTTTCAGAGATTAATCATCTTTTTCGCAAAGTGCTTTAAATGGAATCGATCTAGATCAGCACCAATCATTCCTCTTTGTTCTTCCCACAGACGGCGCCAATTGAAAGTACAAAGAATTTTCCCTAATTGCAGAGAGAGAAACTTTACACTCCTAATAATCTCTTACCACTTTTCCCTCTTAATCCCCTTTATTTGTAGACGGTTATATCCACCTCTGGGTTGGACCTAACTTGTTCTCTTTTATCTGGGCTTGACTTCTTTCATCATAACATGGGCTTCCGCAATGACTTCTTGGATTTGGGCCCATTCAACGTGGACTTACTCCATCCTAGCTATCCATACCCTACCCGTTCGTAGCAATATGAATCATACCAAGCCCAGACCATTTTTGGTGTCTTCAATTGTATTTAACAACAACTCATCCTTACCCAATATTTATACATGGGTATACATCCATATTCCTCCAAGTTCCATATCATAGATTTGTAAAACTTTTATGCACCTAATGCTAACATTTTAGTAATGCTAATCTATAGGCTACCGCCTCAGTGGATAAACACAATCCTCAAAAAGTCAACGTAATAAGTACAATTGACCTCCCTCAAAAAACCACCGTGCTTCCAATATGGATGACATCACGAGCAAATTACTTCCTGATAGAAAACTCTAGTATACGAGTTTGGCTATTTACGTAAATCTATTGCCGCCTCCAAACCGCTCGTAAACCATTACAAAAGAGAGTATTTCTCTCCGACGTATCCTTAAATGAAGTCAAGGTTAGATTGTACAACCTTTGCTTCCATTCCAAACCAACAAGTGAGAGGTCTGCACTATTTAATATACAAAACCTCAAACGTTGTCACACCAACCTCCTTGTACCAACAATATAACAGAAAAAAATCTGAAAAGCGAAGTAAATACTTCCAATTATTTATGAAAACCTTAGATATATTGCCCCAAGCATATCCTCCATAATCAAATTTAATTTCTCGATCAAATCCTCCGTCTAAAGATATGAAGCATAGCTGCTGCTCCAACATCTTCAGAAAGTTCCTTTGATATAGCAATTTTTATACACCATAATGGATAACCATATGCTATAACTCTGTTATCAGTGCAATATAGAACTGATATGAAGCTCTAAAGTGAACACTACTAGAATTAATGTCCACAAGCAAACTTGCTCAATCCACCACTCTTAATCCATATGGAATTAAAATTCCAATCAATGTCGATAATTTCTACCAACCATCCACTCCTAATTAGTCCTACTCCCATTTTGATATAGGAAGTGGCAAAAATCTCCAATGATATCCTATTATCAATTTTTCACCTTTCTAACAGGTGTTACACTTAGAGACAGTTATGTACATATCTCTACCCATACTTGTTTATCCAAACTGACATTTGATGTCTTGATGTAACATATAACTATCTGAGTGCTCCGTGAAAAATTTACGAATTTGACATCTCAGTCACTTCGACATCATTCACTAAACATACTAATCCTCCTCCAGTACCTTAAGCTCTATCTGAGTAAGGTCACACCGCTTCCAGGGTCAGCTCTGATATTCTAAGTTGACCTCCTTAATTACCTTGGTAATAGCAAGTGTCATTATTACACATGCTATAAATTCAACTGATAACTCAACATCTAACCGAAAGATTTTAAATTTCCCATCGGTTATTGAGAGCATCCACTTCCATATATACTTCCACCAGATGGAACTTAATGCAAAGTGTGAATCACCACTTCTATCCATTTAAGCCGTCTCATGATCCATTCTATTCGTATGAACTGATATCCTACCAGTTCAAAATAGACAAAAATTAAGCTAATTTAATTTATCAGTTAACCAATATCCCAACCAGAATCTTAACCCTTGTGTAAAATCAGCAATACCTCAACTAAATCCGTGATAAATGCTATGTCATTTTCATTTCAGTATAGAAAATGGCTGCAAGGATCTAGTGATCTCTCATGGTCCATCTCGATTATCTAATAAATATTAGAATTGGAGACAAAATATCTATGTCCCTCCTCCTGCCTGTCCTCCCAACATCTGCTATATATCGTGAAGCCTCATGTTTCCACCAGGATGAATAGAGAACTAAGAGTTATAAACCTCAGTCCTTACATCCTCCTTCCAATTTATCTATGGAAAGTACCATTAGTCTGGTACCACTAGCTTTTGTCTGCACCCATTATTTAAATTGGAGTATCTTTAAAAGCTAACTCCATAACTGAATCGATGCACTACTGATCTGTGATAAACTTATGATAATGAAAGTCAACCGGTAATTCTATTAATCTAAAGTCCACTAACTATAACTTTCCCATACATACCGTGCACCTCTTCTTAATATAAGTGTTCGATCTCACCATCATGTCTTTAACACGCCCTATTTCTTTAATACAAGTAAGTGTCAATCAGATTGCTTATCTAACCTCAAAAGAATATGAAACTTTTCCATCCTCCAAACAAGTCATCAATTTCCTAGCAACAACTATTTGTTGTGAACTGTGACCTAAAAAATTTCTCCATATTATTTATGCAAGTGAAAAGACTTAGTTTCCTCCTCCTTGTGCAATACCAACAACTCCTTCTAATAACACTCCCTTGTGAAATAAATTCTTAATTAAAAAATAGACTAATGAAGATTTATTCAATCAGCTATCCTTACGTGGAATCATTCTAATAGGTACCTAAATCAGTACGAAATCCTCCTTCTGAATTGGTGACAACTTCTAGAATTTTCAAAAAGATGTTCTGCAACTCCAACACCTCTGATAAACAATCGTAGCATTACAGTGGTCTTTATTTACCACAACCTTACGAGTACCGAAATATAACAACCACCATTATCATGGCATTGTAAAAAGATATGAATCCATACCTAGTGTAAAGTATATCAAACTAATTGTTTTATATTATTTGACTCATATTGATGGTTTAACTATCCCATCCTAAAAACATACCATAATGACTCATGTCCAGGTCCAATAGATTGGCTAGATTTATATGTATCCCCCAAATCCTAAGACCTCATGCTCACAATCCTAGCGTAATATAGCACTAATACTCCATGGTATAAGAATAGTAGTTGGCTGATCATATACTTATGTCCCCAATTAAACCATATACCAAAACCCGAATAATTAACAAAAAAAAAAAAAAAAAAAAAACATATGACAAACACAATAACACAAAATATACTCCTACTTAAGACATCGTTCTTTTGAGAAAAGAAAATCTCCTTTGAAATCAACCTTACTAAATTGTTTCACAATTTTCTTTTATAGTTTCGTAGGTAATCATCCAACCTTGGAACATATCCTTTAAACATATCTTAAAAGCTACATTCGTTTGCCTAAGCAAATTCCAAGGGCTTAACCCTCATTCTCCTTATACATGGAATGTAAACCGTCTAACGTGGCTTTATAAAACAACTTAAAATGTCACAACATAATACCAATGGTCTCCTATATGTTATATAAAATCATGAATCTCGTTTTGATAAGAACTCCATCAGATCCCCAAACTCTAGAAGAGTACTTTTTATCTACCTCTTTTAAAGATGATTTGAAAGTTTAACTATATGTAGATTGATTAACACCAATTCCACTAATATCATTTGCTATATCACTAGCAAATAAGATTACCCTCACGCGATCATTCATCTTCAAGATTTAGTACCCTCTTTCTTGGATATGTTGAAATCTCCTCCATTAGAATCTTCTTCGGACTCCTACTCCTCGCTTGTTTCCTTTTTGAGATCAATTGAAGTCGTGGTTGCCCCGATATGCGATGACCTATCACATTCACCTAAATCCTTCCTTGGCTTTTACTTTTAAAGTAACGCTAACCCAGAACTAAACCTTCGATCTCAAATTCTCTCTTCTGGTAAAGAAATCGATAACGTACTCCTTTACTCTTTTGGGTCTTTATCACTTTCACCATAGACCCCTTCCTCCTCCTAGTGTCAACCATTCTGTAATTATAGAATATAATTGACATTAACTAAAGTACAACGAATCCTAACACGGGCTTTAAGTTTTAAGAGACGCAACGCAAAAATCGTATAACGAAAGACACTCCTAAGGACACTTGAACCTGGAGTGCTTTGATACCAACTGTGATAACCCCCGGATTTCTGGATGCGGGTTGGCCAGGCCCACGCCCGAATACCCGAGGATATAAAAAACAAACCGGTAATAATCGAACACAGAATATAAATATGATAACTAAGAATAGATAAATTGCTGAAAAAAACTAAAATGATAATCCACTAATAAAATCTCAGAATAAATTTTCATAAATAATAAAATATTCTGATACATCCAATCTTCCAATAATAATATAACTCGGGAATCTATACTATGTGGACCCCTAGAAAAATCCCGACAGCAATAACTGTCTACATCAGATCACTGAAACATAAAGGAAACTCCTATGTAAATAATCCAGAAGAGTGAAGTAGATTGATCCCTGCTCAGCACGAACAACCCCTACTCCTGACGAACACCTGAAAAATAATGGTGGGTCAGGCCAACAAATAAGTTCTACTCTACTACAATCCAAGCAGAGACCTGATACACTTATACATTCTAGTTAATACAATAATAGCTAATAGTCCATATATATATATATATACACACTATAGGACATTCACTGGACTTTAGGTCTGTCTCAACCTGAATAGAAGGCAACATACAAACCATACATAAAGTGGGCATGAGCACCTAGACCAACCAGGGCACCCAGATGTCTCCTATATCCAGTTATCCATCCAAGGCAATATACACACCCTAACCATGATCTTGAGTGCAATGGCCCGATCATTTTCCTTCCTTTCCTTTTTATCAAATTTTACGGATAAATTTTTTTTGTTTAAATTTCTTTTCCGAGTTCTGTTTCTCATTACTGGGTGCCATCTCGAGTGCTTGGAAATGGTTTCTAAGACTCTTTCATTTGGATTGACAACTTCCTTTAAGGACCGAGTCATTTCCACATTTGCATTTTTTTGACACTATTCACTTTTCGTCATTTTCCCTATTTTGTCTTTTCCCCGTTTGTCACTTTTTGGTACAACCTCACTTTTCAATCTTGGAATTGGTTTTTGACTTCACGTACCTTTATTCTAAGTGGTTTCCATGAAAAAATGTATCTTTACTTTTGTAGAAAAGTACTCTAGTTGCTCCCGGTGTCCACAGGGACATGGATGCACAGTTCTTTGGAAACTTTTTCTTTTCTTGTGGTGTTTTTCATAAATATCTTTTGAAGATATTTATTTCAGGGGTTTTTAAGAAAATATTTTTGGAAGATATTTTCATTCTGCGTCATTAGTGCAGTTAACCTTTTTTGGAGGGGCCATTGTGCAATTATCAAAAGTTATTGCAAAAATACCTTGTTTTGACCTTGGATCCTTGTATAAGATTCATTTTTACATTTCATCGAGTCGTGTACTCTTAAAATTTCCTCCCGATCATTTTCCCCAGTTTTAGGGATTTCTAACCCTAATTGCCACCGAACTTGTTCGGGGCATATCTCTCTGCTTGGGACTCAGTTTTTGATGTTGTTTCTTCCGTTATTCATATTTTCTCATTTTGATTCTTTTTTGTTCACAGAGTTTTGCCATTTGAGCGCATTTGCTCAAATTCTGCTTTTCTGGACCTAGCGGGGCCCTTTCGGGGCACTTTTTGGGATTTCTATAAATAGGTTGCCTTAATTTTTAAAGACAACATTTCAGCCCTTCTTCCTCCTCTTGGCTGGCAGCCATGGGAGCCCAAGGGGCTGCCACAACTCTTTCTTCTTCTCCACTTGATTTCCTTTGTAAAAAGTCTTCGGCCTTAACGTTTATCGTAGGCCTCGTCGTGCTTTACCTTTTCCACTTATTAGAATCCATTTCTGACCACTTTCGAGTTTAGGTTTCAAGTTCAGGTTTGGATTTTCATAGTACCTCAAAGGTTAAAGTTGTTCCTCTCGTTGTCCCCGGCATAACCTAGGAGTATCGTCGGATTCAGAGCATTTTTCTTTCGGTGGGGATTTGAGGAGGTAGGGGATGTTATAGTTTATATTCTTGATGTATTACATGCTATTAATGCTTATACAACTCATTTACATGTCTTTGTATTAAATCTAGAGATTTTATTATTTATTTTTCTTGTGTGAGATTTGATTTTCCCGGTTAGTTATAACTTGATTTAAACATGTGGCATGACATTAAATTAACCCTTGATATGTTCATTGACATATAGTAAATTGAGAGCATTTGGACAAGTATTGAAGTTTTTATTTAATATTTTTCTTCAATGAAAATTTAATTCATGTGGTCTTATCTAGCTTGAAATCAATATGTAATGTCATATTATATTAGGCCCTAGTATACTCTATAACATATGTGAATTTGAGTGCATTCGAAGATGTTTTAAAATCTAGAGATAATTAATTAATTTGATTAATTAATTTATTCCAAGTGCACTATTCACTCCATTGGATTTCTGACTTGATATTATTGATGTGCATGCCATATACCTTCACATATATTAAATCGGGAATATTTGATTAGGTTTTGAAGCCTTTCATTTATTATTTTTCTTGTATGAAGGTTTAATTATCATGGTTGTAGCTTGTATGAAAATCACTTGTATTAGGCTATTAAATCAAGTCTTGGTATGTTTTATAACATACTTTAATTTGAGAGCATTTGGATGAGTTTTAAAATCTAGAGATTTTAATTAAAAGAATTAATTAAAACCTATTCAATGGTTCCATGAGCTTGATTAAGTTTCTAACTTGGTATTCATGATTTCCTTGACAAGTTCCTTTACGTGTATCAATTTGAGAATAATCGGATAAGTTTTGAAACTTATATTTAATTATTTTCCTTGTATGGAACTTGATTCACATGGTTGTAACTCGTATTTCATGGGGCTTTTAGCTTTTTATCATGTATTTAGACTTCTTGTAACTTGACTCCATTAATGTGTTTAATGAACTAGTACAATTATCTTGGAATGATTTAATTATCTATGTATTGCTTAGTAAATAATTAAATCATTAATCTTATACTTGTGGTATATTTACATCAATGGATTCCTTGTGTTTTAAATCCTAGTTTGTAGTCTATGTAGATACATACCATGATCTCTTAACATTTCACATGCCATCATAGTTGAGAATTTAGGGACTGACTTATGTGTTTCCAAAATCTTGGTTGTGCATGAACGTGGCTAATGCATTACTTGTATCTTGATACTATCTTAATTTGCACAACTAGTTGATTTTGGAACTTGGGATATCAATCAAGAATTTATATGGCTAGGACTTGGTTCTAGTACGGGAGATAAAGAGTGTGAGCACTTGTATTTTTATCATTTTTCTGGTCATTTTGACATACATGCATTTTCTTTTTCTTGTCAGAATTATAATTATTTTGCAAATGTGTGTTAATTTCATTAAGTGTCATTATTTGTGAAGAAATATTATAGACTTTATTATGCAAATAACATATTTGTCAATTAGTGTTTCATAAAGGGCATTCATGGATATGATGCACCGTGTCTTCCACAGATATCTGGACCAGTTTGTGGTAGTGTTTGTGGATGACATTTTGGTGTATTCACGATCTCGAGAGGATCACGAGATCCATCTAAGGATAGTGTTACAGATGCTGAGAGAGCACCATTTGTATGCCAAGTATTCCAAGTGTGAATTTTGGCTGCAAGAGGTGAAGTTTTTGGGACATGTTGTTTCGGGTAATGGGGTGTCAGTTGAACCTTCGAAGATAGAAGCAGTTCTAGATTGGGAATGTCCCAAGAATGTGTATGAGATTCGGAGTTTTCTTGGCTTAGCGGGTTATTACCGCAGGTTTGTGAGGGACTTTTCTCGCTTAACTGCTCCTATGACTCGGATGACCCGAAAGGGGATTAGATTTTATTGGACTGAAGCTTGTGAGTCGTCTTTTCAAGAGTTGAAGACTAGATTGACTATAGCTCCAGTATTGGTGATACCTGAGCGTGGCTTGGGTTATGTTGTCTTTTGTGATGCTTCTCGGGATGGTTTGGGCTGTGTGTTGATGCAGGGTGGTAAGGTAGTAGCTTATGGATCTAGACAGTTAAAGATTCACGAGCTTAACTATCCCACTCATGATAATGGCATTTTTGGTAGTTGATTATTTTATAAAGGGTAAAGTAGACTTTTATTATGCAAATGGCATAATTGGCATTTATAAATAATGGAAGGACTTTTTGGTCATTTTTCTTGGTTATGCATTTGATTAATTAGGAGCTTGACACATGGGGTACACATGGTTGCATATTATGTGTGTATATGGTGACTCTTGTTTTATGATTAACATATTTTCTACAACATAAAACAATTTGCAGAATTTTTGTCCCTTGTATTCCTTCACCATAGGCTGCTTCTTTACTTGTCATTTTGAAGGCCTTGTGTTGTGAGTTTTGGTTAGCTTTGTGAATGAAAAAGGTTCCTAAGGGAGAGAGCTTCCTCGTGGCATAAGAGTTGTGCACATTTTACAAATTCTGGGTTGTCAAAAGTGGTGTTAAAGGAGAGGATTTTGTTGTGTGTCAAAACAAAAAGGTGTTCTTCACTTTTTACAAAGTTTGTGGCTTTGCTTCCTTCTTGGAGTTGCTTTAAATTGTTGTTTAGCAAGGTTCAAGCTACTTTTGGAGTTAGAATTGTCTAACCCTCAATTCCTTTGCCTTTAGTGAGTTAATCTCTTTCAATTTTTGAGTTGCAAAGTGTATGCAAACAAAACTGAAATTCTGTGCTGCTGAAACTGTTAGGCTGAATTACATGCAACTGTTTTGCTCAAATTGATGTATATTCGTAATTGATCTTTTAGAGATGATTTGATATGATGATAATATAGTTAATTATCTTTCATTGAGAATTGGTTTCACTTAAATTGGTTGAGAAATGAATTTATTATCAATTTTTTAAGTTAGAGTGTTCTTGCTGGAAATTCCGGGTTGGGGCAGTTTTTGTCCGAGTTTTTCTCATCAAACCTGATTTAGATGGTATGGTATTTTGATGAAATAAAATTTTATCTTAAAAATATAGTCTTTGAACTTTCAGTGGCCTTTGGATTCACTCAATTTGGACGAAAATGGAATTTACTATGAATTTTTGAAGATGAAGCTACAGGCTGGAAATCAATTTCTGGGTAGGATTTATTTCAAACTTTTGGGTCAAAACTGTTGCAATTGGGAAGGGATTTTGTTAAAATAAATCGACACTCTCAAATTACATTGTTTAAGTTTTCATTAGTCTTTGGAATCACTCAATTTGACTTAGAATTGAATTTATTATGAATTTTCAAAGATGGAAGTAACATGCTGCATATGAACTGTTTACTGTTTAGAAACTTCGTAACATGACACAATTGTGCATTCATCTTGCATGGTCATGGGGTTAAGGTTAGAATGGAGAAAGGAAATGAAATTTCAGTAAATGATTTTGAAAACCAGATAACAGGGAGGTGCCTTGTATCCATGAGTTAGGAAAGTGGGATTGAATCAATGATTTTAAAAACTGGACAAAGGAGTTCCCTTATGTCTGTGTAGTTAATGAGAATCTAGAGAAGGCGTAGGAGTTGCCTACGCGTAATTGTGTCACTAGGCCCGAAATGATCACAGGGAGTTGCCTTGGATCAGGGATAGATGATCAATTCTCTTCTCGTGGTACAAGGAGCAGCTCTGGCCAGATTACGTTAACTTTTTGTGATGGAAATGGGATTTTGGAAAGTTAGAAGTGTCAGTGGCATTAGCATTAGCATCCGCATTGCATGGCACTTCATTTTATTATCCGGCATGACATTATTTCTTTTCTCGAGTTTATATGATCCCATTATCCTTTATCTATTCTTTGTTTGGATTCACGGAGGTATTAAGGAGTGCGCTTTAGGCAATTCCTAATGAGTTGTGTTTGCTTATTCCTATATTATTCACATCTTTTCAGGTTATGGCACAAATGGTTTGGAGGGTGTTCCTCCTCAGCTGTAGACAGAGTCGGGGCTGGTGTTGTTGTGTTATATTCCTCAAAATAGTCTATATTGTAATATGTGCATCTTATCTATTAATTTTCAGTCTTGTTTTTGTAAAGGGAAATAGATAGGTGGATGTATGGTTGAGACAGGTTACAGGGATTTTTTTTTATTTTTTTATTTTTTTTATTTTTTTATTTTGAGACTGTGATTGTATTGTGTGTTGTGTTCACAATCCGGACTACGGTCTAGAGGCGTGACAGAGAGCTCCCTATCTTATAGTGCACACTAGGGGAAGGTATCCACGAGTTAGTAGCCCTAAAGTGATCCCAAGAGTATAGTTTTAATCCGGGCGATATCCGAGTATCCACATTAGTTAATTTCACTCTTTAAATTTCAAGTTGCTATTCCTTGAAGATTTAAAACTTGTCGTGTTAATTGGAATGTTCCAATCTTGTTTACTTGCATAGATATTATGTATTATCCTTGATATCATGTATTCTTCTTATCGTGTTAATTGGAATGTTCCAATCCTGTTTACTTGCATAGATATTGTTGAGGCTGAAATTCGCCGCGACCTGGTACGACACCGTTTTCTACAAAACCAAGACGGTAAAGTCAAACACCTGTGTGGTGCCGGCCGTTGACCCTCCGACGATTAAGTTAGTAGGAGAGAAATAATTTTTTATCGTAATTTCCCTAGTAGAAGATTTTTTTTGTCTGTACCTTATTCTCGAGTCGTCTTCGTATTTATAGTCACTTCCCTTATTCTTGATAAGGGAATTTCATCATCCTTAGCCCATGGAGTTTATCCCATAGAAATCTTATCCTTGATAAAATTTGAACTTACCCCATGACAAATCTTATCCTTGATATGATTTGTCATCATTCTCATCTAGTAAAAATGGTTATCCTTGATAACGAGATATTATCGCTTGAAAGTTGAAGAGGTCTGGCGGCTAGTCAATACTTAATTACCTTTGTCATTAGGTCAAGATAGGTTAGGGTTATTTTTCCCTATCAGTTGCCCCCTATTTCCGGGTACCAGGGGTAGAGCCAAGATTTTGAGGTTGGGGGGGGCCAAAATTATAAACAACATTGCTAGAACTTTGGAATATATATATATATATATATATATATATATATATATATATATATATTACGTAGGCAAAAATATATTACTATTTATTATATTTATACAAAAATTATCTATTTAAACTTTTTTCAATTTATTTAAATAAAAAAAAATAGTTATTTAAAGAAATTTTTTATCAAACTTTCTGAACAAACACAAATAAGATTTATGGCAAAATTATAAAAAAATTCAATTAAATAACTCTCTTTATTTATCGAAAAGGAAAAAAAAAACAAAAATAACTTTAAAAAAAATGTAACAATTGAAAATTTAACAAAAAAATAACAATGATAAAAAAATAATAATAATAATAATAATTAATTAATTTTTTTTTTAGTTTCTTAAATCATCAATTTTTGTTGATATTCAAAACTTCAAATGAAATTTTTGTTCTTGATTTTGTAAAAATTAATTTCTTATAGAATTCTTATAAAAGCATTTCAATAAAAGTGAATAAAAAGAAGAAAAAAAAAAAAGTGATGGAAAGAATCATGTATGAGATGGAATTTTAGAATAATAAGGTTATGGAAAGAATCGTGCTTGTAGTCACATTATGGAAAAAAAGGTATTTGAGTTGAAATTTTAAAATAGCCAGATTAAATTTTTATGTGAATTAATTTTTATCAGGATTCTATAGACGTTAACCACTATATAAACTATCTTTTGTTAAATTCTAATTAAAGAAATAATTTTTTTTTCTTAGGGGGGCCAAGTATAGATTTTATACTATATATACTATATTACTTCTTTTTTTTTTTGGTCTGAAATCCTTAAACTGGATCCTAACTGTGAGTTTCTTGTGGATCGTTGTAGATACGTAATTGGGTCAAGTCGTCTCTACCGGGTTATCGGTGTAATTCCACAGTGGTTTCGCTATTTTCATGATATCCAATATCTCATCATGTCCGTGCAAGAAAATAACTTGAATATTGAATCCCAATCTGAAGACTCAACCTCTGAAAGTGTTGAAGAACTTTATCCTGATTATGTTGACGAATCTGGTGTTGATTACTCCTCAAAACCAAGGACTGCTTTTTGCAAGCAACCTCCACGTGAAGGAGAATCCTTAATTAAGGATGAGAATTTACAGAATTGTAGATTCAAATACTCCATTCCTTCATCTATTCACCTTCACAAACCCAAGCCAGAAGATAGATGTTTTTCTATTCGTTTGGGCGAGGTATGCTTTTTCGAGTCGACTTTTGTTGCGGGCTTACGTTTTCCGATTCATCCATTTGTAGAAGAAATTCTTTCTTATCTGAAGATAGCTCCCTCTCAAATTGCCCCTAATTTCGGGAGAATTATTATAGGCTATTTGATTGTTTGGGGAAGGTGTGGCAATGGTCGTCTAACCGTAAATCAGTTCTTAAATTTTTATTATCCCAAGAAAAAAAAGGATAACTTTTGGTACTTTCAGTGTCGATCAAGGAAGATATTCCTCATTGTTGCAGCTCCTGAAAATAATAAAGGCTGGAAGATTTGTTTCTTTTTTTATTTTCGGTGCATATGGGAAATTTCCCAGTGTTTGGAGTAATTCAAACCTTGTAGGTATGATATATAACAATGTAAATATATGTTTTCTTTTTTTCTTTCTTTGTGTTTTTTTTTTTTTTCTTTTTTCGTGAACAGTACCCGCGTGTACTATTCATGTGAATAGTACTCACAAATTTTTATTTTTATTTTTGAAAAAAAACCTGTGAACAGTACCCGCGGGTATTATTCACAACTATTCATGTGAATAGTACTCACAAAATAAATTTTTTTTTTTTTTTTTTTTAAAACCTGTGAACAGTACCCGCGGGTACTATTCATGTGAATAGTACTCACAAAATAAAAATTTTGTTATATAAAAAAAAAACCTGTGAACAGTACCCGCAGGTACTATTCATGTGACTCACAATTTTTTTTTTTTTTTTTTAAACCTGTGAATATTACTCAGATTTTTTTTTTTTTTTTTTTTAACCTTGTGAACAGTACCCGCGGGTACTATTCACATGAATATTACTCACAAAATATATATATATATATTTAAGAGAATTGCGACTTACAATTCCGTTTTCCAGACTTTAAGGCGAAACCAGCTCTCTCAGCCCAAGAAAAAGAATATGTTAGTAACGCCCTTGCACGCCCAGTGAAGACCTTTAGTGATCTTATGACAAAGGAAGCTCTAGAATTGTATGTACGAGCTACTAGTTCAACTGAATCCCTCACCCATTCAGAGAAAGGTAAGAAAAACAAAGGTACCTATATATAAACTTACTAATTTTAGTTAATATTCTATTAAATATTTTCCTTACTACTCTTTATGTAGGCCAGAAACTCAGTAAAAGGCTCCTAGCCCAAGTTCGGTCAAGTAATCTTCCCTCTACTCCTGCTTCCAAGAAATTACGAAGGGTAGGAGAGCAAAATCATAGTAGATCTTCAAACCTTGGTGTGTTACCAGGTCCCATTCCTATATCTCTAGGTTTCAGTGGATTTTGTGGGGTTCCTACGAGTTTCGAGAGTTTAGTTCGGTATCAACCAACCAAGCATTTTCCCAAGGGGAGTCGATTCTCGATAACACTAATGTCGCGTATGATAGGCTAAATAAAATGGTAGTAAAAGACGACGCTGCCAGATTGCAGAACTTGCCAGCATCTGAGCTTTCAAGGAAATTTCTTCATCTAATTAGCCAGGTGAGATTTTACCCTTATCATGTGCATCTCTTTCTTTTTCAACTATTTGCCACTATTTATTTATCTATGTATTGATTTATAGGGCACTACATACTCTATTGCTATTACAAAAGAATATCAAAAGCTTTCCCTAAAGATGGCTTCCCTCAAGGCTAAATACGAAGATGTTACTTCTATGCTTAAAAATAAAGAAGATGACTTGGCTAATGCAAAATTAAACTTTCAAGATGAGAAAGTGAGACTTACCAAAGAATACTTCGATAAGCCGGAACTTGAGAAGTTAGCTGCCGTGGAGAGCTTTAAAAATTCTAACGAGTTCAAGGTGCTCATAGCCAAGGCTTGCTATGATGGTTTTGACCAGTTCAAAGCTCTTGTCAGCAAAGATCGTCCAGACATAGATTTTTCTATGTATGATATTCTGGCAGAGAGTGAAGAGGAAGATTGAACTCCATAGTAACAGTTATATATATATATATATATATATATATATATATATTAGGTTTTTTTTTTTTTTTAGCATGTCGATCCCTTAGAACTGTTCAGAATATCTCTTAACTTAGAGAATAGTTGCTCTTCTTTTGACATCTCTCAACTCAGAGAATAATTGTTTTTCTTTTGACATTTTGTCTTTCATGATATTGTTTCATACTCGTTACTTCCGTATGCAGAATTTCTTTTACTTTTTCAGGCTTCACTCAGCCTATCCTTCTTCTGAAGGAATGTCTTTTTAGGAGCTTCACCTAGCTCGTCCCTTTAGTATGGGAATATTTCTTTTAATAAAGAAATGGACTTAATGCATTACTAGTCCTTTCGTGACTTATTAAATTCAGTAATAACGTAATCAGCAGTAGAAACACATGAAATAAATACGAATTTTATTAAAGACTTATCAAAAACAATATTCGATAGTCGAACATCAGCATCCATTAAACACTGGTCTGCTTTATTGAAGCTAAAAACATACTATCACTTTTAAAAGTGAGATAATAAGACATTGCCTGTACCTACTGGTAATATCTCCTCAAATGTTCTGCATTCCATGGGTAGAGCAGTTGACTCCCACCAAGTGTCTCTAACCAATATGCCCCCGGTCTGTTGCACTAGATTACTTGATAGGGGCCCTCCCAGTTGGGAGCTAACTTTCCTTCCCCCTTCACCATAGTAGCTGGGGTAACCTCGCGAAGCACCAGGTCCCCTGGCTCGAACCTCCTTAGCTTGACCCAGGCATTGTAGTACTTGGATACCATCTGTTGGTAAGCTACAACCTTGATTTGGGTCTGCTTTCTTTTTTCTTCTATCAAGTCCAAGTTGTTAGTAGTTCTATCTCGTTCTGTTGAGGTTCAAAATACTTGGTTCTGAAGGTAGCAACCTTTGTTTCTACCGGGATCACAGCTTCACTTCCAAAAGCTAACCCAAAAGGGGTCTCCCCAGTGGGGGTTCTTACGGTAGTGCGATAGGCCCATAAAACTCCGGGTAGTTGTTTAGGCCACAACCCCTTGGCCTTTTCTAGGCGTGTCTTGATCAACTTTAGTGTTGTCCTATTCGTAACCTCAACTTGCCCATTGGCTTGGGGATGGGCAGGAGAAGAGAAATGAACTTTGACCCCAAGTTCATTACAAAAATCAAGGAACTGCTCACTTTCAAACTGTTTCCCATTATAAGTCACAATTACCCTTGGTGCTCCGAACCTGTAGATTATTGTCTTCCAGAAAAACTTTTTTACTTCGTTCGCTCCAATATGAGCTAACGACTCAGCCTCCACCCATTTGGTGTAATAATCGATAGCCACAATTGTGTATTTAGTTTGTCCCTTCCCTTGGGGTAAGGGGCCGATGAGGTCCGTCCCCTATTGGGCAAAAGGCCACGGCCCTGTAAGAGGGGTTAACTCTTCTGTTGGTCGTTTTAGGACATTGGCGAATCTCTAGCACTTGTCACATTTCTTCACAAACTCAAGTGCATCTTTCCTCATAGTAGGCCAAAAGTATCCTTGTCGGATAGCTTTATGCGCTAGTGATCTGCCCCAGCATGGTTTCCACAAAGGCCTTCATGTATATCCTTTAGAATGTAATTCGCCTCATCTATGGAGACACAACGCAAGTAGGGTAGAGAAAATCCTTTCTTATAGAGAACCCCTTCAATGAGGTAATATTTTGCCGCACGTATCCTGATCTTTCGTGCTTCCATGCGATCCTAGGGTAGCTCTTCGTTCTCTATGTACCTGGTAATGGGTTCTGCCCATTCCATACCTTGGATCACCTGGTGTATTTTCTGTGGCCAATCCCAAACTATGCTAGGCTCATCCAAATGTTCGACTGGTATAGCTTTATCCTCCTCTGCTGCGGTTGCTAGTCGAGCTAAGGTGTCTGCTTGACCATTATCTTCTCGGGGAATATGATGAATGGAAAACTTCTTAAAGAAGCCTTTGATATATTCTATCTTATGCAGATAGGTCTTTATCTTCTCATCCTTTGCTTCATATTCTCCCTGGACTTGTCCAGCTATTAGTTGAGAATCAGTATACGTTATTAATCGCTCAACTTCTAGGGCTTTAGCCATCCTGAGGCCTGCCAGGAGGGCTTCATATTCCGCCTCATTGTTGGTTGCTCTAAACCCAAACCTGAGGGCGTATTTGATGCATTCCCCCTTTGAGGAAACAAGTACTAACCCCGCCCCACTTGCACGGGCGTTGACCGATCCATCCACATACAATGTCCAAGTAGATTCAGTTTCTTCTTGTTCATCTAAGCCATGCTCGTGCCTATCTTCTGGTGTGAATTCAGCTATAACATCTGACAGTACTTGAGCTTTTAAGGCCGTTCTGGGTTTATATTGGATATCAAACTCTCCAAGTTCTACCGACCACTTTATGAGTCGCCCTGAAGTATCAGGTTTGCGGAGGACCTGCCTAAGTGGCTGGTCTGTCAATACTATTATGGTATGTGCTTGGAAGTAAGGCCTGAGTTTCCTTGTAGAGACAAATAGGGCAAGGGCCAACTTTTCTATCCTTGGGCACCTCTCTTCTGCCCCTCTAAATACACGGCTAGTATAATGTACTGACTTCTGGATTCCATCCTCTTCGCGGACTAAGGCTGAACTTACTGCCGATAGAGAAACCGCCAAGTATAAATACAACTGCTCTCCTTGCATTGCCCGTGATAGTAACGGTGATGAAGTGAGATACTCCTTCAGTTCTATAAAAGCTTGCTCATACTCAGGTGTCCATGAAAAAGCTTTCCTAAGCACACGAAAAAAGGGCAGGCATCTATCCGTTGCCCTGGAAATCAACCTGTTCAGAGCGGTGATTCTTTCTATCAATCTTTGAAGTTCCTTAGTCGATGCTGGAGACCGCATGCTGAGAATTGCCTGGATTTTCTCGGGGTTGGCCTCTATCCCTCTCTAACTTACCATGTAACTAAGGAATTTCCCTGAGGAGACACCAAAGGCACATTTGTCTGGGTTGAGTTTCATTTGGTGTTTCCTGAGGACTTGGAATGTCTCCTTTGATCAGCTAGGTGGTCTTGAGCTTTCAAGCTTTTTACCAGCATGTCATCCACATATACCTCCATATTCCTTCCGATTTGATTCTTGAACATCAAGTTGACTAGCCGCTGGTATGTTGCACTAGCATTTTTAAGCCCAAAAGGCATCACCTTGTAGCAATACAAACCTCTGTCCATGACAAAAGAGGTCTTTTCTTTATTTGGTGGATGCATTAAGATTTGGTTATATCCTAAATATGCATCCATGAAACTGAGCAACTCATGGCCAGCCGTTCCTTCTACTAACATGTCAATTCTTGGCAGAGAGAAGCTATCTTTGGGGCACGCCTTATTTAAATCGGTAAAGTCTACGCACAACCTCTATTTTCCATTGGCCTTTTTTACCAAAACAACATTGGCCAACCAATCGGGATAATTAACCTCTTGGATGAAATCAACTTTCAGAAGCTTGTTCACCTCTTCTGATATAGCCATGTACCTCTCCACAACAAATGTTCTTCGTTTTTGCTTGATAGGTTTGACTGTGGGATCCGTGTTTAATTGATGCTCGATTGTAGCTGGATCAATACCAGGCATGTCTTCATGTGACTATGCGAACACATCTTGATTCTATCTGAGGAACTGTACAAGAGTATTCATGAAGTCTAAGAGGAGTAGAGACCCTATCTTCACCTTTTTTGTTACGTCATTGTCATTTAAGCATATCTCCACCAGGTCCTTAATTGACTTGGCTTGATCTCGCTCATGTTCTTCAATTTCTTCGACAACCAAAGCCTCTTGCTGTTTCTTTTCTCTCAGAGATGCAACATAGCATTCTCTGGCAGTGGTCTGATCTCCTCTTAGTTCGCCTACGCCCTGCTCTGTAGGGAAAATCATCAAGAGGTGATAAGTCGAAGTGATTGCCCTCATCGAGTTTAAAGTAGTTCTTCCTAGGATAACATTGTAAGCAGATGGGCAATCCACCACCAGGAAGTCTACCATGACAGTAACTTGTTTCGGCCTGGTTCCTGTAGTGACAGGAAGAATGACCGCTCCCAGAGGGTAGACCCTATCTCCCGTGAATCCCACCAATGGTGATATAGTAGGTCTGAGTTTCTCCTTACCAATATTCATTTTGCTGAATGCATCAAGGAAAATGATATTAGCCGAACTTCCATTATCCACCAAGATCTGTTGAGTAGTATAATTAGCGATCATCATAGTGACAACGAGAGGGTCATCATGGGGTTGTTGCACGTCCTTAATATCTTCATATAAGAATATGATAACAGGATCACCTAGACGTGGCATTTTTCGGTGTGGATTCTATATTCTAACTTCGCAAACTTCAGATGAGTTTCGCATTCTCCTGGCATAGGCCTTACGGGCTGAGCTTGATTCTCCACCACCTGCACATCCCCTGGCTATGACCCTAATTTCTCCCATTGGTTATTGATCAGGGAGGCGGTTATCTCAGCCTGCTATTGGTAGATTAACGTCGGTTCTGTCATTCCTACAATAAAATTGGTATGTGCCCCCTTTGGATTAAAGTCTCAATTTGATCCTTGAGGTCGAAGCAATCCTCTGTGGCGTGCCCATGGTCTTTATGGAACCTACAGTACTTATCACGAGGTCTCTTCACTGGGTATGACTTCAATTTTGGTGGCCACTTCAGATATGGTTCATCCTGGATCTGCAGAAAAACTTGATCTATTGGCATATTTAAAGGAATGTAATTTATATATCTCTCCGCGCTCTTATAGCGAGATGCCCTTTCATTCTGGTTGATCATGGGTTTATTATACTTGGTTTCCTTTTCATCTTTGGTTATCAGAGTGGGCCTTTTCTTGTCTGCCTTCTTATCATCCCCTTCTTTCCCCTTTCTTGTCATCATTGCATCTTCAGCATTCATATGTTTTTTAGCTCGAACCAGTAACTTGGCCATGCTGGTAGGGGGTTCTTCTGATAAAGAGAAGAGAAATCTCGAGGTTTGGAGTCCTCGCATAAAGGTGGCTAAAGCCACCTTGTCATCCGCTTCCTCCACCTACAACATTTCCGTATTGAAACGACCTATGTAGTCTCGCAATGACTCTCTTTTCTGTTACTTTACAGTAAGAAGGTAGGTAGCCGGCCTTCTATGCTTCTAGCCAGGAATGAAGTGTCCCACGAAATGCTTACTCAATTCTTCAAAGGTTTTGATGGTCCCTGGCTTCAGCTTGTTAAACCACACTCGTGCTGATCCTTTGAGAGTTGTTGGGAAAGCCCTACACATGATCGCATCTGGCATCACATGCAAATGCATTAGCACTTGGAAAGTCTCCAAGTGGTCGATGGGATCTTTAGTTCCATCGAAACTCTCAATTGAGGGCATTCTAAATTTGCTCGGCAAGGGGCATTCATAACCGAGGGGCTAAACGGCAAGTTGGTTTTCTGCACCAAACTATCTATGGCTGCAATACCTTTTCCCTTTATGGCCTGCATCACATCCTCCATTTTTGCCTTGAGATCTTGTATCTCTAGGTCAACGTGGGAAATCTCTTCTATCTTTTCAATGATAGTTGTGTTTTCATGAGGTCAGGAACTCTGCGGAAGAGATGGGTGGATCACTTCTTTATATCAGTTCCCTACCTGGCTTTGTTCCACTTCGGTCTCATGTCGAGCAGGATGATTATCTTGTTCTTCAAGATTCCCATTACCTCTATTCGGGTTCGAGAGATGTTGTCGTGGTAAGTTCTGTTGAACCGGTGGAACAAGGTGTTGCAGGATTACTGCATTTTGCTGGATCAACTGGTCCATACCCTGATTCAGAGTTTGGACCTGTTGTTCTAAAGCTACAAGCCGCTCCTGGTCATTTGGGATGTCTAGGTTTTCACCCGACTCTTCCCTTTGACCAAGTCCCTGTAACGATGTTCCTTCGGTGACCATACCGGATCGCAAACGTATGTACCCAACTGAGTATTAATATAAGGGAATTGTCATTCCCACATAAGGCGCCAATTGTTGAGGCTGAAATTCGCTATGACCTGGTACGACACCGTTTCCTGCAAAACCAAGACGGTAAAGTCAAACACCGGTGTGGTGCCGGCCGTTGACCCTCTGACGATCAAGTTAGTAGGAGAGAAATAATTTTTTATCATAATTTCCCTAGTAGGAGATTTTTTTATTTGTACCTTATTCTCGAGTCGTCTTCGTGTTTATAGTCACTTCCCTTATTCTTGAAAAAGGAATTTCATCGTCCTTAGCCCATGGAGTTTATGCCGTAGAAATCTTATCCTTGATAAAATTTGAACTTACCCCATGACAAATCTTATCCTTGATACGATTTGTCATCATTCTCATCTAATAGAAATGGTTATCCTTGATAACGAGATATTATAGCTTGAAAGTTGAAGAGCTCTGGCGGCTAGTCAATACTTAATTACCTCTGTCATTAGGTCAAGATAGGTTAGGGTTATTTTTCCCTATCAGATATTATGCATTATCCTTAATGTCATGTATTCTTCTTGTCGTGTTAATTGGAATGTTCCAATCATGTTAATTGCATTGATAATGTGATCCTCATATTCAAGTATCTTTCTTGTCGTGTTATATGGATTATTCCAAACCTTGTTCAATTTCATTGATAATACGATTCATGCTAAACTTGTCGTGTTCTTTGGATTATCCCAACCTTGTTCAATTTCATAGATATCGTGATTCATGTTGCTTCATGTTGATATGACTTAGGAATGATCCTATATAAGCATCTTGGCTTAGATTCTAGGTGGCATGAACCGTTTCAGTAGTTATCACATTCTGAGTTAAAAGTTGACAACTTTGGATACCTATGTCTTGTTGCGTTACACTATGTGCTCTTATGCCATTTAAATTGCATGAATGATGTGGTTTATGCTAGAAATACTCTAAGGTAGCTTATGATGCTCCCTGAGTCTCACTTTGACATAGACGTTAGGTGGCATGAGCCCCTTTAACATGTTTTACCTTAAGGTGATAAATTTGTAAAATACTAGGTCTATGCATGCTCATCTCCTACGAGTAGCTTTATGTTACTCACCCCAAAGTTACCGGGGATATTTTTCAGGTACGAAGACTTGGTTCGTGATGCTCATCATTCCTTGGATGGCTTGTAGCTTTTAAGTTTCCATTTTATGCAAATGTTAGCATGAAATGTCATTTTGTAGCCTTATATGTCAAAACTTGTATATTCGATTCCATATATGTAATGTATACATAAGTACACCTTTTACGATGTATTTGACTTGTATGAAATAAGGCCAGATGCCAATGACATTTATATTGTATCTTATGTAGTTCTTGACTTTATGAAATATTATGAAATATTGAAAAATCGCAAGTCATTGCTTCACCATGTTTGCATCGGGTGTGGGAATTCCATTCTTTTTCTTTCATAGGATCTCATTAATCATTTATGAAGTGTGGCCAAGGGTCAAACAGTAATTTGACTCCATTTCATATTTTTGGATTTCAAAATTTCGATTCCAAGATCATTTTTCTCATTTTTGGCTGCCGGGTGGTCGAATTTTATGTCGGGCATTCTCGGGAGCCGTGGACCATTCCTGCGCACTTAGAATCATTTATTACACTTGTGTGCACATTCGTTTCAACCTAGAAATGCATTTAGGGTCAAATGCATACTTGGTATAAAGTTTTATTTTCTGAGTTTTTAACCCTTTTCTGATCTAGGGGCATTTTGGCCATTTCACAGTGTGTTTTTTTCATATTCTCTTACAAAGCCAGGTAGAAAATTCGATTTCGGGAGGGGTTTCCTTTTCGTGTTTTTCCAGAAAAATCCATCTACTAGCTCATTTTTGTTCTTAGTTGTTGACAGATTCAGAAATTCCATAAGGCATCAGGTTTTTTTTATTTTTTTTATTTGCCCTTTTCTAATCTAGGGGCATTTTGGCCATTCCACACTATGTTTTTTTATTTTCTCTCACGTCGGGTAGAAAATTTGATTTCAGGAGGGGTTTCTTCTTCATGTCTTTTCAGAAAAATTCGTTTGATAGCCTATTTTTGCTCTCAGATGTGGACAGTTACTGTAGCAACTTTTTGGCCCTCTCGACCTCTTCTGATCTAAAGGCATTTTAGGGATTTTGCAGTGAGTTTTTTTTCATTTCCTTCAGCGCAGCCGGGTAGAAAACTCGATTTTAGGGGAGGTTTCTTCTTCGTGTTTTTCTAGAAAAATTTGTTTCAAACCTTGTTTCGGCTCTTAGTTTTGATTGAATCTTTTTTCCGCTAGCATGTCATGGTGCATGTCAGGGTGCTCGTGGGATGCTCATGGGGTGCTCGGGGTACCCCGTCTCGATGTCATGACATCGATTTTTGTTTTCGCTCGTTTTCCTTCGTCCGGACTCCAAATTGAGTGAACTTTTTTTGAACTTGACTAATTTTTTTCGTGTCTTTCCAACGGTGTGCTCGGTTGCACCCGAATCTTCCTGGATAATTACCAGTTTGCCCTTTTAGCCTTAAGTGCTCATTTTTCTTCGTCTTGCCATTTCGCCTTCATTCGGACTATGAATCATGCGATTCTTGAGTCCATCTTGATTAGTTTTTCATTGTGTTTCTAACGGTGTACTTGGTGGCACCCGAATCCATATTTTTAGAAATGACTATTTTGCCTTTGGGGCTATTTTTGTCCGGTTTTTCTTACTTTCCACTTTCGTTACTTTCTTTTGAGTCCCGTGACTTCATGGGAAGTCACGAATGTGTCTTGGAAATGATATACATTCTAGGGACGTCATTCCATGTAAAATGACTATTTTGCCCCTAGGGGCTTAATTATTATTTTTTTGATCTTTTGTTTCTGTGTCAGTTCTCATTGAGTTCCACGACCTCATGAAAGGTCATCAAAGTATCTTAGAGGTGTGTTATGCCTTGGAAGACCGTTGTCTTGTTTCTTGTTTCCGTATCTGGATTCGCTATCGGATCAATCTTCAGTTCATCATAGGATGCACTGGCTTGAAAAACCAAGCCGTCACACTGAGACTCGAGCCCATATCATGGTACCATAAATATATATATATATATATATATATATATATATATATATATATATATATATAATCCATCCTAATCCAAAACATAAAACAAATATCCGGTATGTCATCCAACTGATTCAGCTGACCTGACATGAAAATATGTAGGATTAAACATTTATTTGTTAATCCATTCTGTTACATGAATAGGTAGGACTTAATGTTTTTAGTTAATCCGTCCCTAATATGCCACCATCCCATACCGGTGCATATAATGCATATGATCCATAAATCATGCAACATCCAAAGTAATACATCAAATTAATCCATAGTTGATGCAATAATTTTAAATACATCAAAAATCCAGAAATAAGCATAATAGAAATCAGATAGGTACATGATCATATTATGCATCCAATAAATGATTAAAATCATAATATCCATATTAATTGCTAAGTTAATTTTAAGCAATTAAATCCTCCATTATCAACATGCAAATTCAATTAGAATTTCATACTGATTAAATCCTTAGCATAATAAAAATTAGGTAAATAACTGAGCATATGATACTACTAATACATGATGAAAATCATAAAATATTCATTAAATTGCTAGAAGAAATTTAAGCAATTAAATCATCAAATAACCATAAGTAAATTTATATAAAATTTCATATTGTTCCAATCATTACTATATGCATGTAAATTTTGCTTCCTCAGAATTAAACATGTCAATTAATATTATTTTAAACCCCCCATCATCAACCAACCATCACTGGAATCCCAAAAATCCCAAACAATAGCCAAATTTCACATCCCATGTAAAACCCCAGGAGTAAAGCCTGTTTTACTTTGAGTAGAGCCGCTGATCGGTTTCGTCGACTATCACAATAAAAAACAACCATTTACAATAGCACAAATCATTGTAAAATAGGGCTATTGTTCGGGTAAGTTGAACCACTGGGATTGCTAGTTTATGGCAACCAATGTTGCTAAAATCACTTAATTTGATGTAAGGAGTATAGAGTTTTATTTGGTTTGTCACTTAGAACTAGGGATTGACGAGTGCATAAAACAATAATTACAGGGAAATTAAGAGGAAAAAGATCTAGGTAGAGAAGACTAGGGAAGTGAATTCACTACCTACCCTATAAACATGCTAGAAAATGATTTACATGGGAGAACAACATATATAATGGTCATGATATGTAGTAACACATGGTTGCTACATCATCATCAAGAAGTTCATTAAATCAAAAGGCAAGAATAACCTATCAAAGTTTCACATGCTTGAACTACCTAAACTAGGGTGTAGCCTTAGACATGGTCACTAAGCTAGAGATTATCAAGCCCTTAATCAAATGATAAAAGCACATGAAATTAAGAATCAACATTAATCCATCAAAGGGAGGCCCTAAGCTATAGATTAACAAGGTTCTCATAAAACATGCCATTAAAACCATTTTGCAATCTCATTTTCACTGTCACTATAAAAATGCAAGCTATACAATCATGAGAAATTATGATCTAAGACAAGACAATAGCTTCAACATAATCATTTATAGAGATTTATATCCATTACAACATGCAATGTGCTCTAGATTGCAAAACTACCACAAATATACATTCTTCCCTAAATTAAACCCAAAACTAAGGCATGCTTATAATGTAGGGCTTCATCACCTCCCTAGAAAGGGAGTTAGTTACCCATGGATGCAAGAGAGGAAGGAGAAGAGATGAAGAAGCCTTCCATTTTCGCACCTGGAGGACCCAAGACACACCAACCCTCAAGCTCCCAATATTTCTCACTCTAAAACCTTACAAAAATGTGAGAGCCCCTTATACAAAGGTCAAGCCTTCTATTTAACACAAAATGACCTCTCAACCACTCTAATTTTGTGGCCCAAAATCCTTGAAAATGTGTAGACCTATCCCCTCAAACAAAGGGATAACATTAGGAGAAACAAATGAACCAATGAGCTATTGTCGGCAGAACGGCGGGCTCCCGCAGGCGCAGGGCGGGCTCCCACGCATACACGAACTTGCTGGCCATTTTGGCAGGCACCCGCGGGTTCTTGGCGGGAGGCCACGGCTTCACGAGTCTGCTGCCCATTTTGGCGGGCGCCTACAACTTTCTTACGGGCGCCCGCAGGTTGTCCTCAGCTCTGCGCACCTTTGTTAAAAAGGCCATAACTCTCTGTTCCAAACTCCAAATGATGAACCATTTAATGATTTGTGAAGCTAACTCAAAGATATAAGTACGTCATGTTTTAATAGAAGTCCAATTCTCAAGTTTGGTGGGTCAAAAATGAAGAACAAAGTCGAATTTCACTGCTGCCAGGCTGTAAATTTTAGCATTTTACACCTGGGGTAAAAATGACATAACTCTTTAGATACAAATCTAATTGAGGCAAACTTTATGTCTATGGAAAGCCAATGAACTGGTATTGGACAAAATGAAGGTCCCCGGTAACGGCATACTCTGATTCTTCAACAACTCAACAAAGCTGCACTTTTAACTATCTTTGGGGAACCAACCTGAAAGTAAACAAAAACACACAAATGAAGTTAATATGTACAATATGATCAACTAATGGACTTAACTAATGCAAATAAGGGTGCTTGAATATGCAATATTTGGCGCTTATCACACCCCCAAACTTACATTTTGCTAGTCCCATAGCAAAACCAAAATTAAGACACTTAATGAAATGACAACAAATCTCCTCTTTCGTGGGAGTGACGGTTACATTTAGCATATGCAACAAGCCTTTTAAAACCCCTAGGCATCCCTAGAGGATGAGTGAAGTCTCGTGAGGGTTTAACAGAAATGTTACCCACAAACATCACACATGGTGCATGAAGATGCACAAAGCTCATTTGATAACCTAGAACATAGAGAACATTGGAAATGGAATCATTATGAAGACTACCTTGTGTATATGAAGCCTTGATATAATACAATGGCTAAACACATTTCAATTCTTATGCATCAACATCATAGTCTATATAAATACTTCAATTGTCAACTCTTTGATAGAAATCAACTCTAACTCCAATGAAAGTGAACCAGATTCCTAATATGTGACTTTTACCTTCTTTTCCCGATTTCAAAACACAAGTCTTCAAATAATTGAATTTCCCTTTTAAATGAGGTCTCTAAGGCATGATTTATTCAAAATACACACAGTTTTTTTTTATGATACATATTGTGGTCGTGCAATGCCGAAGTCCCTTAAGCTATCTAACCTATCCATGTAGCAAGTGTTAGGCCAACAACTCCTAAACCGGATAGCTTTAGGGTGCTAAGTGTAAAGACACTCCAAGGGTTTAATAACTCGAGTTGGCAAGGCTACGAACTTAAACTAGTCATTATCCTTATTAATTTTTTTATTTTTTATTTTAGATTCAATGCCAAAGATATCCATTCATTGAGGTCATCAATTCAAATCAACTGAGTCATGGTCAAGGTAAATCGGGTTGCATGCCTCACAATTGTGTTTTTGGTGTGCATTTGTGGAGTGTGAAGCATAAAAGAGTATGAAATCCGATGAAAATCTAATTGAAGCTTTTATACAAACCGGTTTGAATCAACATGATCATTTCAGATTTTTCTTCATTTTAAAACTATCATTTGTCTCTATACACAGAGTATTCGACACATGCTTCAATCTCCAACAAGTTCCAAGACTACAAAATCATTGCTTCTATTTTTTTTTTTTAAATTATTTTCAGTTTTATACCAATATATTTGAACAAAATAGCAAATGCAAACACTATGCAATACACAATACCCCCAAAATTGAATAGCACATTGTCCTCAATGTGTGAAGACAAAGGTGTATAAATAAATAGCATATGGGGTAAAAGGAACAATAATACCAAGTGAGTGAGGCAACTCTGGCATTTTAGCCACATGTAATCCCATGAAGAGATGCCAAAATGATCTTCCCCCAAACTTGGATATAAGAACCTATGAAAACAACAATAAAGCACACAAGTATAAAAGCATAGGCACACAAAAACAAACTGAAAATGTGCAAAGGAAACTAAACTAAGCATATCCACAAGTTCATGAAATCAAATCTAAAATTGTCTAATAAAATCAAAACATCTAAAAATTAAAATCTAACTACGAATCTCAAAGTAGGGTTCACCCTACACCAAGTCTCTCTAGAGAGTTATACTTCCCCAAATAAGAAAGTTCCTGTAGAAGTGGAGGAAAAAGAGCTTGAAGAAAAAAAATGAAAAGAGGTAAAGGAAAGACCTCAACCCACTCTTCATCCTCAATTAAGAACTTTAGATTATGGGGCCATTTTGGATTATGGGAAGGTGGATAAAGTGAGGGCACATCGAGCAAAGACTTGTGAAGGGTCATATTTAGCGCGTGAATTTCTGAAAAAATATCTTTCAAACTTTCAATATCCTCCTCACACTTATCAGGTGCTTCAAGCTCAACATCTTGAGATAACTCAAGTGAAGGAATGGGAAGAGGTGCAAGCCCCCAAGAGAGAGATACATTTGATGCTTCCCAATGAGGAGAGTGAATAAGTGGAGGAATTAAGGTCTATGCTTTGGTTCGAAGAGCGCCTCGAGATTCAGGCGGTTCGGAATTCAATGCGGGTCGAAGCATATGGTTGCCCGGTTGGTTAAATGTTGTTTTGAGGGATTCAGATTACTATTATCAATTAGAATAATTTATGGTTGTATCAAGCAAAGAATTCACCTCCCAAATAGTTTTGTCAACATCAAAATCCTCACATTTGAAATGAGCTAGGCAAACTTTTAGAGGATCCTCCATTGAAAGAGGTGTATCAAACAAAGGATTATTTAGGGGCTATTTTGGATTATCAAGGGAGACAATCTATTCATCATTATTTTCCTCATTTTGAACCATAAATTCTTCAATTTTTTGTATGGCAACAATTTGATCTTCAACCATAATTTCTTCATTTTCACATGTGGTAACCATTTGATCATTCTCGTGATGAAAGTTGATGAGTATGAGTAATCTCATCATTCATAGAATTTTCTTTTGGATTGGCCACAAGTTTAATTAGAAATTCTTCCTCCTCTTTATGAGTTAGAACATTAACTCTATGTTGAATTTGGGCTATTTAGTCATCTAGCTCAACTCTAGATTTGGAATGAGAATAGGTTGTGGATTGCATGCTAACCATGTCATCCAACATTTACTTGTTTGAATCCATCATTTGCTTTTTTATAGACTCCATCATTTGTTTGTTGGCAGTAATTAACTCATCCAATTGAGACGGTGGAAAAGGAGAAGAGGGCTGAAAATAATAATCATTGGGTTGAAAATTGGCTTGAAAGTGTTGCCCATGAGATTATGGGGCTGAATTTCCCATGTCATGCCACAAGAAGTTTTGATGATCTCCCCAACCCGAGTCATAACCATTGAAGTATAGATCATTACTCGGTTCAAATAAATTTGCATTTGGTTGCTCTAGATAAAAATTTGAAAATTGTCCCAGTGGAGGATAATCTCTTGTATGATGTGTATGACTAGACCAAAATGCACAAAACTTATATGGTGTGTAAAATTGAGTTGAAGGAAAATTACCCTCCATTTAGGACTAATTCAACCTTTTGTTAAAATACATTAATAAATAAATAAATAAAATTCACACATAATATATATACAACACAAACAAGATACACAACAACCCTTAACCAAAACATCCACATGCAATGATCCCTTTCTCCTCAATTCAGCAAGAAATGAAAAACAGAAAATAAATAGCCTCAACAAGGACCTCACAAATCAAAAATCACTAATTTAAATACATGCAAGATATTCACAATTTTGAAACTAGAACTTCAAAAACTTACTTGAAGTCCTCTAGACTTACGATATTTTCAGTTTTCCCACGGCAAGCCTTGAGTACCTAGAATCTCACTAGAATACTTAAAACACAACAATAGTTAAAACCGAACAAGAAAATATTCACAAGAAACGATATTAACAATCAAACCAAAGTTAATCCTTTAACCTCGGTTACAAAACCGTTTATAATCCCTGATAACGACGCCAAAAATTGATCGGTCTCGTCGACTATCACAATAATAATCTACCCTTTGTAATAGCACAAATCATTGTAAAATAGGGCTATTGTTTAGGTAAGTCGAACCACTGGGATTGCTAGTTTATGGCAACCAAGGTTGTTAAAATCACTTAGTTTGATGAAGGGGGTATAGAGTTTTGTTTGGTTTGTCACTTAGAACTAGGGATTGAAGAGTGAATAAAACAATAATTGCAAGGAAATTAGGAGGAAAGAAATCTAGGTAGAGAGGACTAGGGAAGTGAATCCACTACCTACCCTATAAACATACTAGAAAATGATTTACATGGGAGAACAACATATATAGTGGTCATGATATGTAGTAACACATGGTTGCTACATTATCTTCAAGAAGTTCATTAAATCAAAGGGTAAGAATAACCTATCAAAGTTTCACATGCTTGAACTACCTAAACTAGGGTGTAGCTAGAGATTATCAAGCCCTTAATCAAATGATAAAAGCACATGAAATCAAGATCAACATTAATCCATCAAAGGGAGGCCCTAAGCTACGGACTAACAAGGTTCTCATAAAACATGCCATTAGAACCATTTTGCAATCTCATTTTCACTGTCACTATAAAAATGCAAGCTATACAATCATGAGAAATTATGATCTAAGACTAGACAATAGCTTCAACATAATCATTTATAGAGATTTATATCCATTACAACATGCAATGTGCTCTAGAATGCAAAACTACCACAAATGTACATTCTTCCCCAAATTAAACCCAAAACTAAGGCATGCTTACAAAGTAAGGCTTCATCACCTCCCTAAAAAGGGAGTTAGTTACCCTTGGATGCAAGGGAGGAATGAGAAGAGATGAAGAAACCTTCCATTTTCGCACCTAGAGGACCCAAGACACACCAACCCTCAAGCTCCCAATAATTCTCTCTCTAAAACCTTATAAAAATGTGAGAGCCCCTTATACAAAGCTCAAGCCTTCTAGTTAGCACAAAATAACCTCTCAACCACTCCAAATTCGTGGCCCAAAATCCTTGAGAGAGTGCAGACCTATCCCCTCAAATAAAGGGATAACATTTGGGAGAAACAAATGAACCCACGAGCTGTTGTCTGCAGAACGGCGGGCGCCCGTGCATACATGAACTTGTGGGCCATTTTGGCGGGTGCCCGCGGGTTCTTTGTAGGCGCCCGTGGCTTCACGAGCCCTGATAAGCGCCGAATAATGTACATTCAAGCGCCCTAAATTACATTAACAAAGTCCAGTTATTAATTATTTTATGTAGATTAACTCCAATTCTATGTTTTTATGCATTTTCAGGTTCATTGGCCAAAATGGAACAAGAATAAGGCCTTGTGGAATCCTGAGCAACAAAAGGTGCCAATGCTGAATTCTGGCAGCAGTAGAGCCTGGACTTTGCTTGCCATTTTGACCTTCCAAACTCGAGAACTGGACTTCCCTCATAACATGAAAGATTTAGAGCTCTGAATCAGCTTTCCAAATCTTCAAGTGGTTCATCATTCGGAGTTCGGAGCAGAGAGTTATGATCTTCACAACAGAGGTGCGCAGAACTGCCTAGCAGCACTGATGTACTGCCTTTCTCCCCATTTTCGACCAACCAGACTTGAGAATTGGGTCTTCATCAAAACATGAAGCTTTTAAAGCACTGAATCAGCTCTCCAAAGCTTCAAACAGATCGTCATTCGGAGTTTGGGGCACAAAGTTATAGCAGTTTTCCCAAAATAGGTCAGCACTGAGCAAGAGGAGCATGTTGCACATTGCACTAAGTTAGAGTGCTCGAAGTCACCAAGCGTGTGCTCGAAAATCAGGCAGAATGCCCTTCGGAAATGGCTCATTTCAGCCCACTTGCACATTGGTTTCCCCAATGCCATCTCCCTTCTTTATGAAGTGGTTGGAGGTGTTCCTTGGAGGAGAGAGGGTATTGTTGGAGCATAAAAGGCTACCCAAAGGCCACATATATCATTAAGCTTTATCTTGAGCAAGAGAAAGGAGAGAGAAGAGAGCAAGGAGAAGGGTGTTCTTGAGTGCTACAGTAGGAGCTCGAAAATGGAGATGAGGATGATGCTTCTTCCTTCTTCTAGTTCACCAATGGGTAACTAAACCTCATCTAGGGAGGTGATGAAACCCCTCCCTTGTAAGCATGTGTTAGTATAGTTTATTTTTGGGGATTACAATGTATTTTTGATAGTCTTTCCATGGTCAAGAGCCTCATTTTTGTTGTAATGAATGTTGAATGTTTTAAATGATTATTGTGAGTTATTCATCTTGTCTTGGATGGTTGCTTTTCTTAATCATATTGCTTGCACTTCCATGGTGACAATGGAAGTTAGATTATGGAATGGTTTTAATGGCATGGAGTTGGAGAACCTAGATAGTTCATGGCTTAGGGTTTCCCTTTGATGGGCTATACTTGATTCTTAGCTTTATGTGCATTCACCATTTAAATTAGGGCTTGATAATCCTTGGCTTAGTAAGCATGTTCTAAGCTACATTTTAGTTTAGGTAGTTGATCATGTGAACCTTTGATGGTTTATTCTTGCCTTTCTAATTAAATGAACTTCTTAAGGATATTATAGCAACCTAGTATTGTTATGTATCATGACTATCATATATGTTGTTTTCCCCTTAAATTAATCTTAACCTAGCATGTGTATAGGGATGGAGGTGGATTCATTTCCCTAGCCTTCTTTACTTGTACTCACTCCCTTGAATTCTTGCAATTTATTGTTTTATGCACTTTTAATTTCCTAGCTTAAGTGACATCCAACAAAACCTCTATACACCCTTCATCATTCTAAGAATGATTCTAGACATTTAGGTTGTATTAGACTAGCGTAGTCCCTGTGGTTCGACTTACCCGACCAATAGCCCTATTTTACAATGATTCGTGCTATTGCGAAGGTTGATGTTAATTGACCAACCGATCAATTTTTGGCGCCGTTGCCGGGGACTGCAAACGGTTTAGCAACCGAAGTTTAGGGTTAAATTTAGTCTGATTGTGCATATTGTGTCTTGTGAATATTCCTTGTATGTTTTGATCATCTTCGTGTTGTAAGATTCTAGGGACTCGAAGCTCGCCGTGGGATTGCTAGCAAATTGTAAGTCTAGAGGACCCCAGGTAAGTCTCTTGACTTCTAGTTTCGCATTGTGAATATTGTGTATGTGTTTAATTTAGTTGTGAAGCCCTTGTCGAGGCTCTTAACTTGTTTATATTTTGTATTCAAGCATCGGTCCTTGTCGTGGCCATTTACATTTTCTATCTTGATAATTGAGGAGAAAGGGAACATCGTATGTGGAGTTGTGGTTGATGAATTGCTTTGTTGAGTATATGCTTTATTGTTGATGTTCGGTCGTAGGTCACTTTCCTTACCCACAATCGATTCGCCCATTGATATCAATTCTCTTGAAAGAACTCTTAGACGGAACCTTAGGGAACCCACTCTTACAAGGGACCTTGAAACTGAATTCAATATAATGGGGGATAACGTAGGAAATCCGGGGAATGAAAGGGCTGAAATTCCTAATATCGAGCCAATGACTCTTAGAGATCATTTCATCCCTACCACCTATGCTTCTCTATCTTGCATAGTGATGCCAAACATCGATGCAGCTCAATATGAGATTAAGTCTAGTACCATTCAAATGCTTCCATCATTTCATGGCTTTGATAATGAAGATCCATACAAGCATCTTGATGAGTTCCTTGAAATCTGTTCAACCATCCGGTTGAGAGGTTTTCCGGACAATGCACTTCATCTCCATCTCTTCCCATTCTCCCTAAAGGATAGGGCAAAATATTGGTTGAACTCCCTCGCTCCCAACTCTATTACTTCTTGGGCTCAATTGCAACAAGAATTTCTTAAGAAGTATTATCCGGTGAGTAAAACCAACCAAATGAGGCGTTCCATTCTAAGCTTTTCTCAAGTTGATGGAGAACAACTCCACGAGACTTGGGAAAGGTTACAAGATCTTCTTCGGAAGTGTCCTCATCATTTGATCCCAAAATGGCAATTAGTGCAAGCTTTCTATGCCGGCTTGACCGAAACCCATAGATTCATGGTTGATTCTTCTTGTGGTGGGATGTTCATGTCCAAGAATGCGGATGAGGCTTGGACCTTACTTGAGAATTTGAGTGAAAATTCACTTCAACACAATTCTCGTAGGGCTCCGACCGCAACCACTCCAAACAACACCAACCCTTGTCAACCAAAGTCAATAAAGGAGGAATCATCTCAAGTGGATGCCATCGCTCATAAATTCTATCAATTGATGGCACCACATCTTCCTCCTTCATTGTCTCAAAATTCGGCAAGTTCAGTTTGTGCTTCATGTACTAGTCCATTCCATCTCTCGGAAGATTGCCCCACATCGGAGCAATTTCCTAGTCCCAACCAAGAGCAAGCTAATGCCATGTTCTCGCGGCCTGGGAACAATCCATATTCCAACACCTACAATCCGGGTTGGCGTGATCATCCGAATTTCTCATGGCGGCAACAAGCCCCACAGAATTCCCAATTCCAAAACCAAGGGCGGCAAAATCAGCCCTCTTCTCAATATCAAGGTAGACCTTTCCAAGCCTCTTCAAGCTACCATCCTCCTTACAATCCAAATGTCTCCAATCAACCTCCTGTGTGTCCAACTAACGAGATAGTAGCTGCAAACAAGCAAATGATGGAATCATTAAATAAGCAAATAATGGATGCCAACAAGCAACTCTTGACATCCTTGCAGCCTACTCTCCAAATGGTTCACTCTCATACTCAATCCATAGCTAATCTCGAAAATCAAGTGGGCCAAATAGCTAACTCGGTGAATCAATTGCTTCAAAAGGACAAGGGCAAGCTTCCCTCTCAACCTTTTGAAAATCCTAGAGGAATGCATGTGATTGACGAAACCCCTCCTCCGAGTGGGCCGACTCATGAACAAGTTCAAGCTATCACCACCCTTCGGAGTGGTAGAGTGGTGGACAACAAGGTCGATGGAGACAAAAGTGAAGAAGTTTCGCCGTTGAAAAATCCAAATTCAAGCTCTTCTAATCCAAATTCTTGTCCCAATACCATTCACGGATATCCCACACATGTCTCCCCAAATGTGGAAACTACTTATGAGCCAAAAGCTCCGTTTCCTCAACGTCTTCAAGAGTCGACACACTTTGGGAACAAGAATTGTAAAATTCAAGACATGTGGGAAGTCTTCAAGCAAGTGAAGATTAACTTGCCCCTGTTGGATGCTATCAAGCAAATCCCCCCCTATGCAAAATTTCTCAAAGATTTGTGCACTCAAAAGCGCACTTCTAAAAATCATTTGCCAAAAAAAGTGAGGTTGACTGAAAATGTTAGTGCTATTATTCAGCACAGCACTCCCCCGAAGTATAAGGATCCGGGTGCCCCCACAATCTCGTGCGTCATTGGTGACAGCAAAATCGAGAGGGCCCTCCTTGACTTAGGAGCTAGTGTGAATTTAATTCCATACTCGGTCTACCTACAACTTGGTTTGGGCGATCTTAAGCCGACTTCCGTGGTTTTGCAACTTGCCGATAGATCGGTCAAGCATCCACGAGGTATTCTTGAGGACGTCATCATCAAAGTGGACAAATTCTACTTCCCGGTAGATTTTGTGGTTCTTGATACGGAACCAGTCCATGACCCAAAAAAGCACATTCCCGTGATCCTTGGTAGACCATTTTTGGCTACGGCTAATGCATCAATTAATTGCCGAACCGGGGTGATGGACATTGCTTTTGGAAACATGCAAGTCAAACTCCACATCTTTCATGCAACTCAACATCCCTCCAATGAGGATGATTGTTTTCTTGTGGATGTCATTGATGAAGTGGTCGAAGAATCTCTCCCCTTCATCCTAAGCAAAGATCCCCTTGAAACTTGCATGTCTCATTTTGACTTCTCAAACTTTGATGTTGATCAAGCCATTCAAGAAGTCAATTCCTTGCTTGATATTAATGCTATCATGGATGTACCTCCTTGGAAAATTCCAAAAGAACCACTTCCCCAACTTTCCACCACTCCTCCGGTCCCATCATTGTTATCTCCGCCACAACTTGAGCTTAAGCCGCTCCCGGCCCATCTCAAGTATGTGTTCCTTGGTCCAAAGCAAACCCTTCCGGTCATTATTGCCTCGGACCTTCAAAAAGACCAAGAGACCAACCTTTTAGCGGTGCTCCAAGAGCATAAAGAAGCTATTGGTTGGACAGTGGCAGATTTAAAAGGAATTGACCCCTCCATTTGTATGCACCGCATTCATATGAAGGATGACGCAAAGCCTACTAGAGAGGTCCAGCGCCGGTTAAATCCAAACATGAAGGAAGTGGTCATGAAAGAGGTGATCAAATTGCTAGATGCGGGAATCATCTATCCTATCTCTGATAGCAAGTGGGTGAGCCCCACACAAGTTGTCCCCAAGAAATCCGGGCTCACCGTTGTTGAAAATTCAGCGGGCGAGCTCGTGCCACAACGAACCACCACCGGGTGGCGTGTGTGCATTGACTATCGTAAACTCAACTCATCAACTAGGAAGGATCATTTCCCACTCCCATTTATTGATCAAATCCTAGAAAGGTTAGCCGGCCAAAGCTTCTATTGTTTTCTTGATGGTTATTCCGGCTATAACCAAGTGGCCATCGCCCCCCAAGATCAAGAGAAAACAACATTCACATGTCCCTTTGGTACTTTTGCCTATCGACGCATGCCTTTTGGTCTATGCAATGCACCGGCAACATTCCAAAGGTGCATGATGTCCATATTCTCCGATATGGTTGAAAGGTTCTTGGAAGTTTTCATGGATGACTTTTCCGTATTTGGCTCCTCCTTCGACTCGTGTCTCAAAAATTTATCTCTTGTGCTCCAAAGATGCAAAGAGACGAATCTCATTCTAAGTTGGGAGAAAAGCCACTTTATGGTCCAAGAAGGCATTGTTTTAGGACATGTCATTTCTAAGCGGGGAATCGAGGTAGACAAGGCAAAAGTTGAGTTAATCTCTAATCTTCCTCCTCCGAATTCCGTCCGTCAAATCCGTTCTTTTCTTGGCCATGCCGGATTCTATCGTCGCTTCATCAAAGATTTTAGCAAAATCTCACGGCCCTTGTGTAATCTCTTAGCCAAGGATGTTCCGTTCAATTTTGATGACGCTTGCATGGAAGCTTTCATCAAACTTCGCATTCTCCTCTCCTCTGCCCCGATCATGAAACCCCCTAATTGGTCTCTTCCCTTTGAGATCATGTGTGATGCATCCGATTATGCATTAGGGGCGGTTTTGGGCCAACGTGTGGATAAACTTCCGCATGTCATTTATTATGCTAGCAAAACTCTCTGCGATGCCCAATTGAACTACACCACCACTGAAAAAGAATTGCTAGCTGTGGTGTACGCCTTGGATAAATTTCGCTCCTATCTTCTTGGCTCCAAGGTCATCGTCTTTTCAGATCATGCCGCTCTTAGGCATTTGTTAGCGAAAAAAGAGACAAAACCCCGTTTAATTCGATGGATCCTCTTACTTCAAGAGTTTGACATTGACATCCGGGACAAAAAAGGGACCGACAATGTTGTCGCCGATCATCTCTCTCGCTTACTTATTGAGAAATCTTCAGAATTTGCAGCCATCCGTGATTCCTTTCCGGATGAGCAACTTCTTCAAGTTTCACATTCTACTCTTCCGTGGTTTGCGGATATTGTCAATTATCTTGCGGTTGGCAAAATTCCAGCTCATTGGTCCAAACAAGAGAGGGACCGGTTTTTCTCCCAAGTCAAGCATTTCTTTTGGGAAGATCCGGAATTATTTAAGTATTGCCCGGACCAAATCATCCGGCGATGTATTCCTGAAACCGAGGCCACAAGCATTTTAAATTTTTGCCATACTCTTGCTTGTGGAGGCCATTTCAGTGCCAAAAAGACCGCTAACAAAATCCTTCAAAGCGGATTCTTTTGGCCTACCTTGTTCCGGGATGCATACAATTTTTGCAAATCGTGTGAACGATGTCAAAAACTTGGATCCATGTCCCGAAGAGACATGATGCCCCTCACCAACATTTTAATTGTTGAAATTTTTGATGTGTGGGGGATTGACTTCATGGGACCATTTCCATCTTCTTATGGCTATGAGTACATCCTTGTAGCGGTGGATTATGTGTCTAAATGGATTGAAGCCGCGGCTACCAAAACCGATGATCATAAAGTCGTGATCCATTTCATTCAATCTCACATCTTTAGTCGTTTTGGTACGCCCCGAGCAATCATTAGTGATGGCGGATCTCATTTCCGAAATCGTTATCTCAAATCCGTCCTTGCTAAGTATTCAGTCATTCATAAGGTTGCTACACCTTACCACCCTCAAACGAGTGGTCAAGTAGAGATTTCTAACCGGGAGATTAAGCACATTTTAGAAAAAACGGTTAGACCGGACCGCAAAGATTGGTCATTAAGGCTAAGCGATGCACTTTGGGCTTACCGGACAGCTTATAAGACACCCATTGGCATGTCACCATATCGACTTGTCTTTGGCAAAGCATGTCATCTCCCGGTCGAATTAGAGCACCGTGCTTATTGGGCCATAAAAAGGTTCAATTTTGATCTCAAACAAGCCGGCTCTAATCGTGCGTTGCAATTAAATGAACTTGAGGAATTGCGTAATGACGCGTATGAAAGCGCAAAAATTTACAAGGCAAAGACTAAAGCTTTTCATGACAAACACATCGTCAAAAAGTCTTTTGCCCCGGGACAAAAGGTCTGGCTTTTCAATTCCCGCTTGAAACTCTTTCCCGGTAAACTCCGGTCAAGATGGGATGGTCCATACATTGTCACTACCGTCTTTCCTCATGGAGCAATCGAACTTCATGATCCTGCAAGTGGATCACTCTTCAAGGTAAATGGCCAAAGGCTTAAGCCTTGCATTGACGGCACAATTCTAACCCGAAAAGTTGAGGAAGTCCTCTTGACGGATCCAATTTATGAGGATTAGTGCCTGCTCTAGCTTGGTCTAGCTATCGACATTAAATTTAGCAAAGCAAGGGAAGCAATTCTTTCAATTTCCAAGCTTCCTTCTTTTTGAAATTGCTCGTGCCTTGCAAAATTTTCTGGGAAATGGTTTAGAAAAGCCAAAAATTTGATTTTTCTTAGACCTTCTCAACTCTAATTTTCATTCCCGGAAATTTCCATCGCTTCCTAGCAATTTCATCGGATCTTGGGAATGCTACTCATGTGCATAATGTCTCATTTGTAATACATTCTTGAAAATTTTCGCAAAATCATCCATGCATTGAAATTCTTGCACTGTTTAAAATTTTTTTTCCATGCATTTGCATTGTTTGAAAATTTTTCAAAATTCCCCATGCATTGTCCCATGCAAAATTTCAATTTCTTTCCATGCATGCAAAGCTTCAAAAATCCATCCATGCATTAGATTGGAATAATGTGCAACGTTTTAAAATTTTCCATGCATGGCTTGAATTGAAGCTGCTGCTTGCAATGATTTTTCGATGCATGGGAATGACATGAAAAATTTTCGATGCATGGAATGGCATGCAAAGTTTTCACATATTTTTCCAACTGCCATGCAAAGCTTCAAAAATCTTTCCATGCATGGGAATGGCATGCCAAATTTAAAAATTTTTACATCCATGCATTGGAATGGAATGAATTTGCAAAGTTCAAAATTCATCCATACATTGGAAATGTGTTACATTTTGAAAAAAAAAAAAAATTTTCCAATTATCTTCATGCATTAGCAAGATGTTGCAAAGTTTGACACATTTGTTTCAGCACTTGCATCCATTCAAAATGCTCACTGGGCCAAGATTCTAGTTCTCGAATGATCTAATCAAAATTCCATGAGCTACTACCCATTTTGGAGCACTCTAAATTCTATTTGGATTGCTCCAGATGTCTTCACCATCAATCCCAAGCTCACTGCCCATTTTTGGAGCACTCTAGCTCCCAATTTGAGTGCTCCAAATTCTTCCACCCATACTGCCGAACCTACTGCCCTCATTTCGAGCACTCTCAATTCTGGTATGAGTGCTCGAATTCCATGCCCCAGCCAACCCTCACTCTCTGCCACAATATCGAGCACTCGAAAAGGCCATTTCGAGTGCTCCAACTCCCATCCTCGCAGCCAACTCCCCATCCACACACCAAACCCACCTCCCTCACCACCCAGCTCACCACACTGCATGCATGCATGCACGCCCATGCATGCATGCCAAACCCACCACTCAGCAATCACCTTCCATCTATCAACCCTCCTCCCATGCATGCATGAATGCCCATGCATGCATGCAAACCCTCAACTCTCTCTCACCACCCAAACTCCACCTTCTCTCTCTCAACCTCCCAATCCACTCACTCCTCTCCATGCAGTCGGCAACTCGAGCCCAACACACCATCACCACCTTACCCTTCCCACGCCACAACCCACCCACAATCCATGCAAGCCACCCTGCATGCCCCTCTCGGCAACATCATCCAATCACCCCAACTCAATCAATCCCGAGCCCAGCAAACAACCTCACAAAACCTTCAAACCATTCAACCTCACACCATGCACACCAACCTTCCTCTCTCTCTCTTCCCAAACCCAACCATACATCACCACCCTGCATGCATGCATGCACGTCCATGCATGCATGCCACCCCTCACACCCTCACTACTCTCGGCTTCCTCACAAAACACCATTTCCTCCCCAACAACAACCCCATTTCCTGCAACCTACCCAAACCATCCCTCTCAAACCCACATTCTCTCTCTCTCGGCAACACAACAACAACACACCATCCAACACCATGCACCACTACCACCTCTCGGCCTCCACCCCTCACCACCCAGCTAACCACCTTCCATGCATGCATGCCACCCCTCCCACCCCTCACCACCCAGCTCACCTCTCGGCCCCCCTCACCCTTCCCTGCAACCCACTGCTCAAATTTCGAGCACTCGAAGACCAAGCTTCGAGTGCTCGAACTCCTCATTTCCCACACCCTAGCCCCTCACCCAACTCTCTGCCGGAATTTCGAGCACTCGAAGTGGGCCTTCGAGTGCTCGAACCAAGCTCTCACTCTCTCTCTTTTAAACCCCGAAGCTACCACCACCTCACTCTCATCCCCTCTCTTGGCTCCAACTTCACCACCCTCATTGCACCCACTTTTCACCTCTCTCTCTCTCTACCTTCCCCACCATCCTGCTTGACCCTCTCCCACTCACAACCAAGTTCACAACCACCAGCATGCACAACACCTTGCATGCATGACCATCCAACACCCATCACCCTCTCGGCACTCCTCCACCCACCACCTTCAGCATCCACTTGCCTAACCAACTCACCTCAATACCTCACCACCCCATCCTCTCCCCTCCCTCTTCCTGCCTTCCTTCTTGCTCCCGGATACCCTGACATTCAGGTTTGTGTCCTCCTCCTTAGTTTTTCTTTTCCTTTGTTCATTTATGGTGTTTTACACGGAGGATGGGCTAGTAATGTTGGAGTTTGGTTTTGTTGGTGATTTGTTGTTGCTTTGTCAATGCTAGAGTTTGTTTCTTTGTTAAAAATTTTGGGTTTGCTCCTCCATCCCACTCACTTCCATCTTCTCCTTTTTGTGGTGCACGCCAGGTGTTCGCTGAAATTCCTCAACCAAGTCCACCTCTCTAAATGTCTCGTGCCGGTCCTTCTCGCCCTCCTCGACCCTCTTCAGGTGCCCGTGCTGTCACTCGTGAGCGACCACGTGATCCTTGGGATCGCAAACAACTCAACTACGAACTCTCATTTCCGCTCACGGATGCCTTTGACATTCTACCCACAACTTCGTGGGCTGTCGCCGAATTGACTAACCGGCGTCTGCAACACATTTGCGCACCCCTTGCCAGGGTTGCCTACCCCCGTGTAGTGCGCCTCTTCTACCAGAATCTCCAGTGCCCTGAAGAGCCACCCATTTCTCTCACTACATCCATTGATGGCACCGCCTATGCTTTCACTATGACCGACATCATTTAGGTTTCTGGTTGCCCCATTGAGTGCCCCGATGACATTGTCAATCGTGAGAATCTCCCTTTATATGAGGAGCCGGATACATTAACTGTGGCGCAGATTGCCGCTGCCATTTGCCCTATTGACGATCCTACTCGGCCCCGGTCTTTTATCCGCAAGACCAATCTTCCGGAACGCCTATGGTTCATTGACACTGTCTTCAAGCACAATGTTTGCCCTTTGGTGCACAGCACCGAGCGTCGGGGCCTCTTTCTGCAAGCCTTATATGCCATGGACCAAGGCCAATGGTTCTCCATCCCAGAGCTCATTTGGTCCACCTTTATGAAGTTTTGGCATGATGCTCATAATGCACGGGCTCCGCGAGTTGAAAATCGGAAATTGCCTTTGCCGTTTTTCATCACTCGACTCCTTCAGCACAAGGGTTTCGTTGTTCCTCCCCACGAACCAAAAGGCGACAAAATTAAAATTTTTACCCAGCGCCGGTGGATCAATGTTCTGAGCCATTCTAGTACCCCTCCGCCTCCGGCCCCCCTGTTCATCCACGCTCCACCTCCTCCTCCTTCTGAGGCAGTTTCCACCGCCGCAGCCACTGCGCGGGTAGAGCCTTCGGTCGACTCTCACCAGGACCAGGCTTTCATCCGGGCTTCCATTGCCGGTATTCATGCGCGACTAGATCGTTTTGAGCATTCTTTGTCCGCGTGCACTCAGGCTCTGTGTGAGTCTTCTTCACGTGCTGAAGAAGATCATCGTCTTGCTGCTGAAGATCGCCGTGTTGCTGCTGAGGACCGTCGTTTGGCTTCCGCTGAACGGCGTAAGACTCAATCTCTCCTCCATTCCATCCTCGCCCGTTTACCTTCTGGCCAGTAGCTTGTTGCGCGTGTGGACCTTCTCTTTTGTTTCCTCTGTAACTATTTCTCTTGTATATTTTGTTTTCCTTTTACACTGTAAGAATTTGCTATGTATAAGTTGCTCTGGTCGACATGATCCCTGTACAGCTCTTTTTGTCATCATGTAAACTCTTTTTGCAATGCAAATTCTTTATGTTCTGTTAACTTTCGATACATTCGTTTTCTGTCTTTATGCTTGTGCTATTAATGCTGTTTGTGGTTGTTTCTTTTGGTTCTTCATGTTGCTTTCCAGGTTGCGCAGTCCAGTTCAAGTTTGGGGGTTTTTGTCTCACAATGCCGTTCCCTCCCCCTGGGTATTGTTGTTCCTTTTATACTCGTTGTCATTTTTGTCTCTCACTTGCATCCATGTCCACATTGAGGACACTGTGTCGTTTAAGTTTGGGGGTGCATCAAGCATTCTTGGCATATTTTTGGTTCCATAATTTTTGCTAAGCAATGATAGTATAACTTGACACTTGTCGGAGATGAAACATATGTTTAATACCTTGTGTATAGAAGCAATTGAAAATTTTGAAAATAAAGAAAAATTTGAGTTGAAATGATCATGTAAATACAATGTAGTCTGTATAAATGCCTCAATTAGATTCTTGCTGGATTTACACTCTTATAAGCTTCACAATGCACAGATGCACATTGGAAACTTAACTGTGAGGCATGCAACTTGATTGACCTTGACCTTGGCCTAGTTAATCTAATTTGATGAACCTGATAGATGGATACCTTTGGCATGTATCTTTTATTAAAAAAAAAAAAAAAATGATGACCAGTTGACGTTCGTAGCCTTTCCAACTCGAGCTATTAAGCCCTATGGAGTGTCTCTACACTTAGCACCCTAAAGCCATCTGGTTTGGGAGTTGTTGGCCTAACGCTTGCTACAAGGGTTGGTTAGAAAGCTTAAGGGACTTCAGCATTGCACAACCATTCTATGTTTCGCTTATGTGTTGAAATAAATTGTTAACAAGCAACAAAAGTTGTCTTGAAAATAAAATCATGCCTTAGGGACTTCATGTAAAAGGGAATTCATTGACTTGAAAACTTGTGCCTTGGAATTGGAAAAGAAAGTAAAAGCCGCATGTTGAGAATTCAATTCACTTTCACTGAAGCTAGAGTTGATTTCCATTCAAGAGATGATAATTGAGTTATTTATATAGACTTTGATGTTGATGCATGTATGTAGAAAAGTATTTAGCCAATTTTTGTATCAATGCTTCATATATGCAAGGTAGTTTTCCCAATGACCCCATCTCCAGTTTTTGTCTGTTTCAAGTTGTATTTGAGCTATGTTTCTATCTCATTTTACCATGGAGGATATTTTTGTAGTAGCATGCCCATGGTTGTCTTTTCTTTATGTTTTTCATTGTAGTTTTGCTAAGGGACTAGCAAAATGTAAGTTTGGGGGTGTGATAAGCGCCGAATAATGTACATTCAAGCGCCCTAAATTACATTAACAAAGTCCAGTTATTAATTATTTTATGTAGATTAACTCCAATTCTATGTTTTTATGCATTTTCAGGTTCATTGGCCAAAATGGAACAAGAATAAGGCCTTGTGGAATCCTGAGCAACAAAAGGTGCCAATGCTGAATTCTGGCAGCAGTAGAGCCTGGACTTTGCTTGCCATTTTGACCTTCCAAACTCGAGAACTGGACTTCCCTCATAACATGAAAGATTTAGAGCTCTGAATCAGCTTTCCAAATCTTCAAGTGGTTCATCATTCGGAGTTCGGAGCAGAGAGTTATGATCTTCACAACAGAGGTGCGCAGAACTGCCTAGCAGCACTGATGTACTGCCTTTCTCCCCATTTTCGACCAACCAGACTTGAGAATTGGGTCTTCATCAAAACATGAAGTTTTTAAAGCACTGAATCAGCTCTCCAAAGCTTCAAACAGATCGTCATTCGGAGTTCGGGGCACAAAGTTATAGCAGTTTTCCCAAAATAGGTCAGCACTGAGCAAGAGGAGCATGTTGCACATTGCACTAAGTTAGAGTGCTCGAAGTCACCAAGCGTGTGCTCAAAAATCAGGCAGAATGCCCTTCGGAAATGGCTCATTTCAGCCCACTTGCACATTGGTTTCCCCAATGCCATCTCCCTTCTTTATGAAGTGGTTGGAGGTGTTCCTTGGAGGAGAGAGGGTATTGTTGGAGCATAAAAGGCTACCCAAAGGCCACATATATCATTAAGCTTTATCTTGAGCAAGAGAAAGGAGAGAGAAGAGAGCAAGGAGAAGGGTGTTCTTGAGTGCTACAGTAGGAGCTCGAAAATGGAGATGAGGATGATGCTTCTTCCTTCTTCTAGTTCACCAATGGGTAACTAAACCTCATCTAGGGAGGTGATGAAACCCCTCCCTTGTAAGCATGTGTTAGTATAGTTTATTTTTGGGGATTACAATGTATTTTTGATAGTCTTTCCATGGTCAAGAGCCTCATTTTTGTTGTAATGAATGTTGAATGTTTTAAATGATTATTGTGAGTTATTCATCTTGTCTTGGATGGTTGCTTTTCTTAATCATATTGCTTGCACTTCCATGGTGACAATGGAAGTTAGATCATGGAATGGTTTTAATGGCATGGAGTTGGAGAACCTAGATAGTTCATGGCTTAGGGTTTCCCTTTGATGGGCTATACTTGATTCTTAGCTTTATGTGCATTCACCATTTAAATTAGGGCTTGATAATCCTTGGCTTAGTAAGCATGTTCTAAGCTACATTTTAGTTTAGGTAGTTGATCATGTGAACCTTTGATGGTTTATTCTTGCCTTTCTAATTAAATGAACTTCTTAAGGATATTATAGCAACCTAGTATTGTTATGTATCATGACTATCATATATGTTGTTTTCCCCTTAAATTAATCTTAACCTAGCATGTGTATAGGGATGGAGGTGGATTCATTTCCCTAGCCTTCTTTACTTGTACTCACTCCCTTGAATTCTTGCAATTTATTGTTTTATGCACTTTTAATTTCCTAGCTTAAGTGACATCCAACAAAACCTCTATACACCCTTCATCATTCTAAGAATGATTCTAGACATTTAGGTTGTATTAGACTAGCGTAGTCCCTGTGGTTCGACTTACCCGACCAATAGCCCTATTTTACAATGATTCGTGCTATTGCGAAGGTTGATGTTAATTGACCAACCGATCAAGCTCGCTGCCCATTTTGGCGGGCGCCTGTAGCTTTCCGCAGGTTGTCCTCAACTCTGCGTACCTTTGGTAAAAAGGCCATAACTCTCTGTTCCGAACTCCAAATGACAAACCGTTTGATGATTTGGAAAGCTAACTTAAAGATCTAAGTACATCATGTTTTAATGAAAGTCCAATTCTCAAGTGTGGTAGGTAAAAAATGAAGGACAAATTTGAATTTCATTGCTGCTAGGCTATAAATTTCAGCATTGCACACCTGGGGTAAAAATGACATAACTCTTTAGATACAAATCTAATTGAGGCAAACTTTATGTCTTTGGAAATTCGACGAATTGGTCTTGTGCAAAATGAAGGTCCCCAGCAATGGCATGCTCTGATTCTTCAACAACTCAACAAAGCCACACTTTTAACTATCTTTGGGGAACCAACCTGAAAGTAAACAAAAACACGCAAAGGAAGCTAATATGTACAATATGATCAACTAATGGACTTAACTAATGCAAATAAAGGCACTTGAATAATGCAATATTCGGTGCTTATCAGCCGCCTCTACTTCTACTATCCTCCGTCTTCTTCGTCTCTGGCGACTTTCGAACATTTTGATTGCCACTATTAATGGTCTTAAGCCTCTGTTCTATGTCCCAACTATCCCAGATAATTGTATAAAGTCCAAACACATCTAAATCACAAATTAAAACTAGATTTTATGCAAGAACAATCAACATCAAGAAAATTCTATTTCATTAACATACTCCCTGTTTTAATCTGATTTAGCCTGCATACCTTTTCAATTTAATGTCCATTAAAACCTGGAATCTACCTAGGCATGTATAGAACACGAGTCTATGGGAAGGAGATAGAAGTAAAACTTGCCTCTTAAGGTTTCGGTTTGAAACCTTTAACCGTCTTCTTCTTAGGTTTTCTGGCGACCTCGGTTGCCATCAAACCCTCTCTGTTGCTCTTGGCTTTACCCACGAACAAACTTCCAACTTCCTTCCTTGGCTCGATCCTTGATTCTTAGCCAAACCCTAGTTTCCTCCCTCACTATTTTCCTCTCTTTGTCTCTGCCGCTACTTTGACGTGAAAGGGTTCGTCAAACCCTTTCATAGATTTATGCAATATATTTATAAGCTAATATTAACCCTAATCCTATATTAACCCTAAGTCTAATAATAAGAGAAGGAAACTAAAAGAAAAATAAAAATAAAACATAATACATATATATGATGTCTGTACGTAAATATATATATATATATATATAAAAATTTATATATATATATAAATTTAACTTATACTATATATATACACATAACCTAACTATACTTATTAATATAATTATTAAATATACTAATACGTATAATATCCATCAATATACATATATACCCATATATATATGTACCAACATCTATGGGTAAAATATCCGTACCCGTTATTCATCCTATCCAAGTAGTCCATGTGACTCGAGTGAGTGGTCCATTACTACTATTCAAATGCATCCTTTTTAAAATATAAAATAAAATAAAACATGAAGCAATTAAATCATTTAATCATAACAAATAATTACAATTAAATCACACATTATTTAACACCCAATTAATCAATTAACTCACATAAGCAATTAAAACAAATAAACATATAATCATTTAGCCACATAAGTACATAGCCACGTAAGTACATAAAATACAATAAAATAAATAATTAAATCCCATTTATATCCTTTTGAAAACTAGGGGTATTATAGATCCCTACTCACTCTAGCTACATTTATAGTTAGAAGTGGTAGTGGCAATCTCTAAATTTAAACTTGGCCACACTACACATCGTCTTTTTGCATGCTTTAGTCCGCGACACAAACGGAATCTAATTACGTTTAAGTGAAGAATGGAGAAGAGGATCTCTCCAGGAAGAAGACCCTCACCAGTTCTTTCGTTCAAGCCTTCGGGGTAGTACCTAATGGAAACGTCGTTGGGTATTTCATACCTCGATCGAAGGGTTTCTCAGTCAGGAACTATCACAATGATGAAGGAAACCCTTAGATTTGGTTTTGTTTTAAGGAAAATAAAAAACAGAGTCCTCGAAGAAGTAATAAGGGATTAAAACTAATCTTAGAAAGAAGATCTGACGAACGTACCGCCACGAAATGGAGGGTGAAGAATTGCAAAAGGAGGATTTGCTAGAGGAGATTTGGTTACTGATGGGGGGATATGAGAAAAGCATAAACTGCAAGGTTAGGGGGTTTTAAAAAAGAAAGGACTCATCAATCGAGGAGTCAGGACAATGATGATATTTCAAATTTCAAAACGTGGGCCTCTGAACCAACTACTCACTTCCCCCACATCACCGCTTTGAGCCGTCATGTCATAATGGCAACTCTTCGATAATCTCACCTTAATTAATTAGGGAGAGATTAGGGGGCAGGTGAAGATACCAAAAATGGACTGGGCCAAGTATGACCCATATCACTAAAGACTGGATCAGGAAAGAACGCTTAGCTAGGTCAGATGACCACCATCAAGCCCAACATCCATGGAGACAATCTAAAAGCCCAATCTCAAAGCAAAGGAAATGAGTGAGTGACTGAGAGGAGCCTAAAGATCGGTCTAACATGAAAAATTAAAGGGGAAGTTTCTAGAACAATTGTAAAAGTTTATAAATAGAATGAAAAGAGAGAGAAAAACAGTTGAAATATTTTGAAGTGTAAAGACTTATCTTTTCAAATTGAGAGAGTTTATTCATTGCACCTTCAGTTTCTGTATGATTTTTTTGTTTTTCGGTAAGTATCCTAAAATTTCTTGAGTTTAATTCATTTACATACCTTGTCGTTTCTCAATACTTCAAGGAGACCCCCCTCACATTTGCAAAAATTTAGTTAGATCCCTGTCAAACGTTGTCGGCTGACAATGCCAAATAAGTGAATGAAATGACTGATTTACCCTTTTTGTTTTTTTCCATTGGCTTTTTTTCTTCTTACCAAACACTCCACTCCAGTCCGGCCAGGAGCGCACATAGCTCTCTCTCATGGGGTTGGCCTCTATTTTTGTCTTTCAACTGATGTAGCACAAAATCCTCTAATATATATATATATATATATATATATATATATATATATAATTACAGAGGAAAAACTCTTTCTTTCTCTGTGTTCATTCCGCTTCGCTTCAATTCTACGCTGCTAACCTCGTCCTTGAATTCTCTCCAACTGAGATTCCCACCTACTCAAAAATGATATAAGAAGATCTTCTTGTTGCTAATTCATCTACTATTGATTCTGTTGTTCCATTTGCCTTCAGAGCCACCAAGCAATTGGTCTCTTTCAAGGTACAAAAGGTTCACTCTTCAATGGGAATATTTTTATTCCTCCACTCTTGTTGATTCAGGGAAAAATAATAAAAAATCTAGTTAATTAGAGGGTTTTCTGTTTTCTAAAATCCTTGTGTAGTAATATTCAATTATTTATTAATGAGGGTGTTTTTAAATATTTTCCAAGGAATCAAACAAAATTTTAGGACTTTTTTTTTTATTTTTTATTTTAGTTTTGAGTTAAATTGGGAAGACTCATATGTCAAAATTGTTTAATTGTGTACGGTTGATTGTGATTGGGAGTTCTTGCTTCTAGTTTGAGTTGAATAAATGGATAGAGTGTTAACTTGTTTTAATTGTGCACAACTACTTCTAATTGCTCAAGTAATTTATTGAGCCCATCAGTACCACTTAGCATTGGAAAGTTCAAGGAATTTTAGACCGAGAGTGACTAAATGATTGCAACATAGCATACCATCGAAAGTCCAGAAAAAAAGAAAGAAAAAGAAAGCCCTTCCTAAAGGTTTAAGGGAAAAAGGAGGTAAATCTTTCCAGAGGGCAATTATAAGTTGTCTGTGTGGATTTTATAAGAACCTGGTGTCCAAGTTGAACTTCATATATCTTTATGTTTTATTTGATTTTACTTAATTATCAAGTTGAACTTTCTTTAATCCTTGAAAGGAGTTTTTTATTTTTGTTTTCTTTTTCTAATTAGAAAATTTTCTTTTCTTTTCTTTTCATTGGTATGTTTTTATATGTGTTATCATTGGTATGTTATTAAATTATGTGTTCATTTATGTGTTTTCTATGTATATGTATATGTATATATATATATTTTGGGATTGTTATAGTGATGTGATTTTTCTTAATTTTTATATTCACTATGAGTCAAAAATATAGAACTATGAATCATTTGTGTATTAAAAATGATGTTTGACTTTATATAGAGAGCGAAACATGACCCTTGGAGGGGATGGGGAGGTGAAGATGATAAATTTAATCTAGTATACAATCTGTTGCCAAACATGACCATTGGAGGGCAATATAGGCATTATAATTTACGTTTTTTTTTGCTGATGTTAGCAAAAAGTGTCTCTGACCAGCATTGACCGATAAAGGAGGGGGAGACTGATGGGAGTCTGACTGAGTTTTTGCAAATGTATGGGGGTCTCCTTGAAGTATCGATAAACCACAAGGGGTGTAAATGAATTAAACCCAAATTTCTTTGTCTCTATATGATGATTCTCATCCTAAATTTTTTATTTTTCCTTTTCAAGTATCCTAAAATTTCTTTAGATAACTACAAAAAGGAACTATACAATAAACCCCCTTGAAATATTGATTAATCTGCAACAAATTCCATTAAACTATAAAAGTTGCAATAAACCCCCTAAACTATATATTTTTGTTACAGTTTACTATCCGACAATGCTCCGGCAATTAAAAAGCTGTCACGTGATACACATCTTGCATTTATATGACTATACTGCCCTTTTGTATATTAAAGAACAATAACATCTTTTTTGTTACCCTCAGAGCCAAAGTGCCAAGCACCACCTAACTTAGTTACCTTCAATCCCTAAATCGATTGCCTGAAAGCGCGATTCGTCTTTTATTCTCCTAACTATCGGCTATAGGAATCACCGTTTGCTAGAAAGTTTTTGGTGGTGATGCTTATGGGGATGTGCTAGAGGTTGTGGGGAGAGGATGGTAGTGGTAGTTAATTTGCCGAAATATAGAGTTGTTGCTGGTGGTTGTGGAGCAGGAATGGTGGCGGCAATGCCGATTTGGTTGTGGCAGGTTTTGTTGTGTAGATGTGGTGGCGACGCCGATTTAGGTGTGGTTGTTTTGTTGTGTAGATGTGGTGGTCATTCGCCTAAATGATTTGAAACGGCCGCCATGGTGACAGTCTGAGGCAATGGTTGAGGGTGAGGATGGTGGTGGTGACAGCCAAGTTGTGGTGGTGGTTAATTCGTCGGGATATAGTATTGTTGTTGGTGGTTAAGGAGTGGAATAGTGGTGGTAACGCAATTGGGCTGCTGGTGGGTTTTATTACGTAGCAGCATTGATTTGCAACGGCGGCGGTGGCAATACTGTCGACAGTGAGGATAGATGTGGAGTTGGAGATATATAGATATATCATCGTATATTTATGGGTTAAGTGCAAAAAAACCCCCCTCTACTATTGATATAAATCAAAACAATCCATGTGTGGTATAAAACCCCCCTATACTATCAATTTGATGCAAATACCTCCCTGTTCACATAAAAAGACTATAAAACCCTCTTGTCAATAAAATGAAATAATGTTAAAAAAAAATTAGGCAATGTAAAATTACCATTTTAGACAATTCTCAAAGTTATCCACAAAACTAACATTTTTTTGACAAATATACCCTTAAAAATACTCTTATGACTTTTAATTTAAAGGCTAATTAAGTCATTTTATTGTAAGCAACAATTATTTGGCTTAACAAAAACTAGGCATGTGTCCTAAATATTTTATAATATTAAAAATAAAAATAATCTATTAGACCAATTGAAAAATGGGTTAACTGATACCCACATTAAAAAAGAAATACCAGCAATTCTCCACTACACACAACTAACCATTCCAAACCCTTATAGCTGCCGCTTCCATCCTGCACCATCGCAGCCACCGCGATTCCCACCCTCTCTCCATCTCTCTTCATTGGCTCTACATAGCCACCGGCAGCGAGATCAAAGAAACCAAGCAGACGAAGACGAAGACTCTAACCCCCAAATCTCACATACCCAATATGGAAGATGAAGATGAAAAAAAAAAAAAAAAAAAAAAAAAACACTACTGCCAAACATAAAAGAGAACCATAAAAAATGTCAACAATATGACCATGTCTATTGATAAAGAGACGAAGATGATGATGGCGTCGTTGAACAAAGAGTGAATAGCTTCAAAGGTAGTCATACATGGTTCCCGACCCCTTCAACACTTCTCTTGTATATCACAGTAATTGTTGCCATCATAGCAGAAACCCAGACATACATATGTATATGTATATATATATATACATATGTATATGTATGTATATATATATATATATGCTCTAAAAGGGGGAAAAAAAAAAGTAATGGATTTTTATATGGATGTTTATAAAAGAAATTTAAAATTATTTATTTGGGGTTATGTAGGTGCAAAATTTCGCCCAACCAATTACGATTGAGAGAAAATAATACAACACTCAACAAACAATCGGAATAAACAAGAACAATGTCTATTGAAGAATTGAGTTGCTTTTTCTTCTTTATTGGAGGTCTCAACCTCTATTTATACACAAAAGTTGGTAGAATTATGGTAGGACTCGCGTTGTTTGTCCTCCAATTCTTTCTATATATGACTTTCTTTACAAATAGAGTTCTTTCCATTGTATAATATTTCCTATGTAGAATTTGCTTTGTATAAAAACTTTCCATCCGAGCTGACTCCTTTGTTAAATAGGACTGAGCCATATTTAGCTATACTTGGGCCGGATGTGATTTGGTGCAAGTGACTTAACTGATGAATCAAAACTCCAACAGCGGTGATGTTGGGCTGATCGGTACTTTTGTCTGGCTTCGGCGGCCCAACATAAATGATAATGAGTTAAAGCACAATGTAACTTGGGCTTGATCTGGATGGGCTTCTGAGATCTCAAAAATGCAGGTTTGTATAATGGTGATGTGTCTCATTCTTATTGGAGGGAAATTTTTCCCTCTACACTTTGCCCCCAATTCCACTTTAATTGGGTTACGGTTCCTAATTAAAGGGGAATTGAAGTCGTGTAGTTGGCATTCTCGCACGAGGCATTTCCATTCGCGTCTATTGTTATTCTGACTCAAGGGCTTCTTTAAGACTCGCTTTTGTTCTCAATGTGCTCATTCTATCTACTGCGTTCTTCATACTCTTCATATCTCCAGGTTAGTTCTTCTTTCCCTTCTTCCAATCTTACATTATGAGTATTTTGACTACTCCTGAGCGTATAGAGATCATAGATTCTGAGTCCACACCCTCGTCTTCCCCTAATCTCATTAGGGTTCCCCCACCTAGGGTTTCGAACTTCCCTAAACCTGCAAATGACTCAGTTAATCAGCCGGATGCTTCCTTGATCCAGGCTGAAACATCCACCTCTGGGTCAAACAATATCCTCACTAAGGAAGAAAGGAATACAATTTTATCTATTCGTCACATCCCGTTCTCCATTGAATCCGTAATGGAAGAATTCGAGATTCCCGAGGGGGTAAAAATTGCAGAATACCCCAAAGGCGCTGATTTTTGTGCCGGCGAGGGCGTCGGAGAAGACGAGTTGCTCCTCTCTGTTAGGCATCTCAATGCTCTTAGGTTCCCCCTTCATCCTTTCTATCACTTAGTCTTCAACAAATTGGGGATTGCACCCCTGCAAGTAAACCCTAACTTCCTTCGAGTAATCTTGGCACTCCTCATTCACCGATGGCAGGAGAGTCTTAACCTAACTCTGGCTGACTTGCTGATTACTTATTCTATTTCTAAGCATGGGACCGAACCTTGTCGTTTCTTTTTCACTTCCCCCTTGCACCAAAAGATATATACAGACCTCCCTACTTCTGAGAAAAAGTGGAAAGAGAGGATGATAATCGTTAAAGGGAGATGGGCCGTGCCCCAATCAAGCAAACTCCCAATCCCTCGCAAGTTTGGGAAGTTAGGTATAGAACATCCCCTCTTTCTTCATGAAGATTGTTCTGGCTGTTTCCCATGTCGAGTCGTATTCTTTCGATATATTTACGAGTTTCTTGGTGTTTTTTCAGTGACATTTCCTTCTTCGGCTGCCAAGAAGAGGCTTTCTTTCCTGGAAAGGCAGGTTTAGAGCGACCCTCCTTCGGTCGAGAACTTGCTCACTTCTGCAAGTCTTAAAGCAGTTGCTTCCAGAGCTATAACCGCTGATCTCATGGACCTCTCACTTCCATCATTTGACAGCTTCCCCATGACTGAGGAAGAAAAATAGAGGGCTGAAGCCTTGAAGAGAAAAGCTACAGAGAGTGCCCCGTTGACTATATTACGCACAAACGAGCAGGAGAAGGAGATTGACGAAGTCCCTTTGAACAAGAAGGCAAGGCTAAACCCTTCTTCAACTACGAAACCCAATGGTGCTTCCAACCCAAAGAGTAAGGGGAAGAAAGCCGAGGAGATTAACCCTGAGGATGAGGTTAGTGCTTACGTCCTTGCCGAGGCTTGGGCACCTTGGACTCCTTCCTTCTCGAGGGCTGACAAGTCCATCCTCCATGTTGGTGATTCTATGATCACTGATCCATCTGCAGCACTGGTCGTCGCTCAGGGAATATGGCTCCCCAAGGATGAAAAAATTATTGGCAGAATGGGGTTAGAACAGCTACTCCCATCTGCCCCTATTCGAGCCATAGAGGTTTACTCCTTCCTTAATTTCTATTGTCATAATTGTCTTACAAATTCTCTTACATTGTTATTGTCTCATGATGCAGGGCTTGTATCATACTATGGCCCTCTGTGCTACTGCTGAGGCTCAGTCTCTCTCTCTTAAGAAGCTGGAAAAAGACCTCAGCAATTCTGAGAAGAAGGCATCCCATGCCATTGCCAATGCACAAATTGCATACGAGGCTCGGGATGTTTATAAGAAGCGTCTGGCTACTTTTGATGCAAAAGTTGAGTCACTGGAGGCTGAAGTCCAGCGCTTGAATGATGCCCTTAACACCTGCATCATTGCCGGGAGGCAGATGCAAGGTCGTTACTCCAGTCTAGTGCGCTTTTCAAGTACAAAAGCTTACCGGTCAAGCTTCAATCAAGGCTCAGGCCCCAAAACGATTGATCCTAATGCATTTGATGTGAACATGGGGGTGTCCTTCCCATACAAGGAGGGTCCGAAGGCTCAGGAGGCTGAGGTGCTTTTTGCTGAAATGGTGAAGTCTCACCCGGAAGATCCTCCAAGCTCATCAACTCCTGTAACTCCTAGTCCTTCAATTCCTCCACCTGCAAGTCCAGCTGTGGTAGACGCTTTTGAATCTGTCCCATTTGATCCGAAGAGGAAGTAGGATCGAGCAACTTTTTTTCCTCTTGTAATGAAACAATATTGAGAATGATAAATTTGAATGATATAACCTTGTTTCTTAAGTTGTGTTTCTTTTATTCTGCTTCGACTGAGTATGCCTGTATGATATTGCACACACTTTGTTGAGAGATTTTTTTTTTATTTTTTATTTTTTTAAAGGAAAGTACCCTGCCTGAAGGTTCCTTATTTGTTTTAGTCCGAAGCAAAATAAATAAGAGGTTTTCTGAGCCGAACACTTAGTGTCCAAGGTGAATGAATTACTCCCTGGCACTGAGCCTGAAGGACTCCCTGGCGCTGAGCCTGAGAGAGTTTTCCGAGGCGGACACTTAGTGTACGAGGTGAGGTTTTTGCCAAGCTGAACACTTAGGGTCCGAGACGAATGAATTACTCCCCGGCGCTGAGCCTAAGGGAGGTTGTGCCGAGCCGGACACTTAGGGTTCGAGGCGAGCTTTTGCCGAGCCGGACACTTAGGGTTCGAGGCGAGGTTTTGCCGAGCCGGACACTTAGGGTCCGAGGGAGGTTTTGCCGAGCTGGACACTTAGGGTCCGAGGTGAGATTTTGCCGAGCCGGACACTTAGGGTCCGAGGCGAATAAATTACTCCCCGGCACTAAGCCTGAGGGAGGTTTTGCCGAGCCGGACACTTAAGTCCGAGGCGAATAAATTACTCCACAGCGCTGAGCTTAAGGGAGGTTTTGCCGAGCCGAACACTTAGGGTCCGAGGCGAGATTTTGCTGAGCCAGATACTTAGGGTCCAAGGCGAATAAATTACTCCCCGGCGCTGAGCCTGAGGGAGGTTTTCATATATATATTCTTCTCTTCGTCGTTTTGTGTTTTTTTTTTTTTTTAAACAACTTGCTGAGGACCCAAAAATGATAGGAGGCCAAGAAAGCGAGTACCAATGGCTGGGAAGTTTCCTATTTGTTTACTTTGGAGACTTTCCTCCATTGATACTCCCTTCTTGGCAACCATATATAATGGACTATGCATATATTAACCACATTTCCTTTCTATTTTTATCCGATGTGGGACAAAGAGTTTTAACCATAGGTCAAAATGCATGCTTTTAAATAACTTGCTTCCAACATTGCTTTGCATAAAAGCATAAACTTGCATAATCATAGTGTAGTATGAAAATTTCTTTGCATAAAATTTGAAAATTTCTTTCTTTGCATAAAAATTGCTAATGCATAATGCGACGCAAAATTGCATAATCATAGAATGGTGGTATGGCCCCCATTTTTATGGAAAGAAACAAATAGAAGCAAAATAAAGAAAAGCATAGCTGACTGTGGGCTTACGCAGCCTTATTTGTGAAGAATTCTTAATAAAATTGACAAACTTATCTAATGGAAATACCGTTTAAGGTGTATTGCATTCCAAGGACGCGCAATGGGACGTCCGTCAGCTTCGGCCAAACGATATGCTCCCTTCCCCACTACTTCGGTAATCCTGTAGGGTCCGATCCAATTAGGTTCTAGTTTCTTTACATGAGCTGTCTTTTACTTCAAAACCCAATCATCTACCGCAAAGCTCTGGAATCTGACACGTTTGTTATAATTGTTGTGCAGCTGCTACTGATATGAAGCAAGCCTAATTGCTGCAGCATCCCTTTTATGTTCAAGCTGCTGACTATTGTTTCCTTCAAGCAACAAGGATGTCCGAAGGGTTGGAACCGCCGTTTTGGTTGGAATCACTGCTTCGGATCAATAAGCCATGGCAAAGGGACTCTCCCCCGTGGGCCACCGTGGTGTGGTTCGGTACGCCCAAAGCACCTGAGGGAGATTCTCGTACCATTTCGTTTTGAGTTTCTCCAGCTTCTTCTTTAAATAACTGAAAATGGTTCGATTAGTTATTTCAGCCTATCCATTCCCTTGTGGATGACTGACTACAGCTAACTTTTGTATAAGTCCATGCTCAGCGAAGAATTTTCTTGTACTTCTATTGTCGAGGTTCTTACCATTATCCATCATAATGACTTTTGGAACCCCAAACCGGCAAACGATGTTGTTCCAAAGGAAACTTTTTACCTGCTCATGGGTCACACTTGAGTAGGCCTCGGCTTTTACCTATTTAGTGAAATAATCTGTAGCCAGTAGTATGTACTCCTTTTGTTCCATAGTCTTGGGTAAAGGGCCCACCATATCAATCCCCTATTGTGCAAATGGCCATGGATTTGCCATTGTATGCAAATCTTTGGCAGGTTGATGCTTCATGGGACCGTGACGTTGGCATTTGTCACACCTCCGAGTATACTCTTCTGCATTCCAGGCTAAGTACGGCCAAAAGTAACCTTAAGTTAGAACTTTACGTGCAAGGGATCTACCCCTAGAATGGTTGCCACAATCTCCGTCATGGATTTGTTTCAACACCACAAGAGCCTCAATAGGGCTTAAACATTTCAGGTAAGGATCTGAAAATGACTTTTGGTATAACTGATTGTTAATGATGGCATATTTAGCTGCGGTGAGACGGAGCTTCCGTGCTTCGAACTTCTGGTTTGGAAGAACTCCATGCTTGAGGTAGGCTTCCAATGGATCAATCCAGTATGGTTCTTGAAGAACAACTGGAATCACCATTACTTCCTGCGGAGGATTAATGCTGGGCTCGTCTAGGACGTTAATCAGCACAATCCGAGTCAGATCTTCATTTGAGGATGATGTTGATTTGGCTAATTGATCTGCTTCAGCATTCTCAACACGAGGTACCTGACAGAATTCGATTTGATCGAATCCTCGTGCAGCGTTCTCTACAACTTCTTTATATGCTTTCATTCTTTCCTCTTTGGGATGGTACTGACCTGTCACTTGATTTATAACAAGCTGTGAGTCACTGAAAACCTTTAAACAACATACCTGGAGGCTGCTGGCCAATCGAAGACCAGCAAGTAACGCCTCGTACTCGGCCTCATTGTTCGTAGCTGGGAACTTCAAACAAATAGATTACTGCAACTTGGTGCCTTCGGGTGTTGACATCACAACTCCTACCCCTGCACTTGCTTGATTCAAGGAGCCATCGACTCGAAGCTCCCACTATGGTTCAGGGTGTACCGGCTCTTCGGGAGTGTCTTCATATTCGAGAAGAAAGTCTGCTACGGCCTATCCCTTGTGCGATACCTTTGGCTCATAAGTTATGTCGAAGGAACTAAGCTCGATAGCCTATTTGGTAATTCTCCCAGATAGATCAGGCTTAGAGAGTATACCCCGTATAGGATAGTTGGTGAGTACCACAATGCTATGAGATTCAAAATAATGCCGAAGCTTCCTCTTGGCATAGACTAAGGCTAAGATGACCTTTTCTGCTTTACTATATCATGTCTCCACATCTGTCATGGTCTTACTTGTGTAGAAGACTGGATATTGCCTCTTTCTTTCCTTTCTAATCAATGCTGCACTTGTCACTATATTAGAAATTGCCAAATACATAATAAGAACCTCCCCGGGTTTTGGAGCGGATAGAATTGGTGGTTCGGCCATGTAACCTTTCAACTGACTGAGGGCCTCTTGCTGCTGAGGTCCCCATATATCTTTATTCTTAGATCGTATAGCATCGAAGAATGGTTTGCACTTATCTAACAATCGGGATATAAACCGGCTGAGGGCTGCGATCCGATCGGTAAGAACCTGTACCTCCCTGCGATTTTTTGGTTCCTGATTCTGGATGAGGGCCTTAGCCTGAGCCGGACTTACCTCTATCCCTCTTTTATTCACTATGTGGCCGAGGAATTGACCTGATGATACCGTGAAGGAGCACTTGGATGGATTCAGCTTCATGTTGTACTTCTTTAAGGTATTGAAAACTTCCTGTAGATGCTTCGGATGATCTTCCTTCTTCACACTTTTAACCACCATGTCATCTATATATGCTTCAACTGTCTTTCCCAAAAAATTATCAAATATCTTGTTGACAAGACGTTGATAAGTAGCTCCAGCATTCTTCAGTCAGAAGGGCATGACCCTGTAACAATAAGTCCCCTTTTTTGTAATGAAAGCCGTTTTTTCTTCATCTTCGGGGTTCATAGGAATTTGATTGTATCCCGAGTATGCATCAAGGAATGTCAGCCTCTCGTAACCGGTGGTAGCATCAACCATTTGATCTATCTTGGGCAGAGGGAAGCTATCTTTAGGGCAGGCTTTGTTAAGGTTGGTATAGTCTACACAAACCCTCCACTTTCCATTCTTCTTTTGTACGACTACCATATTTGACAGCCACTGTGGATATTGCACTTCTCGAATGAAACCTGCTTGCAATAATTTGCTCACTTCTTCAGCTATAATGTGACTGCATTCAGGGGCAAACCTTCGGTGTTTCTACTTAATCAGTTTGAACTCCAGATCCACCTTCAGACTATGGCAGGAAACTAAGGGATCGATCCCTACCATGTCCGAATGATCCCACGCAAAAGCATCTGCATTGCTCCAGATAACATCAATTAACGCCTCCTTTTCATTGGATGTGGAGGAAGAGCTTAAATAAGTAACCTTCTGAGGGTCGCTGAGGATAACTTCCACGGCTTCAAGGGTCTCCTAGGTGGGCTTCGCAATTTCCTCTTCCTCCTCTACCTTAAGATACTTGGGCAGAGGGCTCTGTAATTGTTATTTGGGTCCAGTTTTGGAGGCCACACCTAGTTACTATTGAGTCAACACCCTCTTTGCTTCAACCTGTGTTAACATATAGCATTCCTTTTTTCTGACTTGATCGCCCCATAGATTAATCACTTCTTTCCCATTCGGAGATAAGCACCGCATCACCTAGTGAAGGGTAGACGAAACTCCTCTCAACCGATGTATCCAGCCTCTTCCCATGATGAGATTATAAGAAGGATGGATCTCTATTGAAACAAAGTTCTCCTTCAGAGTCCTCTTCGCCGTGGTTACGGACAAGTCTATTACTCCAAGGGGATCTACTCTTGTGCCATCGAATCCCATCAACGGGCTGGAGGTAGGTCGAATAGATGATGACGGGATCTCTAGCTGCTCAAAGACCGTCTTTGTGATTATATTGGCGCTACTTCCTGGATCTACCAAAACCCTCCTGATCATACAATTGGCCACTAAAAGACTGATGACCAATGGACCCTCGTGGGGGAGTTGAACTCTGGATAGGTCGCCATCTCCAAATCCAATACTGATGCTACCCGAAGCGATAGCATTGACCGAGGATATCTTTCTGACCTTGTGGGTTGCCCTCAGTCTGGATCTATATACCTTATCGGACTCTTGATCATCTTCAGACCTGCCATGTATTGCATGGATGACTTTTACTTGCGTACCTTCCACCTTGCGGGGATAGACCTCGCTGGGCTTTGCATACTCCTTTGTCATGAGGTAATCCGTCAACTCACCTCTGGCGATCATATTCTCCACCTGTCGCCTAAGGGATTTGCAATCATTGGTTGAATGCCCATAATCTCAATGATAAGCACAATGCTTGCTTTTGTCTTTTTACTCCAGGGGTTACTTTATTGGCTGTGGAGTTGTGAACTTCATCTTATTCTCTTGGAAGAGCCGAGCCAAAGTAGTTCGAAGAGGTGTAAATCCTTCCTCTACCCTTTGCCTTTTTTCAGGTGCCTGGGTGATCGGCGTTGAGGAACGTTGGCTTTTTTGAATCTTTGAAGTTGGAATTCTTTCTCGAGGCTTGTTTTCCACCATCACGAGGGTGCTACACTCGGTGGGCTATATTTTCCTCAAGCCGAATGTAGATCTGGGCCCTGGCATTGAGAGTCTGCATGTCAGGAAGAGAATACTTGACTAAGGAAGTGTGGAACTTCGTCCCCTGAATCATTGCGAGTTTAAATGTCTCTATAGCAGTTGCGGGATGACAATCCGCTATTTCTGAGGCTTCCATATTGAATCTTGACAAGAAATCCTACAATGTTTCCCCCCTTTTTTGCCTTACGGTGAAGAGGCTGGCAATGCTCTTCTTTTGCTTCTTATTTCCGCAACACTGTGCCAGGAACATGGTGTATAGAGTTACGTAATCCGGGATGGACTTATGCGGTCTATTCCTGAAACACTCTAGTGGTGCTCCTGTCAAACTGGTAGGAAAAACTCTGCACATCCAAGGGTCATTACGATCATCTAGAGCCATCTTTTAAGCATAATGATCTAGGTGCCGAGAAGGATCCCCCGTTCCATCAAACTGGGTGAAAGAAGGCATGGTAAATTTCTTGGGCCTCTCAACCAGATACACATCGTCAGTGAAAGGAGTTTTGACCAAGGAATTTTTGTGTTCTCTAGCCATCTCGGCAGGTGTCTGAATCTTCAGGAGTCTTTTCTCATCAAAGGCATCCTGAACACCTACACCATTTGGGATTCCATTGGACCACACAGTAAGCTTATGGCTGGATTCGACTTGCTCATCCTGTGTACGACGAGGGACGTTATTTGAAGTTGCAGCCTCGGATCTTGCCCTCCGTTGTTGCTGAACCTCATTCGGTTGAGCCTCAATAGGTCGTGCCCCATTAGGGGAAAGTCCGATAATCGGAGGAATATTTTGATTAGGGGGTGCTGCTATGTCACCCACTGGTGGCGGTGGTGCCAACTGAGCCAGCGCCGTGTGCAGAGTGTTATTCTGCTGTTGAAGCAAGGCGATCTTAGCCATACTTGCTTCATTTGCCTGACGAAGTACGTCAAACTGGTGTAGAAACTCTTCACGCATCTTCTGCATCAACTCCGTCTGTTGATCCGTTGAAGATCCTCCGTTCGACATTCTGAATGGTAGTTACAAGATTCACCTGTGAAAAAAAAAAAAAACAAGAGTGGGAATATATTTGCACACGTTTCCCACAGATGGCGCCAAAGTGTAGGTGCAAAATTTCGCCCAACCAATTACGATCGAGAGAAAATAATACAACACACTCAACAAATAATTGGAATAAACAAGAACTGTGTCTATTGAAGAATTGAGTTGTTTTATCTTCTTTATTGGAGGTCTCAACCTCTATTTATACACAAAAGTTGGTAGAATTATAGTAGGACTCGCGTTGCGTGTCTTCCAATTCTTTCCATATATGACTTTCTTTACAAATAGAGTTTTTTCCATTGTATAATATTTCCTATGTAGAATTTGCTTTGTATAAAAACTTTCCATCCAAGTTGACTCCTTTGTTAAATAGGACTAAGCCATATTTAGCTATACTTGGGCTGGATGCGATTTGGTGCAAGTAACTTAACTGATGGATCAAAACTCCAACAGCGGTGATGTTGGGCTGATCGGTACTTTTATCTGGCTTCGGCGGCCCAACATAAATGATAATGGGTTAAAGCACAACGTAACTTGGGCTTGATCTGGATGGGCTTCTGAGATCTCAAAAATGCAGGTTTGTATAATGGTGACGTGTCTCATTCTTATTGGAGGGAAATTTTTCCCTCCACAGGCTATTATTTTGAATTTGATTTTTGCTAAAAATTTGAGATCACCTGTTCTGTTTCGGGGATCTTTCAATCACCATTTTAACTTGGATTTGTAGCCTTATTCAAGGCAGTGACCCCGTTCTGTTAAGAGAGGATTTTGGCCTAAATGCGCATGACTAGTTCAATCCTAGTTTTTGAAAGAAAATAGAGTGCTCCACTATATAAAACATGAATATTCTAAAAGGGATGTTCTTCGCATGACAATAAGTGAAGCATCCCGGTTGTTCGGTATGCGGAAGAAGAAGCCCTGAGGTAAGGGGAGATGGAGATGAGAGAGAGGAGAGTGAGAGTTCAAAGCAAGAGAGAAATTCATTAGGGTTGTAATCCGATTAACCCTTTGCAAACGGGTCTGACCCTTTGTAAACGGGTCTGACCCTAGGACACATGTTAATGTTATATTGAGCCACATCACTAGGACTAATTTTATATTAATATGGAGAAAAGGGTAAAATAGGAAGAGAAAAGGGTAAATTAGGGTTTTTAAATTTAATTTTTACCAAAAAGTGGTCAGAGGGACTTATTTGCACCTTTTTTAAATTTTATAATCTGAAATGCACATTTTCAAAAATTAGAGATTAGTTCTGCACAAACCCTATATATCATGGGGGTTTTTTACACTTAACCTTGTACTTATAGCTATAAGTTAATGCATCAAATAACCCCCATTTAAAAAATACTGTAACCCCTATATTAAATGACTAACAAAGTGATAAGTTTACACACAAAGAGGGGGGATGAATTTGATTTAAGTCGGGAATTTATTGCACTTACCCTATAAAATAGTGAATTCAGATTTTTTTTTTTATTCAATTTCTATCCTGAGATTTGAATTTTCAAATGTTGAACTTCACTAACCAATAAGACTAGAGAAAAAGGAAAATTAAGTAAAAAAAAGGTATAAAAGTAGAGAATAGAAATTTTACATCCTTCCTGTCTTGGTCTGTCATGTACCCATGCTTTAACATTGTAGCCGCAATATATACAGCAACCCCAATTTTCTAACCAAACCTTTGGCTCGCGTCCATTACACTCAGACCCCCAGCACTGTGCCCTACCAAATCACCTACAACATACATAATCCATAACCAACATGTATGTGTATGTGAATTTATGATATAGTAAAAAACAAAAACATGTGACAATTAGTTAACGAGCAAAGGACAACCTTTTTATGATCACTCAAATTGGCCATGAAATTGAGAAGAGGCTTATTGTAAGCTTCAAAAGTATGAATTTTACAAGGATCCGATCGGTCGATACCGGCACCTTTAAGGTCTAGACATGTGACCTTGTAGCCATATGTCTCCAATAGGGTCCTGACTTTGTACCAGCTCCAACTCCATAACCATGCACTAGAACAAAGTGTGGCTTTGGGCATGTCCTTATGATTCTTCCCTCTGTTCTGATTCCTAAGTGCTGATGATGATCACTCGATTCACTTCTGTGCCAAACACAGCAGGAGAGGAGAAAAAGGACAAGAAAGGAGAGGAAGGCAAATGTGAAATCCCTTTGGGACATTTTCACTCGAGAGCTAGCTTCACCTTCATATTCTCAACCATATATGAGGTAGTCAACACCTTAGAAAAGATAACAAAAAAGAAAGGACAAAAGAAAATAAAAACAAGGGCTGTCTGGCTCATTTTGGATAAACTTTGTAATGAAATCTGAATTTAGAAATTAATTATTTAAAGAGTTATAAAATAAAGGATAAAATACAATTACCTCCCCAATAAATAGGGAAAATTACTCCTGTTTCTCCTCTAATTTGGATAATCTTACTTGCCTCATTTCCAGTTAATACCTTTTTGACAAATACACCCCTCTGGTTACCTCTCGGCATGGTCAAAGGCAGTCAATGCTAACGTTATCACCCTATCACCCTCAAAATGACTGCAATACCCTGAAATGTTTGTGAAGATATTTTTGTCCATTTAAGCTTATGTAAAAAGACATTCATATCCTCACTTAAAGAAAACCCATGGAGCAAAGTGCCCTCATAGCTGGTATCTTTAAATAATTTACAAGTTTTTCATATATATATAACTCCATTGCAAAAGCTCCTCATCACGGTCCAAGAAATTTCTTTTCACCAAATCCATTGAAGAATAATTGAAATAACTAAATATAACGCCACGTGTTTGCTAAATTGCCTCAGTGAAGTTATGTTGAATTTGAAGCTCGTTTTTGCTTCAAAATTTGTCTTGGCTCCCAAGTGAAAGTGAAATAGAGCTAGACATATTCCACAGTGAACAATATTGCAAAGCTTTCAAGGCAACCATTTGGTTTTATTTTTTGGCATTGTGGCTACTTGTATGGATGACCATATTTTTGTCTACTTAGCTATTCTTTGTTGGAGTTATGTGTTTCAAATTTATGTTCTGCAAATCTGGCACATCTGCTAAACCACTATGACATTACAGTGGTCTTTATTTACCATAACCTTATATATACTGAAACATTAACAACTACCATTATCATGGCATTGTAATCAAACACGTATCTAGACCTAGCGTTAAATACATTAAACTAATTGTACTAGATTATTTGACTCGTAATTATGTTTTAACTATCCTACCTCCAACAACATACCATACAGATGCATATCCAGGTCCAATAGATTGGCTAGAATTATGTATATCTACCAAATCCTATGACCATATGCTCACACTCCTAATGTAAAATATAGCGCTATTACTCCATGGTGTAAAAATAGTAGTTGGCTAATCATATACCTGTGTCACCAACTAGAATACTGCCAAAATCCTGAATACCAAATAATATATGTATATATCATACAAATTATAAGTAATATACTTATACTTAAGACAACATTCATTATAAGGAAAATCTCCTCCTCACTTTTCTCATTTTTGAGAAAACTGAATTGGTGTTGGTCCCAATATGCGGTGACCTATCACACACTTCAATCCTTCCTTAGTTTATACTTTAAAGTAGCGCCAACCAGAACTAAGCCTTCGATCCCTTCTGGCAAAATTAGGGATAACATATTCATTTACTTCTTTGAGTCTTTATAGTTTTCGCCTTGGACCCTATCCTCTTCCTAGTGCCAACCATTCTATGACTGCGGAATATAATTAACATCAGCTCCTTCTAATGAACCATAAATAGAGTACAATGAATCTTAATATGGGCTCTAAGTTTTAAGAGATGTAACGCGGAAGTCATATAATGAAAGACACTCTTAAAGACACTTGAACTTGGAGTGCTTCGATACCAATTGTGATTCCCCCGGATTTCTGAATGCGGGTTGGCCAGGCCCACGCCTGAATACCCAGAGCTATCAAAACAAATTAGCAATAATCAAACACAGAGTACAAAAGAATAAATAGAAATACTGAGGTGAACACTAAAATAATAATCCAATAAATCCTCAGAATAAATTTTCATTGATTAATAAATCCTTCTGATACAATTAATCCTCCAAAATAATACAACTCAGGAATCCATATTATGTGGACCCCTAGAAAAAAACCAAACTGAATAAGTAACTGAAATAATGTCTATATCTGAAAACTGAAACATAAACGAATCTCCTAAGTAGAATCAAAAGAATGAAGTAGACTGATCCCTGCTTAACAAGAACAACCTCTACTCCTGACGAACACCTAAAAAATACTAGTGGGTCAGGCCCATAAACAAGTTCTACTCTATTACAGTCCAAGTAAAGATCTGACACACGTATACATCCTAGTCAATGTAACAATAACTAGTAATCCATATATATATATATATATATACACACTATAGAAACCTCACTAGACTATAGGGTTGTCTCAACCTAAATAGTAGGTAACATGCAAAACCCACATATAGTGGGCATGAATACTTAGACCTACCAAGGTATACAACTACACTATATCTAGTTACACATCCCAGGCAATATATGCACCCTAACCATGATCCTGAGACTCAAGCTCATATCATGGTATCATAATCATTTATATAAAGATCCGTATAAGCATAAAATAAATGTCATCCATTTGATACAGTAGCCTGACACGAATAAGGATGACTTAACTCTATGGTTAATCCAATCCCTTATAAATAAATAGGTGGGACTTAACTTCTTTGGTTAATCCGTCCCTAGAATGCCACCGTCCCATACCGATGCATTAAACCATACAGTCCAGTAAATGATGCAAACAGTTATAATACCACAACAAATAAATTCAGAAATAAGCATAATAAAAATCAGACATATATATGATCATATTATACTAACAATATATGACTAAAATCATATATACATACATCATGAAACCTTGCTAGATTAAAGCTAAGTAATTATATCCTCCATCAACAACATATATATCAAATTAAAGTCCATGTTGTTCCTATCATTAGCATATTAATGTTTAATCATGCTTTCCCATTCCTCCATGAATCTATACTAACAGATTTAGAACATTTAAAATAGATCCAACACATACAAACACATACAGTACGTAAAAATCCTATAAACAGATCCCAGTACCAAACTAGTCGACCGAAGTACCAAATCGGTCGACCGATACAGCTATTTCAGTCGACCGAAATACCCAGTCCTATCGGCCGAAATACAACATCTACTCTTCACTGTTGTGCCACTTCGGTTGATTGAAACATCAAACCAGTCGACCGAACCTCTGCGGCAGACCACATTCTTCTTCTCTGACGGTTCTGTTATTTTAAACCTTCATTGTTGAAGGTTCAAAGCTTACCCCCTATATCTCAGAGTGTTCCTATAATGATTTTAAAGTGTTTAAACATTTACACATTAATTTAAAACACATATCATGCATTAAGTTATTTAAAACAAGTAAAAATCATATTATCCATTACATATATAAATATACTGTGAAAACAGATTTTTTATATGCAAGAAGGTTTGTTTTAATCCCATTAATTGTTCTTGGAATTGAACTAAGCATGTATAGAAACACAAATCAAAGGGAGAGAGTAAAATAAGAACTTGCCTTTTAAGGTTCTCGGATTAAAAATCTCAAACTCCTTCTTCTCTGATTTTTCCAACGACTCTTGCGTTACCATCAAATACTAATAAATATAAACAACTATGTTTATTAATATTAATTATTTACAAATACTAATAAACATAATATCCTAATATACATATATACCCATATATATATGTACACTATTCATGCGTAGTTATCCGTACCCATTACATCTCCTATCCAAGTAGTCTATGCGACCCATTGGAGTGGTCCATTACTACTATCCATATCCATCCTTTTTAAACGATGAAAATAAAATAAAAACAACAAATTCATTTAATCCTAAAAAATAAAAATATAAACAAATACAAATCATTAAAGTACATAATTTAATTAAACAAATAATACAAATGACACATAGACAAATAGGCAATTAATTAAGAAAACTTAAATCAATTTAAACACATAAGCAATTAGCCAAATAATGAATTAAACAATTAAAAATGCAATTAAAACAAATAAATAAATACCAAGATAATCCTTTTAAAATTAGGGGTATTATAGCTATGCAGATCATTGTTATTATGTTAAGATGTTTGACAACAGCTACATTATCTTATTATTGTATGTTGATGATATGTTAGTTGTTGGTCAAGTCTCGAGGAGATTAAAAATCTGAAGAAATAGTTGTCTGAGCATTTTGCGATGAAAGATTTGGTGAAGCAAAACAGATTCTTTGCATAAGAAAATGAATAGATAGAGTGGGTGGTAATCCAAAGCTACACCAAGCAGAGTATGTTAAAAAGGTTCTCAACAGGTTTAACATGCAAGATGCAAAACCAGTGAACACCCCATTAGCTAGTCGCTTCAAACGAACTAAGGAGCAGTTGCCCAAGATAGAGGAAGAATGAGTATAAATGGAAAGAGTTCCATATGCCTCAGCTATTGGCAGCATAATATGTGCCATGGTTTGTAGCAAACCGGACATAGCATATGCAGTAGGAGTTGTGAGCAGGTACACGTGGAATCCAGGAAAACATCATTAAGAGGTGGTTAAATGGATCCTTAGATACTTGAAAAGTATCACAAAATAGCACTATGTTTTATTGGGAAAGGTATTGTATTGCATGGTTATGTTAATTCAGACTTGGCTGTTAATACGGATAATAGGAAGAGTACTATTGGGCAAGTGTATACTTTGGGTGGTACAACAATGGGTTAGGTTTCTTAATTGCAGAAGATTGTGGCTATCTCGACCACAAAAGCTAAATATCTTGTAATTACAAAAGCTAGAAAGGAGATGATTTGGTTATGGGGATTTTTGCAAAAATTGGGTAAGAAGCAAAATAATAGTATTTTGTACAATGATAGTCAGAATGATATTCATCTTACTAAGAATCTGGTGTTTTATTCCAGAACAAAGCATGTACATTTGAGGTACTATTTCATACACTCATTTTGGAAGACAAAATTTTATCACTTGAGAAGATCCTGGGAGTAAAAATCTAGTAGACATGTTAACCAAAGCAATGACAATTGAGAAACCGAGGCTTTGTTGGTGTTCATGCTTGAGGATAGAGGAGTAAGCTTGAGGATAGACGAGTAAGTTGCATGGAGTTTTGCTATATATGAAGGCATGGGGGAGTTGATAGTTTAATGTTTCAAAGTCTCCAAGTAGGAGATTGATGGGTAGTGTGGAGCCTGATAGATACTGTACACTAAGGCCCAACTCCACGGATCTAACTTGTTATGTTGGTAATTTTCGCCCTTGTTATGTTACCCTAGTGCAAAGGTATTTATTAATTCTGAGCTATCTGTATTCTTTATTGTTTTGATCATCATAATGAAATTCTTACAACCCCTTAGACGTAGCCCTGAATTTTGGGTGAACCAAGTAAATCTGTGTGTTCTTGTTGTGTGTGTGTTTGATCTATTTCATGTATTTTTATGTTTAATTTCGCAACAATAAATTGTGTGACGCTGTGAAAATACCTTAAGCCTAGTTTATTACCCAAGAATGAAATGGCATGGAATAGAATGGAATGATCATTCTCATTTTATTGTTTGGCTACAAATATGAAATGATGTAGGAATGAAATGATAATTGATGAGCACTGAAAAGTGCGCATTTAAACCCCTTAAGCTCAAGTATTCTAGGATCTTTATCTATCTTATTTTCCCGTTTTAGACTAATTTCATGTTATTGCCCTTTTCAGGTGCTTATCCCCAAAATAAGTCAATTTAGCCAAATTAGAGCATAAAAGAAGCAATCTCAAGCTGAATGGAAGAATGGAGCAAAATGGAAGCAAAATGGTGGAAATCAGCAAACTTCAATCGATCAAGAATATTTTCGATTAATCTCACATTGATCGATCTCACTTCACCAAGATGGATCAGACCACTTGTCATTATCCTCAAGAAATTCCATCTTTGATCGATTCAACTTCCTTAAGATCGATCGAACTTCCTTGATCTTATCCCCACCCACCACTTTTGTCTTTTTCCCAAAATATCCCAAAAATATCTCAGATTTGTCTTATCCCAAAAAGGCGCCACCATGGATTGATCGATCTGGCCTTAATTCGATGGATCTGGTTACAGTTCAATCGATCTCATTTGAATTTGATCAATCTCATTTGAATTCGATCGATCGAACCTCCTTAAGTCTGAATTAAAACAGAGTCCAGCTCATTCAAAGATGGCTCGTGGTTCAATCATTAAAAGGACCTTAGTGCACGAGACCTGACCATTTGGTGTGACACTTGAGCTACATATAAAAAGATCTTGAGCCATTTTTACATCATAACTTAGATATCTCAACATATCTCATATCACATATCTTAGAGAGGAGGCTAAAGCTTAGAGAGACATACACTATTTTGGGAGTTCTTCCATTCTTCTAGGGTTTCCATTAAGAAGAAGATCATTCCTACCATAGAGATGGCCCTTGAGGGTTGGAGGACTACATCAATGAGTGGCTAAACATCTTCTTGGGGCTAGAGTTAGCCCTAAGCATGCCTTTTAGACTTTGATGTTTTGTATTTTGAGGGGATTTGTGTTGTAATCTTGTTTTGACACTTGATTTATATATGAATCTTGTTTTTACAATGATTTGTGCTGATTAATACTTCTAATTGATCATTTCATTCTATCCATATGTCTATGTATTCTAGAGTAGATGTTCATGTGTTTATCTATTGGTTTTGTGATATTGATGCATGTCTATGTGTATTGATGCTTTGAATCTAGAGATTGTCAAGGCATAGTGCTTAAATAGAATACTCTTGTGGTTATTTGATGGTTCATACTCATTTCTTGATGGATTGTGCCTCTACCTTTGTTTAATTAGTTTAATTTTCATGTCCTTAGCTTAGAAGTAGTGTAGTTGCTTTACTTTTTTAGATGTGAGGACAATCCATGCTTGTTGTTTGATGTTCTATACTTATGAATGCAAGTAGTATAATTTTATAACTTGTTAGTGTGTTGATTGTGAGCTTAAAGGAAAAATTAATGGCTTAGTTTGATATATTGTGCTATTCACTAGGTTGTCTAGACATTATATGCTTAATTAGTCAATCAATGCTTGTTGATTCAATCTATCACACCTCTTTGTATTACAACACATGTTTCCCCTTATTCATTACACATTGAGTATCTAAAATGGTGATGTTTAGTGGTGACCTCTAGATCCCAAGACCTCTCTCTCTTGTTCTCTACCCTTTTATTTACTTTAGTTCTTTAGTATTGAATTTATTTATATTGTAATCTAATTAACCAATCAAAACACCTTTTGATCACTCGACCTACTAATCCGACCTTGTTTCCATATTAACATAGCCCCAATCCCTTGGGACAATCCCTACTCACCCTAGCTATATTGGTAGTTAGAGTTAGTAGTGGCACTTTATAAATTTAAACTTGGCCACATTTTTATTGCAACTTTCTTAGTCGATGCGAGTAGGGCCACACTAATAATCGTCATTCTAAGTGGTAGGGTGGAAGGCAATGGCTATGGAAGTGGTGGTGGGGGTAGAAGGTGATAACGGAGGAAGGCAATGGCGATGGGGGAGTGCGGTGGAAAGTAGTAGTGGAAAGCAACGGATGATGGTGGCGTAAGGTGGGGGTGGTGGCGGAAGCGAAAGGCGGCGGTGGCAAAAGGTGGTGGAAGGCAGTGGTTGAAGCCTTGTTTGTTACGCGAGAATTAAATTGGCACAAGTTTATTTATTTATTTATTTTATTATTATTATTATTATTATTATTATTATTATTATTATTATTATTATTATTATTACTACTATTGTTTTTGTCTTTTCACATCTCAAGTGGTGTGAAAACTATGATTGAAAGACACCCTAACGGTGATTATGTCATTTTACACCAATTGGGTGTAAAAATGTGAATGTGAGAAACAAAGAAATAGGTTTTATTTATTTATTATTATTATTTTTTAGCCCAACACATCACGGGCTAACTTCACCAACCCCCACCACCACCACTACCTCACACCCAAGGAAAGCTTGTTGATCTTCCATCGTCATCTTCTAGGTACCTGTTTCTCTCTCTAAGCTCGAATTTTTGTTTTGTTTCTTTTGGTGTAGATTTGTGCATTTGATTTAAAATGTGTATACTGGTTGTCTTGATTTGGAAAATTAAACTTGTAAAAGCATGATTTGTGAGTTGATATGGTGTATTTGAGGTGTAATTTGTGAAGTTGGTCTACTAACTTTTGAAATGGGTCTTGTGATTTTGTTTAAAAATTGGTGGTGTATGAAGTTGTTGATTGAGAATTGGGGTTTCTTTTTTTTTTTTTTTTTTTTAGCATTGTTTGTCATGATTTGAGGTGGATAGAAGATGTAACGAACTTGTGTGGTGAAATGGGTGTGTGAACATATGAGGTTGTAATTGTTAATGACTTGGTGTGCCATGGAGAACACAAAGTATTTGATGAAATGTCAAAGAGGGTATGTGAGGCTAGAATTGGGTGTTTTGACTGCAATGTGAAATATGTATGCACATCCTAGTAAAGTGTTTGCAAGAGTTTTGAAAGGTTAAAAGGTCTATGTAAATGTAAGTTTTTGCATGAAAGAGTGTTATGCCAACATGGTGAGGAGGGTGTGTTGAGGATTTTGTGTAAGCCATTGTAATGATTCTTTTGGTACAATATTTGATGGTAAGGGGAGTATGCATGGTCGTCTTTATGTTAGTGAAAAGAATGTGCAAAAATCATGCCAACAGGTGTGAGAAACATTAGAATCAATAGTGTGAAAAACTAAGGTTTTAGAGAGTTACTGTGTGAAGTGTGTGTGTGTGACAAGTTGTGTGGTGGTACCAAACATGTAGTGGGGAGATTTGGTGGTAGGGTTTGGTAGGCTATGGGACGTACTAAATTTGGGGATGACTGTATGCAATGAGGGAAAGTCAAGAGCACATGCTGGGTATGTTTCACGTGTGTGTTAAGTGAGCTCAAAAGCATGCCATGGGGCTTGCCTTGAGCTTGTCAAACGTGGGTTAATGAGTGCCATGGGAAAGTTGTGGCAAGTCCTTGGAGTGTGCATGGTAGGCTAAACATAGCCTTGAGAATGTTTGGTCCAAACAAGTCGTTGGTGCTCATTTGGTTGGGCATGAAAGGTATAATAAAATGATTCGAGACAATGGAAAATGAGTGGAAATTGCTCCAAACTAACCTTTTACCATATTTGAAGTGGGGAATAAAAATTCTAACTGAAGGGTAAAGTGAACAGACAATTTTATCCTTTTATGACAAAATAAAATAAGGAGCCAATTTTACCATTTAGTGTGAAAAAGAGATAGAAGGACGATTCTACCCCTTTAGACGTTCCTTAGGTAAACAGTACCCCTAAAACGAAATGTAAAATGAAAAACGAAACATATAGATGATGGTGTGTGAGTATGGTGGATTTATAAATTATTTAACCTTTTTTTCTTTGCCTATCTAGACAAAAGATAAACTTTAGAGAGAGAAGAGTGTTTATGGAGAGGCCATGAAGTTGGAGAACCAGAGGGTGGTAATGGTAGTTGACTGTGGAAATGGGTGTGAGGGGAGAAAATGAAGGAGTGGAAGTCTGTAGAGAGATAAATGGATGAGGGTAGTTTGGTCCTCTAATTATTTTGATATTTTATAATAAAAATTAATAAAATAGTGAAGGGTAAAATGGACTTTTCACATATTTTAAGGCTCTGTTTGGATAACAAATTTCACAAGGGGGTGGTTGTCCAAAAATAGGCAAACTTTCATCTGCATGTCCTTACCCCAAACCTCAGGGGTGTCTCTATACTTTACCCTAAAAACTACCATAGTACACACACACACACATATATATATAAGTCACTACGATCGCATTTTAATATGTTTTGTACATGCGAATGAGGGTTAGGTTAACAAAGAAGATCCTAGTTATAGATATTAGCAGCAGCAAGAACTAGGGTGCTTTTGCCCTTGAAAGCCCCAGCTATGAGCTTAGGAAGCTTTGAAGGAGGATCATCCTTCGCCAGAAAGCATTTGGACGCCCTCCCAGAAGAAACCCCCTTCTATTTTTAAGGGAGAGGGGACTTACTCGCCTCAACAAGGATGTTCTTCCTCTCCTTCAGTAGCTTAGCAACCTCTACCCTCTTCTTCTTGGTTGTACGAGCCTTGCGAAGAGGAAGTTCCATTGTAGACTGAGAGAGGAGAAGAAGGGTAAAGGAAGCAAAATCAGCTTCAGTATCAGAAGCCTCAAAGTTGATTGGCTCCTCGGGATTTTGAACAATCACGGGAGAATCTTTGAAGATTGCTTCAAGAAGAGAAGAGGAGAGTAAGAACTGAGCAGAAGGAACGTTACTCTAGATGCTCGATTACAAGTACTCAAGTCGGTTATCTGCAAATTTCGAAGAGAAAAAGTCAGTCTTATGACCCAAGAAGTCAAAAATATAACAAAAATGCTTCACTATACAGACAAAGTAAGAAGACTCGCCCAAATCATCAAACACAGGAACTGAAGAAGTATGAAAGCTCGTCCGAACGAGGAAATCCCGAGTAGAAGAGGAGCGCCACACCCCTCCTACCCTAACAATCTTATCTTTCTATTCCTTATCAGAGGTGCTAAGACCAAAAAGAGGGATCTACCCGTCCTAGAGTGGAAGTGGTACCTACCGTCCTCACCTTTTATTCTATTTAATGAATAATAGAAGAGGATATTAGCAAGGTTCAGGGTCAAACCATGAACCCTATTCAAAGCAAAAAAGCAGGAAAGAATGCGAACAAAATTAGACCTGAAGATAGACTAGATTCAACACTGACTGAACTCGAAGGTAGAAAGGATTTAGGGGAAATCTGAAGGCGGGCAAGTGCAGAGCCAAGAAAAGTTTCTCATCCTCTCTCAAAGCCTCACTAATGCTGAAATATAAGTCGTGAAGATACTCCTCTAAAGTAACATTAGAGGGAACATGATTTTTCTTTATCAACTGCGTAGTAGAGATAGATTTCCTCTCTACAATATCCAAGGGGAGAACTATTGAACCTTCAACATGACTAGGGGTACTCACATGGGCATCACTGATTCAAAATCGGATGCCCGAGCGCTATAAGTCCGCTCACTACTCTCTTAACTTATAATGAAAGAGTGAAATGAAAGAGCGAGATAGTAAAAGAATGACTGACCTTGACAAACGAGGTGAAGACTGAATAATAGCAGATGAATTTTGGCTCAAATCCAATGTATGATTGCAAGTGTAGATAACCAAACAGCAAGAATACAATATATAGAAGATACAAGGCAAATAACGAAGAGGCAAGCACGAGACCCCAAAAATCAAAAACGTAAGTGACAATGATGAGCAGTAACAGCCGCAGAAACTTTTCCACTTTCTAAAACAGTTATAATTCCATACATGAATTTGATTTATAAAAGGAATTGGGGGCAAAGTGTGGAAGGAAATTTCCCCACCAATCGTAATACACCACGCGCTACATAATAAGAAAGACCCATTACTAGAATAACCAGCCAGCCCAGAAGCCTAACACATTCAGAAGCCCAACAAGAAAGGCCTCTACGCATTCGGGCCAAAATTAAGCAGAAGAACGCAGCCCAAGATGCGGCCCAGACCAAGAACGATCATAAAACCCATAACGACTGTCATGAAGGAAATCGTAAGAAAATAGGGACCATGAATGCCCACGTCAAAAAATCGTAGGAACAACTCCATGAAAAGCTCTGTAAAAAATATATAAATAAAGGATGAATGAGAAGAGAAGGGCATCGAATTCTAATTCTTCTTCTTCTGTTGTAAAAACTCGTTTCAATTCAATTATATTTTCTTATTCATAATTTTTGCATTTTTCTTAAGTGTTTTGGTGTAAAAATCTGCACCTACATGGTTGAAGCCTTGTTTGTAACGCAGGAATTAAATTGGTACAAGTTTATTTATCTTTTTCTTTTCACATTTCGTGTGAAAACCGTGATTGAAAAACACCCTAACGGTGATTGTGTCGTTTTACACCAATTGGGTGTAAAAATATGTGAATGTGAGAAAGATATAAATAGTTGTTGTTTTTTTTTTTTTGCCGCAACACATCCCGGGCCAACTTCACCCACCCTCCACCACCACCACCCCACACCTAAGGAGAGCTATTTGTTTCTCTCTCTAAGCTCGAATTTTTGTTTTGATTCTTTTGGTGTAGATTTGTGCATTTGATTTAAAATGTGTATATTGGTTACCTGATTTGGAAAATTAAACTTGTAATAGCATGTTTTGTGAGTTGATATGGTGTATTTGAGGTGTAATTTGTGGAGTTGGTCTATTGACTTTTGAAATGGGTCTTGTGATTTTGTGTAAAAATTGGTGGTGTATGAAGTTGCTAATTGAGAATTTGATTATGGTTTTTTTTTGGTCAAGATTTGAGGTGTGTGTGAACATGTGAGGTTGTAATTGTTAAATACTTGGTGTGCCATGGAGAACACAAGGTGTTTGATGAAATGTCAAAAAGGGTATGTGAGGCTAGAATTGGGTGCTTTGATTGCAATGTGAAATGTGTATGTGCATCCTAGTAAACTGTTTGCAATAGTTTTGAAAGGTTAGTGGTCTATGTAAATGTAAGTTTTTGTATGAAAGTATGTTGTGCCAACATGGTGAGATAGGTGTGTTGAGGATTTTGTGTGACCCATTGTAATCATTCTTTTGGTATAATATTTGATGGTAAGGGGAGTATGCATGGTGGTCTTTATGTTTTTGAAAAGAGTGTGCAAAAATCTTGCCAACAGGTGTGAGAAACATTGGTGTTAATAGTGTGAAAAACTGGTTTTATATGAATTTATATCTTTTTTTTTAAAGGGTATTTTATTGAATAAATCTCAAATGCTGAATTATTAAGTTATTAGCATTCAAGTTCTAAAATCGCTTACTATCTTTTCTTTATTTTATGGTCCATCTAAATTTTTTTTTCTTTAGTTCACTAAAATAAAAAATGTAATAAGATGATGTAAGTAATAAAATCTACCATAGCATTATATATATATATATATATATATATATAAATCACTACGATTGTATTTTAATATGTTTTGAAGATGTGATGAGGGTCAGGTTAGCAACGAAGATCCTAGTTGTAGGTATCTTTGTTTATTAAGGTGCAAGTCTAACAATCTCTTTGTCATCATCATATACAAATATTGAGGTGTGAATCTAATTGTTTGGAAGAGGATTTTATAAGGATTATATAGTCCAAATTTCATGCTAAAATTCATTTGTAATAAATTACACGAATCAGTAGAAATTTTATACTCTCTCTTTTAATCAAATTATACTATTAACTTTGGCCGTCTCGTACAATTTCATTTTATGGTATTTTGAATTTAATTCATATTTTATTTTCTTTGCCCAAAGTACACTAATTTAAAGGAAAGCTCATGAGAAGTGTCATAAGGGAGACCTCATAGTAGCATTATGCTGAAGGAAAAGGGGTGGATAGAAGATAGAAATGAAGAAATGAACTTCCTTCGTTGGGTAGAGAGGTAGTTAAGAGAAAAGAAAAGAGGATGGATGAGTCATCCTTCTTCCTTTACAATTTTCTTCCCTCCAAAATTGGACAAAAGACGAAGGAAAAGGGCAAGGCTATTATAAAGGTTTTTAAAATTACAAAACTTTCCTTATAATTAACATTTACTCTTCCCTTCTCTCATAACAAACAAAATAAGACATTATCTCATTCTCCTCTTCTCTTCAATAGAACCAAACAAAAAGACGAAAGGACACAATCTCTTCTCTAGGGATGTTTCGTTTATCTATTCTTCTCTCTCTTGTGAGATATATATTTTGAGAAGATTGTAAAAAAATATATTCTGTAATTGGCAATTTTTGAAAATAAAACAAGTCTTTGTCAAGTTGTAAGTCAAGATACCATATCCGGATCAACAGCGACTACTGAAAGGAAAGGTTGTTCAAAGTTACCATAACTGAGATATTTCGAAGAAGGTAAGAACAACACATTAGAAAGGATTCTAAAAAGGTTACGACACATTCGACACTTGGTATTTATTTCAAAAACTTACCATAAAGTGTTTTTCAGCCTTATTGAACCAGTATTCAAGCTCTGGTAAACTTGAAGCGGTTCAGCCCTTCTGAACAGGTTCAAGTTGTCCTGATAGCAGTTTACTTTTAGTTACCTTTTCCAGAATTCTTTCCTACTTGTTTCAAAATCGTACCAAATCCTATGCACGAAATTTTTCATATTTTCAGAGGGATTAGGTCATTCTAAACTCTATATAAACCTTGTCATACACATAAGTTTATTCACGGCTTTTGCATACAAAATTCAGATCTATTAGAGAGATATCTTTAAAAGATATTTTTTAATCATTCAGAAAATCAATCTGATTTTTCTGATTTTATTTTTGAGAGCACACACATAAATACAAGAGTGATTTAGTAGTGTTGTTCTCTATCTCATCGGGATTGGAGCATAATTGAAGATTTAGAAATTCTGAAAAAGCAGAATTCATTCATTCTTCATCAAATTCAGATTTAGAAGAAAAGGGGTGAAGCGATCACACTTTGAAGGGGTCAGAGCATTCATGGAGTGTTGTCTGATCTACCTACAACTCTTCTATAGAGATCAAGAGTAAGCCTGAGGTCGAGAGTTGTTGGACGGGGGAGTCGCAAAGCCAGGGATTGTCAGCAATTGGTTTTTGGTAGAACGATAGGGTGTGAGACTGAATCAAAGTTCGGTATAGTTTGTTTTAAACATAATGGATCGTTTATCTCAGGACTGCAAAATCTAACGAGGTTTTTCCTGTTACAATTGGTCTATTTTACCGATTGGGGTTTCCTCGCTAAAATCATAGTGCCATCTCTCAAACTCTATTTCCTTTACTTGCACTTTATTTTGACTTTGTGGTTTAATTTTAGTTTTATTTCGGTAAAAATAAAATAAGTAAAAATTGGATAAAAGAGCAAGTTAAATATGTTTACCATCCTCTAGGTTATCTATCCATTTTATATTTGACAACCATTCCGCTACAAACTCTCAACAAGTGGTATCAGAGCCATCCTCTATACATTTAGTTGTTCCTTATGGAATTTTTTTTTTTTTTTTAAAAAAAAAAAAAAATCTCTGTTTTTGTTTTCAAAATTTGATATGGATAGTGTTCTTAAGGAAGGTGAATCTATTCAACATACTCCTTTGTTTGATTTTAAAAAAAAATCTCCGTTTTTGTTTTCAAAATCTGATGTGGATAGTGTTCTTAAGGAAGGTGGATCTATTCAACATACTCCTTTTTTTAATGGTGGTAACTATGCTCTTTAAAAACCTAACATGACAGCCTTTCTTATGACTTAAGCTAAATATGTTTGGGCTGTAATTGAAAAAGGTTATAAAAAACCTACAGTCACAAAGGATGGTGTTACCATTGAAAAGGAAGAGTCTAAGTGGACTCAAGCTGAGAATAATGCTCAAGAAGGAAACACCAAAGCTTTGTTTTCTTTATTCAAATCTGTTGTCCAATCTAAGTTAGCTCATATTGCTCATTGTAAAATTGCAAAAAAGGCATGGGATATACTTCAACTTACCCATGAGGGTATAGATGAAGTCAAACCTTCAAAGATTGAGATGTTTGTGTTTCAATTTGAAAATCTTAAAATGGAAGAAGATGAAACCTTTTCTGAGTTTTACATGAAACTCAACCATATTGTGTCTAGCCTTCAAAACCTAGGAAATAAAGTGACAGATAAGAAGATTAACAAGAAAATTCTTAGATCTTTGCCTGAAAGGTTCATACTCAAAGTTGAAACACTACAAGCAACTCAAAACATCACTACCATGCAAGTTAATGAGGTTGTAGGTCATATTAAGAATTATGAGATGAAGTGCTATGGAAATTCCCTAAAACCTAAAGACTTAGCCTAAAAGCTTCAAATTCTAATTCTTCCAAGTCTGAGGTTAGATATGATAGTGAGTCTGATGAAGAAATTGCTCTCATCACTAAGAAGTTTAGAAATTTGATCAAGTCTGAAAATATAAATTCATTTAAGAAAGAGGGAGAGTCAAGGTTTAGGAATAAAGAGTTTTCATCTAGGGGAAGTGAGAGACAAGATAAAAGGAAATAAGAGGAGTCTAAAGGAACTGAGATTAAATGTTAGACATGCGGTGGTATAAGTTATACATCAACAGTTTGTCTAAGTCCTAAAAATAGTTTTGTTGCTAAGAAAGAGTCCAAAAATAAAAAGAAGGGTAAAACAATGAAAGTTTCAGTTTCTAAGGATAATGATGCTTCTTTTTCTGATGATGATTCTTCTTGTGATAATGATAATGATAATATTTTTGCTTTTGTTGCTTTTATGAATAATGATGCTTCTAAAATGTAATGACCCGGTCATTTTCCTTCCTTTCCTTTTCTCAGATTTCATAGATATTTTTTTTCCGTTGACCTTTTTCCTTTCTGAGTTTGGTTTCCCGTCACTTAGTGTTATCTTGAATGCTCGGGGATGGTTTCTGAGACTCTTTTATGTAGATTGACGACTTCCTCTGAGGATCGAGTCATTTTTACGTTTTCACTTTTGTGACACTATTCACTTTTCGTCTTTTTCTCGGTTGTCACTTTGTTAGCATAACCTCACTTTTTGTGTTTGAATTTGATTCCGGTTTTACATGCATCCACGATGTTTAAATTTCATGCTATGTGTATTTTCACTTTTGTAGAAAAGTATACTAAGTGCTTACTTTTCTTGTAAAGGGTATAGACGCATAACCTTTTTGTAATTTTTCTAACTTTTGGGGTTTTGTGTAATTACTGTAAAGTAATTATTTTTCATCTTAGGGACCATTTTGTAATTTAATTTGGAAGATATTTTCAAAATAGACCTTTTTGCAATTTTTAAAAAGTGTGACAAGTGTCATATTCTCATTGGTTCACTTGTTGACATTTGTGTGGAGACACTTTGAGGCCTTGGATGATGACACATGGAGGGTGGAGATTCACCCACTTGTTGGCCTAGGATTGGTGCACTTGTTGGCTTAGATGGTTGATAAGTGTGGGCTTGATATTAAGCTTAGGATGGAGCCTTGGATGAGTGACAAGTGTAGGCTCACAATTTGATCTTGCATCAGTGTGTGTGTGAGAGGTAGTGTAAGAGCACATAGTGAGTGGAGGATCTCTATCCCCTCCACTCATAATTCAACTTCATCATTTTCCATTTCCTCCCTCTCTTGTAAAGAAAACCCTAGCCTCCATGGATGGAGTCTAAAGCCTTAAGCTTTGACCTTGATTTTTTAGGGCCATCCATTGATTTCCAAGCTTGAACTTGGGAATACATTTTGTTCCCCTCATCTTCCTCTTCATAACCCTAGAAGGGTTTGCCATTTTGTGTTGATTTTGCCTTGGATTCTAGAGAGATACTTCTCTAGTGAGGTAGGGGATGTTATAGGGTTATATGTTTGTTATCTTGCATGTTTTTTATTCTTATACAACTTGTATGCATGTATTGTATTAATTTGAGAAATTATGATTAATGGTAGTTTGCTTATAACTCATTTTGGACTAGATATATGGCATGGCCATGACTTGATCTTTGTTGTATATTAAATTGGGATGATTTAAATGAGTTTTCAAATCTAGAGATTAAATTGATTTAATTTGATTTAAATTCTAGTAAATTGTATTTTACTTCTATTCTATTTTAGACTTGAGATATGGTATGACTATGATTTGGTACTTAATATATATTAATTTGGAATCATTTGAATAACTTTTGAAATCTAGAGATTTGATTAATTTAAATTAATTAAATTATATATGATGTTATCTTGCTCATTTGATACTTCTGATTTGATATATGTAATGAGCATGCTATGTTGTTTAACATATATTAATTTGATGTTATTTGAATATGATTTGAAATCTAGAGAATCTGATTATCTTGTTTAATTAAATTCTATCTAATGGTTCCATGAATCTATTGGTATTTAAGAAGTTGTTTCTATATTCAAATCATGGACTTGAACTTGTTATGTATTCACTTTGCTGTGTTTTGAGCATTGGACAACTTTATTGTTATATTTATATTCATGAGAACATGTTTTCTTTATAGAATATATTGTTGCCTTGTGTAATGAATTGTACACCGACATTATATATGCCATTTTAGAATTGAAACTCTAAGGCATGGATTGTGTGGTTTCAACCTACTTGTGCATTATATAAATTACGTATAAGTTGTGAACTTATTTGATTATTTTGGATTCTCTTGGGACATAGTTACTAGTAATATGGCTAGAGTTTGGCTCTAGTGCGGGAGGTATGAGTTCTCCCCAATTGAGATAGTGCGTACTTAGGGTGGTCTTCCCTGCGGGTTAGTGCCCGGAATAACCATTGAGGTCTCGACAGAATTCCGAGCTTAGATGTCCAAGTCTTCCACTATTTGTTTTCGCATTCAATTCCAAGTTAACAATCATGTTTATATTGTAACTTGTGGTTTTGGTTTTGGCGATTTTGATGTTGTTAAGTACATCTATGTTTTATGATTTTAATGAATCATTTTGATGTTGTTAAGTACATCTATGTTTTATGATTTTTGTGAATCATTTTGATGTTGTTAAGCGCATCTATGTTTTATGATTTTAGTGAATCATTGTGAACTTTGATTTTGTTAAGTACATTATGCCTTATATGTTCAAATGTGGTTTAGGAATGATCCTATAGATTCATTTAGAATATAGACATTAGGTGACATGACCCACTTTGGTTATTCTAGCATTTTAGATTTCAAGTTGATAACTTTGAGAATCTACATCTTGTTACTTTGTATAGCATGCTCTCATGTTACTTGAATTGCACGAATGATGTGATTTGTGTTAGAAATGATCTTAGGTAGCTTAGGATGCTCCCTGGGTCACACTTTGACATAGACGTTAGGTGGCATGAGCCCCTTTAACATGTTTCACCTTAAGGTGATAAAATTGTAAAAAGTTAGGTTGATGCCTGCTCATCTCCTACGAGTAGCTTTATGTTACTCACCCACGTTGTGGGGACATTTTTTTAGGTACGAAGACTTGGTTCGTGATGCTCATCATTCCTTGGATGGCTTGTAGTTCTTAAGTTTCCATTTCATGCAAATGTTAGCATGAGATGCCTTTTGTAGCTTTATTTGACAAAATGTGTATATTTGATTTCATATATGTAATGTGCACATGAGTGCACTCCTTACAATGTATTTGACATGTATGAGATGAGGCTGGAGGCCAATGACATGTATTTGTATCCTATGTAGTTTTGACTTCATAATATATTATGAAAATATTGAAAAAAATGTAGAATTATTGTTTCACCATGTTTGCATCGGGTGTGGGAATTCCCTTTTGATTCTTCCGTAGGATCTCATTAATCATGCATGAAGTGTGGCAAAGGGCCAAATGGTAATTTCCAATCATTTGTTAATTTTGGTTTTCAAAATTTTCGTTTCAAATTTATTTTCGCCTTTTGGCCGTCGGGGGGTCGGATTTTGCATTGATCGTTTTGGGGAGCTGCGGACCATTCCTGTGTACTCAAAATCCCTTATTACATTTGTGTGCATATTCGTTTCAGCCTAGAAGTGCATTTGGGGTCAAATGTATGTTTGGTGCAAACTTGCATTTTTGCCGTTTTGAGCCTAAACTGAGCATAAGGGCATTTTGGGATTTTCACATAAAAAATAAAGTTTTCTTTTGGTATGGTTGGCTAGAAAACATGATTTTGAGGATATTTTCTTCTTTGTGTTTTTTTCAAAAAGGCCCAGAAAGCCCTCAAAATCACATTTCAAACTCAGATTTCTACTAAGCTTTTAGCAGAACGAGCGCTCGAAGATGTCGCTCGAGCGCTCGAAGATGGGGTAGAGAGTTTTGGCCCTTGGGCATGTGCCATTCGAGCCCTCAAAGCCCTTGCTCGAGCGCTCGAGGTACTGTTCATGTGTGTGTGTGTTTGTGTCTTGGTTCAACACTGCACCTCCAACTTCAAACTATCATATCTTCTTTGTTTTAACTCCGAATTAGTCCTTTCTTGAGTCTAAATTGACTGTGTCGAAATAAGCTTTCCAATGATACCAATTAGAGCTTTATATTCTTCTTTTAGCTCTAGATATTAAAGTTTTAGTAAGGTGGTGTCTGTTTTTGGTTCGAACCAGGATAGGTTTTCCCTTCCTTCGACTTCAGAACTTGATATCTTTGTCGTCCAGACTCCGAATCAGGTGATTCTTGAGTCTAAATTTATTAATTTTTTGTTTTCTTTCCAATGGTGTGCACAGTGGCACCCATTTTAATGTGGAATGACCATTTTGCCCCTAGGTTCATTCTTGTCCATTTTTGAAACATTGCTTCCGCATTTGTTCTCTTTGGGTTTCGTGACCTCATTGAGAGTCACATTAGTGTCTTAGAGACGTGTTGTATCTCTAGAGACCATTTTTCTATCCTTTGCTTCCGCATTTTGGATCCGTTTTGGGTCATCACAGGACACACTGTGTTGAAAAATCTAGGGTCGTCACATAAAAGATTTTCCTTGTCTGACATAGATGACTCGGATTTTGAGAACATAACAAAACCTAATGATGAAGATTGTTACAAGGAAGCAACAAAGGAAAATTATGATAAAGCCTTCAATGAATTGTATGTTACATATGTTCAAACAAAGAAAGATTTCAATAAGTAATGTAGAGAATTGAAAGAAGTTGAGAAACAAATAGATGCTCTGAAAAAGGAAAGTGAACAGAAATAGAAGGAAATAGAAGATCGTCAAGGAAAGGTAAGATTCCTAGAAGGTGAGGTAAGTCAAGTTAATTCTGCAAAAAAAAATCTCTTATTTCTAAATTAGAATTTCTTGAAATTGAATTGAAAAAGTCACAAGAGAAATTGATTGAATTTACTTTTGGGCAGATTAAACTTGATGAGATGATTAATGTTGGTAAGAATATATGTGAATGACAAAACTGGCTTAGGTTTTAATGAGGCTTCATGTAGTAAAGAGGGTAAAACTGTTTTTGTAAAACCCAATAACTTGAATGTGCCTAAAAATAAATCTAAGGTTGTTGATTCATCACATGCTAATATGTTTTATGTGCCTACTATTTTGCATTGCACTTATTGTAGTAGAAATGGATATAACCAACATTGCTTTAGGAAGAGAAGAGAATTTTTTTTTTTCTGAATTTCATGTTTTTAGTTCTTATGCTAAGAAAAGGGTTCATGCTAGAAAGTAAAATTTTTTAAATCAACCCAATTATTCTCATGCTAAGAATTACTCAAACAAGAAAAAGGTTGAAATTGAAAAGTCTTTTCAAAAGTTGAATGTAAAGACTGCATGGATCAAAAAGGAAGACTTGGTTAATTTTGGGCCTATTGATGCTATGGGACTTGTTTCTATTAGGTCTATGGGTGCAAACCCCTTTAACTAAGTCCTAAAGAGTTTTTATGGTCATGGACTATGCTTTGATGAATATCTTGTTTCCATTGGACTATATCTTGTAGTTTAAGATTTAAGTTGTTTTTCTTTCATGAGAAAGTAATGATCATGTTTTTCTTGCCATTGCATGAGTGATAATTATTTCTCTTGAATTAATTATTTTTGAAAGCACATTGGGGACACATGATTGTTTGATGGAAAGGTTCTTGATGTGTAATCTATATGCTGAAAGACAATTTGTTGTATTTATTTCTTTTTAGAGGTGAGTCTCTTGAGTTCATATATTTCATGTGCACTAGTCTAACTTTGAAAATTTTAATTAAAAATCATTGTAAAGTTGACTAGGTCATATTGCTCATAAAAGTTATAAAGGTTATTGTTTTTTTAAAAAAATAAATAAAGTACGTGTTTGGAAAAAAAAAAAAAAAAATGAAATTTTAGCATGAAAAGAAAAGTGGTGTGTGTCGTGCCAATGCACCAAATTGCAATGAAGTGTGGCCAAGTTTGAATTTATAAAATGCCACTACTACCTCTAACTACTAATATAGCTAGGGTGAGTAGGGATCGTCCCAAGGGATTAGTTGCGTATTTGAAATGGAAATAAGGTTGGATTAATAGGTCAAGTGATCAAAAGATGGTTTAATTGGTTAATCAAACTACAATGTAAATGAATTTTAAATACAAAGCAACTAAAGTAAATAAAGAGTAGAGAACAAAAGAGAAGGATCTTAGGATTTAGAGGTCACCACTAAGCATCACCATTCCAGATACTCAATGTGTAATGAATGAGGGAAAATATGTGTTGCAATACTAAAAGGTGTGATTGATTGAATCAACAAGCATGGATGACTAATTAAGTATACATTGTCTAGACAACCTAGTGAATAGTACAATATATCAAACTAAGTCATTATTCCTTCCTTTAAGCTCACAATCAATACACTAACAAGTTAAAGAATTATACTACTTGCATTCATAAGCATATAATATCAAACAACAAGCATCAAGAAATGAGCATGAACCATCAAACAAATCAGAATAGTATTCTATTTAAGCACTATTCCTTGACAATCTCTAGATTCATAGCATCAATACACACAGATATGCATCAATATCATAAAACCAAGAGATAAACACATGAACATCTATTATAGCATACATAGACATATGAATAGAATGAAATGATCAATTGGAAGTATTAAACAACACAAATCATTGTAAAAACAAGATTCATATATATATCAAATGTCAAGACAAGATTACAACACAAATCCCCTCAAAATACAAAACATCAAGATCTAGAAGGCATGCTTAGGGCTAACTCTAGCCTCAAGAAGATGTTTAGCCACTCATTGATGTAGTCATCCAACCCTCAAGGTCTATCTCCATGGTAGGAATGATATTCTTCTTGATGGAAACCCTAGATGAATGAAAGAACTCCCAAATGGTGTGTATCTCTCTAATCTCTACCCTCCTCTCCAAGATTGTAAAAATATCTATCTATTCATTCATTTTTCTTTTTTTTTTTTCTTTTTTTTTTTGTGTAAAATGGCTCAAAATCCTTATATAGGTAGCTCAACTATCACACCCAATGGTCAGGTCACGTGCATTAGGGCCCTCTCAATGATTGCACCACGAGCCATCTTTTAATGAGCTGGACTCTGTTTTATTTCAGACTTGAGGAGATTCGATCGATCGAATTCTGATGAGATCGATCAAACTCTGGCCAGATCAATCGAAGTATGACCAGATCGATCAATCCTTGGCGGCACCTTTTTGGAATACGACAAATCTGAGATATTTTTGGGATATTTTGGGGAAAAAGACAAAATTGGTAGGTGGGGATAAGATCAAAGAAGTTCGATCGATCTGAAGGAAAGTTGGATCGATCGAAGATGAAAATTCTTGAGGATAAGGAGAAGGGGTTTGATCTATCTTGGTGAGGCTAGATCGATCACTGTGAGATCGATTTAGGCTTGGCTTGATCAATCGAAACTTGTTATTTTCCACCACTCTACTTCTACTTTGCTTCTTCCTTCCATTCAGCTTGAGATTGCTTCTTTTATGCTCTAATTTGGCTGAATTGACTTATTTTGGAGTGCCTGAAAAGGGCAATAACATGAAATTAGTCTAAAATGGGAAAATAAGATAGATAAAGGTTCTAGAATACTCGAGCTTAAGGGGTTTAAATACGTACTTTTCAGTGCTTATCAAAAAGAAAAATCAAAAGAATGCTGAAAATCTTTGCTAAGGAAAAGACTACCTATTGAGACTAGTTTGAAAGCTCCTACTAGATTTTGAAGAGGAGCTAATGAGTAAAAAGAAAAGAGGAGATAAGTCAAAATTGGGAATTGTTGTCTACTCTTTAGAGTGAAAGTCGCCTTACTTAGAAAAATTTGCTCAAAACAATCTTATCTTGATACTTTTCGATCAATATGATTTAGACAGTTGATCAATGTGATTTGATTAAAATTTGATGAGATTGGATTGTACACACACATATGTGAACTTGCTAGACAAAATTCTAATTTTTTATAAAAATTGCAAGTTGAATTTCATGTTGTGATTGCATGCTTGAAAATTGATTTGATTGAATAATTTGTAGGGTCTAAAAATTGTGTTTTAAAATTCTCTTGAATTCTTCAGAAATTTTTGGATCTCATATATGTTTGAAATTCATGGAAATTGCTATGTCATATTATTTTTGTTCAAATATCAGAAAAATAAAAAAATTAAAATTGAAAAATGAAAAAAAAAATTCAAAAAGATTTTCCTTTTAGTTTTTATTAAGAATTTTTGTTTTTTGATTGGATGGAGATATCATATGTGTAATTTTGAACATGATTGGTTTTATATATCTTGTGGATGGAACATGCGTTATCTTGGATACTTTTCTTTGGTTCTATTGCTATAATATATCATTATGTTTTTGTGCTTATTGCAATATCTTATGCATGGATGATAGTTTTGATCCCTCTCATTGTTAATTCTCCCACATTATTTCTTTTTCTTCTTTGTTAAGCTTTATTTGTCAATTTGTACCAAAAAGGGGTAGAAGTGTGCATATTTGAGGGGGGAGAGTTTCTAGAATTAAGGGTGAGATATATATATATATATATATTCACATATTGATATATGTTGATTGTTTATCTTTCTTAATTAAGCTTCACGGGTAGTTTTGTTGACCTATTGTGTAGATTACAGGTTGCTACATGTGTTGAAGCTTCATGATGTTCACGAAGAGTTCCGTTATATTTCTTTGACAATTCATTGTAATTTGCTTTTTCTGCTTAGGTAAATTATATGTTGTTTTAGGGTTTTGTCACAAAATTGCCAAAGAGGGAGATTGTGAGATATATATTTTAGGAAGATTATAAAAATATATACTCTGTAATTAGCAATTTTCGGAAACAAAATAAGTCCTTGTCGAATTGTAATTCGAGTTACCATATCCGGATCGACAGCGACTGTGGAAAGGAATTGTTGTTCAAAGTTATAAAAACTGAGATCTTTCGAAGAAGGTAAGAACAATACATTAGGAAGGATTCTAAAAGGTTAAGACACATTATACACTTGGTATTTATTTCAAAAACTTACCATAAAGTGTTTTTCAGCCTTATTGAACGGGTATTCAAGTTCTGGTAAACTTGAACCTGTTTAAGGCTTCAAGTTGGCTTCGCAATAACCAACTGTCAAACTTGAACCGGTTCAGCCCCTCTGAACCAGTTCAAGGTGTCCTGACAGCAGTCTATTTTCAGTTACCTTTTCCAAAATTCTTTCTTACTTGTTTTAGAATTATACCAAATCCTATGCATGAAATTTTTTATATTTTCAGATAAATTAGGTCATTCTAAACTCTATATAAACCTTGTCATACACATAGGTTTATTCACGGCTTTTGTATACAAAATTTAGATCTATTAGAGAGCCATATTTGAGAGATATTTTTTATTCATTCAGAAAATCAATTTGATTTTTCTGATTTTATTTTTGAGAGCACACACATAAACACAAGGGTGATTTAGTAGTGTTATTCTTTATCTCATCAGAATTGGAGCATATTAAAGATTCAAAATTTTCGAAAAGCAGAATTCATTCGTTTTTCGTCAAATTCAGATTTAGAAGAAAATGGGTGAAGCGATCACACTTTGAAGGGGTCAAAGCATTCATGGAGTGTTGTCTGATCTACCTGTGACTCTTCTACAAAGATCAAGAGTAAGCCTGAGGTCGAGAACTGTTGGACAGGGGAGTCGCAAAGTCAGGATTGTCAGCAATTGGTTTTTGGTAGAACGATAGGGTGTGAGACTGAGTCAAAGTTCGGTATACTTTGCTTCAAACATAGTTGATCGTTTATCTCAAGACTGCAAAGTCCAACAAGATTTTTCCTGTTACAATTGGTCTATTCTACCAATTGGGGTTTCCTCGCTAAAATCCTAGTGTCATCTTTCAAACTCGATCTATTTACTTTACTTGCACTTTATTTTTACTTTGTAATTTAATTTTAGTTTAACTTCGATAAATTAAAATAAGTAAAAATTGGATAAAGGAGCAAGTTAAATATATTTACCATCCTCTAGGTTATCTATCCATATTATATGCCACAACACTGCAAACTCTCAACAACTCTTCCATCCAATTTTCTTTCTTCTTACCAAACGAGAGCATTACTCTTATAGAGGGAGACAGAAATGGACCATCTATCTCCATAATTAAACCGAATCACATCGTTTGAACAAAGTTCACGTCAGTTCAGTAGTTTGAACATAGGATCCATGCACAAGTCTATGTACACTCCATGTGAATCCTGCCAGGAATATGAATCTAACAAGTACGATATTCATTAACTGAATTAATAAAGATCAAATATAGAAATTATCTTCTGCTTAGTGACACAACACAGTTCAACATTATTACACATGTAGAGAGAGAGAGAGACAGAGACAGAGAGAGACTTAAAGATGACTAGTATATTATGTCTTTATTTTTGTAGGATGTTCTTGAACCATAGGGACGAGAGTTTTGCATATCTTTTCAACCCATCATTAAAATCTACGTAGTTGATGCCAAAACGAATACTGTGACCGAACCTCCATTCAAAAGTGTCCATTAATGCCCAAGCAAAGTATCCCTTCAAATTGACGCCATCCCTATATACCAATACGAAAATAGTAGAAGAAATATCACATCTAGTCATTCTGATAAATTCGACTACAAATTTAAATCTTTATCAAAGCTCCAGAAACTTACTTAAAAGAAATAAATAAATAATAAAAAATCGATAAGGTCCAAATGACTTACTTGAATGCTTTTAGAATAAAAGTCAGATGTTGATAGTAGTACTTGATCCTTGCTTTGTCATTGAGGGCATCCTGAAGCGACAATGTGCCATTATCATTGTCAAAAATACCTACAAAAGAATAAGGGATATACAATGTCAAAATGGTATCGATCACCTTTTTCATATAAATATATATATAGAGGCATTGCTCGACTTTATGTGAAAAAAAGCCTCTGAAAATTAATTAGTTACCACTTTCTGTAATTTAAATAACTGGATTATTATATCTTCTCTTTATGTAGAGTAGAAGATGCCAAAGCCCTTTCGGATAAACCTGCATCATGGAGCCCAACTGAACCAACAAAATTTAAGAATCGATCATGCGTCACTATTTCAGGTACGTTATTCATCTTAATGTATTACATTTTTTAATAAATTTACACACTATATATACCTGTTCACCAAGAGGGACCCCATCTCTCGCAGCTAGCATAAGGAAATAAATATATAGCATGTTCTTTTAGTACTATAATTTTGAATCCAACTAATAACAAAAGTATTGAGTTTGAGGAACTTACCTGTAAGAGTGACCCGATCATCTGTCGTGTAACTTAAGTTTACAGCACTATAGTTGGTATTATGTTTTGCATAAAATGCAATGTAGTAGTTTATGGCAATGAAATCAAATGACCCCTTTATCATATCGGATTCATTTGCAGAGAACTTTGGAAGTCGTTCTCTAACCAGAGCTCGCATGGTGAGAGGATATTCACCATCTACAAGTGGACCCATAAACCTGAAATAGATGTGGAAGTAATGATTTCTGGATCGAAGTCTTCGGTAGAACACTTTGGCCCAAATAGTACAGTTCAAAATTAAAAACACTAGCAATAAAGGATATATATTCGAGCTTTCATTCAGAGCTCCATTGTAGAATTCAGACCTAATCATAACTTAAAAAGTAGTAAAAAAATATTTACTTGGATTAATAAATGACCATTGTCTACGGAATGATACAGAATAAATTTTAATGAGATTTCGGTCTTACAGATTTGGTTGATCATACCTAAATTTCTTAGTACCAAGTATTTTTCTGAGAGCATGCAACAAGCAAAAGTGCTCACCATCCAAGCGTGAAATCCAAAAATCGAATCGAGGCATGACGATCGAGACTCGAATTAGAGTAAGGTATCGGCCAGATTTTAAGATGGGAAATCCCTATCTTTCCCTTTTGTTCCGACTGCATGAAAATTTCACTTTCAAATATTAGTTAATTACAACTGCTATTTGGTCCAAAAACCCGGTTGAACAGAGTTAAAATCATGGTGTTAGGTTCTGAAGTGTCACCTGATACCTCTCTCTGTATAATTTTACAGCAGCAGCATGAGCAAGAATCTGGTTGTGTGTCACTATATATGGTTCGGTGCCCGAATCACCTCCTGTGCAATTATTTTGCTGCCAAGAAGAGCATCGACCAGGAGGGAAATTACCGTCATCATATCCAGAAGTGCTAAAGGCCATTGCCTCATTCGTCGTGATCCAGTACTTCACTCGATTACCAAAATATTTGAAGCAAAGATCCGCAAAGTCACGAAAATCGTTCCTGTCAATTGGATTAGTATCATAACTATATGTCTTATTTGATAAATTGGTGCTAAAAAAACATTAAAAGTGTAACCATTTGGCCTGTCAGAGAGCCTTATGTCTACTCTCAAGTGTCTGCTTGGTTTAGTTTTATTAGAACAACTTTCTACTTCCAAATGATTAAGAATAGAAAAAATATATATGAAAATTGATTTGGTTGACAGTTTTATGAAACACTTAGTTAAAAATTATGATTATTTTTTCTTATTTATATATAATATTATTTTGTTTGTGTACAGAAGTTATATCAAGGGCTTACACAATTAGAGGACTCAAGAAACCGCCGTACAGGTCTTCTAAGCCTTGGGGAATATCCCAATGCAAGAGAGTCACGTAAGGCTCAATACCTATACGTATATGATAAAATACACATTTTTAGATGATGAAATATATAAATACACATAAAAATGTTAATTTAATCAATAATGAGAGAGAGAGAGTTAATCTTTAGTACTATTGTTTTTTAGCTCATCTATGAGGTTGCTGTAGAACTTTATTCCTTCCCAGTTCACACCTCCATTTAGATTCCCATCTTGCAAGTTTCAAATATTAGATAATCAAAATAATTTGTAAAACAAGTTCATAGAAACTTTAATTTCATTTAAGAGTAATGCTATCAAGACAATAAAAATTATTACCATTCAAAAACAAAAAAAAAAAAGACAATAAAAATTATTATCTTACGAGGTAGAATTCTGGACCATGAGATTGAGAATCGGTAGCCATCAAGACCCATTCCCTTCATGATCCCTACTTCTTCCTGCGAAATGATTGAAAGATTATTACGAAAATTAAATATAATGTTTGACCATAATATATTTAACAATAAAGTGATATCAATAGTATTCTATTTAATTTAAAAGTAAGGCTATCAAGAAATTTTTTTATGACAAGAGTCACTTTGGATTCAACTTTTCATATGAATTCAAATATATCAAAAAAAAGTGTCACAATTCAATGGTTAAGTAATGAGAGCTTTAAGAATTATGTCACGGGAGCTCTCTTAATAGCACAATTCTTTCATATATACAAGATTGCTCAGAGAAAAAAGTCAAGTACGTCTAAAAATGTTTTGAGTCGTTGCAGTAGCATACCTTGTACCGGTGATAAAAATCAATGGCAACATCTCCATTACTACGGTCAGCTATCCTCTCTGCAATTTATAATGAACTTGTCAACAATTCGAATATATAAAAATATTTTATCCTAATACAAATAACTTCAAATTTACAATCCCTACGGATATATGCATAAGAATTTAACATTAGTCATTTTTGTCCTATTTTTTATTATTATTTTTGTTATAGTCGATAATAATGTCAGACCTTTTAAAACACTCAATAATTCACCACCGAATACATGCAGTTTCCCTGACCCAACAATTACCTAAATTCCCTAACTTCTGTACTAATTGATCCAATGATTTATAGCACTGTATGGTATTCATACTAATAGAATACAAAAAAATGTACAATAAGAAAGAGCTAGAGACTTAATTAATCCCATAAAGGACATACAACAAGCCATAGCAGCGCGAGGCTACAAATTCACCAAATTAAAAACAAGATACAAAGCAAAGCTAACAAATAGGAGTTAATTGTTGTGGCTCTTTTATGTGAGATAGAGACTAAGGTTTTGTTTGGATTGAATTATTTGGAGAGATTTGAAAAGAAAAAAGAAAAAGAAAAAGAAAACGAATGATAGTAGAAATCGTGTTCGAATACCTTTAGTGAAAAAAAAAAAGAAAAAGGAATTGGGAGAGATCTCTCTAAAGTGGAGAGAAAAGTTAAAGGGTCTTGGGCCCATGTTTGTTTAATACATGTTAAAAAAAGAATAAGTTTAAAATTAAAGGGCCTTGGGTCCAACGTACTTACGTTTTCAATTTTATGCATTTGCTAAACTTCTCAGAAACACATACTAGGCATTTGAAAGTTAAAGGCTCGTTTGTCATGCGTTTTGTTTCTATTATTTTTGTTTTTGGGCTGTTATGGTGTCGATTTTGGTAACAAAAGTATCTTTGGTACGGCCTTATTTTATTTTACAGTGTTAAAATACTTCGTGAACAGTAACTCAAAACCAAAATACCAAAAAAAATATTTTTTCTTATTTTGACAATTGTTCATAACTCAAAACTGTGCATGTTTTTGTTTCCGATATTTTCACAATAAAACATCGTTTTTAAATGTGCTTTCAATTTTTTTCCAAAACACTCTTACAGCATAAACACTGTTCTTATTTAGTCAAAAACAAAACTCATGCTAAATGGACCTTAATAAAGCAAATTAGTCAAAACATAGAAATAGAGTGATATTCTCACTCTTTCAGAACAAAATTATTCATGAGTTACACCATTTAATTTTATTTACCAAAGGTTAGTCTAATGAAATATAGTCTCTCCAGCCTTAAAGAGGAAGGGAGGAGTACAAGTTTGGGTATAGGCAAAAAGTATTTGTAAGTTAGTGTGAGTTGATGAGTGTGTTTGTTGTCAAAAAAAAAAAAAAAAAAAAAAAAAATAGATATATATATATAAAAGCAAACATACAATCATAAAATTGCCTAGTACAGCTCAAACGCTCATCCTGCCTTTCACGCTAATGCCAATTGGTAACATTCATACCATTTTTTTTTTTTTTTTCAGCATTCATACCATTCACTTCAACAATAGTAGTGTATTAATCGAAAAAGGAAATGTCAATATTGCCCCTTGTATAATATTCGATTTTACGTCATTTTTGCTTACTTTTCACGAAATTTTTCAAGAGAGAGAGAGAGGAGACCTGGATATTTATGAATGTAATTATCCCACATACATGGGCCTCTACCATCTTCATTTGCAGCACCTTCAATCTGAAAATAAACAAACAATATATATAAGCAGCTACATATATTAACCATGTATTATTATACTTGTGCTATATATCTTGAAAGGTTTGACCTGATAAGCAGCTGATCCTGCTCCAAACACAAAACCATCTGGAAAACTACTACGGTTGAACAAATCTATTTTGTAAGTAGGTGATACATGTTCGTTTTGGCGCTCAATCGACCTCCATGGAGATGTTGCATTACTTGTCATTGCACTTGCAGTGACGAGTAGGGCCATGAGGAGATAACTTTGAATTGACATTACAATTAAACCTTACTTTTTGTAATTAAAGGGAAGCACAAGCTGGGCTTTATATAGGGCTAGGATGGGAAAGATTATTGTGAATAATATTTTAAAAAATACTAGTAACTTAAATTTCAAATATACGATTCTTGATGTGTCCACATAACTTAAATTGTTTTTATAACTTCAAGGTGATAAGAGTAAATTTGGAATGGTAAAGACATAGTGCATTGGATTTTTATTCGGGATAATTATTTTGAGACTGTAAAAAATAAAAAGGTCGACAGGTAATGTGCATCTCCCTATCTCTTTCTATTTCCACCTTTGAGAAATTAGTTTTTTTATACTGTATTTGTGTACTAAAAATATGTATTTTATTATTTTACATATTGTATTTGGGACAACTTGACACAAAAATAATACACGAGTAAAATTGTAATGATCGATCTAGTTCTAAAACTCTACAACAATTGGTTCTTTAAAATATAGAGATTACATTAGTGTAATTCCTGGTAAAAACATGAGCAAGTTATATTATAGTATTATATACATGGTACATTAATATGCATTAACATAAAATATGAAAGTAAAAACAATTAAAAGGGTGAAAGTGTCTGCAGGCAAAGGAGGAAGTATGGGAATTCGTCTGTAACGTTTGGTCAACAAATGCAAATACTGTTGAAACGTCTTTATTATTGGTTTCTAGATTTTGAAAATTTAAGTCAAATTACGAAGTAGTACTGATTGTGCACATATTTTAATGACTTACTCTCTCCGTGTTAAATTAAATGTCCATCTTTCTATTTTTGGCCGTTTTGAAATAAATGTTTTATTTTCAAAGTAACTTTTTATTTTTATTTTTTTATTTTTATATTTTTTTATTACCAATTTAATCTTCTTATCTTGAACTTATAAAAAAGTAAACAATCACATCCTGTTGATCCACTTTGGACATATTTAGTAATTCATTCACTACCAATACAAGTAAAAAATATTAAAATCCATCATCTTACAAAGTTAGATATCCGAAAAGGAATATTTAATTTGAGACAAAGGAAGTATTAAATTAAGTTACTTGAATTCGGTGCATTAGTTAATAATTACATACTCTTACGTGCCAACATTATTTGTTCCACATGGTTGTTTCAAAAGAGTAATCCAGACCCACAATCCTCTTCATATCGATCTACATTTACATAGAGGAAGCATCGTCGCTCACATCACATCAATACTTATGTGTGTGTGTGTGTGTGTGTGTGTGTGTGTGTGTGTATGGTTGTGAGTAGTGCGTTGCGAAAACTATTAGTTGATTAAGTTGTGAAATACTCTCTAAAGGACTTAGGAGGGAGGGGGTTTGAATAGGTTAACTTGCCCAATTTTCATGATTGATTAATTTACCCATTATGATGATCAATTAAACATCCACCGTCACAAAAATATAAAATAGTAAAGTTAAGTAAAGTAGAGCTTAAGAGGTAATACCTTTTTTTTAGTAAGGAAAACCAGATTGGTAAAATCAACTAATCGTCTGGAAAAAAGCCATGAGAACTTTCACAATCTTGAGTAAAATGATCCACTATAATCGAAGCAAATTACAATGGACCCTGACTCAGGCTCACACTCCTTCACTCTACCAAGAACCAATTTGTTGAATGCCTTTGCCTTTGCGACTCTCAATCCAAATGCTCTCAACTTCAGGCTAACTCCTTGATCCCTGTAGAAGGATTGTTGGTAGATTAATAACACTTTACGAATGCTTTGACTCTTCAAAGTGTAATCGCTTCCTCATTTCCTTCAAATTTTGAATTATGTGAAGTCAAACAAAATTCCATTTCTCGAAATCTTCAAATCTTATATGTGCTCCAATTCCAATCAGATAGAAAATATCACCCTAAATCACTCATTTATTTATGTGCGTGCTCTTTAAAATAAAATCAGAAAAATCATATTTGATTTTCTGAATAAAAATATCTCTCAATGGCTCTCTAAATTATGATAATGTTTTTCCTTAAGAAGCCGTGAAAATTTAGACATAAATGAGATATTATATAAATTTTAGGATGTCCTAAAAAGTACTTGGAAACCAAGTCAAATTTGTGCAAAAATATCTCCTTAACATCTGATCAAAAAAGAAATTCCAATTGGACTATAATTGCAATTTTCATATTCGTTCCAGGGAAACGCAACCGGTTCTGCTTGACCAGTGTGTCTTTCATAAAAAGTGAATTTCGAAAATCATTTAGTGCAACCAGTTTCGTTTTAACAATACCAGTTCTACTACAGAAGATTCAAATATTTAAAAAAAAAAAAAAAAAAAAAAAATTGAAAAACAAGGACCGCAACTGGTTGTGTAAATTGCGACCAATTTCGGTATGCCAGTGCACTTTTGAAAAATAAAGCTTTGAAAATTTCCCAAGTGCCTAACACCAAAACTCAACAAATGTCGAATCTTTAATGTGCGATTCGTTACACATGCAAATGTATACAATGTCGAATCCTCAATGTGCGATTCGTTACATGCTATAGTTGTTGTCCTAAGTTGCCTTAAGGAATGTTTGCCTATTAATATTGAAAAGTATTACTTCAGCCTCAGCCTCGGACAGTACTATGATCGGTTGAGTCAATTACAATTATAAATCAACCTTCGCAATAGCACGAATCATTGTAAAATAGGGCTATTGGTCGGGTAAGTCGAACCACTGTGACTGCGCTAATCTATGGCAACCTAAGTGTTTAGAGTCTTTTTAGAATGATAGGGGTGTTCATAGAGGATTTGTTGGTTGTCACTTAAGCTATGAAATTAAGGTGCATAAATTAAAAGTTTGTAAGAGTTTAAGGGAGATGAAATACAAGTAAAGAGGACTAGGGAAGTGAATCCGCCTCCATCCCTATACACATGCTAGATTAGAGCTAAATTGGGGAAAAACAATATATACTATGGTCATGATACATAGCAACACTTGGTTGCTATAATATCCTCAAGAAGTTCATTAAATCTGAAACAAGCATAATCCATCAAAGGTTAACATGTTTAGACTACCTAACTAAGGTGTAGCTTAACCACATCTACTTGAATGAAAGACTATCAAGCCCTGGATAAAATGATGAAGCACATGAAGGTAAGAAATAAGCATAAATCATCAAAGGTTTCACCTAAGCAATGATCTATCAAAGTCCTTATCAACATGCCATTAAAACTATTCCATGATCTCACTACCATTGTCACCATGAGAGTGCAAGCAACATGATTAAAAGAATAAACCATCAAAGATAGATAATTGACTCAACATTAATCATTTAAATACATGAAGATCCATTACAAGAGGTAAAATGCTCTAGACTATGAAAAGACCAAAGATTATACATTGCAATCCCCAAAATATAGCCTAAATTAGAACATGCTTACAAGGGAGGGGCCTCATCACCTCCCTAGCTGGAGGTTTAGTTACCCATGGGAGCCTTAGAAGAAGGAAGAAGCTTGGTTGCAACCTCCATTTTCGAGCTCCCTTTCCTTGGCTTCAAGAACTTTATCTTTTTCCTCCTCTTTCTCTCTCCACAAATCTTGCTAAGATGAGATATGAAATGTTTTTGTGGTTCCCCTCCTTTGTGTAGACATCTCCTCCACCAAACAAGGCTCAACTCCCACCAAAAGACATCTCCAACCAACCCATAAAGATGGAAATCAGAAATGAGGGAAACAAGGTGCAAGTGGGCTGAAGTGATGGTTTCCGGAGAGTAATCTGCCCATAGTTCGAGCGCTCGAACTAAGCACTTCGAGCGCTCGAAGTTGGACCAATACGCTCCTTCCTCTTGACCTGCTCTGCACTACTTTGGTAGAACAGCCATAACTTTCTGCTCCGAACTCCAAATGATGAACCGTTTGAAGATTTGGAAAGCTAATTCAAAGATCTAAATATGTCATGCTTTAATGGAAGTCCAGTACTCGAGTTTGATAGGTCAAAAATGGTGAGCAAAGTTAGATTCCACAGCTGCCAGAACTTTAACCTTGAGCACATGTTATTCAAAGATTGAATAAAACACCATTTTTGCTCCTTTTTGGCCAATGAACCTGAAAATATATAAAAATGTGAAAATGAAGATATTTTATAAAGAATAATCAAATAATGGATTTAACTAATGCAGCTAAAGGCGCTTGAATATGCAATACGTGTATTCTAGTTATTCCAATACATTTAAATAATTGTTCAAATCTAACTAATCCTAACTAAATACTAACTTTTATCTTTATTTGAACACCAGATAAATATATAGCCCTTATCTAATGTATTTAAAATTCAAACATCTTCTATCCTATCTGCAATGCTCTTGTATGTAACCTTGCTCCTTTGTAATTCCTGTCATGTCATTCAACCAACAATCCATGTAATGCATGAAACCCAACATTCTCCTAACTGTATCATACTACCCCAAACAAAGACCAAATCAATTGTTCACCAAAATATCTTATAGCCCAATCTCATTATTGCATGTTCCGGCCCATTATCCTCTCGGCCCAATCCTCCAGCACACCATTGTTTCATAGGTTTTACATTCTTGGCCCATACTACGACTTACTTCACTGTTCATCAAATCCAATTATGGCCAGAACCCAAATACCAAAATGGGTGCCAAGGACATTTGGTTTATGGATTCATGATTAGACCGAAAATGGGTCTACAACCCAAATGCCAAAATGGGTGTCAACATATATATATGTATATATATGTAGTGTGAAGTGATAAATAATTTCTAAATGATAGGTAAAATGGAGATGGGAAGGAAGATGGTGGTGGCGGTGATAGTTTTGGTTATGGTACTATTGGAAGTGTCCAAAGCATTGGACTTGTGTAACATGCTTATGGTCTGATGGCATGCAAGCCCTCCGTGACTACGCCGAACCCAGTCACACCGACATTGGAATGTTGCCAAGCTCTTTCGGGGGCTGACTTGATATGTTTGTGTTCTTATAGGAACTCATTCACGTTGCCTTCTCTTGGAATTGATCCTGATATTTCCATGGCACTTCCAGCTAAATGAAACCTCACCCCTCCTACCAATTGTTAAAGTATTTTCATAATGCATGCACTTCAATTTTAAATGGTAACATTCACCAGTTACAATGAAACAATGTTATAAAATCAAATAAAACTTGAAGCAATTCGAAATATTATTTAATGCACAAATTTTTTATGATGTGATAGGATGTCCAATATATATATATATATATATATATATATATATATATATATATATATATATATATATTATAGGTATCATAAGAAAAATGAGGTTTGTTTGATTTTTAACTTTGAAAGCAATTCTTAAGAATTCAGAGAATGAAATACTATTTTGAGAACTTTAAAAGACCAGTTATCTAAAAACAAACATTTTTATAACTGAGTTTTAGCCAAAAAAAATTTGTACATTTTTCAATTTTATAAAAATAAAAAATTATTCGTAGAATTACAAATCAAGCAGACCCGTAAAATTTGTGAATAAATTACAAAATACAATAGTAGAGATCAAGTGATAGTCTGTTGATCTCTCAATCTCAATTTTAATGAAAAAAATCATTATGCACACACACCCACATTATGTGTTTTATGTATATGTAAGGATTATTTATAGTATGTTGAATTTTGTTGAGTTCGTGTTGTTTTAGGTATGTAGATGACTATAGGTAGCCTTTTAATTGCTTCGTGAAAGGTTGCAAATTTTGGTGTTGGATTAAAGTAGAAGACTGACAGTGGCCGTTCCTATGCGTCAAAATAATGCAGTGAATGTGCGGTTCAAGAAAAGCCTTTTAGGTAAAATTTAAATTTATAAAAACCACCCACCACTACTACTAACGTAGCAAGAGTGAGTAGGGATCGTCCCAAGGGATTGAGTGTCGTACTAGGTTGAGGAATCAAAAATTAAGGTTAGTAGGTCGAGTGATCAAATAGTGGTTGGTTGGTTGAATTAAACTAGATGCAAATTAAACTAAAGTAACAATAATGCAATAGAGAGAATAAAAGAGAGAGAGATCTTAGGGTTTAGAGATCCCCACTAAGCATAGTTTTTCTACACCTTTAATGAATGATTAATGAGGGGGAAGAACATGTATTGTAACAAAGTATGTGTGTGTGGTTGTTTCAACAAGCATGGATGACAAATTAAGCATATATTGTCTAAACAACATGGTGGATAGCACAACATATCAAATTAAGCCATTAATCCTTTCTTTAAGCTCACAATCCAAACACATCACAAGGTTAGAGATACATGTTACTTGTTTTTCATAAGTATGGAACATTAACAACAAGCATGGATTGTCCTCCCATTTAACAACTACACTACAACTAAGCTAATGACATGAAATTAAACTAATTAAACTAAGGGAGAGGCACAATCCATCAAGCAATGAGTATGAACCATCAAATAAACCACAAAACATGACATTAAGCACTATGTCTTGACAATCTCTAGATTTATAGCATCAACACACATAGACAAGCATCAACACACATAGATATGCATCAATAACACAAGAAATAGAGACAAACACATGAACATCTATTCTAGCATACATAGACATATAGATAGAATGAAATGATCAATTGGAAGCATTAAACCATATAAATCATTGAAGAAACAAGATCTATATATATAAAAGTGTCAAGACATGAATCACAATACAAATCCTCTCAAAAAAATACATAAATAAAAAAGTAGAAAGCATGCTTAGGGCTAACTCTAGCCCCAAGAGGATGTCTAGCCACTCATAGATGATGTCCTCTAACCCTCAAGGGCAAGTTCCATGGAAAAAATCTGCTCCTTGGTTGATAAAGAGTCTCCAATGGTGTCTCTAGCCTCCTCCTCTTCTTTTCTTCCTCCCTAAGAGTTCTACAAGGTATGATATGATATTCTATGATGTGATACAAAAAGTAATCCTTATCCTTATATAGGTAGGTCAAATGACACCCAAAATGAGCTGGGGTCGTACAGCAAATATTCCCCAATGATGGGATAAAGGACAACTTTTGTGAGCTGGAAATTTAACTTTTTTGCACTAAAGGAAGTTCGATCGATCGAACCTTGGACTTGGATCAATCGAACATGGATAAGATATATCGAACTTAGGCTGGATCGATTCTTAATGGCGGCGCCTTTTTGGATAAAAACAAATCTGAGATATTTTGAAGATATTTTTGGGAAAAGGACAAAAGTGGTCGGTAGGGTGATACAACTGGATAAGATCAATCATTTGGATAGGGACAAGAATGTTCGATCGATCAGAGAAGGAAGTTGGATTGATCGAACTTTTGAGATCTTTGTACAAGGGTAACATGGCTCAGATCCATTTTAAAGTGCTGAGATCGATGAAAGTTGGATCGATTGAACTTTTCTTGAGATCAATCGAAGTTGCTGAAATTCCACCATTTGTTTCCTTTTTGCTCTACTTTGCTCCTTTCTTTTATTCATCCCAAAATTACTTCAATTATGCTCTTACTTGGCTGAGTTAGCTTATTTTTGGGATAAATACCTGAAAATGGAAATAACACAAAATCAATACAAAACGGTAAAATAAGATAAATAAATATCCTAGAATGCCTAAGCTTAAGGGGTTTAAATACGCAATTTTCAGCACTCATCACACCCCCAAACTTAAATATTGCTAGTCCCTAACAATAAACTAGAAAGTAAAGGAATGAAATGAATAACTATACAACTATGAACTAGAAAGCAATAAATGGATAACGCCACTTTCGTAGGGAACACGATTACATTTAGCATATGCAACGAGCCTTTTAAACCCCTAGGTTACCCTTAGTGGGCGAGTGAAGTCTCGTGAGGGTTTCCAGAAATATTAAGCTCATTCTTTCAAAAGAGGCACCAATATTGCAAATAAGCATTGGGAGAAAACTACCTCAAGTATGCAATTTTTCAACCATTTCTAAGCAATCTCCCAAAATTTCAACATCAAACAAGCAAGTATGGTCCTCCACACATCAGGAAAATGATCATGCAAATCAAAACAACTCTAGAATCCTTTTTGAGTGGACCGGCATCAAGTATGTTGCTATCTAAGCCAACTAAAGAAATGATCACATCCTTACCTTCAAACTAGCATAAAAATCTAGTACCGATCATCAAGACAAAAAGTGGACCTTTTATTAAAGCTTTATTCTTCTAAGTGCGCTTATTCTGTCCACTCGATTTTTTTTTTTTTTTTTTTTTTTTTTATAGGATCAAAGATGGAAGCATGGTGCAATGTGTTGATGTATTAAGCTTTCTAGCGATCCATAAGGTCGAGCGTTAGGTCAATGACTCCCAAACCAGACGGCTTTAGGGCATTAGGTGTTCAAACACCCCTACGGACTTACAAGCTCAAATCAACTAGGCTACAAATCAAGACAACCTCCATCTAATCATTTCCCACTTCTTACCTTTTTGGGAGAAGTCCTCACTTTTTTATTGCTTTTGCAACTTTTTTTCTTCTTTTCTTTTTTATTTTATATATTCAATATTTTACCTAGAGTTTGGGCCCTCCACCTTTCGGCGCGAGAAGTTCAGTGCTTGATGAGGCTAGAATCCCGGCTACTCAGTGAAAATGGGTTGTTATCCACCTTTATCAAGAATGAAAGCTTTCAATGCACTACTAGCCCAATTGGGATATAACCAATTCAATAATCAACAAAACATGTACCCCACAAATGAATGCTAGTGTGCGCCTGTGCTAGTGTAGAATACTAGAGTGAATCTCAAAACAATCACAAAATCAAGATGATGTGAACCACAAGTGTAAGCAAGATATCATTTTTTTTGAAAAATTTACTCCTAAATGGCATCTACAAGGCATACAAGGAGTATTGGACTCTCAACTCATGCAATTTTTAAATTTTAAGTAATATAGTCCTCAAAAGATCAAAATCATATCTAGTCATGGACCAATCATATAAAATCCCTCAAATACACAAGTCATGCTCAAAATTTTGCATTTAAAAATATACACTGCAAAGCACAATTACCCCCAAACTTAAATGGCACAGTGTCCTTAATGTGCAAAGAGAACAAAAGGAAAGAGTATACCAGTGCAATTAAGGTAAAGAATGGCATGGGACTGAAGTATCCAAAGTGGGTGGCATAGCCCCCCCAAACTTGGAATTAATTGTGGTCCTGAAATTTGGCACTCGGATAAACTCATCCGATAACAAAAGGGATAATAACAGTGCATAGTGGTCATGCAAGTGTAGATGAGATAGCAACTGAAAATTAGAGAGAGGTATAAAGGTGGTCCTAAAAATTTTGTGCAGTACTCTCGCTCACTGAAGTCACTGGAATGCACCTGATGGAGTCAAACAGATAGCAATAAGAATATGAAAATAATACATCAATACAGAAAGCATATAGAAATCAAAACCACAAATAAAAATAAAGTATAGTACATCCAGGAGCAAAGTCGACAGATACAGCTGCAAAAATAGTATAACAGTATCAAAAACATGATGAGATCACAGATATATATAATAACAAGAGGAAAGGGATAGAGAGATCAGGAAGAAGAGGTAGAATGGGTAGGTCGCGCTCCACGGATGTCTCTAGATAGATCCCTGAATGCAGTCATAACATCCGTACGGAGGATAGCACTATCAGCTCTAATAGAGACAGCATCCTCTCAGAGAGAGACAGTGTCGGCGCGGATAGATACGACAACATCCTCCAAAGCCTGGAGTCGCTCTCCAAAGCTAGGTGTCTGTGCTGGAGCCTCAGGTGTGGCTGGATCGAAAGAATGATGATCCTGAGCCTGCTCCGCATCGTGAATGGGTGACCTAACTGGAGAGGGCTGCTCTACGTCCTCGGCAGGCTACTCTAAATCAATGTCCATATGTATGGCAGTCGGATCAACTGCTGTGTCATCCGCTGCCGGGTCTGCTGCTACTGTTACCTCTTCAGCCTCTAGTTCATCTGTCGTCTATATTGCGTCATCCTGTAATCTCTTGATAATAGCATTGTAGCTCTTATCCCAGTCCTTCTTTAGGAAGTGACATGATCCTCGCTCAGGGTGCTCCCGTGGATGGAAAGGATAGTGTTGGTTTAGCAAGATCTGGGTGATAAGGTGGCCAAATGGGAGAGACTTAGCCCTTTTGGGCCTCTCCTTGCTAATGTGATCATCACAGAACTTCCTCATAACGCTCCAGATGAGTGCAGGGATAGACAGCCAATGCCTTGTATAGAAAGCATACAGAGCTGTCAAGTAGTCGCCTCTCCGCTGAATCTTATGGCCGGCCATAAAGACGTTGCGAAACAAAACTGAGTCAAAGAACCACAAGTCATCTGGCAAATAAGTGCGGGTGGCGAAGGTCTCGCCATCGGCATAATGACCTGTGAGAAGAATGGCCATATCTGTGTATGAAGGCCTGTATAGCTTGGGATATGTCTCATGTAGCTCTGGAGGGCAGTCATATGGACAATGGCATGATCTGGATAATATGTCCACAGTGATATAAATCAGATGGCCATCAATGAAGGTCCTCAGCTCTGATGTGTTACGCGGGGCAGGCCGGAGGTTCTGGAAGAACATTCGTACTAGCCTCGGGTACACCGGGTATGTGACGGGGCAAGAATGGCTGCAAGGCCCCTCCGTAGTATATCATCATAAGCGGATCGGGTAAGTACCGATCGAAAGAAGAAATCTATGTCGAAAATTGACTCATACACCACTGGAAGGCGTAAGTATTTGCGTAATAGCTGGTCTAACTCCTGGGCTGGCTGAGCTGGCCGTGGTGGTGGAGATGGTATATGCTCAGCCTCAGCGTCACCATGTGAAGGAGATGCGCCAGCATCAGAATGTAATCTGCTGTTAGAATGACGAGACTGTGTGGGCTCAGCTGGCTCCTCCTGTATGGGGTCCTGGGCATGAGAAGGACTGGCCTCGTCATCAAAAGTCTGCCTGCCCTGGCGGTGATAGTGTCCGTGGGCTACAGTCTTGACCCGAGCCATGGCCTATAAAATAATTGAAAACTTGCAAGGGAAGTCAGTGCCAGAATAAAGAATTTAAAGCACAAAATAGAATCATGTATGTCAAGTAAGATAGATAAAACAAATAAATGACATGAATCTATGGAAGTTACAGGATGTGAACATGCTAAGTAGTATAAGTGTAAAAATGCATCCAATGTGGAGAATCACAGGCATTGGGCATGAATGAGATAGCATGGACCCAAGATAAGATGCATGGAATGTGTATATGAAATCTGTGAAGTTCGATCGATCATAAAAAAATATAAGATCGATCTCTCATGATCGATCTGAGAAATTAAGTAACTAAGTTCAATCGATCTCACTCGATCGATCTGAGAAATATGTTTGATCGATCGAACTCTGCGAAGAACGTGGATAGTCACAGATCTGTGACGTGGATGGCACGGGGCCTTCACGAACATAGTCGTGGGCCCATCAACACAACATAGCATTAATCCTATTCACCTAATGAGGCCCATACTCCCAAAAATCGAAACAAATCTCAACCATATATACAATCATATATACACATATATACATATATAAACAAAAAGCTTCAAACTTCATCAATGGAGATTTTCAACATTAAAAGAGCATGGATATAACATTTAAAACATGGCTACATCATATTGAAGCTTGAAATTACAAATGAAGTTTCAGATCTTACAAAAAATGAGATAAAAGGGATGAGGTGCGAAGAAGTGATGAAGATCCGAGATTCAAAAGGAGAGAGAGTGATTCAGGATGAGATGAAGCTCGCCGGAGATGGGGAAGATGGGGTGCGGCGGTGATGAGGGATAGCGTTTGGAAGAGGGTTAGATCGATCTTTGAAATCGATCTTGAAACCCTCGGTATCATTTTTAAAAACTTCCCCGAACCAGTTCGATCGATCAAACTGAGACCTCAGATTGATCGAACTGAAATGATCTATCTTTGAATTTTTTTTTTTTTTTTTAAACACAAATTAAAAATTAAAAATTAAAACTAGAAATTAAAAATTAAAAATTGAAATAAAAACTTTAGAATTTTTGAAGAATTAAAATAAAATAAAATCTTTTTGGGATTTTTAGAAAATAAAACAAAATAATAAAATATTTTTGGAATTTTAAAAAGTCAAAACAAAGTCAAAGATAGTGAGATGAAGAAAAGAGATCGATCTGAACAAAATGTTCGATCGATCTGACAGAGAGCTAAAAATATGCAGGTTTTTGGGTTCAGAAATTTTTCTAAGTGTTGGAACTCAAGATCGATCGAACTTAAAGTTTGGATCGATCGAAGAATTTATGATCGATCTAAGAATAAGTTCGAACGATGGGACAGAGAGGTGATTTGGATGCAAGTGGATACAGGTCAAAAATTTTCTAAGTGTTGGATGCAAGTCGAAGTTCGATCGATTGAACTCTCATTTGAGATCGATCGAACTTATGTAAAATGCTCAATCACAACATAAAAGTGCATGCAATCCTAATCAAAGATCCTAGCAATGCATATGAACCAAAAACAAGTATCTAGACTTCGCAAGAAATGAAATTAAAGATAGAAATAAGGAAGGAATAGGGTTTTGACACCCTACGAAATGTCTTGCTAGTCTTTAACGTCCCTAGCAAGACGTTGAGCTCTTTTAGCCTGGATCAAATATCTTGTAGTGCATCCCTCCTCAACGGGATGATAAGTGTTTCGAACTCCACCTAACAAATGGATCTTTAAGGAACTTATTGGATTAAGCTCAAAAGACGTTTTCGGTCCTTGGTTAAGACAATCTTTGGGCTTCCACGTCCTTTCAAAACAAGATTTTGAAGCAACTTTCTTTGGTTTCAAGGTTGAAGATAGACTTTTTGAAACCTTGGTCTCATACAAAAACTCAATTCCTTCACTTTTAAGGTCATAACATTTTTCTACAACATTAATCTCTTCATGCTTGTCAAATGAATTGGGGGTTGGATTAAAAATATTCAACTTTACCTTTATGTGGCCAAATGAGATTTTCATTATCCCCGTCCTACAATTGATGTTGGCATTCGCGGTTGCCAAGAAAGGACGGCCAAGGATAACGGGAATTTGGCTCTTAGAATTTGGGACCGGTTCCGTGTCAATGACAACGAAATCAACGGGAAAAAAGAATTTATCAATTTTAATCAAGACATCCTCAAGGATACTCTTAGGCTTTTTGATTGATCGGTCGGCAAGTTGCAAAACTACCGACGTCGGTTTCAAGTCTCCTAAGCCTAATTTGACATATACCGAGTATGGAAGAAGATTAACACTTGCTCCTAGGTCAAGAAGAGCCCGATTAATGATATGATCACCAATGATGCATGAAGTGGTAGGTGAACCGGGGTCCTTAAACTTTAGAAGAGTGTTATGCTGCAAAATTGAGCTCACTTGCTCGGTTAAGACCACTTTTCTAGGTGCTTGGCTTTTGTTCTTCTGTTTTTGGGTGCACAAGTCTTTCAAGAATTTGGCATAAGCCGGAATTTGCTTGATTGCATCCAAAAGTGGAAGATTGACTTTCACTTGCCTAAATACGTCCATGATTTCATTGACTTTGGCCTTTTGCTTATCATTTGAAATGGATCCTTTTAAGGCATCCGAAAATGGAGCTTTTGGTTCAAAAACCTTTTCAGAATTTTTCTTTGAAGTCTCTTCAACACAAGAAGTTTTCAAATCATTTTGCAAATCTTTCTTTTCAAAATCACTTTTCAACATATTCTCATTTATATAGTTATGCACATACAGTGAAGGAGGAATATGATATGAAACGGGACGGTTGTCAACTTGTGGTTACACCAGTTCACTCTCTTCATTGGACATACCCACTTGGTTGTCCACAATCCTTCCACTTCTCAAGGTAGTCACCGCATTGACATGCTCTATTGTGTGACCTTCCGATGAGGAATGAGTCTCCACAACACATTGTTGCTTTTGTGGGGCATTCAAAGGCATTTTTCCTTTCTCTCTTGCATTCAAAGTGCTAGCTATTTGCCCTACTTGGGTTTCTAGCTTTGCAATCGATTGAGAATGAGAATGAAGCAATTGTGTGTTTGCCTCTAAAGTGCCCAAAGTGGTCAAAACTTTCTCTTCAAAAATGAGACTTCTAACATTTCCTTAGGAATATGATGGTTGATTAGGAAAATGAGAATTTGAAAATTAGTTTCCTTGTGATTGATATGATGATCTAAAACCTTGGGAACCTTGGCCTTGTAGTGGAGGTGGAATGTACTTTCCTTGAAAACTGCCTAGGGAAGGGTTTGAGCCCTCCCCTTGGTTTTTCTAAGAGAAATTCGGGTGATTCCTCCAACTAGGATTGTAATGATTTCCATAAGGATTGTTCCCTTGATTAGTAAAAACAGCATTTGCTTGTTCATGATGCTCACTTTGCACATGTCCATGGGGAAAATTGGAAGTAGAATGTAAAACACTTGAACAAGTCATACATGTCTCATTAGATGCATGATGAGAATGGTTAGGGAAAGAAGATACATGATTCGCCGAGTTTTGGTTGATAAAAAATTGATCAAACCTTTGAGATAATGATTTCATTTCGGCAGTAATTTCATTAGAGTGGTCGACTTGATGTAAGCCAACACTCTTCCTACCACTAGAATTTCTACCATTCTTTGAAGATAAAGTACGATGTAAAGAATTTTCACTCATGCTCTCATAAAGACGCCACACGTCATCCTCATGCCTATCAATGTAAAAGCCACCCATGGAAGCATCAACCATGCCTTTGTAATTGTCCGATAAGCTCTCAAAGAAATATTGAACTAATTGCCACTTGGGTATGTCATGATGTAGACACTTCCTAAGCAATTCATTAAAGCGTTCCCATGCCTCATGAAATGTTTCTCCATCCCCATGTGAAAATTCTCGAATTGGTCTTAGAAACTGGATAGTACTTCTTCAAGAAATCTTGTTGCATTTCCGCCCAAGAAGTTATTAAAAAAGGCCTAAGATTGTTAAACCAAACCAATATTTTGCCTTGTCTTTAAGGGTGAATGAAAAAAGTTTAAGCCTTAAGACCTTTTCTGGCATGTTTGTATATTTTACGGTGGAACATACTTCAAGAAACTCATCCAAATGCTTGTAAGGTTCTTCACTTGGAAGTCCATGATAGTTATGAAGCATTTGAATGGTTTGCGGCTTGATTTCATAGTGGTGTGCTCTAAATGGCGGTAATTGAATGCATGTGGGTGCATTATATTCATTAGGCACATAGTGATCTCTTAAAGCAAGGGGAGGATTAGCAATTGGAGGTGCAACATGGGCACCTTAGTTGCCTTGAATGATGGGAGGTGATGGAGCATAAATTGGTCTCAGCATTTCCAATGGAACTTGGCCTTGTTGTTGTGGTGGATGAACATATGGCCTTGGCATGCCTAATGAAACTTGCATGTTATCATGATGCACATTAGGGTGGAGGATACCTTGTTGGTCTATATAACCAAGGTCATCCACATGGTCCTCATTGTGTCCTTCCATTGATGAAATGGATTTATTAGAACTACCTCTTCCCCTAGGATTTCAAACAATGGATTCAAGATAAAAAAAATTAAAGGGACAAGAGTGGGTCTCAATGATCTATGACCATGCATGCACAATGCAACACAACAAGCAATAACAACAAACACTTCACCTTCACAACAAGTCAACAATCAACAACCTTCCTCCACATACAATGTTCTCATACTCCCATGCTTTAACAATATGCAAAAAAAACGTAAATTGCCTCCACGAAGGCTCCCGATTTATCTAAAAATTGAATTACAAGCCTCCACGCAGGCCGACGATTTAACTAAGGGATGAGTAAATAAAAGCTCACAAAGGTTCTTTAACACTTCAACTCCAAATTTTTATCTTAGCTTAGCAAATTTTTTATGATTTTAGCATTTTTCCTTTCCTTACTTAGCTTTTTTGCTTGAATGTTCCTTTGCTTGCTTCCTAGCTCAATACTCCATGTCAAACAAGAACAAACACAATAAGTAACAAAAATTGAAAACAAAGTAAAGACACGATCAAAAGAGTACTAATTCCTAATTGATTCCACAAATACGACGTTGCAAATCAATCAATCCCCAGCAACGGCGCCAAAATTTTGACGGTGGCCATTTCTATACGTCAAAATAATGTAGTGAATGTGCGGTTCAAGAAAAGCCTTTTAGGTCAAATTTAAATTATAAAAACCACTACCACCACTACTACTAACGTAGCAAGAGTGAGTAGAGATTGTCCCAAGGGATTGAGTGCCGTACTAGGTTGAGGAATCAAAATTAGGGTTAGTAGGTCGAGTGATCAAATAGTGGTTGGTTGGTTAAATTAAACTAGATGCAAATTAAACTAAAGTAACAATAATGCAATAGAGAAAATAAATGAGAGAGAGAGATCTTGGGGTTTAGAGATCACTACTAAGCATAGTTTTTCTACACCTTTAATGAATGATTAATGAGGGGAAGAACATGTATTGCAACAAAGTGTGTGTATGTGTTTGTTTCAACAAGCAAGGATGACAAATTAAGCATATATTGTCTAAATAACATGGTGGATAGCACAACATATCAAATTAAGCCATTAATCATTTTTTTAAGCTCATAATCCAAACACATCACAAGGTTAGAGATACATGTTACTTGTTTTTCATAAGTATGGAACATCAATAACAAGCATAGATTGTCCTCTCATTTAACAACTACACTACAACTAAGCTAATGACATGAAATTAAACTAATTAAACTAAGGAAAAGGCACAATCCATCAAGCAATGAGTATGAACCATCAAATAAACCACAAAAACATGACATTAAGCACTACGTCTTGACAATCTCTAGATCTATAGCATCAACACACATAGACATGCATCAATAACACAAGAAATAGAGACAAACACATAAACATCTATTCTAGCATACATAGGCATATGGATAGAATGAAATGATCAATTGGAAGCATTAAACCATATAAATCATTAAAGAAACAAGATCTATATATATAAAAGTGTCAAGACATGAATCACAATACAAATCCCCTCAAAAATACATAAATCAATAAGTAGAAAGCATGCTTATGGCTAACTCTAGCCCCAAGAGGATGTCTAGCCACTCATGGATGATGTCCTCCAAACCTCATGGGCAACCTCCATGGAAGAAATCTGCTCATTGGTTGATGAAGAGTCTCCAATGGTGTCTCTAACCTCCTCCTCTTTTTTTCTTCCTCCCTAAGAGTTCTACTAGGTATGATATGATATTCTATAATGTGATACAAAAAGTAATCCTTATCCTTATATAGGTAGGTCAAATGACACCCAAAATGAGCTGGGGTCGTACAGCAAATATTCCCCAATGATCGGATAAAGGGCAACTTTTGTGAGCTGGAAATTTAACTTTTTCACACTAGAGGAAGTTCGATTGATCGAACCTTGGATTTAGATCGATCGAACTTAGGCTGGATCAATCCTCAATGGTGACGCCTTTTTGGATAAAAACAAATCTGAGATATTTTGAAGATATTTTTGGGAAAAGGATAAAAGCGGTTGGTAGGGTGATACAACTGAATAAGATCAATCATTTGGATAAGATCAAGAATGTTCGATCGATCAGAGAAGGAAGTTGAATTGATCGAACTTTTGAGATCTTTGTACAAGGGCAACATGGCTCAGATCCATCTTGAAATGCTGAGATCGATGAAAGTTGGATCGATCGAACCTTTCTTGAGATCAATCGAAGTTGCTAAAATTCCACCATTTGCTTCCTTTTTGCTCTACTTTGCTCCTTTCTTTGATTCATCCCAGAATTGCTTCAATTATGTTCTTATTTGGCTGAGTTAGCTTATTTTAGGGATAAGTACCTGAAAATGAAAATAACATAAAATCAATACAAAACGGTAAAATAAGATAGATAAAAGTCCTAGAATACCTAAGCTTAAGGGGTTTAAATATGTACTTTTCAGTGCTCATCAAAGACTCAATAAAATATCAATGTAGTTCGAAGAAAAATTGGCCACGCACCAACATAATTGATTTCCTGTATCAATAAAACTCATTATTTCAAAAAAAATTATTAATGTACGCCTCACATTTATCATACTAGAATTGTTGTAACCCCACATTTAATGGATTTCTCCTTTTAATGACTCATTCGTATATATTGTTGGGTTAAGTACAGAAAATATCTTTATACTATGTTTACAGTTCATATACTGCACTCCTCGTGTGCAAAAAATACCCCTAATGCGTCAAATTTGTGGAATAGATCCTACCGACATATTTAAAATAGTGTTAGACTAAAAATGCTCTTACTTTGACATTTTATAAAAAATATAAAATAAAAAAAAAAATTGTAAAATGACTGAAAAAGACTCTGTGCAACCAACCCCCAATAGGGTAATATGCTACTAATCTCATAGCAGAGGGATATTACGTGCACTTGAAATGCAATATATATATATTTTAAATGATTAATTTCTTTATAATTGTTACTTTTGAAATTATTGAATTTTGATTCTTTACCAAATTTATTGCACATGGAATGCAATAATAAATAAATTCATTTTTATTTATACCCTCAATATATATATATTCTTACCCAAAATAAATAAATAATTAATTATTGTATTTCATGTGCAATAATTTGGTAAAGAATTAGAATTCAATAATTCTAATATATATATATATATATATATATATATATATATATATATATTGCATTTCATGTGCACATAACACCCGTCTACTATGCAATTAGTAGCATATTTACCCTCTTGGACATTTTCGAAAGAGTAAAAGGGCAAAATTGGTATTACAACACTAATTTATGTTCAATTTTTTATTAAAGGATATTTTCGCACAATGTGAAAAGAATATGAGTATTTTTTGCACACTTTTTTAAATATTGAGTAAATTAATTGGAGTATATACTAATTTAGTAGCATCCAGTATGTATTCATCTTTACTCTCTTCTTTAGTAGTGTTATCTTTAATTTTTGCAATTTGCCCTTTGGCTATCGCAACAATTTCAACTCTTCTTGTTGTTGATGATGATTATGGATGTCAACAGGGTTGTCTTGGACGGGTTTACCATCTCCCGCCCCTGTTTAAAAGTCCCCACCTAAAACCCCCTAAATAGAGTACCCTCCAACTCCATTCCCCCTATTTAATTTTTTTCACCCCGTGGGCACCCGCCCCACCCCATTTACTTCCAAAATTTCTCTTTGTTTTATTCTGTTTTTCCCCTCAAATACAATTATGTAACCTTTTAAAATAATTTTTTGTTTTATTTTCTTGGTTGGTACTCACACACACATATCTCTTATGAGATTTAAACCCCTGACCTCTTTTTGGAAAGTAAGAGGCTGATACCGCTAGGCCACTGACCCGTTGATAACTGTTAAAAACAATTGAGAATACCTCCATTGAAGACTTTGAGTACAGTGATCAATGAAGTGCGATTGAGACTGTTTTCTATCCAAAAATTGGAATACCCCTTTGCTAAGACAATTGTCATAGAATGGAACCTTCCGAACTCTTTCTTCGAACTAAACCAATCAAACACATTCTTCACCTTCACCACCCCATAAGCCGCACCACATAATATGTTGTAGAAAATCTGCATATTTCATAAAATAATACAAAGGATAATACATTAATACATAATGATTCAAGGTAATGAACAACACTGAATAATCAAATAACAATTCTTCATTAAACTGAATAATACATTAATAAAACTATGCAATTATTTTAATAAAATGAATATAGCAATATGAATAACATGGATATAAAGATGAACTAGAATTTAACAAGATAAATAATTCAGCAATATAATATTAATATTAACTCAATAATATAAATTAAAAAGTAAAACGATAATAGTAAAATAAGTAAGAAATTGATGGTCTGATTGTTGATGCATGTGTAAATACATTGACCTAAAGTTAATATACTACAAGAAATTAGGGCTTTAGTGACAGTCAAAACAGTCCCTAAAAGTTCCTAAACCGTCCCTAAAGGTCGAATTGGTCATTTAGACTTTTAGGGACAATACCTATTATCCTAAATAACACCGTCCCTAAAATTTTTTTGGGACGGTACATATAGTCACTAATAAGTTACGAATTAAGAACAATTTAGGGGATTGTCCCCAATACATATAGTATTAGAGACGGATAAACTGCCCATAATACCTTATTTTTAATTATTATTATTGTATTAGGGATGGATCAATTGTCCCTAATACATTATTTTATTATTATTATTATATTAGGGATGGATAGACTATCCCTAATACATTATTTTATTTTTATTATTAAATTTGTAACTGTCCCTAATACCCTAATTATTAGTTTTTTTTTTTTTTTTTTTTTTTTTTTTTTTTTTTTTTTTTGCGTGATTTGTGGGATTAACCATTCTGGATGCATTGATATCAGAAAGATGTTACATGCAAAACGTAAACAAAATAGATCCACAATAACATTAAAAAAGATATTACTAGCCATCAAACAAAATAAATCCACAATAACACTCAAGATCTATAAAATCTCCAGTTTTCTAAACAAAAACTAAAACCATCTACTAGCACAACATATGGTTCCATCCTCTTCAAACCAGATGCAAAGTCATCAAAATGCAGCCCAAAAAAGATGAAGAGTTTAGAAATCAACTAGTTGATCATTAAAAAGCTCCAAAATTTGTGTACCATAAAAATTGTCTCTTTATCGCATTAGTCATTCTGTTGGTGATTGTGGTGGTGCTTGATAGTGGTGTTAATATTGCCACTATGTGTGATGGCCCAAGTTTTTCAACCTGGTGCGTCAGTGATGACCCGAAAGTTGACCCGATAACGAATCCGAAATACGGAAGCAAAATATGAGACCAAAGTTCTTTGTGATATAAATCATCTCTAAGACACCAAATGAGACATTCCATGAAGTCACAAAACTTAAAGAGAGCGAAAGAGGAAACTAATGCCAAAACGGGTAAAATCCGTTAATTAAGAGCAAAATGGTCAATTCACAATTAAAAAGAGAGAGTTCACTCTAAACAAGTCAAACAAGTTGAATACAACCTAATCTAATCATTTCACAACATTTCAAGAGATTCTAAGAACTTTGGTCAAAAAAATCCCACAAGACGCCCTTTCCCGGTTTAAGCAAAAACTGATACTACCTCACTAAAATATGAATAACTCTAACTATGATTTGAATTTGAGAATGGTATTGGTACCGTTGGAAAGCTGACTCAAAATCCTTGATTTTAGGCTCAAGAATCACCCCATTTGGATTAGAAATGAAGGAGTTATGACCTTTTGAAATTGAAACATCAGTGTTGAAACATAACAGAAAGGTTGTGTGTATGCAAGCTATTTCGGTCGACCAAAATAGAGTTTCAGACGACCGAACTGGGCATAATTTTGCTAAAAACATGATTTTTGAGAGGAGGTTGTTTCGGTAGGCCGAAATAAAGTTTCGGTCGACCGAAATGACCCTGAACAGTGCAAAAGCCTACTAAAATGAGTGATTTACTGTACAAAGAAATTTCCAAAAGCCATCGGTTGACCGAAATAGACTTTCGGACGACCAAAACACCTCGAAAAGCTGCTATAAGACCTGTTATAAGCCAAATGTGTTAAGGTTTAACCCATGCTTCAAATCCCCTTATGAATTGGTTCAAAAGTAAAAGTTTAAAACTGATTTTTCAGTGAGATTTGAGTATGTGAGCATGTCAACAACCTTGAAATGAATAAATGAATGTATTACAACAACTTATGGCCTTATACATGTTAATTATAAGGATTTCATATGCCAAACCTCCAAGTTGGTAAAAATACATTTTTAAAGCAAAAGTTTAATACCAAATGATTACAAGTACAAAAGTAAACATACTTATAATGTCCAAAGTAAATACTTAAGTATCATTACACATCAAGGAAGTTACATTAGCTTCTAAAATACCATACACCCATGGTGTGCAAAAATATGACATCAAAAGTAAAGTATGCTAAACACTTGCATGTTAATATACAAAAATGCTTCAAATTGCTCATATACCTCTAAGGATGATAAGCATCCAAGAATATAGTCTCTTTACTTGTAAAATAACCCAAACCACTAGGGTGAGTAATCAAGTTACTCGTAGGATGTGGTGCATGTACATACCCTATTGTTTCAAGTATAATGCAAACCAAACATAGATCATTACAAGGGTGCATTCCACCTAACGTCTATGTTTTTAAGGTATTCTAAGGGATCGTCTCAAGCTATACAAATATTTGAAGTGATAAACATATAACATCCAAGTATACATAAACAAGTACACTAACCGTATTGAAACTAAAATTACTAAATCACAAGCTACAAGAAATCCATGATTTACAACTTGGAATATAATGCGAAATAAAAAATGAAAAGACTAGGATATATGGCCGCGAGACCATACAAGTTATTTTGGGTAATTTCGACCCACAAGGTACTACCTAGTACGCACTATGACTTAGGAGAATTCTTGTCCTTCGTACTAGAGCCAAACCGTAGCCATCAACATTTCATTTCCTTACAAACTTCCAAAAATCAACAAGTCCATGACATTTATATAATCTCAATGCATGAAACTATCTACAAAGCACAAGTAGGGTGAAACCACACAAACTATGCCCTAAGGTTACATGTCTAAATTGGCAAGTTAATAATACTAGATATTACACTAAAGCAATTTACTATCAATGTAGGCCATAATTACTAATAATGCAATATAGTAATTTACCTACAAATAAATTCAAGTGTCATATACAAGATCTTCACATTAGACCTTCAATGAATTTTCTATTACTTAACAATATAAGTACCAATTCCAAGAAATCCACAATAGATCCTCAATAAAATCACAAGTATTAGGCAAGTCATTTAACAATAATTTACTTATCCATTTAATAGTCATATACATGCTTTAATTCACAAATCCTAAGTCAAGCATAATAATTCTCTATTTATATGCAAATACAAGAATTTAAAAAGCATGTAATCAATAAATATCAAGCTCCAATATATATAAAACCCAAAGAGGATAAACATACAACCACCCCTACCTCAATAAAGAATTGAATCTCTATAATTCAATGCAACCAAGCCAAAAATAAAAAACCAAACTAGGGTTTTGTATAGGAGGGTGAGAGGAAGCTAAAGTATTCCAAGCTTAAAGGTCTGAGGTGAGTGGAAGGAGACCAAAAATGAAGTCAAAGCTCTAAGTCAAGCTTTTCCTTCAATGGAAGCTAGGTTAGGGTTTTGAAGAACAAAGGAAATAAGAAAGATAAAATGGAAATGGTGAGTGGAAGGTCTAGAAATCCTCCACTCACTATGTGCTCTTGCACTACCTCACACACACACACTTGTAAGACTAAGTAGGGTGCCTATACTTGTCACCATCCTAAGTAAACATCCAAGGCTTAATATTAAGCCTACACTTGTCAACCATTCAACCAACAAGTACTCCTATCATAGGCCAATAAATGGGTGAACCTCCACCCTCCATGTGTCAAGTGATTAAGCCTCGAAGTGGTTTCACCACAAAGTTAACAAGTGACTCCATGAGTGTGTGACACTTGCCACATTTTTTAAAAATTACAAAAAAGTCCTTTTTAAAAATATCTTCCAAATTAAATTGTAAAATAGTCCCTGAGACGAAAAATAATTACTTTGCATAATTACACTAAAACCCCAAAGTCAAGAATATTTATAAAAAGTTATGCATCCATGCCCTTTACAAGAAAAGTAAACATTTAGCATGTTTTTCTACAAAAGCAAAAAATGTAGATATCATGGAAATTAAATATCATGGATGTATGCAAAACCAGAATCAAATCCGAGCACAAAAGGTGAGGTTATGTAAGGAAAAATGATAAACGAGAAAAAGACGAAATAGGGAAAAAGACGAAAAAAGAGAAATTACCTAAAAAAGAAAAGAAGGAATATAACCGGGTCATTACACCATGTTAGTGACGGCTGCTAAAAATGAGAGTCTGGTGGAGGTAGCGGTGACTATTGATATCGGTTTAGTGGGGTTTACTGCTATTGGGAATCTGATGAAGATTGTTGTTGGTGGAACCATGGTGGCAGCTGTTACTATTGATATTGGTGGAACCAAGGTGGCGATTGTTGCTATTTCTACTCAAGCATCTTCTCAATTTTATCCTACTTTTCCACCAATTGTACATTTTTTTCCTCACTAATTTCAACCATTTTCCTAAAAGCCTCTTTATATGATGAGAAGGCAAGTTGATGCCTTGGAGCCACGAAACCATGTCCAAATCCACAGAAATATCCCGTCCTTATGCCTAGTTGGTTTTGCACTATCTCAACATCATTTATAATTGGACTCGTACCATCAGAATTTTAAGAAATTTGTAAAGACTTATCCTTCATTTCATCCTGCAAAATATTTAAGTTCGCTATCAAATTAAAAGAATATGGCATAAAAATAAATCATGTGAAAGCTAGAATATTAATCTCAAGAGAAAAAAAAATAACAAAAAAATAGTAAGTAAAGGCAAAAAAATCATGGACCATTTAATGAAGTTAGACAATAGTCATTTAACAACAAATTTTTGCAAACTCTATTAGAAACACAATTCACAATCCACATTACAAAATTTTTCTGTTAAGAGTACTTACATACATATATAAAATCCAAATATTTTTTGAAGTTAAAATTTCATCGTCATTCATCATTTCAAATCATAATCATCATTCGATTATGGATCTAATCTCAAATTAAATCCTAATTTGAATTTTAACAAACCTGATTCCACTTTTTGACTTCAGCATACTACAAGAATTCCAAATTTAAATGGACTAAAAAAAAAAAAAAAAAAAAAAAGGAGGAGAAAGGGGAATGTGTAGAAAAAGGCAGAATTTGGTGAGGTTCATAGGCGTAAGCATCACCGAGAATGACCACAAAAAATAAAAAACCAATGCCCAAGTCTACATGCCCAAAACTAATATTATTGCCAATAAATTCTCAACCATAAAGCAGTAAAAATATATATATTACCCCAACATCGATTTCATGCACCTTTCTAATGGCCTTGGGCAAAACCCCGAGTTTAGACTAAAAAAAACTTCAAGCCCAATGTTGATGGTTCAGAAACAAAGTTTCATAATCAATTTTGATGTTGTCTTCATCCAATTTCTCTCTTAATTATAATGGCACAGATTCCTCAAGCCATCCAAAAACAAGTACCGTTCTTATAGTTAACTTATATAATTCCTTTTAGCTTTCTCCTGAGTGAAAATTTTCAAAATGAACAAGTTTATGGGACGGAGTGAATTAAAATTTTTTTCGAATGCAAGAAAGAATGTTTATTATTGATAACCAACAACCATATTACTTTCAGCATATGTCATATTAAAACATCTAAAATCTCAAGAAAAAAAGAGAATGCAAATTGAAAAATAAATTAGATTATTTCAGATTCATTAATTTAATTAGATTACTTTCAACTAGTGGAAGTTCATAAACATGAAATGCAATGAATGAAAACCACACTTCATATATTACATACATAACCATCGTAACGTCTGACGAAAGACATCGATCTAGAATAATGTGGAACCTCATCCTTGGAATGGTTTTCTTTGTTTTTTTTTCACTTATTTTGGTTTTCTTTGTTTTTTTTTCACTTTATTTCCTAGGTACCAATTCAAACAATATTACAAGTTAAGAAACCCAAATAGCTAGTGAATGAAGTTATTATATTAAATGATTTCAAGTAAATAGTCAAAAGCAAGTAGTTAAGAACTTGAACCTGAAATTCTGGTGACATCCACCTATCATATAACTTTTGCCAAATAACATGACCAATACCATCGTAAGGATGGCAACATGCATTCTCAATCGGAAGATGCTCCTCAAAATGACTCTTCAATTTATATCTAAATTTCCTCAAAGTGCTAGAAATTCCCTTATTTACTCGCTTAAAATCTTGGCATATGTATCCACTCCAAAGGTCACCTTTATAATCTAGAATTAATGTAAGTTAAAGGGAGCCTAAAAATTCACACATAAACATAAAAGTATTTTAGCTACAATTTGTAACCAACTGCACCAACAACCTATGATTTATTTTTAACAAAACAAACATCAAATGATGGTTATCATTACCATCAAATGGTCATAGAAGACCTCTTTCTCAAAATCTGGAACATCCCTCCACGTTTTATACTTTAGAAGGGCTTCGGTATCTCGTGTATTAATGCCAACCTCAGCTGTCCATAATTTGTTATTTAAACTAACAGGTTTAATATATATAACCCTCTCTAAACGCTACTGGAACTGGACAATTCTTTTCGTATTGTCCCTTAATTTTGTGTAAGGCTTCATTTTTTGCTCTTCCACGCCCTTTTTCGTATCGGACCTAAAAAAACAAATTTGTCATCTTAATTAAAATGTAGGCATTTTACAAAAGAGCTTATGGTTAATCAGTGATGAAGCATAATTACCTCCACTTAGTTGTGGCCCCATCTGTGAAATCTACCATCACCTTCCATTCTTTGATTTATTGAATTACTATCATCACTTGATCCACTCGGTTGTGTAATAGGTGAACTTGTAGATGGTCGGTCAGTTTGAGCCATGCAGGACCTTAAAACGCTTCGCATTGGTTCCTTGGAGGTGTCCATAATTTAGTTTACAAGCTGATATGAAGAATCAAGTGAAATTAAATCAAAATAAGCATATGTAGAATATATTCTGAGTCATCATTTCATATAACTGAATAATCACATTAAATATTAATCATAAAACCAAAAAAACAAAGTAAATGCTCAAATATAATAATTAATTTGGTCAACCAAATCAAAGTTGCAAATTAATGAAGCACACAACCAAATAAGGCTAATAATTTACAACTTTCAACATATACTTAAAGTGAAATTTTAACGAAAAGTAACTCAAAAGATAAAGCTCAGTAATATAATTTAGCTATCATATACTGAATGTCATTTCCATCATCATTCTCAATGTCCAAGTTCGCTTCAACAACTCTATCCACGATGCTTGGTTCATTCTTTTGGTATGTTGTAGTGTTGAGCATTTCATCATATACTCCTGTTTCACTCTCTTTTTCAAGTGCATCAAACGAGTTTCTACTTGTTATATCTTAAACTACCTCCCACGTCCCTTGTACTTTGTTGTCTTTGACGTAAAAGCATTGTGCTTCTTGATTTGCTAACACAAATGGCCGATTTTTGTACGATCTACTGGTTATATTATGTAACGACCCACTCCACCACATGGTATGATATTATCCGCTTTGGGCCTGAGCCAGCACGGTTTTGCTCTTGGGCTTCACCCCAAAAGGCCTCATACCAATTGGAGGTGACACACTAAACATTTCACCTTTCCTCTACCCAGGCGATGTGGGACTGTGCACCCGTAGCTCACCAGTGTGGTAGCCTGACAGTATCTCTCGCACCCGCCCACGGCACACCCACCCACAAGGTCATCACATATTACGCTTGTGAAATAGGTATCTTTATATACACCAATCCTAACATCAAACCAATCACATTTGAAAAGAAAAAAAATTTCTACCCAGAGGATATATATCTCTTAACTCAAATGATATCTGTTACGACACCATAGTAATCTTTGTCTTCTCCTTTCACTAACACGCCACTATTCTGTGTTCATCAATTTTGCTCCCTTTCCTTAGTATGGAACCTAATCCCATTTACAATACAAGCAGAATATCGACTTACTAGACAAAGAGGTACACGCGCTAATGAATACAGATCATCACAAATTGTTTCCTTTTGATGATGAAGCATTTCCTTTATCTATTAAAAAAAAAAAAATGTAGTGTTAAATAAATGAATGACATGTCATTTTAATTAAATTAGAGAATTTTATTTAATTAAGTACAATAGGTGCATAATTGTAATACCCCTAATTTTAAAAGGATAGTCTCAGTATTTAATTAATTCTTTAAGTGCATTTTTAAATTCATTGTTTGAATTATTTGGCTAATTGTTTAATTATTTAATTGAATTATTTGTTTTAATTTAATTGTATACTTATGTGGTAATTGAAGTAATTGTTTTATTAAATAATGTGGTTAAATGAGTTGTGATATCTATTTTATGTGCTAGGTGTTTAGTGTAATTTATTGTTTAAATTAAATGTTTATTTTATTTTAAGGAGTTGGGCTTTGATAGAATGGATTACTTGGATAGGGGATTAAATGGGTACAATTAATACCCATAGTTGGTTCTAGATATATATATATATATATATATATATATATATATATAATATAGTTTTAGGGTTTTATATATAAATATGAAATCACGTGGTTGATATAGCAGACTTATATATATATTTATTTATTTATTTTTTCTTTTCTTGTCTCCTCTTATAATTAAAATTAGGTTAAATTAAATTTGCCTATAAATATAAGTATTGTGTCTGCCAAGGGTTTTAGAACCCTATTCACATAACAGTGGAGGCGGAGAGATATACAGAGGGGTTTGAGAGAAAAACTAAGAGGAAAATGTAGGGATTTGGCCGGAGATTGAAGGTCGGACCAAGGAGGAAGGAAGATGGGTTGCTTGTGAGTTGAACCAAGGGCAACAAAGGAGTTCGGAACAACCAGGGAATTGCCAGAAAAACCTAGGAAGACGACATTGAGATTTTTATCCAAAATCTCAAATGCAAGTTTTTTTTCCAACTCTTTCCCTTAGGCTTCGTGTTCTGTACATGCCTAAAACAATTCCAGGAGTAAGTAGACTTTAAATTGATTCATGTATGCATATTAAATTAGATTAAAACAGTAAGTATACATGTTAAATCAAATTAAAATAGTATGTATGCTAACAGAGTTATAATTGCTTGATCTTGAATTTGCTTACATGATTACTTGTTTTGATTGGTGTTATTGATGCATAATGGATTTAAATAAATGTCTGGAATAATCTGAGACTCAATTAAGACCATTAGAGATCTTAACAGAGAGGAACGGAATGACTGAAAGTCGCCAGAGATGAGAACGATGGATAATAATAGGGAGAGAGCCGGTTCCCTCTTGGAGGGAGACGGCTCCCTTACAAAGGGAGGCGACTCCCTTCCTGATTTTTGTTTTTTTTTTTTCGTGTTTTGGGGTTCTGTTTGGTTAATCGGAGTATTTCTATGTTGTTTAAGTTGCTATGAATGATTTAAATAACTGTTATAGACATGTAAAATACCTGAAAGCATGATTTACATCAATTTGCTAAGGAATTTAACAACATGATTCTCAACAGTAAGTCTACATGTTGATTATTGAGTATAAATGATTTAATTACTATCGTTTTAGCAATTTTTCAATGTATGATTAATTAGTGTTCATCATGTTTCAACAGTGTAATAAGCATAGTTGACTATCTAAACAATTATTATGCTTATTTTAGATTAATTGATGTTTTAATTTATTATTTATTTCATTAATTGTTGGATTTGTGAATTATATGCACCGGTATGGGACGGTGGCATATTAGGGATGGATTAGTTCAAAACACTAAATCCTACCTATTCTGGAATAAGGGAATGGATTATTACAATGTTAAATCCTACTTATATTCTTATCGAATCAACGAAACAGTTGAATGACATATTAGATGGTTATTTTATGTTCTGGATTAGGATGGATTATATATATATATATATATATAGTTATGAGCCATGATATGAGCTTGAGTCTCAGGATTATGGGTAGGGTGCGTATATCGCCTATGATGGATAACTGGACATAGTTGACGTACCCTGGTAGGTCTAGGTATATATGCCCACGTTATGTGCAATTTGTATGTTACTTTCTATTACTTATATTCTTATCGAATCAACGAAACAGTTGAATGACATATTAGATGGTTATTTTATGTTCTGGATTAGGATGGATTATATATATATATATATATATAGTTATGAGCCATGATATGAGCTTGAGTCTCAGGATTATGGGTAGGGTGCGTATATCGCCTATGATGGATAACTGGACATAGTTGACGTACCCTGGTAGGTCTAGGTATATATGCCCACGTTATGTGCAATTTGTATGTTACTTTCTATTCAAGTTGAGATAGCCTTATAGACTAGTGAGCATCCTATAATATGTATTTATACATATATGGACTATTTAGTTATTATTGAGTTGTCTAGGATGTATCTGCGTATTGGGTCTCTGTTTAGATTGTAGTAGAGTATAACTTGCTCATGGGCTTGACCTACTGTTATTTTTTTAGGTGTTTGACAGTTCCAGTCTTAGAGCTTGATCTTGCTGAGCAGAGGCAATCACTCACTCTTCCGACTACGTAGGATTTCCCTTTATGCTTTAGCTTTGGATTTTACTTTCAGTTGGGATATTATTAAGGGTCCACTAGATGGATTCCCAAATTGTAATAACATTGAAGGTTTTAGAAATATCAGATTATTTTAATTAAAGTTTATTTTAAGGATTATTATTTAGATTTCTTTTAGCTTATTTATTATTTATTCTTTATTCCATTTGTACTCATACTTTTTTATATACTTAATTGTTTGGTATCCCTCGGATCTGTGTTCGGACTTGATCATTCGTGACTCTAGAATCAAGGGTTATCACAATAATGGACTTACTTTTGTTTTGAACTAGCTCGAATATTCTTTAGCATGTCTTTAAGGAATATTGCGCGGATTTTCTCTCTTAAGTTCTACCTTGTGTTTTCTAAACAATTACTTGATGTTAAGATACAATTGTGTACATGTATTAAGAAATAGACTATATATTCATAGAAACTGAAAAGATATGAAATGCAATGAGCTACTTACTCTTCATATGACAAACATCTTCACAATTCTGTAATACGTACAATCGGGCCATCTCTTTGTCCGCACGGCGCAATATGTCCAAACTTTATGCCCCTATAGGTCGAACCACTTACTTTAGATCAGAAAAAGTGGACCAATTATTGTTGTAGTCCCCCTCATTATTTCTTTCTTCTCTATTTAACCGTGTCTCAATCCTTCCAAGAAATTTTAAACAAAATGTAAGGCATTCATTGTCCACATAAGCTTCCGCAATGGACCCTTCAGGACGTGCTTTGTTACGGACATACAATTTGATAGTATCCAAAAATCTACATAACCGTTAATATAATTACAAATATTTAAGTTTAACAAACAGATAAAACTTGTCAAATAAAAAAAAAAATTGTTGGTTTACGAAAAAAAATCGAGTACATCCATCGATATTGTGGAGGGCATGCAATGATGGCTTCACGCGACAAATGCAGAGCTAAGTGTACCATAATTTCAAAAAATGACGGAGGAAATATCATCTCTAAATTGCTTAGTATAACAGCAATGTCCATTTCCATTGCTTATAAGACATCCACTTTAACAATTCGACAACATAATTCCTTGAAGAATAAACCAAGCTCAGCTATTGTGTTACAAACATCTGAATTTAAGAATCCTTGTATAGTAACAGGGAAGAGACGTTGTAAGAGAACGTGTGAATCATGACTTTTCAATCTAGATATCTTACAATTATTAACATTGACACACCGACTTATGTTCGATGCATAGCCACCTGTAAACTTAAACTGATTTTAGCCATTCACATAGTTGCCTTTTATCATTCTTTGACAATGTGTAGCGCGTTTGTGTCATCTCAAATTTTTCACTATTATGCCTCAGGTGGAGTTCTTTTCTAATCCCCATTGCTTCTAAATCCAACCGAATTTTAAATGTGTCCCTAGTTTTTCCTTCAATGTCGAATAATGTCCCTAACACATTATCGCATATATTTTTCTCTATATGCATAACATCTAGGTTGTACTGCAACAAAAAGGTCTGGCAATAAGGTAGTTTAAAAAAAATACTCTTCTTCATCCAGTTAAGTTCAAATTCCTTACGAGTTCGCTTTTTTTTATTTGGTCCCTTTCCGAACTAACCTCGGGTATAAGGTTAAGTTGTTCCAGAATATTATCACCCGTCAACTGCTTTGGTTGCCCTTTGTCTTCACTCTTTCCTTTAAATTGCCTGTGACGTTTTCTGAAAATGTGATCTAACGATTAAAGCATACGACTTCCCAAATAGCATATCTTACGTCCGGGTTTCAAATAACAAGAACATGTTTCTTTGTTACAATTCGAACATGCTAGATAACCTTTTGTCATCCATCCAGATACCATCGCATAGGCAGAAAAGTCACTAATGGTCCAAATCATTATCCCATGCATTTTAAAGTTACATTTACTATAGGTGTCATACGTCATCACACCATCCCGCCACAATTCTTTTAACTCTTTAACCAAATGTTACAAGTACACATCAAGGTTACAACGACATACATATATATGGTTCCTTCATACATATCCAAAGTGGTAAATTGTAAGGCACAATCATCATAAGCCACATACTATACACATTGCTCATGTTACCAAATGGATTGATTCCATCAGTTGTTAATCCAACATGAACATTACAAGGATCAACAGCAAACCAACTCTGCTTACTATCAAAATCCTCCCAAGCTTTTGAATCAGCTGGATGTATTAACTCGTTTATATATTTCACACATTTCTCCTTATGCCACTGCATGTCTAAGGCTGTATCATTTAATATAAACAACTATTGAAGTCTTGATTTCAAAGGGAAGTGTAAGAGAACCTTTTGAGGGATTTTCTTACCCTTACCTTTGTGAGGTTTATACCTCGCTTCACCACACTGTGAACAATTTTCTTTACCTACAATATCTTTCCAAAATAGAACACAATCATGTTTACATGCATATACACAATCATATCCGAGACCCAAGTCTCAGAAAAAGCTTTTAGTCTCGTAATGAGACTTTGGTAGTAACGCATTGTTGTCAGGAAGTTAGTCAGCTCTAAGATACAACCCAATCAGCTCGCAGTGGTGTCTCCTCCATGTGCACGATCACTGGAAGACTAGGTCCAAGTGTATGTAAGTCTAGTTACTCATAAACTCAATATGTAAAATAATATACACTAACATCTCACAGAAGAAAGTGTCGTGGACATAGATAATAAAAATAGAGAGAAGCGTCTCACTCACTCTATATCATCATTCATATATAAAACACTCCTATATAGAAAAATGAGAAGTCTACCTCTTTATATAGAATGATAGCCATAACGGTTATCCACACTTAATATGATATTAAGTAAAAATAAAATGATTAGATTAAATATAATTTAATAGTATTTAATATATTATAACTGAGTATATAATTTATTATATATTTATTACTTTTATTAAAATAATTCTCAACATAATGAACCGCCACAGCCAGCCCCACGCCGCAACCACCACCTGCTACGCCCATAACACTTCCCCAACCATCGTGGTAAGCTTCTGAACGTGGATGATCTTACAATGTCTGTTAGTTAGGGTTAGTCAGTCCCTGCGGGTTGCTTCTCATATTCAACGGATCCAAAACGTTCTAATGATAAGACATGAGTTTGTCAAACCATTTGAACTTGTGAGTAGCATTTAAAACGTATTATGAAAGTTCTAAGAGCCAAGGTCATTGGTGATTGAATTGAAATTTGATATGTCTCCCCTCCAAGTAGAGTTCTCGGTCTTCATCAGGGTTAGGTGTTTTCTCCACGGTGGTTTGTTGTTCTTTGGGATGTTTTCCATTTTTTCTCCAGTTCTTGGTGCTTATGATATGTATCAGCCCAGTGTTATGGGTGTGTAGGGTGGGCTGGCAACGTTTGCGATGATGGTGGTCCTCTATGGCTTTTGGAGCTTGATAATTTTTTTGATGAGGGTTACACCATCTATACCTGTGATCCTAGTATTGGTGCAGTGTCATTTGTTACCCTTATAGTCCCAATCTTTTTTTTTTTTTTTTTTTTTCTTTTTTGCACCATGGGTTATTCGCTGTTTCTTCTTTCTCTCCTTGCATCCGAAGCAGACACTTGATGGTGGGGATGATGATCGGCCTGCAGGATTTCCAAAGGTAGGGCACCCTGTTCAGATTTCTGAAAATTAGATGATCGCGATTGTTGGTCTCCTATTCTTGTTTCTAAATGCTCAAATCCTCATTATCAACGCAAGAAATCCGTGCTCTTTGAGTTCACCTTTTTAGTCCTCTATCCACAATAATGCTATCACGAATCCTCTAGATAATAGCGATGGGGCTCTCGCGAAGCTTTGCTTGGTCAAACAATGGCTCTATGCGGATGTTGGTGCTTCCACTTTGTTCTCTTCGTCGGATTATACAATTTCTCTATGGCCGATGTCTTCCGATCATCATCATACCAGTCAAAGAGGTTGCGTGGAGCAGTTTCCATGTCATGTGCCGGTCCTTTCATGTGACAGCATGCTGTTGTTATTTTCTTGGCGTACTGAGGTAACCAAGTTATGGTTGTTGGTAGAACTCTCTGGAGCCACGAGAAGGACGACGTTTATCATTGGGAGTCCCCAGGTTTGGATTCTGCTTTTTAAGGGAAAATTACATATAAATGGAGTCAAAGTTCCATATTTACTTAGAGACTGAGTCAAAGTTCCATATTTCTCTAAAATGGATTGCTGAGGTGGCACATGATTTTTTACTGTTTAAAAAATTGTGGTGCCTAAAATGCCCTTCCCTAATAAAAAAGTAGTACCTTCAGTTTAAAAAAGTAGTACCTTCGGAGAAAAAGTAGTACCTTTGCGGGTGTTTAAAAAACATGGTACCTGGACGTCAAAAAGTAGTACCTTTAGTTCAAAAAAGTAATACCTTCGAAGAAAAAGTAATACCTTCGCGGAAGGGTATTTTAGGCACCACAATTTCTAAATAGTAAAAAACCATGTGCCACCTCAGCAATCCATTTTAGAGAAATATGGAATTTTGACTCAGCCTCCAAGTAAATATGAAACTTTGACTCCATTTATATGTAATTTTCCCATTTATATAACACCTACTCCTCTTATGGGCTTTATTGTTTCACTGCCCAGTTGGACCTGAGTTATTTAAGCCCAATCTTGTTGACTGAAACCACAAATGCCAAGTTTCCTTTATTTGTTGTTGGGTTAACCAAATAGCAGGCCCATTGGTTTCTGGGCTGTAGTCTGCAAGGCCCACAGTATCCAAGCCCATGCAGACACTTATTTGCAAAGTCTACGGCAGTTCGAATATCCACAAAACTCTCCCCCCGTCAAGCAGGTGTGGATTTAAGGGAACTATTGGGTGTTCGAGGAGGCGAGGAGGTATTCTGAGCTACTGTCAAGATCTGCTTTCTACTCTGCTATGTTTGTTGCTTGTTGTCTGGTTCATATCCTTGCGTTTGCCAAGGATGACTTATGTTCTTTTGTTATGTAATGTAATGATGTTTTGTTTTGCTAGGGAAAAAAAAAAAAAGGGTTAGTTCCCTCGCCTTCTGGGCAGTCTTTTGATTTGGGCCTCAGCAACTGATTCCTTGTTTTGGGCTAATGTTTCTGTTCATTTTTTCATTTCTTGTAAGCCCTCTTTCTGTTTTCCTTTTGCTCTCCTGGTACGCCCTTGTATTTTGTAAAAGCTTTTTTCACCTTTTATAATATTCACTTACTTACCGAAAAAAAAATAAATAAATAAAAAAATTTACTACTGAAAAATCAAAATACAAAAGTTTTAACGTTAATTATATATGCTAATGCAAACAAGATAATTTACACACCTAAACGGGCGTGGTGGGATGGTTGACCTCCCCTGCCCAATCCCACACTGAACCCGCGTAGATTATTACTACTAAATTTTATTTCCTTTCAAATAATTTAAACGGTCCTTCAAAACTGGTTTAACCCGCCCCGCAAGGTAAAATTACCATCCCTGATGATGATCAACCTTAGAAGTTTCAACATTCCAGCAAAAACTTACAATTATCTAGCGCCAAGGATGCTTGTCTTAGTCCTGAATGAACCACATTTAGCTTCTTCTTCTAATCCATATTCCTAAGAAAGTATCGATAGGTTACTATCACTTTCTTTCATTAGTTGATCTCTGTTTTCCTCCCTTTACACAAAATATTTGATCGATAAGAGAATCTGTGTGCATTATTTTTAGAGTAAAACGTATATAAAGGGCTTATAAAGAATTTAAATCGCGTATTGAAGCATGCGATTTATAAGGCATTTATTGATGAAAAATAAGAACTCAGATTTTATTTTATTTTTATTTTTTTACAAAAAGAAAAAGAAAAAAAGGAAGATTACCTAATATAAAACAGTGTTAACTGACTTAGAGTGATGAATTGATAAGGTTACTCAAAAAAAACATATAATGGTTCCATCTATTAATTTCTACATAGTATATTCACATCTATCACGATCACATACAGACAAATGGTCATTTAGACCGAAGAAGCACCGAACAATGACCTATCTTGGGCAGGTCATTTACGCAACCCACTTTTCAAAAAATAGATTGGCCAGTAAACATAAAGACAAATCTATTCTCAATGTTCAGTCTTATCTTCGTTTCATACCTATTACATTCTTTGTCTACCAGATTACGATTACTCAGAAATTTTCTTCACTTTTTCTCTTCCAAAATTTAGCCATATATACCTCTCTCAAATCCTCATCATTTCTTCTCTTAAAGATTTGAATATGAAATTACCTCTTAAATTCTAGGGTAAAGTACAGCCACACTCCTTGAAGTTTGGCAAAATGACACTCAAAGAAAACTTACCTATTTTTTGGACAAATATACCATTTGAAGGTTCAAAAACGGATAAAGACACCCCTTTACACGAGAAATTGACCAAATCACCATTTGACCGTTTAGGAGACTTTTTTAACTTTACAATTTAATAAATTAGACCAATCTACCATCATAAACAATTTATGCATAAGTTTAAAAAACAAAAAAAAAAAAAAATTATATTATTCACTTTTTTTTCTGTTATTTACTTTATAAATGTCCTAACTTCTTAAAAATGTAGTCGTCTGAAATGATTTTTTGATCCAATACATATATTTCAAATAAATTATATTTTGTTATTACTTCTTTTCTTTTTCTTTTTTATTTTTAATTAAGATGCCTAATTCTTTCATGGAAAAAAATTAAACCAATCTCTTTTCCTTAACCACATTTTTTTAAAATAAATAAGTACGCCAATATAAATAGGATGACGTGCCTCAAATCCAGCAGGTGAAAGGAAAATGAAAGAGGAAAACACATACACACACATAACATAAACGCCCAGACAATTGCCAGAAACTGTTGATTTATTTATCTATTACAGAAGGTTGACTCCATTTTTTTATTGAGCTGAAACTAATCCCTACTCACATACACAATCTTATGCATTAGGTAACTTAGGAAAGAGTTACACTTGAAATGTCTCAGATTGTTGATTTCTTTGAGGTTTTGAAGAAATTATTGATTTCCTCTTAAATTTTGTTGACAACTTTACTCCTCTACATGGAGACAGTCAAGAAAAAGGAGCTAGAAGTACTTATTTAAAAAAAAAAGGTGGTTAAGGAAAATAGATTGGTTTAATTTTTTTAGATGAAAGAATTAAGCATCTTAATTTAAAAATAAAAAAGAAAAAGAAAAGAAGTAATAAGAAAATATAATTTATCTGAAATATATGTATTGGATAAAAAAATCATTTTAGACGCCTATATTTTAAGAAGTTGACATTTATAAAGTAAATAACAGAAAAAAAAAGTGAATAATATAAAGTTTTTTTTTTTTTTTTTTTTTTTTTTTTTTTTAAAAAAAACTTATGCATAAATTGTTCATGAGGGTAGATTGGTCCAATTTATTAAAATGTAAAGTTAAAAAAGTCTCATAAATGGTCAAAGGGTAATTTGGTCAATTTCTCATTTAAAGAGGTATCTTTGTCTATTTTTGAATCTTCGGATGTCTTTGTCTAAAAAAACAAGTAAGAGTGTCCTTTTACTAAACCTTAGGGAGTGTGGCAGTACTTTACCCTAAATTTTATTTTAACACACACACACTCTCTCTCTCTCAAAATGTATGCATGTGTCTCTCATCCAAATTTTATTCAGTTTCTCTCTACATTTGTGTCTGAATTCTCTTCTCTGAAATTCTTTTAAATTTTTTTCTGCCTAAAAATTTCCCGATCTCTCTCTCAAATTCTCTTCGCCTTCTCTCTTTAAGATTTGAGTTTGACTTTCTATTTCATCTCCATGTATTTGTTTTCCCCACCATTCCTTTGTTTTTCATCTCACATCCGCCCCTAAAAACCTTCAAATTTGTCTCCATGACTTTACCAGGGCGTTCTCTTGTATCTCCCTTTCTTACATTAACCCTAATCTCTAAACTTTATTACAATGGGTCTAGGTGATTGGTGACTTGTTAACTTTATAAGAAATAAGACAATAAAAAAAGAATAAGTAGATGACAAACTTTTGAACGAAAACGGTGGCCTCTATGGAAGGGAAGATTAAGGACAGGGAATTTGAGAAGAGAGAAAAACTTTAAGAGTTTGGAAAAAGGGCAAGTATAAAATCTAAAGAAAGACAAGTCACAATTAGAGTGAGAAAAGAAAGTAAGAATATATGACGTGGCAAAGACAGGTCAGGTTTTGGTGCTAATTCGGGAATTAGTCTTTGGTTACTCTATCACTATTCTTATAGAGTAAGGAATCAAACAGTTATATTCTCATTAAAGACTAAAGCCCGCGAGAAAATAAATATATGAATTATAAAACACAATAAATCTTGCAAATTAAACATCAAAACTGATGAGCCTTAAAGATCCATTAAATCATGTAACGGAAATAAAGCTTTAAAAACTTCTCTGACACCCGAAACCGCCCGTAGCCATCCCTACTCTCTCTCTCTCTCTCTCTCTCTCACACACACAGTTACAAGTTACAAACCTACAACTAATACAAAAGCGTTTCCAAGTTTCAAGATAAAAAAACGACAATCAAAACCCTCCACACATATATATGTATGTAAAAGTTATAAAGTAGAACAAAATAAATGAAAGTAAATGACTAATATCACATACGTTTTATGTGGCCAATAACTCCCGTGACAGCTCGGGTCATGCCAATTCCTATTCACGGGCTCACAACTTTTGGTTCCTAAAAAAGCCCTTGGTACCCTATATATAAGAACCAATTATATATTCCACAACCATGTGATATATAGTGTGAAGTGACAAATAATTTCTAAATCATAGGTAAAATGGAGATGGGAAGGAAGATGATGGTGGTGGTGGTTTTGGTTATGGTACTATTGGAAGGGTCTAAAGCATTGGAGTTGTGTAACATAAATGAGGATGGTCTAATGGCATGCAAGCCCGCAGTGACTGCACCGAACCCGGTCACGCCTACACCGGAGTGTTGCCAAGCTCTTTCAGGGGCTGACTTGACATGTTTGTGTTCTTATAGGAACTCGTTCATTTTGCCTTCTCTTGGGATTGATCCTGATCTTGCCATGGCACTCCCTGCCAAGTGCAACCTCACCCCTCCTACCAATTGCTAAGGTATTTTCATAATACATGCACTTAAATTTTAAATGGTAACATTGACCAGTTATTTTGTGGATATGAAATCAAATGAAACTTGAAACAATTCAAAATATTATTTAATGCACAAAATCTGTATGGTGTGATAGGACGTCCAAGATATATATAAATATAAATATATATATATATATATATATATATATATATATATATATTTATTTATTTATTTATTTATTTATGGGTCTCATAAGAAAAATAAGGCTCGCTTAGTTTGTAGTTCTAAAAACAGTTTTCAAGAATTCAAAGAACAAAATATTGTTTTGAGAACTATAAAAGGCAGTTCTCTGAAAATACAAATATTTTTTTAACTGAGTTTTCAGAAAATTGAATCGAGTTTTTTTTGTACAATTTTTAAAAAATAGAAAACTGTTATCAGAATTATAAATTAAGCACGCCCATAAAGTTTGTGAATGATATTACAAAATGCACGAGTAGAGATCAAGTGGTAGTCGGTTGGTGTCTCAATATCAATTTTAATGAAAATAATTATTATGCACACACACCCACACAATGAGGTTTGTGTGTGTGTAGGGATTATTTATAATGTGTTGAATTTTGTTGAGTTTGTGTTGTTGTTTCAGGTATGTAGATGACTGCAGGTAGCCTTTCAATTGCTTCGTGAAAGGTTTCAATTTCTGGTGTTGGATCAAAGTAGAAGACTCGATGAAATATCAATGTAGTTCGAAGTAAATTAGCCACGCACCAACAGAATTGATTTCCTGCGTCAATAAAACTCATTGTTTCAAAGAATTAATTAGTGTACGCGTCACATTTATCCTACTAGAATTGTTGTAACCCCTTGCATTTAATGGATTTCTCTTCTTGTTTGAGCTTAAAAAAATATTTTTTGTGTTTTTTCGTGTTTGATTGTCCTAAAATATTTACGAAGAAAAAATATATTAAAATAAAACAAAAATAACCTATTCAACAATTTTTGACAAGCTATTTTAAACTTATTTTATTTTCGACAAGCTATTTTACAAATCTCACTTGATAGACTTGCACACTGAAAAATAAAAATAAAAGAAAACAAAGGTAAGTACTCTTATCAGCTTAATCATCAACTAATCAGTAGAAGATATTCATGCCAACAACAAATTATAAACAAAGTAGATATATATTATTGTATAGAATTTTATAATTAATCACACATATTATATATATATATATATATATATGCACAATATACTCTATGGCCGGTGTTCTTGTCGTTGAATCTTGATCTCTTTGAGTTTCTTCCTCTTCACTGTCCGTATTCATCTTTACCCTCTTCTTTTGTAGTGTTGTGTTTAATTTTTGCAATTTGCCCTTCCGCCCTCACAACAATTTCAACTCTTGTTATTGTTGATGATTGGGGATAACAATGGGCTGTCATGGGCGGGTGTACCCTCCCTGTCCCGGTTAAAAGTCTCCATCCAAAACTAACTAAATATGGTACCTTCCAACTCCATCCCCCTATTCAACTTTTTTTTTTTTTCCCGGGGGCACCCGCCCCACCTCATTTATTCCCAAATTTTCTCTATTTATTATTATTTTTTTTTTCCTCTAATACAATTATATAACTATTAAAATTTTTTATAAAAGTTCAAAATTACAAACATTCCATAATGACAAAAGTACTAGGTAGACCAAAACTAATCAAACCAAATTACTTTGTTCCAAAACAACATACAAAAGTTTTGGACTATGATCCTCTAAGTTATTCTAAGTTGAATTCGTAATAACAAGTTTTAATTTATTCAATCAGAATAATAAAAAATAACAAAATATTTAAAAATAATATCGTTCATATAACAATTAGCATTGTCATCAACACCGTTTGATAGCATTAAAACTCTCTACCACATGGCCATCACTGTCGGCGGAAGTCTTCGGATCATCTACCAGATATATTTCTTCTTCCCCTCTCCCTGTATTTCTCTTCAAATCAATCCAAACTCACCCCTCCGATCTATTTTACTGTCGTTTATATTTTTAAAAAATATTTTTTTCTCTCTATAATTTATAATCTTCGATCTATTATAGTGTAGTTTATATTTTTTTTTAAATGTATTTTTTCTCTATAATTTATATTTCGTAGGGTGATACCATTGATAAAATTTGTAATCAAATTGGCATTATCAAGTAAATGGTTCCTCTTCATTTTTTAATAGAATTTGTAATCCCATTAGTAGGGATGGCAATTTGCCTCGTGGGGCAGGTTAAATCGGTTTTGGAGGACCATTTAAATTATTTGGCAAAATGGGATTTATAAATTACAATATAATAAAAAAGTTAAAGTTTCAATTGAGGAAGAAAATTTAGCTTTTTCTTTTAAGTAAATTTGAAGAGTAAAAGAGAAAAATAAAGAAATAATTTTATAAACTACAAAATTTAGGGGGGCACTGAATAACTTTTTTCATACATATAACAAAAACATAAAAAAAAAAATTACTACAAATATTATAGAGGGCGGAGCCAGGCAGAGGGGCACGTGCCCCTTGAGCCGTCATTGGCTCATTCCATGATTATAAGAATAACCTCATGATGTTTGGACGAAAGATGGAGTGTTTGTGGATGTTTGGATGAGACAGAGAGAGAGAGTTTATGGGCTTTGGTTCTAGAAGGTGGTGAACTGCAAAAAACCCATGTCGTTTGAAAATGGTGTATAAAAGAGTCCCGATGTTCAAATATGTCCTCTTAAGTAATTTCAACTTCTAAGCCTTTTTTTTTTTTTTTTTTAAATGAGAATTGTGGAGGACATTTTAGTCTTTCACCTTTCCCACTTTACTTATGTGACAATATTTGCACACATTATATACCATAGGAATAGTATTTGAACATCAGCATAGTTTGTTACAATTTTTTTGACATATGATATGAGTGGTTTTATTTTATTTGAAATGTATAACCTGAAAAATTCAATACAAATATGCCATAGGTTTCTCGGGACTTGAGTTTGACGCAAATTAAAGTATTAGAACCTTGGGTTAGGCGTGGGCTAACCCTTCGCTAGTCCAAATCCCACCCTTAAGATAAACTGTTTTGACATTATTTTTGCTAATTTCTAATTATTTTTCCAACCCACGAGCTCTTGTTTTGTCACTTTTGTCGACAAATAATAAACTAGCAAACAAAAGTATGGACTAAAAATAACATAAAGAAAATCGTTGAAGTGCAAAAAAAAAAAATCCCTAGTGGGACTGTTGGCACCAAAACTTGGTAGCCACCTCAGTGGTGACATGGACCAGCGATGGGCCGACACTTGTTTAGTATGGTTTCAAGAAAAGTCGGCCAATTGAGAAACAAGAGGAGAATCTAGGAATTTAGCCACTTTATCCAATAAGGTTGTTGCTGAAATTTGGTAATTAATATTTGAGTTAATTCAAATATATTATTTCAGTTTGGATAGAAGAGATTTAGTTGGAATGAGATTCCTATGAAATAAGAATTTCGTTGCAAAGGAATAAGGAATTCAAAGGAGAGGCCGTCACATGAGGGATAATTTGGGCAAAAGTTATAAATGGTCTTCTAGCCATTTAAGGGAAGTTTTCAGCCTAACTTAAGGAAAGGAGTTGCTAAAAGTTAGCAACTTTCCAGCAACTTTTCAGTATATTTCTCGACAACTTGCATTTGACTGGATCAAGGAGAGATTTCAGCAAGGACTTTCCTATTGAAGCAAGAAGAGAAGAGACGCAAAAGACTACTGGAACGTGGTTTAGTTTGAGTAATAAAGTGAAGAAAATCAAGGAGCAAAGAGATTTTCTAGCAATTAATTAGGAAAATAAGTTGAGATAGAACTTCTATAAATAGAAGTATTGTATTCCATTTCCAATTCGTCCAGCACCACCACAAAACATGCATTTCAACTAAAAATGTTTTCAATTGACTCTACGTCATTTTCCTATCAATTTCTTTATTTCAATTTAATGACAATTGATTAGATCCTCGTCAACTATTTCGATTCAGCCATTTACTTTCTTTCAATTTCAATTATGCCAATTTTAATTACGCAATTTTAGTTAGGCTTTCAATTCAATGGCAATTGATTAAATTCTTGCCATTGAATCGTAGTGACAATTGATTAAATTCTTGTCATTACTTGGCTGATGGCAATTGATTAAATTCTTGCTATCACGTTTCAGTGGCGATTGATTAAATTCTTGCCATTGTGTTTGGCTGGTGGTGATCGATTAAATTCTTGCCATTGTGTTTGGCTGATAGCGATTGATTAAGTTCTCGCTATCACGTTCGGTCGGCAATCGATTAAGTTCTTGCCGCCTGTCTTCACTCGGCCATTCCATCCATTCAAACATTCATCAGCCGTTGCATTTCTTTAGACACTCTAAAAAGTCCTTGCTACAAACAAGGCATAAAAGAACCTTGCTGGGAGTTCTTACTAGTCTCTCTCCCACACAATCGCTTGAGAGTCAGCCATCGAAAAAAGGGATAGGCTGGTGTTCAATTACATATTTTGGGTATTTTGAACAAATACTCTGGCACGCCCGCGAAGAGTCCATCGACCGGCGTGGGGAACAAAAACCGCGCGAACACGTTTTGGCACACCCGGTGGGACCACTACTAGAGTGTTATAAAAGAGGCAAATATGCCGCGGCTCACAAAAAATTCTAAGGCCGTGGCTACTGATGAAGATTTGGAGGAAGGCGATCAGCCAGTACAGGCTGAGAACTCTGCAGCAGGTCCTACTGATGAGTTAGCTGTACTTCAAGCACAGGTTAGCTCCTTGGTTGATGCAATGGGAAGGATGGGAGCACGCTACAACGACTTGCATGAAAATATGTCCCAACTCTCAGCCTTTATTTTGAACAAGCCGACTCAAGCTAGCAGCTCCAACAATCAGGAATCGGCTTCTCAACCGAATCTATCACAAGCTGCTCGGCCAGAGAGGGCCATTGAAACATCACAGCCATGGCCGCCAGTAGTGACACTCCAACCAGGTGCAACATCAAGTCAGCCGGTTCATACGCTACTTACCTGGGCAGAAAGCTATCCTCAGCCTACGTTGGCAGGTTCTAATCAGCCACCAGTAGCAGGTTCGCAGCCACAGGTAATTCTACCAAACCCTCCTCGGATACCTTTGAACTCGGGGGGCAATCAGATCAGGTGGAGGCCACCGAATCCACTATATATTCATGTGCCGCCACAGGTAGGGCTCGGGGGGCAGAATATGGCTAATCAGCCACATGATTGGCCGAATTGCTATCAACCAGCGGCTAATCAGCCGCCAGTTTTTAATCAGGTACCACCAATATTAAATCAGCCACCTCAAGTCATGTTAGATAGAAGACAATTAGCTGATTTACTCACAGAAGAATATGGCCTGGAACTTAGAGGTGTCGGCCGACCAATTTATAGAACTCCTTATCCAGAAGTGGTAGACCAAGTTGAGTTCCCTAGAGGATATAAAGTCCCTGACTTTGTAACCTTTAGTGGAGAGGGGAATCAATCGACCGTGGAACACATTGGCCGATTCACGATTCAATGTGGAGAGGCCAGTGTTAGCCCGTGGTTGAAATTGAGACTTTTTCTTAACTCTTTGACAGGCGCAGCTTTTTCATGGTATATTCATCTACCTCCTAACTCTGTTTTTAATTGGCCACAGATGGAGAAATTATTCCACAATCAGTTCTACCGTACGGAGACAGAACCTACTCTGGCCGATTTATCCAGGCTAAGTCAATTGCCTAGTGAATCGGTCGAGACATTCATTGCAAGATTCAGGAGAGCAAGATTAAGATGTCGTGTACCTCTTCCAGAACAGGAGTACATTCGTTTGGCTTTGAACGGCCTTGATTTTGAACTTCGGAAGAGGTTTGAAGGAGTTCCATTTCGTGACATGTATGACCTGGCCGAGAAAGCTACCAGGTATGAGTTGGTTCTCAAAGAGGAGAAAGAACGAAAAAATTCCTCTAAAGGTACGTACTATAGGGACCCCAACTATGAAGTTTATTCAACTGATGTGGTTGAAGATGAAGGTTTTGAAGCTAATTTAGCCGAAGTCATTCTAAAGAAACCTTATGTATGTGATGCTTTAACAAAACCAAATGTATCCACCAGTGGTACTCAGCCATCGACTTCATCGGCCAGGAAGGGTACGGCTGATACTGGTAAGGTTTATACGTTTGATCTGGCCAAAACAGAACAAATTTTTGATCATTTGTTGGCCGACAAACAAATCGTTTTGCCAAAAGGACACAATATACCATCGACCAATGATTTAAAAGGAAGAGAGTTCTGCAAATTTCATAATTCATGGAATCATACTACTAACAATTGTTATGTATTTAGAAATGTATTGCAGAAATCTATCGATGAAGGTGTATTGAAATTCCCTGAAAAGAAGCCAGATGTAATGGGGGTCGATGGCGATCCATTTCCTAATATTGTCAGTACCAATGTAATCAGCCTGGCAACTGAAAAAGCCGCTGATAATGGTAGACAGGAAAGATTACCAAAAGTTCTTGGTAGTTCATCGGCCAGTAATGATGAGCAGAAAGTTAAGGACTTGGAAATTCAGTTAAGAGAAGCTCAAATTGCCCTCATCAACCATGGTTGTTGTCCAAATTGCAAAGGCCGAAGGAATGACTCAGATAAGAGGGGCTATTTCCAATCAACCAGAAAGCACAGTGTCCATGAAAGGTTAGGCCATCAGCCTAGACAGAATCACGAAGAAATCAATCGATCAATATTTAGAGAAAATGGGCCGAGGGCAGTGAGAATCATTCGGTCATCGGTGGCGATAAAGTCCTGCCAGAACAATATTTTATCCTAGTTTCAAAAGGAAACCAACAATTCAGTCAGAAATAAGGGTTCAAAAAGGAGAAGAATCTAGCCGTGTAAGAACAGTTAGACCTCCTTTGGTTGACCATGGCAGATGGACTCGAGTAAGTCACCCAAAGTTTCCTAAGCAACCTCCTCACGTACCCAAAAAAGGAGGATGCAAAGGAAAAATGCAGAACTCAAAAGGAAAAAAGACAAGATCGACCCTGATCAACTAGAAAGAAAAAATGAACCAGTGGTGGCTGAAGACATGGAGGTCGCTACATCCTTTGAGAATAGGGCATGCTTTTATGAAGAAAAAGATTATCAGCCCGACCAGGATCCAAAGCATGCGGCCAAGTACAGAATTCGTTTTGGTTCTCTCCCGGATAAGGTAAATTGTAACATGGTATTTGTTTTGCCTTTTGTGTTTGAAGCAAGGATAGAACCAACGATAAACAAGGATGTTGAGTCAGCAAAGCAGGAGGAAAAGGCTGAATCTTCAGAAATTAAGAACGATTCGACAAGTTCATCGGCCGGGATAGGATTGATCTTTCAGGATCAGCCATCTAAGGCTGATAAAATCATTTTCGAAAAACCACCTTTGTCCATGACACAGCAGTTGAGGCCGTTGTATGTTAAAGTATGGGTTGAGGGTCAGCCAATCAATAGGGTTTTGGTTGACAATGGTTCGGTGGTGAATGTCATTCCAGCAACTACTTTGAAGAAATTGGGTAAAACCATAGACGATGTAGTTCCAACCGATGTGACCATCAGTGGTTTTAATGGAGGATCTAGTAACACCAAAGGTATTCTACCTTTGGAAATTACTATTGGCGATAAGACATCCTTTACGGATTTCTTTATCATTGATTCAACCGCGGCCTATAATCTCCTTTTAGGCCGAGATTGGATTCATCCTAACATGTGCATCCCATCAACCTTGCATCAAATGTTGATTTTTTGGGATGGAAATGAGGTAAAAATTGTTGAGGCCGATAACAAACCCTTTATAGCTAGGGTGTATTTGGCTGAGGCTACACTTTATGATGAAACTGTTGTACCTATCAAATTTATTGGCATTAACAGGATGGGACGACCAGCAGCGGCAACAATGAAGAATAATTTAATTAATGCTGATATTAAAGAATTATTGTCAGAAGCAGCTCGGCCGAAAATTGATATTTTCAGGTCGACCATCAAGGACATTGAAGATGTTACTGATGGATCACAAAACCAATGAAGAAAAGAAGTGGCAAGCTTTCAGGGCCGCTTGCATAAGACTGAAAGCATATCTGGCTGAGAAGAGATTGGCCAAAGAAGAACAGCTATATGAAGAGGTATCGGCCAGCACGGCCGATATAATTGAAGAAGGTTTCGGAAAGCTGGATGCAATCCAACTTGAAGATTTGGAGTCAGCCCCTTCGAGGATGGAAGATAATAAAGCAGAGTTGCAAGATCCTTTATTGGAAATAAATGTTGGTACTAAAAAAGATAATCGGCCATTATTTGTTAATGCTTTGCTTGAGCCTAAATTCCAGGCCGATTTGATTAAATTATTAAATGAATATAAGGATTGTTTTGCTTGGAGTTATGAAGAGATGCCTGGCCTGTCTAGAAAATTGGTAGAACATAGATTACCGATCAAGAAAGATTTTCAGCCATATAAACAACCACCAAGAAGGATGTCTTCGGAAGTAATGCTCAAAATTAAAGAAGAAATTGAGAGACTTCTTAAGGTAGGATTTATTCGAACAGTTAGGTATGTTGAATGGCTGTCTAATGTTGTTCCGGTAATGAAGAAGAATGGCAAACTTAGAGTTTGTGTGGATTTTCGCAATTTAAATAATGCCACTCCAAAAGATGAATATCCAATGCCTGTGGCCGATCAACTTATTGATTAGGCCGCTAAGCATGAAATATTGTCTTTTATGGACGGCCATTCAGGTTATAATCAAATCTATTTAGCCGAGGAAGATGTTCATAAAACGGCTTTTAGATGTCCTGGGTCAATTGGTACTTTTGAGTGGATTGTGATGCCATTTGGCTTAAAAAATGCTGGGGCTACTTATCAAAGGGCAATGAATTCTATCTTTCATGATATGATTGGCCGATTCATGGAAATTTATATAGATGATGTAGTTGTGAAATCATCGGCCAAGAGACAGCATTTGGAACACTTGAAAAAGGCCTTTGAAAGGATGAGGATTCACAAATTGAAAATGAACCCATTGAAGTGTGCATTTGGAGTTTCAGCCGGGAATTTCTTGGGGTTCTTGGTACATAAACGAGGTATTGAAGTTGATCAGAACAAGGTCAAAGCTATTATAAATGCTAGGGCCCCAGCCAACAAAAAACAAGTGCAAAGGTTCCTCGGCCAGGTAGGTTTTCTTAGAAGATTTATTTCTAACCATGCTGGCCGAGTGCATGTCTTTTCGACTTTAGTGAAATTAAAGTCACATGAGAAATTTCATTGGGATGAATCCCATCAGAAGGCCTTTGACAAAATAAAAGAGTATTTGGTAAACCCCCCGGTTATAATGCCTCCAAGAAAGAGTGGCCGTTAAAGCTTTATTTATCGGCCGCAGAAGAATTAATTGGTAGTATGCTCGCACAAGACAATGAACATGGATAGGAGCAGGCTGTCTACTACCTGAGTAGCGTACTAACTGATGTAGAATGTAGATATTCATCAATTGAGAAGCTTTGTTTATCTTTGTACTATTCGGCCATAAAGTTGAGAGTATACATGCGGCCTGTTGATGTTTACATTCTTTGTCAGACTAACGTGATCAAGTATATGCTATCAAGGCCATTGATCACTGGCCGAATAGGTAAGTGGGCTTTGGCTTTGATGGAATTCAATTTTATCTACGTCCCACAAAAATTAGTAAAAGGAAGGGTTCTGGCTGATTTTTTGGCCGATCATCCTTCAACTGATATTGATCCATGGGTTTATGATGAATTGGAGTCATCAGCTATATTCTTAACTCCTTAGATCTTGATATTTGATGGATCAAGCACGGCTGATGGAGCAGGAGCAGGTATTGTTATTATTTCGCCAGCTGGCAGAAAGGCTTCATTCTCTTTCTTTTTAAATTTTAAATGTTCAAATAATCAGGCCGAATATGAAGTGCTTATAATCGGCCTGGAGATTTTAATTGAAATGGCTGTTAGAGATGTAAAGATTTTGGTAGATTCAAACTTAGTCCTTAGCCAAATTTCTGAAGATTTTAAGTGCCTAAGTTGGCAATTAAGGCCGTTTCATTCTCTGGCCACTTCATTAATCAATCAATTTGATAATGTTCAACTTAAGTTCTGGCCGAGAGGGCAGAATAAGGAGGCCAACAGCATGGCCCAAGCAGCCTCTGGAATAAGAGTACCAGCCGGAATAGAAGATCAGTTGATAAAGATAACACGAAGATCTTTGCCATCAGCCGAATTGAGAAATACTATGTTGTTTGATAGTTGGACAATTGATGCAGAAGATTTGGCCGACGATGACTGGAGGATACCATTTATAATGTTTCTTCGAAATCCAAACATCAAGGCTGATAGAAGTATTAAAAGAAAAGCGATCAACTTTGTGCTTCTAGATGGGGATCTATACAGAAAAGGGTTAGAAGATGGGCTCTTACTACAATGTATAAGCAAGGAGGAATCACTTCAGGTTATGGCCGAGGTACATGAGGGCAGCTGTGGGGCTCACCAAGCTGGGATTAAAATGAGATGGCTGATTCGCAGGTATGGATATTATTGGCCGAGAATGAGAAAAGATTGCATAGATTACTCAAAAGGTTGTCAAGCTTGTCAAAGACACGGGCCGATTCAAAATGTACCAGCAAAAGAATTACAGCCAATAATCAAACTTTGGCCATTCAGAGGTTGGGGCCTTGACCTTATTGGTAAAATTAATCCACCATCAAGCGAAGGCCATCACTGGGTGATTGTTGCCACAGATTATTTTACTAAATGGGTTGAGGCCAAGGCTTGCAAAGCGGTTGATCAGCAAACAGTGATTAATTTCATGGAACAAAACATCATCCACAGATTTGGGATTCCAGAAACATTTGTTTCAGACAATGCAACAGTATTTAGGACAACTGATGTACTACAATTCGGCCACAACATGAATATTCATATGTCAGCCTCTACGCCATACTATGCTCAAGCAAATGGCTAGGCCGAATCTTCAAACAAAATTTTAATAGAGATCATTGAAAAAATGATCAAAGATAAGCCAAGAAGGTGGCATGAGACTTTGTCTGAAGCTTTATGGGCCTATAGGAACTCAAAAAGAACAGGCACAGGAGTTACACCATACATGTTAACTTATGGTCATGATGCTGTTCTGCCTATGGAAATGAAGGTTAAATCAGCCAGAGTTGCTTTTCAAAATAATCTAACTCCAGCTGATTATTCTCAAGCAATGTTGGTAGAATTGGAAGATTTAGATGAAGTTAGAAGGGATGCCTTGGATCATATCATAGCTCACAAGAAGAAGGTGATGAGGATCTACAACAAGAGGGTAAAACCTAAGTCTTTTGCTGAAGAAGATTTGGTTTGGAAAGTTGTTTTGCCAGTGGGTAAAGTCGATAGGAAATATGGGAAGTGGTCCCAAAAATGGGACGGGCCATACTTAGTCCATCAAGTCTTAAGTGGAGGAGCATATAGGCTGAAGTATTTCAGTGGCCGATTACATGACTATCCCATTAATGGCAAGTACCTCAAGAGGTACGTACCGGCAATCTTTGAAAGGGAAAATTAGTGTTAGCCAGTACTTATGGCTGACCATGTGTACCTTTATGTAATAAAATTCGGCCTATTTTTCTAGGCTGATTTGGCTATTTTAATAAATTTTTTCTTGCTAAAATGTTGATACTTGTTTGGAGTAACAAAAGAGGCCATTTATTCATTGAAGTGTAAAAGATTACATCATTTAAAGATTATACACTAAGATGGCCACAAAAGGAAGCTAATATAAAAAAAATTCATATGCTTGCAAATTTTTCCTTGAAATCGGCCCAAATAACTAAGGACCGATTGAAGGCCACCATGGCCTGCCTCTTTGACTCTTCCAATTGAGGTAATTCTCCACGAAGATTTGCATGCTCGTGAGCAAGGTCTTGAGCTTCAAACTGCAATGTGGCAGCTTCAGTAGACAAGATGGCCTTACGAGCATGGATCTGGTCGATCTATTTCTGAAGGACATGTTCTCTTTCCTCAAGGGCCATTGAACTCTGTATTCACTATTTCAAAGGAGGAAGCTTGAATTAACAATTGGTTAGCAAGGGTATCCTTCCTGTTTTTACTCTTGTTGAATTGGTTGATTGCTTCATTGGCCTGGAAAATATCATCGGTCAGAGTTGGCAGTTGGCCTTTAAAGGTAGCAATAGTGGCTTGAAGATCAACCGGAAAGTCTGAGTACTGGCTGAGTGTAGAAAGCACTACTGTGAGCTCACTTTCAAATTTAGGAAGATCAGCAGCATCTCTTTTCAAGATCTCAAGTAAAGATTTTTTGGTCTCTTCTAAGGATTGTATAGGGATATTGGCTGAAGTGACTGGAGTGGCTCCAGAAGATTCACTTTCTTTCTCTTCGGTCACTGAAGCCACCACATCCTTAAAGAAATTGCTCAAGGCCAATAGAGATGAAGCAGGAGCTTTTTGTGGAGGAAATAAAGGAACAATTTGAGTTTTCTCATACACAACCTGACAAAATGAGGAAAGATTAGATCTTAAATTTTTTTTTTTTTTTTTTTGGGATATGAGATAGTCAATACCTTGGATGATTCGGCCATGTCTGTCACTAAGAGTGGCTGATGACTACTTTCTGGAGGAGGAAATTCTGGCTGAACCGCTGTGCTATCTCCCTGGGATGAAGTTTTAGCAGGAGTGACTTGAACATTGAAGAGCACCTCAATGGGATCATGAAAATCCTTCAGAGGGCTGAAATTTCTAACTGGGCTATAGACCAAGTCAAGAAGAGGAGATTGCTGCAAAAGAGAAGAGATTAAGGACCATATTAATTGAAAAGTTTGGAAATTTCAAGTACAGTTATCTTTACCTCTTTTTCATCTGAGGAATGATCAGAAGGATTGTCAGCCACTTTAATTACGGGATCATCGGCCACGTCTTCTGTAGGATGAGGGCTTTCTAGATTTTCTTCTACTTCATGTTTCTTACGTTTGATCAATCTTGTCTTTTTTAAAGTGCCATGAGCAGTTGATTTCTTTCTTTTTCCCTGGAGATGGAAGCTTTATTAAAGTTTATCTCGGCCAATAATAGTTATGGCCGAGAATTAGAAATCAATATTGGCCAAGTATTTTAACAATTGGGCCGATATGATTATCTTCGTATGTTAATAGATAAAAACTTTTCCTTTGGAGGAACTGGAGGAACATCAAGGATGACGACTGATTCAGTTGTTGAAGGCTGAGGAGGTTGGCTTGAGGAAATTTCATCATCTTGGGGCTCAACGTTTTCTGGATTAGGCGAGGCTGATAAAGTTCCACTGTCTGAATCTGCTAAAAAAAAGGGGGGGGGGGGGGTAAGAGAAATTCAATTAAAAGTTTTTTTTAAAAATATATATATATGCAAGTAAAGGAAGATCGTACCTTTGAGAAGGCTGGCAGTGGCTTTGGCCTTAGCTTTTCTCTCTTTATTGGTCCTTGTTGGAGCATCTGCTGGCTGAGAGAAAGGGAGTTTCTTGACCGTTTGTTTTTTAACTTTGGGAGGATCTTTTTGAGGCATCTTCTTTGGGGTAACGGTCCGGGAAATTACAAATGCCCCTTCAAAGGCCACAGATATGAACTTGAAAGATTCCAATATTTTAACAACAAGTGACTGGCTATCAGCCGTCCTTGTAGAAGTAATGTAAGAAGACCACCATTGATCAAAACTAGAATCTGAGGCTGGGTTCTTGATGAAGGGTTGGAATTGGAATCCGGCTTGCAGATTTGAGAACCGGGTGGACACGTTCTTTACATAGGAGTCATCTGAAAATACCACACGCCTATGGAAGTTTTTGTTGAAAGAGAAATAAGGGGGCATGGGGATCATTTGAGTCAGACCAAATTGCCTAGCAAGTTGGTTTGGATTGTAGAACTCAATTCCAACTTTTGAGTTTACTGTGCCTAGAGGGCCAGTGTTGAAGTGAAGGTCTCTTGAAAGTAAGAAACTAGCCCACATGGTCGAATGTTTATCAGCTAATTTTTTAGTAGACACTCCTTGAGGAGGAGTCAGCCATCGAGGTGCTTGTGAGCAATGAGAAAATGGAAGGAATTGGCTGATAGTCCTCTGTTCACAACCGGAGTAAAAAAAAATTGAAGCAATCTCCAAACGAATGGGATTTAGGTACGGCCGATGCGTAACTTACAGAAAGTAATGGGTCATTGGCCGAAGGCCTCACCACAGGTCCGAGCTCAGGAAAGTACACTTGAAGCCAAATTTGAAATAACCAGAGGGGACCACCATAGCGTCCAAAGTTGGAGGTAAGCAAGTCATAAATCCCTCTATATAAATGAGAAAGCACCAAGGGAGCAAGAGCAAGGTGTTTACCTCTTGAAAGGGCAACGGCCACATGAATGAAATCCTTTGTGACTTGAAAGGCCGGTACATATAAAAGAAACTTGTTCAGCCAGGCCAACAAGAAGGCAATATGTTCAGCATCATTCACAGGGACGCGAGGATCCATGGTGGAAGTTAAATACTTGCCATAAGAGGATTCAGATGACTTGGTTCCAGTTTGCTTTGAAGGGAAGATGAAAGGAGAATCCTCTTCTACCAATAAGGTACTTACATCAATCCCAAAGGGTTTGAGGCCGGTTAGATAGCACACGTCTTGAATGGTTGGAGCCATCATGCCACACTTCAAGTGTAGGGAGTTGGTGGTGGTCGACCAATTAAACATGGCTGCTATCATCAAGGCTCTGTCTTGGGCGATGTTAGTTTTACTTAGCTGAATGGCATCATATATGCCACAATCCTTCCATACTTCTCCCTTCACAGCTCCAACCCAGTCGACCCAATTGATCCAAGCATCATTTGGAATATGCCATGTTCTAAAATGAAAGTGTGGCAAACTACCATTTTCATTAGGAGGGAAGGTTTGGAGGAATGGAAGAACGTCGGCCGAAGGATAGAAAGGTGAGATTGATGAAGGAGCTTCGTCAAGGAAAGTAGGACCTAAGCCTTTGAAGTCAGTACGAAGATCGATAAGGGTATTGGGACAGTATTTGTAAGGAGATAGAGTTTTTAGGGATTTTTCTATGATGTTGCCATGGGTTGAAGGATCGGAAGGTTGAGGGATAGAGGTGGAATCAGTTGATTTAGTTTTCTTAGGAGCCATAGAAGACGTTAGGAACGATTTTGCCGAGAAAGAATTTCAGAGATAGAAAGTTTAAGGGAAGAAGAATGATTTTAGGGATTAGAGAGCATCAAGCTAAATACTTGCTGGATGTAATAGCGGATTAGTGTAGTCACCGCTTTAATTGGGAAAGATAACCATTAAAGCAGGTGGTTGGAAAAAGAATTTATTACCAAAATTTGAATTACAATTTTAGGCCGATTCAAATTCCAAACGCTTCGCATCATAAGTGATAAAAGCATTTGAAATTCAGGGGGCATTTGTTGGCACCAAAACTTGGCAGCCACCTCAGTGGTGACATGGACCAGCGATGGGCCGACACTTGTTTAGTATGGTTTCAAGAAAAGTCGGCCAATTGAGAAACAAGAAGAGAATCTAGGAATTTAGCCACCTTATCCAATAAGGTTGTTGCTGAAATTTGGTAATTAATATTTGAGTTAATTCAAATATATTATTTCAGTTTGGATAGAAGAGATTTAGTTGGAATGAGATTCCTATGAAATAGGAATTTTGTTGCAAAGGAATAAGGAATTCAAAGGAGAGGTCGTCACGTGAGGGATAATTTGGGCAAAAGTTATAAATGGTCTTCCAGCCATTTAAGGGAAGTTTTCAGCCTAACTTAAGGAAAGGAGTTGCTAAAAGTTAGCAACTTTCCAGCAACTTTTCAGCATATTTCTCGACAACTTGCATTTGACAGGATTAAGGAGAGATTTCAGCAAGGACTTTCCTATTGAAGCAAGCAGAGAAGAGACGCAAAAGACTACTGGAACGTGATTTAGTTTGAGTAATAAAGGGAAGAAAATCAAGGAGCAAAGAGATTTTCTAGCAATTAATTAGGAAAATAAGTTGAGATAGAACTTCTATAAATAGAAGTATTGTATTCCATTTCCAATTCGTCCAGCACCACCACAAAACATGCATTTCAACTAAAAATGTTTTCAATTGACTCTACGTCATTTTCCTATCAATTTCTTTATTTCAATTTAATGGCAATTGATTAGATCCTCATCAACTATTTCGATTCGGCCATTTACTTTCTTTCAATTTCAATTATGCCAATTTTAATTACGCAATTTTAGTTAGGCTTTCAATTCAATGGCAATTGATTAAATTCTTGCCATTGAATCGTAGTGACAATTGATTAAATTCTTGTCATTACTTGGCTGATGGCAATTGATTAAATTCTTGCTATCACGTTTCAGTGGCGATTGATTAAATTCTTGCCATTGTGTTTGGCTGGTGGCGATCGATTAAATTCTTGCCATTGTGTTTGGCTGATAGCGATTGATTAAGTTCTCGCCTTCACGTTCGGCCGGCGATCGATTAAGTTCTTGCCGCCTGTCTTCACTCGGCCATTCCATCCATTCAAACATTCATCAACCGTTGCATTTCTTTAGACACTCTAAAAAGTCCTTGCTACAAACAAGGCATAAAAGAACCTTGCTGGGAGTTCTTACTAGTCTCTCTCCCACACAATCGCTTGAGAGTCAGCCATCGGAAAAAGGGATAGGCTGGTGTTCAATTACATATTTTGGGTATTTTGTACAAATACTCTAGCACGCCCGCGAAGAGTCCATCGATCGGCGTAGGGAACAAAAACCGCGCGAACAGGGACAAAAAGAATTTGGAAACTTTTGGAACAATAAAATTCCTTTCTTTTAGAATATGAGAAGAACTCGAATCTTATAATCTTTATTATTTTGTTTCTTTGAAAAATTTAACGCAAGTGAATCTAAGTCAAGTGAATACCCTATTATTAATATTAAATCATTTAGTTCTAGTCTTATTTTTTATATAAAAAAACATATAAGATTAAAAATACAAAAATTATATACTTTTCTTATATTTTGGGTTACTCAGTTAGTAAAATCTTTATCCAAATCATATCCAAAATAAATTCTGTCTCTAAATTTTAAACCCAGTCATGTCCAAAGGTCCTAAATACCTTGCCCACGTCCATAAAATTTTTGGAAGGGACTCGGATTGCTAGGGTTAGGGACTCGGCTTGCTATTTTTAGAAAAAAAAATATATAATACAACAAACCCATACACTCCACAGTTAATTAAAAAAATTTATTCATACACTTAACATGTAAGGAGTAATATTATTTTTCATTACCTACCAAAAAAAAAACAAAATTGTATTTCATTTAAATTATTATGCTTCTATATATTGAACTTCATCTTCCAATCTCAAATTTCACTAAAAAAAAAAAAAAATGTGGTTATGAAACTTACGTTACTCGTAGAACAAACACACATATCCATACCAAATAAGAACAATCTCATCACAATTTTTTTAAAAAAGCCACCTCCATTGGTACTTTCAAGATTTATTTACAACACAATTCAGATAAATTCAAGGCATATATAACTAATTTACTTCAAACTACATTGAGATTTTATTCGGTCTTCTACATATGATTTGATAGACTAAAAAAGATAGATATAATCCCTACACACACAACACACATATTGTCGGTGTGTGTGCATATATAATAATTGAATAATACTTGTCTCTTTACCACGAGGAACAACTTTCTTACACCTTTCAAGAAGCAATTGAAAGGCTGCATGTGTTGTAGTCATTTGCAGCATCCCTGAAAGAACACAAACTCAACAAGATATATTAATTCAGCTATAATTTGTCAAGCAAAAAGATATAACATTCCCTACACACACAACACACATCGTGTGCCTGTTTGCATAATACTAGTCTTTTTACATGTCCAAAAGAACTTTCTTACAACTTACATGATATTATTGAATAACACTTAGGACGGACTCAAAAAATTGTATCAGAGGCAACCACCTTAAACAACAAGAATATATAATGGGATATTATCAAAACTTGAGTAGGAGCATTTTAAAGATTTTAATTAATATCCACTTTTTTTCTTTATAATATTTAGGGTTAATTTCACTGACACCCCCTAAAGTTTGGCCAAATATCAGTCTAAAATATCTTTCGAAAATAACTATCAGTTAGGTCCAATTTCGCTTTTCCGTTACGGTCTCCGTTAAAAAGTGAGAAAAGACATATTTGCCCCTAATTTTTTAATCACATTTAATACCAAATACACCAGTTACTTAAATGACCATTATACCCCCTTATATATATATGTATACATATACGTGTTATATATATATATATATATATATATATATATATATATATATATAACAATCGCATAAAAGACGGCAGCCAAGACATCCGGTTAGGCACAAAGACGATGACGGCAAAGGGAGATCAGCTGGGCACTGCAGCGATGGCTGAACCAGAGAGTGCGGGAGGATCGCCGGACAGTGGTGGTTTGGGGGGAAGGAAAACGCTGAACCAGAGGTTGCTGCGCCGTCGACTGTGGGTCGCTGTCGTGCGTTGTGAGTAATAGTCTTCTCGCCGGCGGTTTGCGTGGCCGTCGTGTGTGGATTGTCGGTGTGGGACGGCGGGTCGTGTTCTCCTATGGCCACAGTTTGTTGGGTCACTATTTTGCATCAATTCCGGGTGCTGTTTTCTTCTCCGGCGTAGTGGACACCATCTTGTGCAGACGGTTGTAAGTTGCAATCACAGGTAGGTTGGGTTGCTTGGGGTTGCCGATTGGGTTGTTTGGGGTTGCCGAATTTGGTTGCTTGGGTCGGTGGGACGGTGGGTTGCTTGGGTCAGTGGGAAGGCGTGCTGGTTATGACCGATCAAATATGGGGCTATATTGTGTGTGGGGTATTTCTCGAGTAAATCCCCAGGAGTGTTGGTATTGTCTAACGCTCATCCTCAAATTGATTGGTAAAATCATACACAGTTTGTTCTATGTCATCTAAATCTGCCTTGATTTTCCTGGGTTTTATATGTGACCATAATCAATTGAACACGACAAAGACAAGCCAATAAAATTTTCTGGACATGGCGGTCTCTCCTTCATCGTCGCCGGAATCTTCATCAGTCGTAGTCGTCATCATCAACTCTGGCTGCCGATCATCGTTGTTCTCTCTAGTCGTCATTGGAGTTCTGGCCTTCCTTGGGTGGGATATGTCACTGTTTGGCCCCAAATAATAAGGTGAAATAAAAAAAATAAGGTCAACAACCAATAGGACGTAGACACGTGGGTGAATTGAAATAATATATGAGGGTATAAATGGGTAAATATGTCATCTCAATCATTAAAGAAATAATTAAATGGGTCAAACCAAAGTCAAAGGGTAAGAATGTCTTTTTACATGTAAAAAGTGGTCTGACACACCTGTCAACTAACTTTTGGGGTGTGAGTGAAAAACGGAGCAAACGTTTGTAATGTGAGTGATAGTTATTTTCGAAAGATGTTTTAGATTGATATTTGGCCAAACTTTAGGGGGTGTCAGTGAAATTATCCCTAATATTTAATATTATAAAAAACACTTAATTCAATAATATCATGATACGGAGTTCATAGTTATAAGGAGGAAGTTGGTGTTACAACACCCAATGTTATCTTTAAAATTAAATTGCATTATGAAAACACTTTCATGAGAGAAAGAGAGAGAGAGAGAGAGAAGGTACTTTAGGAAGAGTGAGGTTGCATTTGGGAGGGAGTTCCATGGCAAGCCGAGAATCAACCCCAAGTTTTGACAACACGAATGAGTCCTTATAAGAACACAGACATGCCAAGTCAGCACATGAAAGGGCCTGGCAACACTCCAGCGTCGGCTTGGCTGGTTGTGGCTGATGAGTCACGCAGGGCTCGCATGCCAGCATACCAGCCTTGGTCATATTACAAAACTCAAATGCTTTTGACCCTTCCAATACCAAAACCATCACCACCACCACCACCACTACCACCATCTTCCTACCTATCTCCATTTTCTACCTATGATATGATTGATTAATTTTGCAGTTTTTCACTTCAATATATCACCTGCTTGTCAGGTTGTAATTTTTTTTCGGAAGGTATATATATATGGCTGTGAATTTGCTTCTTATATATAAAGAGAAAAATAAATAATTGGTAAGGGTTTGTTTGTTAGTTTAAGAGAGACCTACTGGTGTTGTAGAATCAAGTTTAGAGGCAAGCATTAGCCTTATTTAGAAATAGTGTAAGGTATTTCGAATTATTGCTTTTTGATCTGAATATATTCTACAAAAATTCTATCATTTGATGATGCAAACTAAATGAATGACAGCACGGATTTATCATAATCAGTTTATACAGGGACGCAAAAATCTAAAGTTGTATTCGGCTGTATAGAATTGAAATCTTAGAATTGAAATTGGAGAAAATTCTAGTTCAGTTTTTTGAGTTAATTTTTTCCGATTCCTCTAATTTCAATTCCGTGCAGCCCAACATAGCTTAAGAGTATTCCTCGTCATAGCATTTTCCCTTCATTTATATATCATACTCTTATTTGTTCCAGTTTGATTGTTACGTAGATGACCTTTTTTTTAATACTATTATTGTGGTAAGAAATTCATATTGTTGGGGAAACGGAAGTTTTAAAAACTTTTAGAGGGATTTTCAAAAAAAAAAAAAAAAAAAAAAAAAAAAAAAAAAAAAAAAAAAAAAAAAACGATCTTAATTCATGTGTAAAGATAAGTTTTATGCATGAAGAACATGATGATTCATTCAATTAGAGATAGAAAACTTATATCAAGGTTTGAGTAAATCTTAGATCTCTCCTCTAAAGTGAATATTCTCACTTATTGTAGATCCTTTAGTTAAATGCCTCCTTCTTGAATCTCCATCTTCTTGGTAATAATCTTGCCTTTAGCAATCACCCATAAGCCTCCACGAATGTCCTTGGAGAGCTAAGCTTGTGGGAGTCTCCATCAGATGAGAACACTAACCCTAAAATTTTAGAGAGAGAAATTTTTTTCTTATTTTCTAAAAATTATTGCAAAAGGCGTAACATCAAATGTATATGGACCCCATGTATATATAGGGAAAATAAAAATAAAAATTAAAGATAATGTACTTTTCTCAATCTCTAAAAGTAACGTGATATCTCAAATCTAATGGGCCTCCAATATCAAGTTGGGTTATGAGTAAGTGAGAATCCTTTGGACTTATTATTTTATTGGATACAATGAATTAATAATAGTCCCTATCCATTATACCATGAACCCAATTTAATTAATTCATAAATTAATTTCCACTCCACTAAAAGAAATTAATTGAACTCCAATTAATTAAATAATAATCTCTAAGTCAATGTTGCATTTTAACCCCTCTATGGATAATTAGTTATCAGATAAATAAAGTCATCAATCCGAATACTAAGTTAATATATTTATTTTGGTACCTTTGACTATTTCTGACTTAATCACAACAAAACATTTGTTTGACAAAAAATAATAATTTAAATAAATAAATATATAGAAAATCATTTTGTTTAAAAACAAACGAAGGCCTTCGAACTTAGTTTGTGATCAACCATAATCAATATAAAATAAATATAAGTAGCAATGATGCAAACATTGAAAATATAACCCTCTCACTATTAATTACATATTTACCCAGAGTGTCAGTTTATAGATTTCGAAGATTCCGCCGAACAAATCAAAGTAATTACTAATTAATAAAAAGGTCTATACTTCTCTTATGCTTAAGAGTCAAATGATATGACAATAATAAGGAGAAATTGCATGCGATAGCTCTCACAATATATCTCAACCTAACGCGTATCAAGTTCAAGTCTTGGTTAATAATGAGTTCATCCATAATTACCGACTATGAACTATTTATGATTACTATTTATGTTCATGTATTGATCGCCATCACATACATATATAAATATCTCTTGTAATCAAATGGACACTATCAATTCCATAATGAATCGAAACATAATACATTAAATTCACCATTTGTATAAAGCATAAATATTTCAGATATATTAGGAATATATTTCACTTTAATCCAAATAGGAATTTGCTATGCCAGGGCATACAAATCCCAACACATACACCTATATATCTTTATGAAGACTTGAACTTTTAATTTTTTACTTTCAAAAGTGAGAAAGTACCACTGAATTATAGTCATTCAAGATTTTCCTCGTTTTAAGAAAAGGAAAATGACATTAGTTTGACAATTAGACTAATTTGATGATTTGACATTTACATAAAAACAATTCGCAATATCTAACCGTTGGACACTATATCATTACCCTTGAAGGAAATTATAGGCTTTAATTACAAAGATGTACATTGGTAATTCAAGAAATTATTAGATGGTCCAGAACCATTTGCCACTTGATGCACTAATCCACTGAAAGCTGAAAATTCTTTCTAATATATTAATACATTTCATTTTCTCAATCATACAATCTGGATTGAATTGGTCCACCAAGTAACAATGATTCATAACCATCTAATAATTTCTTAATGTATTTTAGCCTCGACTGGCTCATTCTTCACTTCGTACTTTATTTTTCTCACAATAAGCATATGTCTGCCCAAGTTACGTCACAACGAAATATGTTACAAAATGTCAACATTTTACAGGCATCTGGGGCAGGTATAATTAAGGTCGATTATTCATCACATGATGCTCAATCACAAATGCAATTAGAATAATTATATTCGCCATTACCTCTGTTAAAACTTCATGCACACTGGTTTTATACTTACTAGTATAAATCATACTAATTTGGTGCTCATTCCTAAAATCGATATCCCATTATAAGTGTCTCAATATCACCAAATTGCATTATGTAATTTTTCATATAAAATCATAGCCAATGTGCTTTCTAATTGGTTAAAACCGATAATGGATACTATAATTAATGATGAGCAAAGCGTCTTTGTGGCATGTCGACAAATTATTGATAACATACTTATAACTCATGAAATTCTGCATTATTTAAAGAACAAAAGAAAAGGTAAAAAAACTGAGATGTGATAAGCGCCGAATATTGCATATTCAAGCGCCCTTAATTGCATTAGATAAGTCCATTATTTAATCATTTTATATAGATTATCTTCAGTTTTGTGTTTTTGCGTATTTTTAGGTTTATTTCCCAAAAAGAAATAAAATGGAAGTCTTAAAGGCTTTTTAAAGATCAAGTCATTCCAGGCCTTAGCAACATATGATTTTCAAGAGGAATTGGCCCAATTTTGTTCATAGATACTCTCTATAAAGCAAAAGGGCACAGAGGATGAACTCAATGACCCAAAACCAAGATCAAGGTGAAAGAGGATAAAAAGCTTGAAGAATTGAAAGAATTAAAGAAGTTCAAAGCAGTTGAAAAGAAAAATTCTAAGGCATGGATGAGCACTCATCCAAAGCAATATGAGCGCTCGTCCCTCATATGAGCACTCCAACTCGAGGCAAAGAAAGCCGAGCACTTGTCCACCATCCGAGCGCTTATCCAAAGGCAACCGAACACTCGTCCGATAATCCAGCCGAGCGCTCATCCAGCAAAGCCAACAGAGCGCTCGTCTAGCAAAGCCAATTGAGCGCTCTTCCAAGGCCAACCTAGCGCTCGTTCGGAAATCAAGAGAGCCGGGTGCTTATCCAGAACAGAACGCTCGTCCAATCAGAACCGAGTGCTTATCCAGAACGGAACACTCGTCCAATCAGAACTGAGCGCTTGTCCAGAACAGAACGCTCGTCCAATCAGAACCAAGCACTTGCCCAGAACAAAACACTCATCCAGCAAAGCCAACCGAGCACTCGTCCAATAATACCAACCGAGCGCTTTTCCAACGCCAACCGAGTGCTCGTTCAAAAATTAAGAGAGCCAACCGCTTATCCAGAATGGAACGCTCATCCAATCAGAATAGAATGCTTGTCCAGAACGAAACACTCATCCAATCAGAACCGAGTGCTTATCCAGAATAGAACGCTCGTCTATCAGAACCGAGCACTTATCCAGAACGGATCGTTCATCCATCAGAACGGAGCGCTTGTCCAATCAAAACCGAGCGCTTGTCCAGAATAGAACGCTCATCCATCAGAACTAAGCGCTTGTCCAGAACGAAACGCTCGTTCAGCAAAGAAAATCGAGCGCTTGTCCATCAACCGAGCACTCGTCCTAAGAGAACCAAGCGCTCGCCCAAAGGCCAGCCGAACAGTCACCCGGAAACCAAGAGCACCGAGTGCTCATCTGTACAGCATAGATCCAATCATGAATAGAAGGATAATTACGAGCACTCATCCCTTCACTGGACGAGCGCTCGTCCAGACAATGTAGACCCAGTTGGCATTTTGAACCTTTCAATTTGATTCCCTCCTTAATTAAGGTTGTTGGTAAATTGCTTTGAGGGGACATTGACCTTGAAATTAAGGAGGTTTGGTACACATTTTTCCTACTTTAAGAAAGAGTGATGATTGTAAAAGGGGATGGAGTCGTTGGAGGATAATTCTAAAAAGAGAATTATTGAGTTTTAAAGAGCTTTTTGTTGTATTTTTCTGAAAGTGACGGGAATGGAAGGGCTGAGTTCTTCACCCTCTTCCTCCCTTGCTGCTATGGATAACTAACTCCCTTCCTAGGGAGGTGATGAAGCATTTTCTTGTAATCATGCTCTAGTTGTATTTTAATTTGGGGAATAAAATATGTATATGATAGTTTCATAGTCTAGAGATTTACACAAGTTGTAATAGCTCTTCATTTCAATAAATGATTGTGTTGAATTTATTATCTTGTCTTAGATTTTATTTTCTCATAATTATACTGCTTACATCTTCATAGTGAGAATGGAGATGAGATTATGAAATGGTTTTTAATGGCATGTTGTAAGGAAGTTTTGATAATCCATAGCTTAGAAACACCTTTGATGGATTACGCTTAGTTTTTGACTTCATGTGCTCTCGTCATATTTATTGAGAAATTTTATAGTCCATAGCTTAGTGAGCATGTCATAAGCTACACCCTAGTCTAGGTAGTTAAAGCATGCAAAACTTTGATGGATTATACTTAATTCTTGATTTTATGAAATTCTTTAAGATAATGTAGTAATCATGTCTTTCTACATATCATGGTCACATATATAATTTGTTCCCTAAGTTAATTACAAGCAAGCATGTTTATATGGTTTATGGTGGATTCATTTCCCTAGCTCTCTCTACATAAGTTTAATTCATCTTAAATTCAGTCCAATTACTATTTTATACATATCTTAATTCCTCGTTCAAAGTGACAAACAAATCAAACCTTATACACCTCTTTCATCAAACTAAAAGTGATTTTATAACCTTGGTTGCCATAAACTAGCAATCCTTGTGGTTTGACTTACCCTTACGATAGCCTTATTTTACAATGATTTGTGCTATTGCAAGTGTTGATTATTATTGGTAAACATATTTCAACCACCAATTTTTGGTGTCGTTGCCGGGGATTGCAAACGGTTTTGTAACCGAGGTATAAAAATTACCTTTGGTTTGATTGTGACTATTGTGTTTTGTAAATATTCTTCAGTTTGGTTTTGGTGATTTTTGTGTTTAAGTATTATTTGTGAGATTCTAGAAACACAAGGCTTGCCAAGGAAAAACTGAAAATTGTAAGTCTAAAAGACTCCGGGTAAGTTTTTCCAAGTTCTGGTTTTAAAAGTTGTGAATCTTTTGCCTGTGGATAAATTAGTGAGTTTTGATTGTGAAGCCCTTGTCAAGGCTATTTCAATTTTCTGTTTTGCAAAGCAGCGGTCCTTGTCGCGGCCATTTATTTTCTGTTTTATTGATAATTGAGGAGAAAGGGAACATTGTATGTGGATGTTATGGTGAAGGGGGGTTGTGTTTGTTATGAATCTTGTTGTTGATGTTAGGCCGTAGATCATTATATTTACCAACTCTTCAAGAACCAATTGACATAAATTCACTTGAAAGGACTCTTAGAAGAAACCTAAGGGAATCTGAAAATAAAGAAGAATCGAACTTGAATTTAATACCATGGCAAAAAATGATGAAAATTTGCGAGATGAGGTAATATTTCTTGAAAGGGTTAAAATTCCAAATGTGATACCTATGACTTTTAGGGACCATTTCATCCGTACAACTTATGCCTCTCCTTCTTTCATAGTAATGCCAAACATCGATGCAGCCCAATATGAGATTAAATCTAGCACAATTCAAATGCTTTCATCCTTTCATGGCTTTGAAAATGAAGACCGCAATAAGCATCTTGATGAGTTCCTTGAAATCTGCTCTACCATTAAGATGAGGGGTTTCCCTGAAAATGTACTCTATATGCGTCTCTTCCCATTCGCCTTAAAAGATAGGGCAAAATATTGGTTGAACTCCCTTGTTGCAAATTCCAACACTACATGGGCACAATTGCAACAAGAATTCCTAAAAAAATATTATCCGGTGAGTAAAACCAATCAAATGAGGTGTTCCATTCTTAGTTTTTCACAAATCGGTGGAGAACAACTCTATGAGACTTGGGAAAGACTTCAAGACATTCTTAGGAAATGTCCGTACCACCTAATTCCAAAATGGCAATTGGTGCAAGCTTTCTATGATGGTTTAACCGAACCACATAGACTTATGGTTGACTCATCATGTGAATGAATGTTCATGTCTAAAAATGCGGATGAGGCTTGGACCTTACTCGAGAATTTGAGTGAAAACTCATTACAACATAATTCTCGTAGAGCTCCAACATCAACCAATGCAAAGAACACCAATCCATGTCAACCAAAGACAATAAGGAAAGAATCTTCTCAAGTGGATTTCATAGTTCACAAATTCTACCAATTAATGGCACCACATCTCTCTTCTTCTCTGTCTCAAAATTCAGCAAGTGCGGTGTGTGAATCATGCACTAGCCCATTCCATCTCTCGGAAGATTGCCCCACACCAGAGCAATTTTCTAGCAACAATCAAAAGCAGGAAAATGCCATGTTTTCCAAGCCTGGAAATAATCCTTACTCTAATACCTACAATCCAAGATGGAGAGATCATCCAAATTTTTTGTGGAGGCAACCAGCCCTACAAAATTCAACATTTCCAAATCAAGGGCAGCAAAATCAGCCCTCTTCTCAATTCCCAAATCGGCAATTTCAGGCCTCTTCAAGCTACCGTCCTCCCTATAATTCAAATGTTTCTACTCGACCTCTTATGTTTCCAGCTGATGAGATTCTTGCTGCAAATATGCAAATGATGGAATCCTTTAACAAGAAAATGTTAGATTCCAACAACTAATTATTGGCTTCTTTGCAACCCACTCTCCAAATGGTTCATTCGCATACTCAGTCAATAACTAAACTTGAGAATCAAATGGGATAAATAGCTACTTCAATGAAACAACTTCTTCAAAAGGATACGGGAAAAGTTCCCGCTCAACCATTTGTGAATCCTAGAGGGATCCATGTGATTGACGAAGTCCCACCTACGAGTAGACCTTTTTATGAACATGTTCAAGCAATCACAACACTTCGGAGTGGTCGAATTTTGGACAATAAGGTTGATGGAGGAAAAAATGAAAAAGTTCTTCCTCTTAAAAATCCAAATCTCAGCCAATCTAATCCAAATTTCACTCCTAAAATCCAAAGTCTAGCACTGAAAATTCCAAGCTTATGACCCCAAATGTGGAGACCTCTTATGAGCCTAAGACTTATTTTCCTCAATGTCTCCAAGAGTTGACACATTTTGGGAACAAAGGCTATAAAATTCAGGACATGTAGGAGGTCTTTAAGCAAGTAAAGATCAACCTACCTCTCTTGGATGCTATCAAGCAAATTCGTCCCTATGCCAAATTTTTTAAGGATTTGTGTACTCAAAAATGCACTTCCAAAAGTCATTTACCGAAGAAGGTAAGACTAACTAAACAAGTGAGTCGATAATTCAGCACAACACTCCTCTAAAGTATAAGGATCCGGGTGCCCTGATAATCTCATGTGTCATTGGTGACAATGAGATAGAAAGGGCCCTCCTTGACTTCGGAGCGAGTGTGAACTTGATTCCTTATTCAGTTTACTTACAACTTGGGTTGGGAGACCTTAAACCAACCAATGTGGTCTTACAGCTTACCGATAGATCGGTCAAGCACCCACAGGGCATTTTTGAAGACGTGATTATCAAAATGGACAAATTCTACTTCTCGGTAGACTTTGTGGTTCTTGACATGGAACCGGTCCATGATCCAAAGAAACATATTTCCGTGATCCTTGGTAGGCCTTTCATAGCTACGGCTAATGCTTCAATAAATTGTCGAACCGAGGTGATGGATATCGCCTTTGGAAATATGCAAGTCAAACTCCACATCTTCCATGCAACTCAACATCCTCTTGATGAGGATGATTGTTTTCTCATTGATGTATTACATGAAGTGGTCAAAGAATCTCTCCCCTTCATTCTAAGCAAGGATCCTCTTGAAACTTGCATATCTCATTTTGACTTCAGAAACTTTGATATCGACCAATCCATCCAAGAAGTCAATTCTATGCTCAAAGTTGGTGCTATCATGGACTTTCCCTCTTGGAAAGTGCCAAGAGAACCACTTCCTCAACTTTCCAGCACTCCTCCGGTACCTTTATTAAAATCTCCACCACAACTTGAGTTAAAGCCGCTTCCGGTCCACCTCAAGTATGTATTTCTTGGTGCAAATAAAACTCTTCTGGTCATCATTGCATCGGACCTTTCAAAGAACCAAAAAAATAGCCTTTTAGTTGTGCTACAAGAGCACAAAGAAGCTATTAGCTGGGCAATGACTGATTTGAAAGGAATTGACCCCCTATTTGTATGCACCGCATTCATATGGAGGAGGACGCCAAACCTTCTAGAGAGGTGCAACGTTGGTTGAATCCAAACATGAAGGAGGTGGTCATGAAAGAAGTGATTAAGCTCCTAGATGTGGGAATCATTTACCTCATCTCAGATAGCAAGTGGGTAAACCCCACCCAAGTTGTTCCCAAGAAATCTGGCCTCACTGTTGTTGAAAATTCAGCAGAAGAACTCGTGCCACAATGCACCACCACCAGGTGGCATGTGTGCATTGATTATCGGAAACTCAACTCTACCACTAGGAAGGATCATTTTTCACTCCCATTCATTGATCAAATCCAAAAGAAGCTAGCTGGCCAAAGCTACTACTATTTTCTTGATGGTTATTCCGGCTATAAGCAAATGGCAATTGATCCTCAAGATCAAGAGAAGACCACATTCACATGTCCTTTTGGAACTTTTGCCTATAGATGCATACCCTTCGGGCTATGCAATGCACCAGCAACTTTGCAAAGGTGTATGATGTCCATATTTTCTTATATGGTCAAAAAAAAAATTGAAAGTATTCATGGATGATTTTTCTGTCTTTGGATCTTCCTTTGACTCATGTATCCATAATCTATCCCTTGTGCTTCAAAGATGCAAGGAGACAAATCTGATTCTAAGTTGGGAAAAGAGTCATTTCATGGTCCAAGAAGGCATTATCTTGGGGCACGTTATTTCTAAAAGGGGAATTGAGGTCAACAAAGCAAAAGTCGACTTGATCTCTAACCTTCCTCGTCTAAATTATGTCCTACAAATCCGTTCCTTACTTAATCATGCCGGCTTCTATCGCCGCTTCATCAAAGACTTTAGCAAAATATCTCGGCCCTTGTGTAATCTTCTTGCTAAGGATATGCACTTCAATTTTGAAAAAGCATGTTTGGAAGCTTTCAAAGCTTCTTACTCTTCTCTCTTTAGCCCCAATCATAAAACCACCTAACTGGTCTCTTCTATTTGAGATCATTTGTGATGCATCCGATTATGCATTAGGTACGATTTTGGGCCAGCGTGTGGACAAGCTACCACATGCTATCTACTATGCTAGTAAAACTCTCTCTGATGCTCAATTGAATTACACCACCACTGAAAAAGAGTTGCTAGCTATAGTGTATGCCTTGGACAAATTCCGCTCTTATCTTCTTGGGTCAAGGTTATTGTTTTTTCAAACCATGCCGCTTTAAGGCATTTGCTCACAAAGAAAGAAACCAAACCCCGGCTAATTTGCTGGATACTCTTACTCCAAGAGTTTGATATTGAAATTCGGGATAAAAAAGGGACAGACAATGTCGTCGACGACCATCTCTCTCGTCTACTCATTGAGAAATCTTCTAAATTTTCTACAGTTCATGATTCCTTCCCGAATGAGCAACTATTTTAGATTTCCCATACAAATCTTTCTTAGTTTGTGGATATTGTCAACTATCTTGCGGTAGGAAAAATTCTGTCCCGTTGGTCCAAACAAGAGAAAAATTGGTTCTTTCCCCAATTCAAAATTTTCTTTTGGGAAGATCCAAAATTGTTCAAGTATTGCACAGACCAAATCATCCGGTAATGCATTCCTGAAATTGAATTCTCAAGTATCCTCAATTTCTGCCACACTCTTGCATGTGGAAGACACTTTAGTGCCAAGAAAACTGCTGACAAAGTCCTTCAAAGCGGATTTTATTAGCCCTCTCTGTTTCGGGATGCTTACAATTTTTGTAAGTCTTGTGAGCGCTGCCAAAAGCTCGAAGCCATGTCTAGAAGAGACATGATGCCCCTGACCCCCATCTTAATCATAGAAATTTTTGATGTGTGGGGAATTGATTTCATAGGACCGTTTCTATCCTCTTATGGCTATGAGTATATTCTCGTAGAGGTGGATTACGTGTTTAAATGGGTTGAGGCTAAGGCTACCAAAACCAATGATCAAAAAGTTATGGTCAAGTTCGTTCAATCAAACATCTTCAACCGATTTGGTACGCCTAGAGCCCTCATCAGTGACGATGGTTCTCATTTTTGTAAGTGCTATCTCCAATCCGTCCTTTTTAAGTACTCCATCACTCACAAGGTTGCCACACCTTTCCACCCTCAAACGAGTGGTCAAGTGGAAGTATCTAATTGTGAGATCAAGCATATTCTGAAAAAAACTGTTCAACCGGAATGCAAAGATTGGTTATTACGATTAAACGATGTGTTTTGGGCTTACCAAACAGTGTATAAGACGCCCATTGGCATATCACCATATCGACTTGTCTTTGGCAAAGCTTGCTATCTCCCAGTTGAGCTAGAGCACCGTGCTTTTTGGGCCATAAAAAGGTTCAACTTTGATCTAAAGCAAGCCGGCTTACTCGCAAATTGCAGCTCAAAAAGCTTGAGGAAATTCAAAATGATGCATACGAAAGTACCAAAATCTACAAGGCAAAGACTAAAACATTCCATGACAAACACATTGTCAATAAGTCTTTTGCCCCCGGACAAAAAGTTTGGCTTTTCAACTCTCAATTGAGACTTATTCCCGGTAAACTCCGTTCACGGTGGGATAGTCCATATGTTATCTCATCTGTCTTTCCTCATGGTGCCATTGAACTTCATGATCCCACAGATGGATCTCTATTTAAGGTTAATGGCCAAAGGCTCAAATCTTATGTCGATGGCATAGTCCCGACTCGAAAAGTGGAGAAAGTCCTATTAACGGACCCAATTTACGAGGACTAATGCAAAAATTGTGTTCGTCCAGCTATCGACGTAAAATTTAGCATTCATGGGAAGAACCATGTCTTTAAGTCTGTAATCTCTTCTTCCTTGTCTTATCAAGCCTTTGGGTTCAGTTTGATTTTGGTTTGTGTTCCCGAACTCTGGTAGCATCCCATTTCTTTAATTTTTCTTTATTTTTTTTCCAAGACAGGGATGAGCACTTGTCCTATCATTAGACAAGCGCTTATCCCATCATCAGATGAGCGCTCGTAATTCAAAAAATCTCACTGCCTCGTCTTCGAGTGCTCGTCCGTCTAGCCACTGTATCCTCACCGCCCAACCCAATGTCATACGAGCACTCGTCCATACCCCATGAGCACTCGTAATTAGCAAAATCTCACTGGCCCATTTTTGAGCGCTCGTCCTATGCCCGACGAGTGCTCGTCTAGACCTACGAGCGCTTGTCCAAACCCACAAGCGATCGTAACTCAGAAAAACCAACTGCCTCATTTTTTAGCACTCGTCCAGTCCAATAAGCGCTCATCCCGCCTCAAGCGCATGCCCTTCAGTGGCCAATACGCGCCCATTCCATGTCATACGAGCGCTCGTCCAGACTAACGAGCGTTACTCCTGTTTGGCTATCCATTTTAAAAGACTCTTTATCTCCATTTCTTTTCACTTACCCACTTTTTCTTTAACTCCCATATCACCACCCCATTACTCCATCATTTCTTCCTCTTCCTCATTCATGCCTCCCATTCCTTTAAATACCTCCATTCCCCCCTCCATTCTCAACACTTGCAAGTTTATCTAGACTTATTCTTGCTCCTTCCTTCTAGGTAAGCTCCCCTCTTTTATTTCCTTCTCTCTAATTCTCTTTATCTTCATCTTGAGGAGTATGGGGAATCAATTAATGGAGGTTGTTGATATGTTGTTGAGGTTTATGCTTTGCTAGGGTCCTTTCTTGGACAAAAATTTTGGGTTTTCTCCATTATTAGTGACCTTTGTCCTTTTCTTTTTTCTGTGTGCCCACTAGGTGTTTGCTGAAATTCCTCATCCAATTCTCCCTCTCCAAATGGCTCGTAGGGAATCATCTAAGCGTCCTAGAGCATTTAAAACTGCCCCTGCTATGGTCTGAGAGATCCCAAGGGCAGGTTGGCTTGCCAAACAGCTTAGCTATGAGTACCACTTCCCTCTCACGGATGTCTTTGCCGAACACCCAATGTCCTCTTGGGCAGTAATCGAGCTGACCAATTAATGTCTACAAGGTATATACAAATCGGTTGCGAAGGTTGCTTACCCACGAGTGGTAAGGCTATTTTATCAAAACCTCCATTACTCGGACGAGCCAGCCAACACTCTCGCCACCTCCATTGATGGCACTATCTATTCATTCAACCTCGATGACATTATGGCGGTTTCGGGCTATCCTCTTTAGTGCCCTGATGATCTTTTGGATGATGGGGGTCGTCCGATATTTGAGGAAGTTGATGATTTAACCATAGAGCAAATTGTTGCAGCAATTTGCAATGTGGTTGAACCTCATAAGCCTTATAGTTTCACTCTCAAGTCCACTCTGCCCGAGCGTGTTTGGTTCCTTGATTTGGTTCTTAAGCATAATGTGTGCCCTTTAGTACACAGCACCGAGCGTCGCTGTTTAATGTTGAATGCTTTGTATGCTCTAGACCAAGGCTTTTGGATTTCTATTCTGGATTTAATTTGGAACCAGTTCATGAAGTTTTGGGACAAATGCATTAACTTGAAGCATCACAAGGCTCAAACTTGGGCTTTGCCGTTGCCATTCTTTATTACCAAGCTTCTTAAGCACAAAGGTTATATCATTCCAGCCAATGAAGAAAATGGCAAAAAGATCCAGGCATTTTCCATACAGAGATGGAACAATGTTCTTGGCCATCCTAGGCCAAATCAGCCAGCTGTTGCTCCTCCACCACGGGCACCACCTCCTTTTATCCATGAGGATGATCCTATAGCAGAAAATTTCATCGCTTGAGAGGATCCCCCTATTATACCTCAGAATGAGCATGCCTTTCTTAGGGATAGCATTGCTGGTCTCTATGCTCGGATGGAAACTTTTGAGAGCACCCTAGCTGACTATAATAGGGCTGTGCACGAAAACTACCTTGCTGTAGCGAAAGACCTCCTTGCTGCAGCAGAAGACCATCGTGTTGTTGCGGAAGACCGTCAGGTTGCTCATAAAGAGAGGCTTGCAACTAAAAACCTCCTCAATACACTCCTTGCCCGTTTCCCTCTCGGTCCCTAGTAAGCATTGCTTGACCCGTTCTTGTCTATGTTTTGCGTTTAGCATGTTGTGTGGTTCTTTCAGTTTTTGGGTTGTTTTTATTTTTATGTGATGTTGTTTTGTTGCAGTTTGGGAATTTGTTTTGATCTGGCATGTTAGGTTTAGCATTGTGGCGCCACAATATTATCTGTACCTATCAACCTCATTATATATTAAAAATCCCTCTTTTGTTTTTACTGTTTGCTACATACTTGTGTTCAGTTTTTCATTTTTATTTCTTTTATTGGTGTGTATTCATATTTTTCATCCATATCTATTAGTGTTCTCTTTGTAGATTGCTCATTCTAAGTTTAGGGGCATTGCTTTTGGATTTCGCATGGTGGCATGTAGTCCACACCACTAACTTTTCCTCCCATACTTAGTATTATTGCTCTTTTTACCTCTATTTTTAAAATTTTTATTCGTTGTCTTCACACATTAAGGACAATGTGACATTCAAGTTTGGGGGTACTTTTGGTGTACATAGTGTTTATATTGTTGTTTTTGCAGTTTTGTTCAAATAAATTGGAAAGCAATGATTTTATAGTCTTGGAACTTGTTGGAGATTGAAGCATGTGTTGAATACTCTATGTATAGAAGCAAATGATAGTTTTGAATTGAGGAAATAAACATGTGGATTCAAAATGGTTTGTATAAATGCTTCAATTAGATTATCTCCGAGTATCACTCTCTTCTATGCTTCACACTTCACATATGCACACCGGAAACTTAATTGTGAGGCATGCACCGGCCCCGATTTACCTTGACCATGACTCAGTTGATTTAAATTGATGACCCTAATGAATGGATATCTTTGGCATGATATATATATATATATATAATAAATAATAAATAATAAAAAAAGAAGTTGAATTATGAAAATGACTTGTTTAAATTCGTAGACTTGCTAACTCGAGTTATTAAGCCCTTGGAGTATCCTTACACTTAGCACCCTAAAGCCATCCGGTTTGGGAGTTGTTGGCCTAACACTTGCTATATGGGTTGGTAAGAAAGCTTAAGGGACTTAGACATTGCACGGTCATTCACGAACATAAAAATAAATAAATATGGTTTGTTTGATTTCGTACCCTTGTTAACTCGAATTACTAAGCCCTTGGAGTGTCGTTACACTTAGTGTAATACCCCTAATTTTTAAAGGATAGTCCTGGTATTTATTTATTTGTTTAATTGCATTTTTTTATTTAATTGATTATTTGCTTGCTGCAATGTTTGAATTAATTGTGATTTTATTTAATTGTTATTTTAATTGGTTTTGGTTTTGTTTGAATTGATTAATTGAGTATTTTCATTTTAATTTAATGGATTGTTTTAAATTGATTGAATTCAATTTATTTAACTTAATTGGTTAATTTAAATGTTTAATTTTTTTTTCATGGTGTAATTATTTTATTTAGCTAAATTTAGGGTTTTAGGATTTATCGTTGGCCGACTTATAGTCAGAGTTGGAATAGGGTTTGGTAAATTGAAGCCTATATATACATGTACATACTGGGGTTTAGGGTTTTTAGAAAACATAAAGCTACGTCTGTATCACCAAGGGCTGCTAAGAAACAGAGCGTGAACTTGGGGAATTGGCAGAGCAGTTCAAGGAAGACTACAGAAACTGTGGAATTAGAGTTTCAAAGTCTGAAACTCAAGGCAAGTCTTGTTCTTCTCTATCTCTCTAATCTGTGTTCTGTGCATGGTTAGGAAGACTCCAGGGATTTAACTAAGGCTTAATTATAACTTTTATGCATATTTAATCAATGTTTAACTTCATGGAATTAAATCTGTTCTTCGTTGTTTCAGAAAGATAGTAAATAAATTGTAGTTCTGTAATTTTGCTCCGTTGTGTAGTATTTTGTTTTCAATTCAAGTTTGATGATATATCATTGTTTTATAATCAATCTGGAACTGAATTAGGCCTTAAATCATGCACTAAAAACTTCTACAAGAACTGGTACTCACAAAAAACAGAGAAGACGATGAAGCGGACGAAGCTGCTAAGGGGAAAAAGGGAGCAGGCTCTTATAACCCCTTAGAGCCGGCTCCTAGAAGGTAGAGCTGTCTTTAGGATATTGTGGAGCCGGCTCTAATGAGCTTAGAGATGGCTCTAAAGAAAATAAGAGTAGGCTCTTTTAATTTCTAGAGCCTGCTCTCTCTTAATTTGTCCAGAAATTGCATTTTTGTGGTCTGTTTGGCTGAGGTTTGAATTTTTAAAATTAATTGAAAGCTACTGAAGGTTGTAATTTAAGGTTTAAGACTTATAAAAGTGTTGGGAAACAAGCCTACATTCAAATAATGAGGATGGAATTAATCCGAGTTTAGATACAGAACTGGTAGGAGGATGAATAGGAATTAAATTTCTGTAGTTTACGGAATTTGGAATTTTTACTTCTCTGCCAAATCTTAAACTGCTAATCATGTTTATGTTATGATACAAGCATATAGTAGTATAGTCAAATGTATGCATAGATGGAATTAACTGATAGTGTAAACGGGATATGGATTGCATCAGTTATGGTAATTGTTGGAGAAGTAAATTGCATGTCTTTGTTTGTCATTTAACGGATTGTAATTTGGATTTCTTGGTTTAATACTGTTTTAATTATATTTACACAATTTTCTAAGCATAGTAAATTCTTGGAATTAGCTATGTTTGGTTGGAAGTAAATTGATATAACAATTCAGTTAATTTTATCAATTAGTGGACTTGATGCATGATGTAAATGCTATGTTTTATAAATAACAAATTTAATGGGTGGAATATAATTTCTAGGCCTGGACTGAGTGCCTAAGTTTTATAATTTTGGATTAATTTGGTTTGTGCATAATTTGGGAGTTGGGTTGATGACTATCTAGTACTGTTTTATCAACTCTGTTAACTGGAGGATGGTATGTACCGGTATGGGACGGTGACATACTAGGTATGGACTAATTCCAATACTAAGTCCTACCTAATTTGGATTAGGGTATGGATTAATCATAAAGGTTAAGTCCATCACCTACATGTGTCATATCAGTTGTGAATTGAATGACCTACTATGATTTTAGGATGGATTTGTTATACGTATATCAGACCACTACACAGATGGATGGTATGCTGTATTGGGAGGAGTACGGACTTTATATATATATTATATGGTACTGTGGAATGAGCTTGAGTCTCATGACCATGGTTAGGGCGCGTATATCGCCTAGGATGGATAACTGGACATAGGTGTTGTTCCCTGGTAGGTCTAGGTACTCATGCCCACCCTAGGGTGCGTATTCGCATGTTGCCTTCTATTCAGGCTGAGACAAACCTACTGGACTAGCGAGCGTCCTATAGTGTGTACTATATACATATATAGACTACTCTAGATATTGTTGAGTCTTCCTAGGATGTATCTGTGTATCGGATTACTATTTGGATTGTAGTAGATCAGGACTTGCATGTGGGCCTGACCCTCTCCTTTATTTTTTAGGTGCTCGTCAGTTCCAGGGTTAGAGCCTGGACGTGCAGAGCAGATACAGCTTTTCATTCCTCCGATTATGTAAGAATGAGCTTGGACGTGCAGAGCAGATAAAGCTTTTCATTCCTCCGATTATGTAGGAATCTTCTCTATGTTAGCCCTGGGATTTTGTATTTATTATTTCAGTATTGGTTTGAGAATTTTTAATAAAGGGTCCAATGGATGGATTCCCGAGTTGTAAACCTATGGAGTTTGGGATTTAACAGTTTTCAGTAATTATATTATTTTAAGGATTTTCAATTAGCATTCTTTCAGCTTACTATTATTATTATTTATTTCATCTTGTACTCTGTGTTCAATTACATATTAATTGTTTGATATCCCTCGGGTTTGGGCCTGGGCCTGATCAACCCGTGTCTCAGATCCGAGGGGTATCACAGTTGGTATCAGAGCACTCCAGGTTCAAGTGTCTCTAGGATTCTATCGTATAAGACTTCCGCGTAACATTCTCTATTGTCTAGAGCTTAAGTTTAGGATTCTTTGTAATCTTTACGGTTCGGTTTAATCGTGCTGATATCTGTCTGTCTGTGTTGACAGAATGGCTAACGCAAGAACCAGACGGAACAATCGGCAACGAAGGGAAGTGGCTCGTAGGCAGCGTTAGGAGGATGAAGGTCAGTTTTATGAGGAGCAGGAGGGAGTTCTGCAGACTTGGGATCAGGGAGAAGATCCATAGTTTCCCCCTCACCTCAATGACCTTATTGCTCGGGCCATAGAAGCAGGGGTAACGGCTGCTCTTCGAAATCAGCCTCAGATACAGCCGGCACAGTTACCAGCACCGGTTGCTCAGACTAATACTTGGGAGAAGGCTAGGAGTTCTTTCACAAAGGGGAGCCCACCTGAGTTTACAGGCTCCACCGATACGAGAGCAGCTCACCAGTGGAAACAGGATATCGAACGACATCTTCGCTTGATTCAGTGCACGGAGGTTCAAAAGCAGATGTTTGCTACCTTCAAGCTAGTTGGGGATGCACTACAGTGGTGGGAGTCAGTTACCACCATAGAGGAGATGATGGCTTTGACTTATGATGAGTTCAGTGCACACTTTGAAGAAAAGTATTTTGCCTTATGCAATCAGGGCAGCCATGAAGACTTAGTTTCTCAATCTGTAACAGGGAAATATGACAGTGGTAGAGTATGAGCAACAGTTCACACGTTTGTCTCTCTTTGCGCTGGAGGAGGTGGATATAGAGGAGAAGAAGCGCAACAGTTTCGTCAAGGGACTGATGTGGTCTATCAAGAGAGCTATTACAGGTAGTCCAGCCTATACTACCTATGCTTAGGTGGTAGACGCTGTGCTACAGCAGTACCAGTTGACAGTGGACATTAGACAGGCCAAGGGTGAGAAGCGGGGTGACCGAGACTCTGCTAACCAGTCAGCTGAGAAAAGAAATAGGAATGGACACCGACAAAACGACAATGGTAGATTCCAGGGACAGCAGCCTTAGAAGAAGCACAAGGGTGGTTCAGATGCTTCCAAGGATGTGGCACCTATTCAGCGTCAACAGAATGGGGGACCCCAGGCAGGATAGGGTCAGCCACAGACTAACCGACAGAGGAGGCCATTTGGTACTTTCCAGGGTAGTTGTTACACTTGTGGAGAGTATGGTCACACTTCCAGGCAGTATCCTACAGTTAGACAGGGACAGGGACAAAGACAGGGGCAGGGACAGCATGTGCAGCAGGGACAGAGGGCGCCAGTGCCTCTACCAGCTCCACAGGTTCCTCGAATTCAGGGACAGACTTATCCGGCATTACCAGCTCCACCGCAGCCTCAGGGACAGGCACTGCAGCAGTTACATTATGGCAGGGTGTATAACCCTAAGCCACAGGATATGCAGGCACCTCAGGCTATTGAGGGTAAGTTTCCTATACATGGTTTTCATGGACGTGGTTTATTTGATACGGGTGCTACACATTCATTTGTAGCTAGGACTTTTGTTACTTTATCTAGGATGCAGACGAGGGTATGTACTAGACCTCAGAGTATTTCTACACCATTAGGCGATACAGCTATTTTACATGAGAGTGATGAGCCTGTGACACTAGATATTGGCAGACTCAGATTTCTAGCCAACCTATTGGTCCTGGACATGCACACTTATGATGTGATACTTAGGATGGATTGGTTATCTCACTACCATGCCCAAGTTAATTGTTTTGATAGATCTATTGTATTTATCATACCTGGTCAGGATATGTATGTAGTAGCTATGCCACGTTCTAAAGGAGGCGGTAGCACCTATTTGTTCCATATGGAGGAGGAAACGGAGAAAGGGACTACTGTATCGTTGGATAACATACCGATTGTACAGGATTTCCCGGATGTATTTCAGGAGATTCCAGGGTTGCCACCTAGTTGCGAGATTGATTTTGTGATAGACTTAGGTCTAGGCACTACGCCTATTGCTAGGGCACCTTATAGGATGGCACCGGTGGAGATGAGAGAGCTGAGGGATCAGATTTAGCAATTACTCAGCCAGGGTTTCATTCGTAGGATTACATCACCTTGGGGAGCACTGGTGTTATTTGTGAAGAAGAAGGATGGTTCGCTCCGCTTGTGTATAGATTACAGGGAGTTGAACAAGGTTATGATTCGTAACAAGTATCCTTTGCCCAGGATTGATGACTTGTTTGATCAATTAAAGGGAGCCACGTACTTCTCCAAGATTGATCTGCATTCTGGATATCATCAGTTGAGGGTAAGGGAGCAGGATGTTCCTAAGACTGCATTTCTTACAAGATATGGATCTTATGAGTTCTGTGTCATGCCGTTTGGGACAACTAACGCACCAGCAGTGTTCATGGACTTAATGAACAGGGTCTTCGGGGTTTTTTTGGATCAGTTTGTCATTGTTTTAATTGATGACATCTTAATCTATTCTATCATGCGAGACATCTTCGGATGGTGTTGCAGAGGCTTCGTGAGCACCAGTTATATGCCAAGTTCGAGAAGAGTGAGTTTTGGCAGCGGGAAGTGAAGTTTCTGGGTCACGTGGTGTCAGAAATGGGGATAGCGGTTGATTCAGCCAAGGTTTCAGCTGTGGTAGAGTGGGGACAGCCTACTTCACCTACCGAGATTCAGAGTTTTCTCGGTTTGGTAGGATATTATCATCGGTTCATCCAGGGGTTCTCTAAGATAGCGGGACCACTCAATCATCTGATCAAGAAGGGAGTACAGTTCGTGTAGGATGAATACTGTCAGCGAGCTTTTGATGAGCTGAAAATGAAGTTGACTTCTGCACCGGTTCTGGCTATTCCTCATAGCGGGATCGAGTATCTTGTGTACACGGATGCTTCATTGCAGGGTCTTGGATGTGTTTTGATACAGGAGGAGCGACCGATCTTTTATGGATCTTGGAAGCTTAAGCCTCATGAGCTAAATTATCCAACGCATGATTTGGAGTTGGCAGTTGTGGTCTTTGCCTTACGTATTTTGAGGCATTATCTGTTGGGTGAGTCTTTCAGGTTATTTAGTGATCACAAGAGTCTGCAGTACTTGTTCACTCAGCGGGAGCTGAATATGAGACAGCGCAGGTGGTTAGAGTTTGTGAAAGACTATCATTTTTCTATACAGTACCATCCGGGAAAGCGAATGTGGTGGCGGATGCACTCAGTCGCCGACCTGTTGGTAGTCTTTCTGCCTTATTCACCACTGAGTGGAATGCTTTAAAGAATGTAAATGAGTTATCGGATGCTTTTATGGATTGCATGGTGGTTACACTTTCCATCATTCGCAAGGTTTTACAAGCACAACTCACCGATTAGCAGTGTATCGACAAAGTTGCAGAGATAGCTTCTGGGGAGGTTCCATTTTGTCATGTTGGGACTGACGGAGGTTTGAGGTACAAGGGACGGTTGGTGGTACCTTCTGCTGATGATTTGAGAAATGATGTGACGACTGAGACTCACTATTCTGAGTTTTTATTGATCTGGGAGGCGATAAGATGTATCAGGATATGAAGCGGCAGTTTTGGTGGGCAGGTATGAAAAAGGATATTGCTCTTTTTGTCCCCCGATGTAGTACTTGCCAGATGGTCAAGATTAATCATCAAAGGCCGCCAGGAGCTCTACAGCCACTACCGATACCGGAGTGGAAATGGGAAAGCATTTCTATGGATTTTGTGGAATGATTGCCAAATTCTTTCAAATGGCATAATTCCATATGGGTCATTGTGGATAGATTGACCAAGTCAGCTCATTTCTTGCCTATTTGCACTGACTACACTTCGGAGTAGTTGGCGAGGCTTTACATTTCAGAGATTGTGAAGCTACATGGCATTCCATTGTCTATTATATCGGACAGGGATTCAAGCTTTGTATCTGGATTTTGGAAGAGCTTTCAGCAGGCTTTGGGTACGGAGTTACATCTTAGTACTACTTACCATCCTCAGACTGACGGACAGACTGAGAGGGTGAATCAGATTATGGAAGATATGCTTCGATCATGTATTCTTAATTTCAGGGCCATTGGGAGGATTACTTGCCACTTGTGGAGTTTGCATATAATAATAGTTTTCAGAAGACTATTGGTATGGCACCATTTGAGGCATTGTACAGTCGACCGTGTCGCTCACCTGTTTGTTGGATGGAGGTTGGAGAGAATCGATTCTTGGGTCCTGAGTTCATTAAGGATACCTCTGAAAAGATTGCTCTTATCCGAGATCGTATGCGTACTGCCCAAAGTAAGCAGAAAAGCTATACTGATCGTCGCACTCGTGCTTTGGAGTTTCGAGTTGGAGATCAGGTTCTACTCAAAGTGTCACCTATGAAAGGTGTTATGCGCTTTGGGAAGAAAGGGAAGTTGGCACCGCGATTTGTCGGTCCATTCATGATTACGGATCGAGTTGGAGTTGTTGCTTATCGGTTGGCACTTCCGATACTTTGGATCGAGTCCACAACGAGTTTCATGTTTCCATGTTGCGGAAATTTCTGCGCGATGAGGATCGGTATTAGCATATCGATGTTGGGGAGATTGAGTTGTAGCCGGATGCAACTTATTTGGAGCCATCATGTTGTATTGTCGACCGACGGGATCAGATCCTTCGTAACAAGGTTATCCCTTTGGTTCGTGTTCAGTGGAATCATCACAATGAGGCTGAGTCTACGTGGGAACGGGAGGATGTCATTCGCTCGCAGTTTCCTGAAATATTAGAAGAAGGTAAGACCGAATTCCGAGGACGGAATTCCTTTTTGTTACGGGGGAAGAATGTAATACCCCTAATTTTTAAAGGATAGTCCTGGTATTTATTTATTTGTTTAATTGCATTTTTTTTATTTAATTGATTATTTGCTTGCTGGAATGTTTGAATTAATTGTGATTTTATTTAATTGTTATTTTAATTGGTTTTGGTTTTGTTTGAATTGATTAATTGAGTATTTTCATTTTAATTTAATGGTTTGTTTTAAATTGACTTAATTTAATTTATTTAACTTAATTGGTTAATTTAAATGTTTAATTTTTTTTTCACGGTGTAATTATTTTATTTATCTAAATTTAGGGTTTTAGGATTTATCGTTGGCCGACTTATAGTCAGAGTTGGAATAGGGTTTGGTAAATTGAAGCCTATATATACATGTACATACTGGGGTTTAGGGTTTTTAGAAAACATAAAGTTACGTCTGTATCACCAAGGGCTGCTAAGAAACAGAGCGTGAACTTGGGGAATTGGCAGAGCAGTTCAAGGAAGACTACAGAAACTGTGGAATTAGAGTTTCAAAGTCTGAAACTCAAGGCAAGTCTTGTTCTTCTCTATCTCTCTAATCTGTGTTCTGTGCATGGTTAGGAAGACTCCAGGGATTTAACTAAGGCTTAATTATAACTTTTATGCATATTTAATCAATGTTTAACTTCATGGAATTAAATCTGTTCTTCGTTGTTTCAGAAAGATAGTAAATAAATTGTAGTTCTGTAATTTTGCTCCGTTGTGTAGTATTTTGTTTTCAATTCAAGTTTGATGATATATCATTGTTTTATAATCAATCTGGAACTGAATTAAGCCTTAAATCATGCACTAAAAATTTCTATAAGAACTGGTACTCACAGAAAACAGAGAAGACGACGAAGCAGACGAAGCTGCTAAGGGGAAAAAGGGAGCAGGCTCTTATAACCCCTTAGAGCCGGCTCCTAGAAGGTAGAGCCAGCTTTAGGATATTGTGGAGCCAGCTCTAATGAGCCTAGAGCTGGCTCTGAAGAAAAGAAGAGCCGGCTCTTTTAATTTCTAGAGCCTGCTCTCTCTTAATTTGTCCAGAAATTGCATTTTTGTGGTCCGTTTGGCTGAGGTTTGAATTTTTAAAATTAATTGAAAGCTACTGAAGGTTGTAATTTAAGGTTTAAGACTTATAAAAGTGTTGAGAAACAAGCCTACATTCAAATAATGAGGATGGAATTAATCCGAGTTTAGATAGAGAACTGGTAGGAAGATGAATGGGAATTAAATTTTTGTAGTTCACGGAATTTGGAATTTTTACTTCTCTGCCAAATCTTAAACTGCTAATCATATTTATGTTGTGATACAATCATATATTAGTATAGTCAAATGTGTGCATAGATGGAATTAACTGATAGTGTAAACGAGATATAGATTGCATCAGTTATGGTAATTGTTGGAGAAGTAAATTGCATGTCTTTGTTTGTCATTTAACGGACTGTAATTTGGATTTCTTGGTTTAATACTGTTTTAATTATATTTACATAGTTTTCTAAGCATAGTAAATTCTTGGAATTAGCTATGTTTGGTTGGAAGTAAATTGATATAACAATTCAGTTAATTTTATCAATTAGTGGACTTGATGCATGATATAAATGCTATGTTTTATAAATAACAAATTTAATGGGTGGAATATAATTTCTAGGCCTGGACTGAGTGCCTAAGTTTTATAATTTTGGATTAATTTGGTTTGTGCATAATTTGGGAGTTGGGTTGATGACTATCTAGTACTGTTTTATCAACTCTGTTAACTGGAGGATGGTATGTACCGGTATGGGACGGTGACATACTAGGTATGGACTAATTCCAATACTAAGTCCTACCTAATTTGGATTAGGGTATGGATTAATCATAAAGGTTAAGTCCATCACCTACATGTGTCATATCAGTTGTGAATTGAATGACCTACTATGATTTTAGGATGAATTTGTTATACATATATCAAACCACTACACAGATGGATGGTATGTTGTATTGGGAGCAGTACGGACTTTATATATATATTATATGGTACTGTGGAATGAGCTTGAGTCTTATGACCATGGTTAGGGCGTGTATATCGCCTAGGATGGATAACTGGACATAGGTGTTGTTCCCTGGTAGGTCTAGGTACTCGTGCCCACCCTAGGGTGCGTATTCGCATATTTCCTTCTATTCAGGCTGAGACAAACCTACTGGACTAGCGAGCGTCCTATAGTGTGTACTATATACATATATGGACTACTCTAGATTTTGTTGAGTCTTCCTAGGATGTATCTGCGTATCGGATTACTGTTTGGATTGTAGTAGATCAGGACTTGCATGTGAGCCTGACCCACTCCTTTATTTTTCTGGTGCTCATCAGTTCCAGGGTTAAAGCTTGGACGTGCAGAACAGATACAGCTTTTCATTCCTCCGATTATGTAGGAATCTTCTCTATGTTAGCCCTGGGATTTTATATTTATTATTTCAGTATTGGTTTGAGAATTTTTAATAAGGGGTCCAATAGATGGATTCCTGAGTTGTAAACCTATGGAGTTTGGGATTTAACAGTTTTCAATAATTATATTATTTTAAGGATTTTCAATTAGCATTCTTTCAGCTTACTATTATTATTATTTATTTCATCTTGTACTCTGTGTTCAATTACATATTAATTATTTGATATCCTTCGGGTTTGGGCCTGGGCCTGATCAACCTGTGTCTCGGATCCGAGGGGTATCACACTTAGCACCCTAAAGCCATCCGGTTTGGAAGTTGTTGGCCTAACACTTGCTACATAGGTTGGTTAGAAAGCTTAAGGGATTTCGACATTGCACAACCATTAAAAAAAAAAAAAAATTTGTGTTTTGAATCATACCTTAGAGACCTCATTTAAAAGGAAATTCAATGAATTGAAAACTTGTGATCTTAAAATTGGAAAAAGAGAGTAAAAGCTACATATTAGGAATTCGGTTCATTTTAAATGAAGCTTGAGATGATTTCTATTATAGGTATGACAATTGAAGTGTTTATATAGACTTTGATGTTAATACATTAGAGTTAAAAGATGATTAGCCATTTTGTTCTATCAATACGTGATATACACAAGGTTGTCTTCATAAAGATTCCATCTCTAATGTTCTCTATGTTCCAAGTTTGCAAATGAGCTTTCATGCATCTTCATGCACCATGTTTGATGTTTGTAGGTAACATTCCTGTTGAACCCTCACGAGACTTCACTCGTCCTCTAGGGATGCCTAGGGGTTTAAAAGGCTTGTTGCATATGCTAAATGCAACCGTCACTCTCATGAGAGAGGAGATTTGTTGTCATTTCATTAAATGTTTTCATTCTAGTTTTGCTATGGGACTAGCAAAATGTAAGTTTGGGGGTGTGATAAGTGCCAAATATTGCATATTCAAGCACCCTTAATTGTATTAGTTAAGTCCATTATTTGATCATTTTATACAGATTATCTTTAGTTTCATGTTTTTGTGTATTTTCAGGTTTGTTTCCCAAAAAGAAATAAAATGGAAGTCTTAAAGGCTTTTTGAAGATCAAGTCATTCCAGGCCTTAGCAGCATATGATTTTCAAGAGGAATTGGCCCAATTTTGCTCATGGATACTCTTTACAAAGCAAAAAGGCACAGAAGATGAACCCAATGACCCAAAACCAAGATCAAGGTGAAAGAGGATAAAAAGCTTGAAGAATTAAAAGACTTAAAAGAAGTTCAAAGCAGTTGAAAAGAAAATTTCTAAGGCATGGACAAGCGCTCGTCCAAAGCAATACGAGCGCTCGTCCGGCATTCATCAACACCCAGCGCGCGCACCATGTCACACGAGCGCTCGTCCATTATACGAGCAGTCCAACTTGAGGTAAAAAAAAAAAAAAAAAAGCACCGAGCACTTGTCCACCATCCGAGCGCCTGTCCAAAGGCAGCCAAACGCTCGTCCGGTAATCCAGCCGAGTGCTAGTCCAGCAAAGCCAACCGAGCAATCTTCCAAATCCAACCGAGCACTCGTTCAGAAATCAAGAGAGTTGAGCGCTTGTCCAGAACAGAACGCTCGTCCAATTAGAACCGAGCACTTATCCAGAATAAAACACTCGTCCAATCAGAACCGAGTAGTTGTCCAGAACGGAACGCTCGTCCAACAAAGCCAACCGAGCACTCGTCCAGCAAAACCAACCAAGCGCTCTTCTAATACCAACCGAGCGCTCGTTCAGAAATCAAGAGAGCCGAGCGCTTGTCTAGAACAGAACGCTCATCCAATCATAACCGAGCGCTTGTCCAGAACGAAACGCTTGTCCAATCCGAACCGAGCGCTTGTCTAGAACAAAATGCTAGTCCATCAGAACCAAGCGTTTGTCTAGAATGAAACGCTCGTCCAATCAAAACCGAGCACTTATCCATAACGGAATACTCGTCCATCAGAGCTGAGCACTTGTCCAGAATAGAACGCCCGTCCAATAAAGAAAACCGAGCGCTTATCCATCAACCGAGTGCTCGTCCCAAGAGAACCAAGTGCTCGCCCAAAGGCCAGCCGAACACTCGCCCGAAAACCAAGAGCATCAAGCGCTCGTCTGTGCAGCACAGATCCAATCATGAGTAGAAAGCTAATTACGAGCACTTATCCTTTTAATGGATGAGTGCTCGTCTAGACAATGTAGGCCCAGCTGGCATTTTAAACCTTTAATTTTAATTCCCTCCTTAATTGAAGTTGTTGGTAAATTGCTTTGAGGGGACATTGACCTCAAAATTGAGGAGGTTTGGTAGACATTTTGCCTATTTTAAGAAAGAGTGATGATTGTAAAAGGGGATGGAGTTGTTGGAGGATAATTATAGAGAAAGAATTATTGAGTTTTAGAGAGCTTTTGGTTGTATTTTTCTGAAAGTGGCAGGAATGGAAAGGCTGAGGTCTTCACCCTCTTCCTCCCTTGCTGCTATGGGTAACTAACTCCCTTCCCAAGGAGGTGATGAAGCCTTTCCTTGTAATCATGCTCTAGTTGTATTTTAATTTGGGGAGTGAAATATGTATGTGATAGTTTCATAAACTAGAGATTTACATAAGTTGTAATGGTTCTTTATTTCAATAAATGATTGTGTTGAACTTATTATCTTGTTTTAGATTATATTTTCTTATAATTATACTGCTTACATCTTCATAATGAAAATGGAGATAAGATTATGAAATGGTTTTTAATGACATGTTGTATAGAAGTTTTGATAGTCCATAGCTTAGGAACACCTTTGATGGATTATGCTTAGTTTTTGACTTCATGTGCTCTCATCATATTTATTGAGGAATTTTATAGTCCATAACTTAGTGAGCATGTCATAAGCTACACCCTAGTCTAGGTAGTTAAAGCATGTAAAACTTTGATGGATTATACTAAATTCTTGATTTTATGAAATTCCTAAAGATAATGTAGTAATCATGTATTTCTACATATCATGGTCACATATATAATTTGTTCCCCAAGTTAATTGCAAGCAAGCATGTTTATATGGTTTATGGTGAATTCATTTCCCTAGCTCTCTCTACATAAGTTTAATTCATCTTAAATTCAGTCCAATTACTATTTTATGCATATCTTAATTCCTCATTCTACGTGACAAACAAATCAAACCTTATACACCTCTTTTATCAAACTAAAAGTGATTTTACAACCTTGGCTGCCATAAACTAGCAATCCTTGTGGTTCGACTTACCCTTACAATAGCCCTATTTTACAATGATTTGTGTTATTGCAAGTGTTGATTATTATTAGTAAACATATTTCAACCACCAAGATGGCTCTAAAACTCGATATGAGTAAAGTTTATGATAGACTAGAATGGGCATTTCTCGAAGCTATGATGAAAATTTTTGGATTCCATCCTCATTGGATAAAATTAATAATGAATTATGTGACAACTGGTTCTTTTTCAATTGTTATTAATGGCGGTCCAGTTGAGTTTTTCAATCCACACCGTGGCCTACATCAAGGCAACCCGTTATCTTTGTATCTGTTTACTATATGTGCGGAAGCCCTCTCCAATTCCCTTAAGGTTGCATGTGGGCATAAGGTCATTTCGAGTTTAAAGATTTGTCGGCACACTTCGGCAATTTTCCACTTATTCTTAATTTGCGGACAACTCAGTTATTTTCTGTAAGGCAAATCAAACTAAAGTAAAGTTCATTAAAGAGGTGCTTCAAAGGTATGAGTGTGTTTCTGGTCAGCAATTAACTTTTCTAAATCATCTGTTTTCTTCTCTAAAAATTCCTCTCCTATTTTGAAAAGTATGATTTGCATTAATATTTTGGGGATTAGAGAGGAGGGACTAAGAGAAAGGTAGTTGCAAGAAGAGGAGCCCTTATTAAAGTGGTGCTTAGTGCTCTTCCCACGTTCGTTATGCCATGCTTTAAGTTGCCTCAGAAAATTTTTAATTCTCTAAATGGCATTTTGAGGAGATTTAATTTGGTGGGGTTCTAAAAACAATTCCCCAAAGATGAATTAGGTTAAATGGGAGGATATTCGCCTCAATAAAGATAAAGGAGGTTTGGGTTTTAGGGACTTAGTAAAGATAAGGTGTGGATAGAAAAGATAGAAGAAGAAGAAGAAGAAGAAGAAGAAGAAAAATTTGAGAAAAGGTGGGGATTGTTAGAGTATTTCTCAAGTTCATCATAGTGATATATTTAAGGTAGAGAAATCTTCACTTGAGGTGGAGCTATGACGAGATCTTTGTTTGAGGTGGAACTATTTTTGGTTTACCTTTAGCTACTGCTAAAGTTGAACCGATTCAATGACTTTAAACTGGTTCAAGTGTGGCATTGACTTTTGGCTACTACGAAACTTCAACCGGTTCAGAGCCATTGAACTGGTTCAAGTTGGGCAGTGAGTTATTGGAAGCTGCGAGAAAAAGTTTCCTAATTAGTTTTGAAAGTCAGAAGACTTGGGGAAAAAGGTTAAATATCGATTTGGGGAAGAAGTTATACCTACTAATTTAGAGTTAAAGAATAATATGGTAACTCATTATAGGCAAGTTGGGGAATAATCCAACAATGAATTGAGTTTTGAAGACTATAGGTTTAGGGAGAGAGAAAAGAGAGAAAATATGTAAGGTGTTTAAGAGTGAGTGTTGTGAATAAAAGGAAGAGTATATGTAATTTTTGAGTTTATACATGTAGCTTCAAAAGAGATTATGAATGAGTGAGTGAGATTTTGATATGTGGTTATATATTTTCTTTCTTGATTCATAAAAGTGAAATCTCTTTCTCCATGGACGTAGCCCTAGAGTTGGGTGAACCGTGTAAAAATATTTTGTTGTGCATGGATGTGTATGATTATTGTCTCCATATATACTTAATTGTATTGATATAATGTGCTGGTACTTCCGCTGGGTGTGATGAATGAGGGATTTAACTTTCAATAACAGTCAACCGTTGAGTGAGTTGGAGGGAGTTAATTTTCCCCAACACTTCTCGGGGACAGTGGGGGAGTTGTCTTTCGAAATTCAGCTAGTATGATCTTGAAGGTGGTTGTGTTTAACTCATTCCCCTCAGTGAGTGCTTTGATGGCAGAAGTTGAATGTCTTCGATGACTTTTGCTTTAGGCCCAATATTTGCATTTCCAAAAATGTTGGTTTCAAAGTGATTCCTCGGAGGTTTGCAAAGGAATGATAGATAGACATTACCACCAATTAAGTTCAAGTTAATCCAATAATTCATGATATTAGGTTCTTGCTCAAGCAGCACACCTCTTTTCGTATTAGTCATGTGAGTCGACTTGGCAATGAGGCAGCTCATGCTATAGCAAAACTTTCTAAAGCGGAGGAGATAATTCAACTCGCTGATTGGGATGTTTCATATCGAGAACTGTAATTTATTGTGTTTTGACTGTTTAATATATGTCTTGTTGTTTGCCTGGAAAAAAAAAACGATATGTTTAATTGGTTTAGTTTTTATCCATTTAATGCAATCTGAGTCCCATCCTCAATGAGATAAACATATATCTAACAAACATTGTCGATTCAACTATTATGCTACTATCGAACTTCATTTTTCAATCCAAATTTTCACCAAAATATGTGGCTATGTCACTCTGACAATGTTCTTGGAACAAAAACACTCACATGTATGAATACCATATAAGAACAAACTTATCACTATACCTCTGACAAAGAAGACTACCTCTGGACCAACTATGCTCACAAATTTTTTATTTTTAATTTTTTCCTTCTCAACTGTACTCACATTTAAGTAGTCATTTCCATTGGTACTTTCAAGATTCATTGACCACAAAATTCATAGAAATACAAACTACATTGATATTTTATTGAGTCTTCTACTTTGATCCAACACCAGAAATTGAAACCTTTTGCGATGCAATTGAAAGGCTGCGTACAGTAATCTACATACCTGAAACAATACAAACTTAACAAGATTCAACGTCCAAAAGATATATATAAATAATCCCTACGCACACAAAACACACAGTGTGGGGGCTGTGCGCAAAATAATTATTTTTATTAAAATTGAGATCGAGAGACCAACTGACTACCACTAGATCTACTTGTGCATGTTGTAATTTAAAATTGAAGTGCATGCATTATGAAAATATCTTAGCAATTGGTAGGAGTAGTGAGGTTGCACTTGGCAGGGAGTGCCATGGCAAGATCAGGATCAATCCCAAGAGAAGGCAAAATGAATGAATTCCTATAAGAACACAAACATGTCAAGTCAGCCCCTGACAGAGCTTGGCAACACTCCGGCGTCGGCGTGACCGGGTTCGGCGCAGTCACGGCGGGCTTGCATGCCATCAGACCATCCTCATTCATGTTACACAACTCCAATGCTTTGGACCCTTCCAATAGTACCATAACCAAAACCACCACCACCACCGCCATCATCTTCCTTCCCATCTCCATTTTACCTATGATTTAGAAATTATTTGTCACTTTACACTATATATCTCACTATATATATCACATATATGGTTGTGGAATAATTGTTTCTTATATATAGAGTACCAAGGGCTTTTTTAGGAACCAAAAGCTGTGAGCCCGTGAATAGGAATTGGCATGATCCGAGCTGTCACGGGAGTCATTGGCCACATAAAACGTATGTGGTATTGGTCATTTACTTTCATTTATTTTGTTCTACTTTATAAGTTACACATATATGTGTGTGGGGGGTTTTGGTTGTCGTTATGTTTCTTGGAACTTGGAGATGCTTTTGTATTAGTTGTAAGTTTGTAGTAACTTGTAACTGCGTGTGCGTGTGAGAGAGAGAGGGAGAGAAATAGAGAGTAGGGATATATGGCCCGGTTTTGGGTGTTCGTGCAGTTTTTAAAACTTTATTTCGGTTACATGATTTAATGGATCTTTAAGGATCATCAGTTTTGATGTTTAATTTGTAAGATTTATTGTGTTTTATTTCGGTTACATGATTTAATGGATCTTTAAGGCTCATCAGTTTTGATGTTTAATTTGTAAGATTTATTGTGTTTTATAGTCCATATATTTAATTTCTTGCAGTTTTTAGTCTTTAATAAGAATATAACTGTTTTACTCCTTACTTATAAATAGCTAGGTTAGCTCAATATATGGAAGGGATATATAGATACACATGCAAAGGAACAATCCTTCTCTCTTTTTTCATCTGTGTCTTTGAGTTATATATATTTCTATGTTCTTCTTGGATATTTTTGAGGCAACTTCCACATATCGAGACTTGATTCATTTATCTTTATGTGATGGTGATAGATGTGAACATGCTACATAAAAATTAATAGATGGAACCATTATATGTTATTTTGAGTAACTTTATTAGAGCATTTTCAATGGGCTGCTATATGGGCTGTCAATTCAAATTATACCAGGTGGGTATGTTAAAATTGGGCTCTCCAATGGATTGTTATATGAGCTGCTAAAATATAGTTTTGCTATTTTTTTTGTCAATTCTAGCAAAAAAAATAGCAATAGTTATTTCTATATTTTGTTGCCCTGCCGTCGCTCTCTCATCCATCTGCAACGACCGTCTCTCTCTCTCTCTCTCTTATCCATCTGCAACGACCGTCTCTCTCTCTCTCATCCATCTGCAACAACCGGCCATTATCAACGGCGACCGGCGCTTAAAGGTGACGAACACCGCCTCCTGCTTCTGTTGTTTGATTTTTGTATTTTCTCTTCCCCTACAAACCTTGATTTGTAGTTGCAGAAAGAGAGGGGGGCAAGTTTGAGAGTTGAGAGACAGCGACTGAAGCTTGCGAATGGCGAACCCGAACTGGAAAAGCGGGCGATAGAAACTGAAAGATATGGGTTTTGATATTTTGAACAATCTGAAATGATACGCCGATATGGGTTTTGATATAGGTAATAGGTTTTGAACTTTGGATTCTTGCAGACAGATAGATAGACCGAAATATATGGGTTTTGAACTTTTGATTCTTGTAGATTTTGTAGTTTGCAGTTGGAGCTAGAGAGAGAGAGAGAGAGGGTAAGTTCTCAGAGTTGAGAACGAGAATAGAGATGGAGGCCATTGGGGAGGCTGAAATGATTTGCCCTAAAAATATATATTTTTTTTAATAATAATATAATCAAATATATATATATATATATATATATATATATATTTCCGAAAAAGAAAAAAAATTAATTCACAAATAGTGGTAAAAAAATTATGAAAAAATGGTTTTTTTTTTTTTTTAACTAGATATTTTAAATTTTTGCTTCTTTTTAATTAGGTTTAATTTTACTTTCCTTCTAATGTCTACAACTTGACTTAGAATGCATTTAATTTTACTTTCCTTCTAATGTCTACAACTTGACTTAGAATGCATTTTGCATGAAATGCACTATTAGAGCAGAATTGCTAAAATATAGTGTTTTGACACTTGTAACACTTATCAAAATATAAATTTGGTGGAGATGCTCTTAATGCCAACACCAGTTCATCACCCTAACTCAATTAACACCGTTTTATCCAAATATAATGATTAGGTAATCCTCGTTTTTTTCTTTTTCTTTTTGTAAAAAAAAAATTAAAAATTCCAAATTCCTATTTTTCATCAATAAATGCCTTATAGACCACATGATTTGATACGTGATTTAAATTCTTTGTAAGCCCTTGTATACGTTTTACTCTAGAAATGCACACAAATTCTCTTATGAATCAAATCTTTTGTGTTTAAGGGATGAAAACGGAGATCAATGGATGAAAGAAAGTGATAGTAACATATCGATACTTTCTTAGGAAATATGGATTAGAAGAAGAAGCTAAATGTGGTTCATAATTTACTATATTTGTTAAGAGAGAAGGAAAGTGAAGGTTTTAATTATTTTTACTATTATCCAATAATATTTATTATATTGTAATTTATAAATTATAGTAGTGTACTATAAAACTTGTATAATTTAGGATAATATTTAATTTAAAACTTCTATAATTCACTTGTCTTCTCTCTTTTCTTTGGACCATTTTTAATATGTAAAGGATTATTTTACTTTCTTTCCTAGTATCATCTCTACTGAATAAAAGAATTTTGTTATTTCCTTCTTACCAAACACGTCATAATAATGATCAACCTTAGAAGTCTCAACATTCTCGCAAAGCTTACAGTTCTCTGGGCGCCATGGATGCTTGTCTTGGTCCTGAATTAACCACATTTAGCTGCTTCTCCTAATCCACATTGCTCATCCATATTCCTAAGAAAGTATCGATAGGTTAACAATCACTTTCTTTATAAGACATTTATTGATGAAAAATAGGAAGTCTGAACCCCTTTTTTTTTTTTTTTACAATAATAATAATAATAATAAATAATAATAATATATATATATTGTGTGAAGTGACAAATAATTTCTAAATCAAAGGTAAAATGGAGATGGGAAGGAAGACGGTGGTGGTGGTGGTGGGGGTGGTTTTGGTTATGGCGCTATTGGAAGGGTAGAAGGCATTGGAGTTGTGTAGCATGAATGAGGATGGTCTGATGTCATGCGAGCCCGCCGTGACTGCGCCGAACCCGGTACGCCGACGCCAGATTGTTGCCAAGCTCTTTCAGTGGCTGACTTGACATGTTTGTACCTGTTCTTATAGGAAGTCATTAGGGATGCACTTCAATTTTTAGGGACATTCAACTGTTATTGTTGAAGTCCACCGACAATGAAACAACGCAAAACGATTCGAAATTACGAATATTATTTGATGAACAAAATTTATGTGATGTGATAGGATGAGATGGGTCCAAAATAACTTTTTTTGTGATGGGTACAAGTGTATAACAAGAAAAATAAAGCCTGTGAATGAAATTACAACATGCACAAGTAGATCAAAGTGGTAGTCGGTCTCTGAATCTCAATTTTAATAAAAATAATTATTTTGCGCACACACCCACAGTATATGTGTTTTGTGTGCGTAGGGATTATCTTTTGGACGTTGAATTTTGTTGAGTTTGTGTTGTTTATGTTGGGAAACGTGTAAGTTTTAAAAAAAATTTAAAAAAAATTTATACATAGATCTTGATTCACCACATATAGATAAGTTTTATACAAAAATAAAATATGATGTACATCAAGATTTGAGTAAACTTTAGATCTCTTCTCTACAGTAAATATTCTCACTTATTGTAGATCCCTGTACTGAATGCCTTCTCTTTAGATTTCCATCTTCTTGGTAATAGTTTTACCTTCAGGAATCACCTATAAGCCTCCATGAATGAACTTGGAAAATTAGGCTTATGGGAGCCTCCATTAGATAAGAACACTAACCCTAAAATTCTAGAGAGAGAAAATATTCCTTTTTTCTTCCAAAAGTCACCACTAAAATATACATTCTCAATCCCTAATTACCATATCTCAAATCTAATAGGATTCTAATATCAAGTTGGGTTATGAGTAAGAATCATTTACCTTTATTATTTTCTTGGTTACAATGAGTTAATAATTGGCCCGATCCATGGACCCAATTTAATTAATTTCTACTCTACTAAAAGAAATTAATTAAACTCTAATTAAATAATAAATAACCTCTAAGTCAATGTTATACTTTGACCCCTATATGCATAATTAGTTATCGGATAAATAAAGTCATCAATCCGACTACTTAATTAATATATTTATTTTGGTACCTTTGATTATTTCCGGCTTGATCATAATAAAATATTTATTTGACAAAAATAATAATTTAAATAAATAAATATATAATAAATCATCTTGTCTAAAAGTACACGAAAGCCTTCGAATTTACTTTGTGATCAACAATAATCAATACAAAATAAATACAAGTAATAATGATACAAATATTGAAAATATAACCCTCTAACTATTAATTACATAATTACCCAAAGTGTCGGTCTAAGGATTCCGAAGATTCCGCCGAATAAATCAAAGTAATTACTAATTAATAAAAGTGTCTATACTTCTCTCATGCCTAAAAGCCAAATATCATGACGGTGATAAGGAGCAATTACATACGACGGCTCTCGTAATATATCTCAACCTAACGCGGATTCAATTCAAGTCTTAGTTAATAATGAGTCCAACTATAATTACAAACTATGAACAATTTATGATTCCTATTTATATTCATGTATTGATCTCCATCACATACATATATAAATACTTCTTGTAATCAAGTGGACACTATCAGTTCCATAATGAATCGAAACATAATACATTGAATTCACCAATTATATAAATCATAAATATTTCAGATATGTCAGGAACATATGTCACTTTAGTCCAAATAGGAATTTGCTATACTAGGGTATATAAATCCTAACAGCTCCCACTTGCCCTCATAGCCAATCAGAATTGCATCTAACTCCAATGTTATCCAGGTGGCGATCAAAACTATTGATTGATGACACCTTTTCTAATAGATCAACAAAGTTGTGTTCCAATACAATATTCTAGCCACGAGTACATTTTCTTGTCGGACAATATCATGTTCATGATACTTCCTCTCAGTGTACCTTGTTCCTCTATAGAACCTTGGGTCATAGGTTTGGACTACTTCTACACTATTGTCACAATATAGCTCGATAGGCAGGCTAGTATATTCCACAATCTCTAAATCAATGAGATCAAACCAAAAGGCTTCTTATGCTGCCTTTAAGGCTGCAATGTATTCCACCTTCAGGTTTGAGTCAGCAGTTAAAATCTGCTTAACAATCTACTAACTGATTTCCCTTCTATTCAGTGAACATACACCAAGTCATGGACCTTATAATATCTACATCTAATTAAAAATCAAAACTAGCATACCCGACTAAGACCACATCATCACATTTATAAATGAGTATGAGATCATTGGTTCTCCTAAGGTACTTTATGATATTTTTCACAACAGACTAGTTATCAAGTTCGGGATTGGACTGATATCTACAGACTATCCCTACAATGTAGCGGATGTCCTGTTCAGTATAGACCATGGCACATATAAGAATCCCACATGCCAAAGCATATTATTCCACTCTTATTTGCTCAATCTCCTCTACTAGTCTTGGAAAACTACTTACTAGAGAAAGCAATCCATCTCAATAAAGCAAAAACTCATTCTTTGAGTTTTGCATACCAAACCTAGTCAAAACTTTATCAATGTAGGTTTGTTAAAATAAGACTACTTTCCTTTTAACCCAATCTTGCAAAAGCTTGATCCCAGGAATATAACTTACATTTTTAAAATCCTTCATTTCAAAGTAATTGAACAACTACCTCTTTACTGATGATGAAACTTTCCATGTCATTATAAATAAATAGGATGTCATTAATATATATATAATTAGAAAAATAATGACATTTCTTTGTACACTCATCGTTCATTCACTAAGAAACTTTATGGTATCCTTTTGTAGATTAACTTGCCTTCCATAGGTATCACCCTACTAAGAAATTCTACAAGATCCTAGGTTTTATTAGAATACATAGATTCCAACTCTGATTTCATAACAACTTGCCAAAATGATCTGTATCTATATCAGTTCACGCTTCTGTGTAGCTTACTGGGTCCAACTCATGTTTAAAAGGGATGTTCATAAAGGTTTCACCTAAAAACATGATTCTGTTAGATTGGATAATAATCCTCCCATTACAACAATGTATCGATGCAGGAATCTGGGTACTAGATAATGTTAACGCATCAATAGAGAATTCATTTATAATTCTTAATCTCTATAATAAGTGTATTCATTTGTGGTGCATTTGGTACTCTAACTATTTTCTCTAACATTATGTTACTAGGTATATGATTCATAATATGATCCTCCTATAGATAAACAATGAGTGTAAACAATCAACTTTTATCATTAAGATCATAAAATAATCCATCCTAGTGCCTTTATAATAGCTATCAAATCTATCATGCATATAATCTGCTTCCAACTTACTTGTTGTAATACCCCGATATTTTAAAGGATTTATTAATTGAAATTTATTACTTTCATTTTATTTTTAAATGATTTATTTGATTTAATTTGAATTAATTGTGTTTATTTTAATTTTTAATTGATTTGTTTTATTGAGTGCTTAGATTAATTGTTTTATTTTATTTATATTATGTGAATTATTGATATGATAATTGTTATGTGTGCGCTTAATTATTGATTGAATTGTTGGCGTGTTGATTTTATTGGTATGGTGTGACTTGGTTGTAATTTATTATTTTGTTTATGTGCTTAGTGTAATTAGTTTTTAATTTTTTATTATTTAAGTGTTTATTTAATTATTTAGTTTATTTAAATTAATTGGATTTGAGCTTAAGGAAGTTGGACCAAAAGATGTGGTCTTGGGCTTGTATGAAGCCTTATTGGGTTAATTAATAAAGGCCTATGGTTATTTAATTATTTAAATGATAGTATTAACTATAAATATATAAATATAATTAATTAATAATTGTTATAGAAAGATATATATATATATATATATATATATATGTTTATAGATATAAATTATTTAAAGATTATTATTTTTATTCATAGTCCTAGTTGGAACAGAATTTGGATTTTAATGTGTATAAATATACACATATGGCTTTAAGATTAAAAGTTTACACGTTAGAAAAATAAAGGAGGCAGAGAGAGAGGAAGAAGAAGGGCTGACAAGGAGGAAATCGGATCTGAGAAGGAGGACGTTTGGATTGGAAGAGACAATCAAAGCTTGAAACGTCAGTTTTGTTTCGAAACCTTCAAGCGAGTTTTCTCTATCTTTCCTCTTAGAACTCATAAGGATTTCACCTTGAATATCAAGGCTTTATTTAAATTGTTAATTTAAATCATGGTTAGAACGGAGTTAATAAAAAATTAAGTTAATTTTATTTGATTAAATCAAGATTAAATTGGAGTATTAAAAGGATGTTTTATTATTATTTTATTTTTGGAATTGTTGGATTTTAATTATATATATAGGTTGTATATATTTAAAATCATTGTTATACTTAATCTGTGACCCAAGAGAGGTTAATTATGGTTTACAGAAGTTTTGGGAATTTTTTGAAATTTTTCTAGAATTTTTCTGAATTTTTCTGAATTTATTTTATATTTTTTTGAAATTATTCTATAATTGTTTTATATATTATTTTAACAAAATTATATAAATGTTATTGATATATATACACACTGGCAGAGGCGTCAGTAGTATGCAACAATAGGGTTGAAATCCAGTGTGACTGAGTGCATAGGAATTTGGTACACACACTAATCTGGTCCATTGGAATGTTTAATTGTATTTGATGTGATTCGGTGTGTTGCAGCACATACTATTATGGTACGCATGAAATCTGGGCCTCTGATTGGGTCTTGATTAATGGGTAGTTGATCTGGTGTGGATGAGTACATATGAGCTCATGTGAGATAATTTGGTATGGGTGTATACATGTGAGCTTCGGTGAGATTATTAGGTGTGGGTGCATACATGTGAGCTCAAGTGAGCTAATCTGGTGTGGTGCATTTGTGTGAGCTCAATGATAATCCAGTGTGGGCGCGTTCACAGTAACCATTGAGCTCAACCTATTATTATTCCTATTTTGTTACTCGAAATTTAAACGGTCATAACTTAATCATTTTAAATCGAAATTGGGTCATTCTTGAGCTCAAATTCAAGCATTTTTCGTCCTCTTTCCGATGGTACCAATTTTATTATCATATTCCCATCATACTAGGAGATATTTATATTTTAATGAAACAGTGTCGAAAAATTATTTACTGAGATGGAATATTTATGGGAAACTATTTCTGACGAGATTTAATAACATTTAAATTTCTTAAATGTAATTAAATTAATATATTCATATGGAAGGAAGTATATATATATATATATATAATTATTTTTTATAGGTGTATATATGGTTTAGTTGTTTAGGATAAGGATGGAGGGATGTGTATATATATATATTGATATATATGTATATATATATGATTTAAATAATCAAAGATTATTATGGATGGTATTATACATATTTATGTATTATATAATATATGTGTATGTATATATATATCATTTAAGATGATTAATATAATTATTCTTATTTGGTATATCTGGATAGGCTGGTTATTAAAGTAATGTTATATTTATGAAATGCATGAGATGTCTATGTGTGATTTAATTCATCATGAAATTTAAAGTTGGTACATGGTTGAATTGTAGGCATGGATTAGTTGCTAAAGGCTTAAATATATGACCTAAATATTTTATGAATAAAACACATACATAGGAAGTATGGATGAGTTGCTAATTAAAGGTATAAATATATATACTTAAGGAGGTATAGTTGAGTTGTCAATATATAAATAAATATATTTATAATGGCATGATTGATTTGCCAAAGTGTAATTATATTACTGTGTGTTAGATGATTAAAATATCATCTATAGTTATTGTATGTATAGGTTGGATTATGATTAGATATTCTTCAATTAGAATAGTCTAGTACTTACAGGTTAGTGTATTATTTTATGCATATTAATAAAATAATACTGGTGGAGACATGGATGATTTGTCAAAGCTTAGATTTTAGATATGTGATTTAAATAATTAAAATCATTATCGGGTTTGGGATTAAATATAATATTTTTTTATTATAATTTATTTTTTAAATGATTAAACAACTGACTAGGGTGGGATTAAGGTTAAATGAGTTTATTTTTAAAATAAATAGTAGATTGGTCTAGGAATGATTATTATTTTAATAATTATTTAATAGGTATGAAAATTTAATAAACCTATTAACGGACGTAATTAGTATAGTATATATAATTATATATAGACATGTATATCGTGCTTTATTAAAGTTAAAATTTTATTAGGTTTGGTTTTGATCAGAGATGATCTGCTTATTGGTTTTCAGAGGCCTGGTAGAGTGAACTTGCTCGTAGAGTTTAACCCACAATTTATTTTTCAGGTTATTAGAGGTTCCAGTCTCGAGGTTGAGGATCCACAGCTGGGAGACTGTCATTCATCTATTCATCTTGTGTACTTTTAAGTAGTATTAGATTATTGGATAATGTTTTAAGAAGTCCTTGAGTTATGGGATTCCCGAGTTGTAATTGTTGGAGAATCATTAAGTAATAATTATTTATTAGTTTTCTTCAGCGGTTTATTTATTCTTTATTATTCATCTTTGTATTATGTGCTTGTTAAATACTTAAATTGTTTTGATATTCTCAGATTTTGTGCGTGGACTTGATCAACCCGTGTTCCAAAATTAGGGGGTGTCACACTTGTTCAAGTCAAGCGCACATGTGCAAGACTACCCCATATGTGCATGTGTTTCAAACTAAGATTTAGTCTAAAACACAGCTCGAAAGATATCCTTGAGACAGACTAAGATGGAATGCATTTCATAATGTGTATCGATATCGTTAAAGCTAAACTCTAAAATGAAAGAAATAATGAAGAATAGCAGATCATAGATCTAACCATGTTAAGCGAAATTCTGTTATCCCTATTTGACACCTCAATTCATTGAGCGTCAATTGCGAAAAAACTGGTACACAACACCCTCATTGACCATATAGTTTTTGCACTATCCCAAGAAATACTCATATCCACGATTAGATCGAAGTGTTTTGATAAGTTTACCTAATTTATGCTCCACATCAATCTTGACACTTTCGGAAATACCAAAAGTTTAAGACTTGTGTCGCATCTGGTAAATTTATCCAAAAACGTGAGTAATCTTGCTTGGATGTTCATAAGACCACACGTGTCAATGTGTACTGACTCTAATTGTTTTTTTATGTCTATTTCATTTGGTTGATTAAAGCCCTTAGGATTATTTATCATTCAATACAGAATTCACAAGTTGGTTTAAGCTCCCCTGCCTCACTAGGTAATAAACCTTCTTTGACCAATCTTTAAATCTTATTTTGACTGATTATAACCCAATAATAGACCCTAAAAATACAATGAGTCAAAAATAACAAATTTTCTCTTAACATTCAATCCAGAAAATGCAACATTAGTTTCTACATCATGCAAATATTAAGAGCTTGTGATTATAGTATATTAAACATCTTTAATGCACCAGAAGCAATCGCACAACTATTAAGAGCTTGTGATTATAGTATATTAACCATCTTCAATGCACCAGAAGTAATCGCACATCTATTCAGTTTTATAAAAGCAATTTTACCAAAAGTAACAGCACATTTTATTTTTTTTTATAAACCAAAAGTGAAAAAAAAATGAGATTGCATCTAACATCTGTGCATAAAGATAGTTCTCTAACACTAATATCCTTATACTCTCTAATATCATATGTAATACTCCCACTGACTTAGCTACAACCTTGGCATCAGGTCAAAAAATAAATATATATCCATATCATCGAGGCCTCTAGATTCCTGACGTCCTTGCAACGAATTGCAAACATATTTAGTAGCTCCAGAATCTATCCATCAAGAATCAATAGATACAACCACATAACAATGCTCAATGATTAAATATATATTTTCCTATACCACGTCATTGCTTAGACAATTCGTCCTTTAGTGTCTTAGTTAGTGGCAAAAGAAACAGTTTCCTTTGCCCTCAACATACACTGCCTTATTCCCTTAAACCTTTTGGATACCCATGTTTTATGCTAGCATAGTCCTATTATCATCCTTTTTCTTTCCTTTGCCCTTCCACTTGGGCCTAGAAGAAGATGGTATAAACTAGGTTAGATTGATAGGAACACATATACTTTTGATTATCCCTTCATATGTTACCAACTCTATAAGAATATCAGCGAGTGTGAAGTAAAACTACTTCCTTATTTAGTTCACTCTAAAAAAGCCGAACGAGTTTGGTAACAAGGCAATTATTATGTCAACTTGAAACTTACCACCCAAGTCAGCCCTATTGACCTCCAGTTAATTTTCAATTAAAAAAAAAAAAAAAAAAAAACAATCATTTTCAAAATTCGATCTTTTACTGGAGTTCTTTAGGCTATCTCGATAGTATTCAAATCTGACATAGTACTAAGGCATGCACTCTATCTAATCTCATCAAAACATCTCATTGACATTTAACATGATGTTTGAAGAAAATAAAATAATGTGAATATTAGCTTTAGAGTGTATTCGAGATAAACTCTAGAATATTGGACCAAGTCATATCATTTATCTTATTTCACTTATTAAAAGCATTAATGTCAAATTGGGTATCTTAAAGTAAAAGAAAATTAGGTATGAAAATAGTAAACACATTTTGTACCCTTACGTTGTAAGTAAAATATATAAGTTCATTTTCCAATCCGTATAAATGAGGTCCAATTACATTGAATATGTTAGCAAGCAAATTAAATGGATTAGACATAATTAATCTGAATATAAATGCATTCATACAATAAATAAGGTGAATTATTAATGTTATCATGCATATTTAAAATTAAAATGAGTTTGTCAACTACATAGTATAATAAATCTCAATAGAATAAGAATTCAATATCACTATTGGTGAACAATCTCTTTTAATTAATGTGGGTCCCTCAACGTCGTAGCATAATAAATCACACAATCAATACGTCAATAACTTATCCTGATGGAGGAGTTCATTATTACTATTGTTGAGATTCATTTACTATTAAGCGAGCACTTCCATTAAAATAATAATATGTGGATTCCTTAACCACTGCATGAAAAATTGGATAACCAATACACCAATAACTTATTCGGTTGGTGAAGTTCATTATTACTATTGGCAGGCAAATCCCAACAGTTCCATATCTCATAAGACAATGCATTGTCTATCAATATAAAATGATTCCCGATTTTGTTTAGCCTTTCTAAAATCACCTAGTGTAGACCACTCCGTTGGAGAGCTAACATTATTAATTTTAGATTGAGTGTATAACGTTATTAATGCTCCAACGAAAAATAAAATATTAAATATCTTGTCATTATAATCTAGACTTTTTAAATCATGCGTGGGGCCTTATTTTTAAAGATCTAATTACAATGAACATTTAATATTTTTATTTTCATAAGACAACCATTCTTGTAATTTTTAGACTCTTCAAATCATGCGTGGGGCCTTATTTTTTGAAGATCTAATTACAATAGCTATAATAACGAAAGCCATGGGGTAATATATAAAAATCCCCGCTCCCATTCAATTTTTAATTATATATAATTAAGGTTTTTAATTCATGATTTAATGCATGCAAAACGCCTTGATTTTAATCCAATTAAATTTAGAAAATATCTGAACTTTTAAATGATTCACTAATATTTAATTTGAGACACACTTTAAAAATAATTTACAAAAATAATTTTTCGTTTCCCAATAAGTGCCCTCTAATTAATTAGTAATCAAATCCAATTAATTTTCATAATTTAATTAATATAAATCAAGTCATTTAGATAAAAATCATGGATCCAATAAATAAACAATAATCATCAGTAATTAAATATTTCATGCATCACATAAATAATTAAATAACATATAAAAGCAAATAAAATGGCCAATGGATTTATCTTTTAACATTTAATTGCTCTAATAATTACACGAGGGTCCTCCATCGGCTTGCAAACTATCTTCTCTCCTCTTGGACCTTCTTGAAGCTTCACAATATCATTTGATGAAGATTACATGGTTTTAAATAAATTTTACAATTTGAAATACAATGGAGAAAATTAAATTACATCATTGAATTTTCAAATAGCGAGATCAAAGCCTTAATTACATTCATCCAAAGATAAAATTACATTAAACCTATAAGCTTCATCCATGGCCCAAAAATACATCATTATCCATTTACAATTATACATACATTATCATCATGTATCAATATATATCAACATATTAAATCATACATCAACATACATCAATATATATATATATATATATATATATATATATATGCATACATAATTTGGATCTCTGAATGTTGATTTTGATAAAAACATGATCTCTAATAATGAATCAAATCATGCTCTGATACCACTGTTGGGAAACGTGCAAGTTTTAAAAACTTTTTGATAAATTTTTATACATAGATCTTCATTCATCACATAGAGACAAATTTTATGCAAAAATAAAATATGATGTATCATTCAATTAATAGATTGAATACTTACATTAAGGTTTGAGTAAACCTTAGATCTCTCCTCTAAAGTGAATATTCTCACTTATTATAGATCCCTTTGCTAAATGCCTTCTCCTTGGATCTCTATATTCTTGGTAATGGTTTTGCCTTTAGGAATCACCCATAAACCTCCATAAATGATCTTGAAAAACTAGGCTTGTAGGAGCCTCCATTAGATGAAAACACTAACCCTAAAATTCTAGAGAGAAAAAATATTCCTTTTTTTCTTCCAAAAGTCACCACTAAAATATACATAGACCATATATATATAGGCAACATAAAGATAAGGAAAGGAAATAATAAATCCTTCTCAATCTCTAATTACCATATCTCAAATCTAATAGGATTCCAATATCAAGTTGGGCTATGAGTGAGAATCTTTTGCGCTTATTATTTTCTTGGCTATAATGAATTAATAATTGGCCCGGACCCAATTTAATGCATTCATAAATTAATTTCTACTCCACTAAAACAAATTAATTGAACTCCAATTAAATAATGAGTAACATCTACGTCAATGTTGCACTTTGACCCTTCTATGCATAATTAGTTATCGGATAAATAAAGCCATCAATCCGACTTCTTAATTAATATATTTATTTTGGTACCTTTGATTATTTCCTGCTTGATCACAATAAAATATTTGTTTGACAAAAATAATAATTTAAATAAATAAATATATAATAAAACATCTTGTCTAAAAACACACGAAGGCCTTCGAATTTACTTTGTGATCAACCATAATTAATACAAAATAAATACAAGTAGTAATAATGCAAATATTGAAAATATAACCCTCTAACTATTAATTACATAATTACCCAAAGTGCCGGTCTAAAGATTCCGAAAATTCTGCCAAACAAAACAAAATAATTACTAATTAATAAAAGAGTCTATATTTCTCTCATACTTAAGAGTCAAATGCCATGACGGTGATAGGGAGTAATTACATATGACAGCTCTCGCAATATGAGTTAAACGCAACCACCTTTAAGATCATACTAGCTGAATTTCGAAAGACAACTCCCCTACCACCTCGAGAAGTGTTGGGGAAAATTAACTCCCTTCAATCTACTCGACGGTCGATTGTTGTTGAGAGTTAAATCTCTCATTCATCATACATAGCAGAAGCATCATCACATCACATCAACACAAGCATATATGGAGATAACAATCATATACATCCACGCACAACTCAATATTTTTACATTGTTCACCCAACTCTATGGCTACGTCCATGTAGAAAGAGATTTCACAATTATGAATTAAGGAAAAGAATATACAACCACGTGTCAAAACTCCACTCACTCACTCATAATCTCTTTTAAGGCTACATGTATAAACTTGGGAATTATATATACTTTTTCTTCTCCTCACAACACTCACCATTAAACTCCTTACATATGTTCTTTTTTTTCTCTCTCTCTAAACCTATCTCTAGTTATAGAGTCTTCAAAACTCAATTCATTGTTGGACTATTCCCCAACTTGCCTACAAGGAGTTACCATGTCAGTCTTCAACTCTAAAATAATAAGTACAATTTCTTCCCCAAATCTTCAGCCTTTTCCCTAAGTCTTCTGACTTCCAAAACTGATTAGGAAACTGTTTTGTTATAGCTTCCAATAACTCACTGCCCAACTTGAACCGGTTCAATGACTCTGAATCAGTTGAAGTTTCATAGTAGCCAAAAGTCGACGCCACACTTGAATTGGTTTAAAGTCACTGAATCGATTCAACTTTAGTAGTAGCCAAAGGTAAACCAAAAATAGTTCCACCTCAAACAAAGATCTTTTCATAGTTCCACCTCAACTGAAGATTCACCTCAAATAAAGCACTATGATAAAATTAAGAAACACTCTAACAATCTCATTATTTTCTCAAATTCATCATGTTTCTTTTGTGTTTTTTTTTTCTTCTTCTTCTTCTTCTATCTTCTCTATCCACCCTTATCTTTACTAAGTCCCTAAAACCCAAACCTCCCTTATATTTACTAAGGCAAATATCCTCCCACTTAACCCAATTCATCTTTGGGGAATTTTTTAGAACCCCACCAAAATCTCCTCAAAATGCCATTTAAAGAATTAAAAAAATTTTGAGGCAACTTAAAGCATGACATAATGTAACGACCCGGTCATTTATCTCCCTTTTTCCTGAAATTTTACGAATGAATTTTTTTCGTTTAATTTTCCTTTCTGAACTCTGTTTCTTGTCGCTTAGTGTCGTCTCGAGTGCTTGGAAATGATTTCTGAGACTCTTTTCCGTGGATTGACAACTTCCTTTGAGGACAGAGTCATTTCTGCATTTTTACTTTTCGGACACTATTCGCTATTTCGTCCTTTTCCCTATTCTGTCTTATCTCCGTTTGTCACTTGTTTGGCAAAACCTCACTTTTCATGCTCGGAGTTAGTTTTTGACTTCACGTACCTTCATCTTTAATGGTTTTCTCGAAATACGTATCTTTACTTTTGTAAAAAAGTACTCTGGTTGCTCCCGGTGTCCACAGGGGCATAAATGTACAATTCTTCAGAATCTTTTCATTTCTTGGGGTGTTTTTCATAAATATATTTTGAAGATATTTTATTTTAGGGGTATCAAAGAAAATATCTTTTGAAAGATATTTTCATTCTGGGGCAGTTTCGTAGTTAACCCTTTTTGTAGGGGCCATTGTATAATTAACGAAAGTTATTGCAAAATGCCTCGTCTGGAGCCTGGATCCTCGTACGGGATTCATTTTCACATTTTGTCGAGTCTTGGACTCTTGAAAATTTCTTCTGGTCATATTTCTCCAGTTTTAGAGTTTCTGGACCCGGTTGCCGCCAAACTTGTTCGGGGCATAACTTTCTGCTCGGGACTCATTTTTTGGCGTCGTTTCCTCCGTTGTTCATATTTTCTCATTTTGAATATTTTTTTGTTCACAAAATTTTGTCATTTGAGCGCGTTTGCTCAAATTTCACTTTTCCGGATCTGGCAGGGCCCGTTCGGGGCACTTTTTGAGATTTCTTTAAAAGGGGGGGTGAAATATTTTATTTTTCATCTTCCCCACTCTCCTTGCACAACCTGAAATAGCCATGGATGCCCATGGAGCTGCCACCTTCTCTCTCCTCCTTTGATTTACTTTTCCTAAGTGAAAAGTCTTCGGCCTTCACGGTTTTTGTTCCCAATGACGTGTTCTACCATTCCACCTTATTAGAATTCATTTCTGACCACTTCTTGAGTTTGGGTTTGAAGTCAAGTTGTGATTTTCATGGGGCTTCCTTCGGATTCATGTAGATCATGTAGTCGCCGACAAAACCCTTCAATTTCGGCAGATTCGGAACACTTTTTTTTTCAGTGGGGATTTGAGATTTTCATCTCAAATTGAGGTAGGGGGTGTTATAATTTAAATTCTTACTATATTACATACTTGTGATGCTTATAAAACTTGATTACATGCTTGGATGTAAAATTTAGAGATTTTATTATTTATTTTTCTTGTGAAGGATTTAATTTTCCCGGTTGTCCATAACTTTGTTTAATCATGTGGCACGATAGAATATTACCCCTTGATATGTAGATTGACATATATTAAATCTAGATTATTTGGACAAGTAATGAAGATTTTATTTAATATTTATCTTGAATAAAATATTAAATCATGTGACCTTATCTAGTTTTAAATCAACATGTGATAGCATATTATATTAGGCCTTAGCATGCTCTCCAACATAGATTAATTTGAGAGTAATCGGAGAAGTTTTGAAATATAGTAATATTTAATTAATTAGATTATTTAAATTGCTCCGAGTGTACTATTCACTCCATTAGAATTCCGACTTGATATTCGTGATGTGCATGCCCTATAGTTTCACATATATTAAATCTAGAATATTTGATTAAGTTTTGAAACCTTTCACTTATTATTTTTCTTGTATTAAAGTTTAATACTCAAGGCCATAACTTGCATGAAATGTACTTGTAATGTGTTCTTAAATTAAGTTATGACATATTATATAACATATATTAAATTGAGGTCATTTGGATGACTTTCAAAATTTAGAGATTTTAATTAAATGAAATAATTAAAATCCATTCAATGGTTCTATGCACTTGATTAAGTTTCTAACCTTGTATTCAAGATTGTCTTGATAAGTTCCTTCATGTGTATTACATTGAGCATAATCGGATAAGTTTAAGATTTACACTTACTTGTTTTACTTGTATGGAACTTAGTTCACTTAGCTGTAAATTTTATTCCATGGAACTTTTAGCCTTTCACATGTAACTAGACCCCGTGCATCTTGGTTTCATTAATATACTTAATGAACTTGCATCATTGTCTTGGAATAATTTAATTATCCATGTATTGCTTAGTAAATAATTAAATCATTAATCTTATACTTGTGGTATTTTTGCATCGATGGATTTTATGTGATATATATCCTAGTTTGTAGTCTATGTAGATGCATACTATGATTTCTTGGCATTTCACATGCCATGTTAGTTGAGAACTTAGGGCATGACTTGTATGTTTCCAAAATCTTGATTGTGCATGAAAAGTGTTTAATGCATTACTTGTGTCTTAATGCTATCTTGACTTGCACAACTTGTTGATTTTAGAAACTTGGTGATATCAATCAAGATTGACATGGCTAGGACTTGGTTCTAGTACGGGGGAATGTCCCTCTACACTATAGTGCGTACTTGGGGAAGGTACCCATGGGTTAGTAGCCCTAAAGTGATCCCAAGATTCCGGTTTTCTATAGTATGCACTAGGGGAAAGATACCCATGGGTTAGTAACCCTAAAGTGATCTCAAGAGTACGGTTTTAATCCAGGCGATATCCAAGTTTCCACATTGGTTGATTTCACTCTTTAAATTTCAAATTTTTATTCCTTGAAGATTTAAACTTGTCGTGTATGTGAAATGCGTCAATCTTTTCTCATTGCATAGATTTTATGCTTCATTCATGATTTAACTCCTTAAATTTTAAGTGTTGTATTCCTTGAAGATTTAAGACTCTTTTCGTGTTATGTGGTAGATTCTACCCATGTTTAAATGCATAGATATTATGCCTTACTCCTGACTCCATGTATCTTCCTTTTCGTGTTTTATGGAATATCCCATCTTTGTTTAATTGCGTAGATATTATACGTTATCCTTGATGTCATGTGTAACTCTTTTCGTGTTATGTGAATGGTTCCAACTTTGTCTAATAGCATAGATATTATGTCACGTTCTTGATTTCGTGTATTAACCCTTTCGTGTTAATTGGAATGCTCCAATCATGTTAATTGTATTGATAATGCAATTCATGTTAATCTATGTTCTAGTATCCTTTTGTCGTGTTGTATGGAATTATTCCAAGCCTTGCTTAATTGTATTGATAATGCAATTCATGTTAATCTATGTTCAAGTAACCTTCTTGTCATGTTCTTGGATTATCCCAACTTTGACTTATTTTATATATGTATATATATCTTGATTCTTGTTGCTTATATTCCATGGTAGCTTAGGATGATCCCTGATTCTAATATTTGACATAGACATTAGGTGGCATGATCCCTTTTGAACTATATCATGTTTGTCCTAAAAGTCTCTAAAGAAATCGAGTCGATGCATGCTCACCCCCTACGAATAAACTTGTTAGTCTTGTTTATTCACCCTGAAGTTACTGGGTGTTTTGCAAGTAAAGAAGCTTTGTTGTGGGATAAACAACACTTTTAGACATGCTAGAAGTCTTGAACTATTTTTGATGATATTGAATATGCACATGTTAGCATATCATGTTTGCTTTTGTTTATTTTGACAAAGTTTGTATCTTTTGATTCCATGTATATAATGTGTACCTAAGCACACTCTTTACAATGTATTTGATATGTATAAGATGAGACCGGAGGCCATTGACATGTATATTGAATTTTATGTATGTTTTCACTTCATGAAATATTATGAAAATATTAAAAAAAATGTCAAGTCATTGTCTCACCATGGTTGCATTAGGTGTGAGAATTCCATTTTTATTCTTTCATAGGGTTTTATAAATCATGTTTGAAGTGTGGCCAAGGGCCAAACGGTAATTTGAAATCATTTGTTAATTTTGGTTTTCAAATTTCCCTTTTCTTGTTCATTTTTGCCTTTTTGCCCGTTGGGGGTCGGATTTTGCATCGGTGGTATTTTTAAACCATGGACCATTGTAGCACATCCTAATAGGTAAGTTATATTTGCGTGCATGGTTGTTTCCGGGCAAACCTTCTTCTTTGGTGAAATGAGCCTCCTATGGACTCATTTTGAAACTTTATTGCATAATCTGATCTAGGGGCTTTCTAGACTTTTCACATCAATTTTATTTTCTTCTTTTGACATGGTCGCTTAGAAAATGTGATTTTAGGGGGGGGTTTTTCTTCGTTTTTTTTCCAGAAAATGTCGTCTTGATACCGAAAATCCATTGCAAAGTTCAGCTTCCAGTTTTACATTTAGCAGCTTTATGACCCTCATGACCAGATTTAATGGAGGGGCATTTTGGGCATTCTACATTGAGTTTTATTTTTTATTTCTCTCGTGAGTCACGTAGAAAACTTGATTTTGGGAGGGATTTCTTTTTCGTAATTTTCCAGAAAAATTCATTTGATAGCCCGTTTTTGCTCTCAGTTGTGGACTGATCCTGAAGAAATTTCATGTAGCAACTTTTTGGGTCCCTCTTGACCTAGGCTGATCTAGGGGCATTTTAGGGATCTTAAAGCGTGTTTTTCTCCGTTCCTTCCGCGTTACCGGGTAGAAAACGTGATTTTAAGGGGGTTTCTTCTTCGTGTTTTTCCAGAAAAACTCGTTTAAGAATCCGTTTTTAGCCTCAGTTCCGAGAAAAAAATCAAATGTTGCTTGCTGTAAAAACACTATTCCTGCCCAAATTTCTTACCCCGAAAATAAGTTGATTTTTTTTAAAATTTTGAGACTTCATATCTTCTTCGTCCCAACTCCAAATCAAATAATTTTTGAGTCTAAGTTTATTATTTTCTGCTTGTCTATCCAACGGTATGCACGATTGCATCCAATTCTATCTAAAAAGACTATTTTATCCCTTGTAAAGTACCCTTGCCGCACTGGTTTTACGCCAATCGATGGACTCTTTGCGGGCGTGCCAGAGTATTTATATAAAACACTCAAAAATATGTTAATTCGAACACCAGCCTATCCCTTTTTCCAATGGCTGACTGTCAGGCGATTGTGTGGGAGAGAAACTAATAAGAACTCCCAGTAAGGTTCTTTTTATGCCTTGTTTATAGCAAGGACCTTTTATCTAAGGTGCTTAAAAGAAAATAAAATGCAATTTAAAGTAAATGAAAATGAACTAGCTGAATTGAAATGGACTTTAAAATAAATTGGCTGAATTGAAATAACACGGAAAATAATGACATTTTTTAATGAAATCCTGGCCGAATTAAAATGACATGAATCTGATCAAAGATTTGTCATTAAATCTGTTGCATAAAACAAAGATTTAATTTGTAAATAGCATAATTAAGCATTGCAAAAGAAGCATAAGTTACTGGAACTTAGTCTCTTCGAATGAAATTTGCCATTTGGACAAATGAATTGAAGATAAATATGACGTTGAGTCATTTGATGAATTTTTGATTCATGCTAATTTGTGGTTGGTGCTGGACAAATTGGAATGAAATACAACACTTCTATTTATAAAAGTTTTATTTAACTTATTTCCTAATTAATTGCTAGAAAATCTCTCCTTCCCAATTTTCTTCACTTCATGGCTTGCTGGGTCAAATCCCAATATATCTCCACTTCTCTTGATGGCTTGTTTCAATAAATTTCAGTAGAAAATCCTTGCTGAAGATTCTCTTTGATTTAGTCAAAAACAAATTGCCGAATTGTTGCTGAAAAGTTGCCAAAGAAGTTACTAATTGTTAGCAACTCTTTTCCTTAAGCTCGGCTGAAGTACTTCCCTTAGATAGCCTGAATATCCATTTTGAATATAACCATGACTCGTGTAATTGCCCTTCTTTGTTAGGATTCATTCTCCAATTAAATCCATTTTTCATAGGGATTTCCATTTAACTAAATCTCTATCCCTTCTTTCCCAATTAAACAACTTATTTGAATAAATTCAAATATCAATTACCATGTTTCAGCAATAACCCTATTGAGAAAAGTGGTTAAATTCCTAGATTTTCTCCTCTTGTTTCTCAATTGGCCAATTTCCTTTAAGACATAATTAACACTTGTTAGCTTCTCACTGGCCCACGTCATTGCTGAGGTGGCTACCAAGTTTTGGTGCCAACAAATGCCCCTGAATTTCAAATGTCTTATTGGCCACTCAGGCCGATAAGATTTTTGGAATTTTTGTAACATGAAATAAATTGGCAGCCAGCAAGCTTCTAGACTTTATTTCTTCCGGACCACCTCTAAGTTGGTCTTTATTTTGCGTCAGCCAAGATTAGCCGAAACTGGTTCTTCTATTATTCCCACAAAGCTAGCTAATACCTCCCAAAATATTGGCCATTTATAAACTCATGATAGACCTCACCATTGAAGTTTCCTGACTCTACTATTAAGGCATGATCGTGATTGGCCAGGATCAGGTTGTTATGTAATGTCATTTGGGCCGATCTAATTGGCTTCTCTATTGAAAAAACAAAATTCTGCCAGTATGGAGCTTTTCTGATGGGTGATCCTCTTGAATTTTTATACTCCCATTGAGCTTCTGAAAGTACGCCATCCCAAGTTTTTGAATAGTCATCTTCTTTAATGACTTCAACTATATCAGCCAATAATACCAAAAATAATATTTCTTTTGTGGCCGATTTTTTATCTGCCGGGTAAGCTTTCAGAATGTCAGCAGCCATGATGGCCTGACTCCTTCTTGATTCTTTATTTGGCACCTCAACAGTTGGCCGATAAAGCATTATCCTCGGCTAAAATACCTTTTTGATTAACTCTTTAGAGTTAATATAAGCCAGACTTCTTTTCATAGTGGCCGATGCAGGTCGCCCCATTTTATTTGTTCTTTTAAACTAAATAAGATTCTCTTCATGTAGCACTGCATCGGCCACATAAAATTTTTCATTAAATAGCCGATTTATTTTCTTCCGCGAATTTCTCTTCAACTTAACCTTTTTTAGTTTCTGTCGCCGCTTTCTTTTCTTGAAATTTTGGTTGAGGTTGAAAAGCTAAAAGAATTCTCTCAGCCAATGATGGTTCTGGCTGAGGATTAGATATCATTCTCGACCAAGCATTCTGGTAATCTGGCCGATTTGATCCTGAAATTCTTTCACCTTGATAAGAAGTGAATCTCTCTTGAACACTTTTGTTAGAAAACCAAGTTTGGACTTTTATTTTATGAAAAAACTTAATTTTACCTCGGTTAATACGTTTCCATTCAGGGCAGCAACCGTGTTGTATGAGAGCCTTGATATTTGGAATGGCTGATGGTGTCCTCTCGGCAACCTTAGGCTGATTCCCTTCATCAACCTTCCCTTTGGGAGCCTGGCCGATCACAGTACTACCTGCTATGAAAAGATCATTGTCTACCCCAATGACTTCATCATCCGCTCCCTTTTTGGTCGATACAGTAGATGTTTGAGTGCCGGATGTGGCTGATTTTGGCTTTTTATACATTGGTCGGCCTATTCCCCTAAGGCCATTAACATATTCTTGCTTAATAATATCAGCTACCTGAACCTTATTGACCGTCGATGGCTGATTGGGTTGATCAATGACTGGTCGATCCTGATTTACCACTAGCGGCTAGTTGGGTATCAACTGCCCCCTGAGTCCTAAAGGTTTTGGCTGATATACTACTGGCGTTTGATTTTCTGCTAGTGGCTGATTTTAAATCAGCCAACCTTGTGGCTGATTAGCCATCAGCTGCCCCCCGAATATTGAAGGTTGTGGTATAAAAGCAACTGGCTGATATTCTAGCCATTCTTGTTGCGATTGATTTACCACTGGCGGCTAATTTTTCGCTGGTGGCTGAAAATATTTCGGCCACCCTTCTGGCTGATTAGCCATCAGCTGCCCCATGAGTCCTAGCTGTAGTGGTTCCTGAGCATAAAGTAAACTTGAAGCTCTCCACCTTACCTGGTTGCCTTCTCGGTTGAAAGGTTTTAGCTGATATACCACTTTCAACTGATTTACCGCAGGTGGCTGATTGTAAATCGGCCAACCTTGCTATGATTGATTTACCACTGGTGGCTGATTTTCTGCTGGTGGCTGATTATAAATCGGCGAATCTTCTGGTTGATTAGCCATCAGCTGCCCCTCGAATCCCGGCTGATGTACCATTGGCGGCTGATAATAATTCGGCCAGCCTTCTGGCTGATTAGCAATCGACTACCCCCCGAGTCCTGGCTGATATACCATTGGTGGCTGATAATAATTCGGCCAGCTTTCTAGATGATTAGCTATCATATTTAGTTGAAGCAGAACCATCGGCGGCCACGGCTGTGATGGCTGAGCATTCACTACCGGCTGAACAACCTGTGACAAAATCGACTGAGTGGCCGATTCCTGATTGCTAGAGCTCTCAGCCTGAGTTGGCCTATTCATAATGGTTGCTGAAAGCTGAGACATTGTTTCGTGTAGGTCATTTTGACTTGCACTCATTCTTCCCATCGCCTCTAACAAAGAGGACAACTGTATTTGAACTATTGATACTTTTGATGGTATAGCTAGTTCATCCACATTTCCCAAGGTAGAGCTACCAACCTGAGCTGGCTGATGTTCTTTTTTCAGATCTTCTTCAGTGGCTACGGCCTTTGAATTTTTCGTAAGCCGTGGCATTTTTGCTTCTTCTAAGACCCATTAGTGGTCCTACCGGGCGTGCCAAAATATGTTCGCGCGGTTTTACGCAAGTCAATGGACTCTTTGCGGGTGTGCCAGAGTATTTGTACAAAACACTCAAAAATATGTTGATTCGAACACCAGCCTATCCCTTTTTCCGATGGCTGACTGTCAGGCGATTGTGTGGGGGAGAGACTACTAGTAAGAACTCCCAGCAAGGTTCTTTTTATGCCTTGTTTGTAGTAAGGACTTTTTATCTAAGGTGCTTAAAAGAAAATAAAATGCAATTTAAAGTAAATGAAAATGAACTGGCTGAATTGAAATGGACTTTAACATAAATTGGCTGAATTGAAATAACACGGAAAATAATGACATTTTTGAATGAAATCCTGGCCGAATTAAAATGACATGAATCTGATCAAAGATTTGTCATTGAATCCGTTGCATAAAACAAAGATTTAATTTGTAAATAGCATAATTAAGCATTGCAAAAGAAGCATAAGTTACTGGAACTTAGTCTCTTCGAATGAAATTTGCCATTTGGACAAATGAATTGAAGATAAAGATGACGTTGAGTCATTTGATGAATTTTTTATTCATGTTAAATTGTGGTTGGTGCTGGACAAATTGGAATGAAATACAACACTTTTATTTATAGAAGTTTTATTTAACTTATTTCCTAATTAATTGCTAGAAAATCTCTCCTTCCCGATTTTCTTCACTTCATGGCTTGCTGGGTCAAATCCCAATATATCTCCACTTCTCTTCATGGCTTGTTTCAATAAATTTCAGTAGAAAATCCTTACTGAAGATTCTCCTTGATTTAGTCAAAAACAAATTGCCGAATTGTTGCTGAAAAATTGCTAAAGAAGTTACTAATTATTAGCAACTCTTTTCCTTAAGCTCGGCTGAAGTACTTCCATTAGATAGCCTGAATATCCCTTTTGAATTTAACCATGACTCGTGTAACTGCCCTTCTTTGTTATGATTCATTCTCCAATTAAATCCTTATTTTATAGGGATTTCCATTTAACTAAATCTCTATCCCTTCTTTCCCAATTAAACAACTTATTTGAATAAATTCAAATATCAATTACCATATTTCAGCAATAACCCTATTGAGAAAAGTGGCTGAATTCCTAGATTTTCTCCTCTTGTTTCTCAATTGGCCTATTTCCTTTAAGACATAATTAACACTTGTTAGCTTCTCACTGGCCCACGTCATCGCTAAGGTGGCTGCCAAGTTTTGGTGCCAACAAGCCCCAAGAGGATGTCTAACCACTCATGGTAATGTTGCTCCAACCCTCAAGGGCTAATTCCATGGAAGAAATCTGCTCCTTGTTGATGAAGAACTCCAATGGTGTCTCTAGCCTCCTCCTCTTTTCTTCTACACTAAGAATAGTCTCTAAAGTTGTATCTACCAAATGTTAAGTGCCCCCCTCAAAAAGTTCATCATATTCCTTTTATAGGTAGGTCAAGTGACACACAAAATGAGCTGGGGTCGTGCAAAGCATATTCCCAAATGATTGGATAAAGGATAACTTTCAATGAGCTGAAAATTTAACTTTTTCGCACTAGAGGAAGTTCGATCAATCAAACCTTGGACTTGGATCGATCGAACATCGCTGAGATCCATCGAACTTAGGCTGGATCGATCCAACTGGTTGAGCTTTTTGGGAAAAGACAAATCTGAGATATTTTTGGAAAAAGGACAAAAGTGGTTAGTGGGTGGTACAGCTGTGGATAAGATCAATCATTTGAATAAGGGCAAAAGTGTTGGATCGATCGAAGGGTGGTGTTGAACTTTGGACTTTCTGCTTTGGGTCAAGGTTTAGATCTATCTTGAAGTACTGAGATCGATCAGTGTTCGATCGATCGAACCTTGAAGTTGGATCGATCGAACTTTGCTGCTTCCCACCTTTTAATTCATTTGCTTCTTTCTTTTCCCACTTTGCTCCTTTCTTTGATTTATCCCAGAATTGTTTCATTTCTGCTCTTATTTGGCTGAGTTAGCTTATTTTCGAGATAAGTGCCTGAAATTGGAAATAATACGAAATCAATCTAAAACGGTAAAATAAGATAGATAAAAGTATTAGAATGCCTAAGCTTAAGGGGTTTAAATACGCACTTTATAAAGATATGGTAATAAATTTATACACCCACATATCTTTATAGAGACTTGAACTTTCGATTTTATATATATATATATATATATATATATATATATATATATATATAAAGGTCAACTACGTAATGTTCAAACTTAAACAAACAAGAGTATGATAAATAAATGAAGAGAAAATGCTATGACGAGAAATACTCTTAAGTTATGTTCGGCTGCAAGGAATTGAAATTGGAGGAATTGGAGAAAACCAACTCTAAAAATTGAACTAAAATTATCTCCAATTTCAATTCCAAGACTTTAATTCCATACAGCCGAATACAACCTTTGATTTTTGCGTCCTCGGATAGACTGATTACGATAAATCCGTGCTGTCATTCATTTAGTTTGCATCATCAAATGATTGAATTTTTGTAGAATATATTCAGATCAAAAAGCAATAATTCGAAATACCTCTTTTACACTATTTCTAAATCAGGCTAATGCTTGCCTCTGAATCTGATTCTACAACACCAGGAGGTCTCTACTAAACCAACAAACAAACCCTTACCACTTATTTATTTTTCTCTCTATATATAAGAAGCAAATTCACAACCATATATATATATTCCTTCCGAAAAAAAATCCCAACCTAACAAGCAGGTGATATATTGAAGTGAAAAACTGCAAAATTAATCAATCATATCGTAGGTAGAAAATGGAGATGGGTAGGAAGATGATGGTGGTGGTGGTGATGGTTTTGGTTATGGTATTGGAAGGGTCGAAAGCATTTGAGTTTTGTAATATGACCAAGGCTGGTATGCTGGCATGCGAGCCCTGCGTGACTCATCAGCCACAACCGGCCAAGCCGACGCCGGAGTGTTGCCAGGCCCTTTCATGTGCTGACTTGGCATGTCTGTGTTCTTATAAGGACTCATTCGTGTTGTCAAAACTTGGGGTTGATTCTCGTCTCGCCATGGAACTCCCTCCCAAATGCAACCTCACTCTTCCTAAGGTACCCTCTCTCTCTCTCTATCTCTCATGAAAGTGTTTTCATAATGCAATTCAATTTTAAAGATAACATTGGGTGTTGTAACACCAACTTCCTCCTTATAACTATGAACTCCGTATCAAGATATTATGATATTATTCAATTCCGTGTTTTTTTTATAATATTAAATATTATAAAGAAAAGAAGTGGACATTAAAATCTTTAAAATACTCCTACTCAAGTTTTGATAATATCCCACTATATATTTTTGTTGTTTAAGATGGTTCTCTCTGATACAATTTTTTGGATCCGTCTAAGTATTATTCAATAATATCATGTAAGTTGTAAGAAAGTTCTATTGGACACGTAAAAAGACTATTATTATGCAAACACGCAGTTGTGTGTGTAGGGAATGTTATATCTTTTTGCTTGACAAATCATAGCTGAATTAATATATCTTGTTGAGTTTGTGTTCTTTCAGGGATGCTGCAAATGACTACAACACATGCAGCCTTTCAATTGGTTCGTGAAAGGTGTAAGAAAGTTGTTCCTCATGGTAAAGAGACAAGTATTATTCAATTATTATATATGCACACACACCGACAATGTGTGTGTTGTGTGTGTAGGGATTATATCTATCTTTTTTAGTCTATCAAATCATATGTAGAAGAGCGAATAAAATCTCAATGTAGTTTGGAGTAAATTAGTTATATATGCCTTGTATTTATCTGAATTGTGTTGTAAATAAATCTTGAAAGTACCAATCGAGGTGGCTTCTTTGAAAAATTTGTGATGAGATTGTTCTTATTTGGTATGTATATGTGTGTTTGTTCTACGAGTAACGTAAGTTACATAACCACATTTTTTTTTTTAGTGAAATTTGAGATTGGAAGATGAAGTTCAATATATAATAGCATAATAATTTAAATAAAAAACAAATTTTTTTTTTTTTTTGAAAGGTAATGAAAAATAATATTACTCCTTACATGTAAAGTGTATGAATACATTTTTTAATTATGTGGAGTGTATGTGTTTGTTTTCTAAGGACAGTTATATATATCTATATATCTAAAAATAGCAAGCAAATTATTAATATCATTTCTATTTTAAAAAATAAAAATAAAAAATTTGGTTATCTAAAACGAATCTAAAAAATAAAATCTAAATAAATAATTAAATAATAATAATAATAAAACAGTTCCATATAAAAACAGGTAGGCTCCTCTGAAATTGGATCATGAAGAAGTTTTATTTCAAAAAGATCAACTAAATGAAATTCAAATTATTTTATATTTTTCCATTGTCAAAGGAAAGAATCATTCTTACATAAACTATAATTAATGGGACTTGAGTGGGCCTAACCCGAGCAATCTGAGTCCCTTCCAAAAATTTTGTGGACGTGGGCAAGGAATTTGAGACCTTTGGACATGGCTGGGTTTAAAATTTAGAAGCCGAATTTATTTTGAATATAATTTGAACAAAGATTTTACGAACTGAGTAACCCAAAATATAAGAAAAGTATATAATTTTTGTATTTTTAATCTTATATGTTTTTTTTATAAAAATAAGACTAAAACTAAATAATTTAATATTAATAATAGGGTATTCACCTGACTTAGATTCACTTGCTTTAAATTTCTTGTCACCAGAGTCCATCCTTCTTCATCATGTTGACGAGAGATTCTTCCAAACATCGAAACGTCAAGTACACTTCCTTGGCCAATATAAATGGGGATTGGTTTGAATGAGCCAAACTGGATGATTCTGCAATACACCACAAAATTTGAAGGCTAAGAACACACGTGTGATATCCCTCGATTCCTGAACACGGGTTGATTAGGTCTGCACACAAAACCGAGGGATATCAAACAATTAAAGTAATAGATGAACACGAAATACAAAAAAATAAATAAATAAATAAATAAAGCTGAAAGGAAACTAAAATAATTAAATGAATAAATCCTCCATGAATAAAATCCTTTAATCTTCAAAGATAAAATCACTAAAAAAATACAACTCAGGAATCCTCAAACATGGACCCATAATAAATCCCATAACTGATAATAAATAAATATCTAAAAACTAGAATAACTAAATAAAAGATAAAATCAAACGTTGATGACACTAGAAGAGTGATGATGCCAAGTCTCTGATTTGCACGAGCAACTGCTAATACTACTACTAACAAGAACCTAAAAAATATAATAATGGTGAGTCAAAACTCATAATAAGTCCTTTCTACGACAACCCAAACAGAGACCGGAGACACTACACATCTATAACTAACTTATGCAATAACTATATAATCGATAATTATATAAATATACGTACACACTAAAGACTCTCACTGAATTAAGGCAGACTCAACCGTGTAGTGGGTATCTCATGAAAATCGCACACAAATATAGTCATGAGTTGTAACGACCTACTGCACCACATGGTATGATATTGTCCGCTTTAGGCCTGAGCTCGCACGGTTTTGCTCTTGAGTTTTACCCCAAAAGGTCTCATACCAATTGGAGTGACACACCTACATATAAGCACTTCACCTTTCCCTTTCTCAGGCGATGTGGGATTGTGCACCCATAACTCGCCAGTGTGGTAACCTGTCAGTGTCTCGCATCCGCCTACGACATATCTGCCCACAGGGTCATCACAATCCACCCCCCTGGAGGCTCGACATCCCCGTCAACACACTTCCAGCTAGGTCAAGCTTTGATACCATTTGCAATGACCCACTCCACACATGGTATGATATTGTCCGCTTTGGGCCTAAGCCCGCACGGTTTTACTCCTGGGCTTTACCCCCAAGGCCTCATACCAATTGGGGTGACACACCTACATATAAGCACTTCACCTTTCCCATTCCTAGGCGTTGTGGGATTATGCACCCGAAGCTCGCTAATGTGGTAGCCTGTCAGTGTCTCGCACCCGACCACGGCATACCTGCCCACTGGGTCATCATAGTAACCTGGCTCTGATACCATTTGTAATGACTCACTCCACTACATGGTATGATATTGTTCGTTTTAGGCCTGAGCCCGCACGTTTTTGCTCTTAGGCTTTATCCCAAAAGGCCTCATACCAATTAGAGTGACACACTTATATATAAGCACTTCACATTTCCCTTTCCCAGGTAATATGGGACTGTGCACCCGTAACTCTTCAATGTGGTAGCTTGTCAATGTCTCGCACCCACCCACGGCACACCCACCCACAAGGTCATCACACGAGTCCTCCTTCTACCAAGGCACACATATCCCTAATTCAGCTACCCTTCTCAATTGGCAATATTCACCTCCATCATAACCACTGATCTTGAGATCTCAAGCTCATATCATAACATATATCCATATATATATAAATCCATATTTTATCCATAACAATAAAAATAAGGGTTAATTTCACTCAAACCCCCTGAGGTTAGCTCATATTTCACCTAAATGAAGTTTTAGTTTTTAACAACCACTTACACCCCAATTTGCTTTTTGGCCTCAAACACATGCAAATTGACCCTTTTACCCTCAATTTTTTTATATAAAATATCTTAAATCTTAAATAACATAAATGCCCTCTACAATTTTGACTTTCATCTCTTTCCTCAGATCCAACCTCCTCCTCTTCTCTTCTTGTGTCACCGTCGCCATCTCCATCGAGCCCCAAAACCCATATCTCTGTGCAAAACCCAATACAGAGTGGGCACGGTTGCTTCGAATCAATCCTGAGCCATGGCTTGTATGATACCCCTCAATTCTAGAGCCACGGGTGATCAAGTTCGAGCACAGATTCGAGGGATACCAAACAATTAAGTATATAAACAAGCATTGGATTACAAAAGAAATAACTAAGGATAAATAAAAAAAAAATAAAAAAAAAAAAAACTAAATAATAAATCCTTAACTTAATAAACAATTAATCCTCCAAATGAAATATCCAAAACCTTTAATATCATTACAATTCGGGAATCCATCTAGCGGACCCTTAATGATAATCCCAACTGAAAAGAAATATAATCCCAACACTTAAAACATAAAGAGAATCCTACATAGAATCGGAAGAGTGATGTGGACTGTCTCTACTCAGCAAGAACAAGTTCTATGTCTGAAATTGACAAACACCTAAAAAATAATAATAGTGGGTCAGGCCCACGAATAAGTTCTTTCTACGACAACTTAAACAGAGACCGGAAAAACTATATATCTATAGCTAACTCATGCAATAACTAAATAGTCCATACTACATATACACACTAAAGGAACCTCACTAGATTATAGGGTTGCCTCAACTTGAATAGTAGGCAACATGCAAAATGCACATATAGTAGGCATGAGTACCTAGACCTACCAGGGCACACAACTATACTATATCCAGCTACACATCCCTGGTAATATACGCACCTTATCCACTGATTCTGAGACTCAAGCTCATATCATAGCATATATATATATATCAAAACTAAAGTAATTCACTATGTATCGTCCAACTTGTTCAGTTGACCTAACACGAAGATAAGACTTAACATTTTAGTTAATCAATTCCCTTATAAAATAGGTAGGACTTAATTGATAAGTTAATCCATCCTTAAAGTGCCACCATCCCATACTGGTGCACTACATCCACACAGTCCAATAGTTGATGTAACAATTAAAGAAATACATCAAATAATTCATAAATAAACACAATAATATAATATCATGTTATCACAAAATAAGAACAACTTATAATTTATTTAAGCTTCCTACATCACATATCCTACACAAACTGAATCTTAAACATGCTGATATTTTACTATTCAATCAAGTAAGCATTCTCCACATACAATTCATGTTACACATTTAATGTTAATTATTAGAACAACATACAGATTAAATCCATTCATTCCTCCAAGAATTCGAATAGCATGCATTGACATGTATTTAAGTTTGTTTAAAACTTATTTAAACTCATTATTAGTCCTTATTTGATGTTTAGGACTCCTCAAATTCAATTAAAAGTAATTTAAAGCTGTTTACGAAACTTCCCCAGGTAAGGCTCAATCCTTTGTCCTAATTGCTCGAGTAGGCTCGAGCATCCTGCTTCAGGCTCGAGCTTTTCACCTAATTGCTCGAGCTTTTCCTTTTAGGCTCGAGCTTTTCATCCAGGGCTCAAGCTTTGCCCCCAAGGCTCGAGCACTGTATCAACGACTCAAACCCTATTTACGCGATTCAACCCAGAATTCTACTGTGAACCCAAATATTTATTGTTTAAGGATTCTAAGGCATGTTTCTAGGTTCCATCAATATACAGATATGAAAATACATCATTTAAAACATGTAACAATTCATAAAGTAATTAAAACAAATCTCTGAATTTATTAATTCACACAGCAAGAACAACCATGAAATATAATTTATAAAACCTATGTTCTATATCAATTAAATTATAAATTCCAATTTTAATTGTTCTTTACATAACCCTAAGATTATATTAGAGATATATATTTCACATATCAAATGAGACGTATAGAACAAAAACTTGCCTTTAGAGATTTGATAAAAACCCTAACCTCCTTCTTCATCTTCCTCTTCCTTCTTCCTCCTTCTTTCTCTTTCTTTCTCTAAAATAATACGTGATATAATTCTAGTCCCCTTTCTCCAACCTTATAGATATATATTTATAAGCTAAATACATAACCCTACTCCTTTTCCCAATCCACCTCAAATTAATAAAGAAAATAATAAAAATAAAAATATTAAAATAAAAAGTAACTAAAAACATATATTACGTATAATCCATGTATATTATTTTTATCTAAGTAAAAAATAAATACGTCAGATTATTCCCAAAGGACTTTCCTTAAATATATATATGTATATTTAATTATAAAGATATACAAATACATTATCCACTGTCCATGGGTAATTATCCGTACCCATTAAACCCCTTATTCAAGTAGTCCATGGAACCCAATTAGTTGGCCCATGACTAATATCTATAACCATTAAAATAAAATAACCATTTAACACATTTAATTCCTAACCATTAATTATAAGAAAACACCTAATACATAATTCAACTAAACAAGTACCTCAAATAAACACATAATCAATTAATTCATATAAACAATTAAACAAATAGCCAAGAAATCAAATAAAGAATTAAAAACACAATTAAAACCATTAATAAAATACCGCGACTATCCTTTTAAAATTAGGGGTATTACAGCTTGCCATTGTCATTCCAATGGAGGAGGCTCACCGCTCCAAGATGGATATTCCGGCAGCTCCCAATCCGTGTTGGATCCAACAGTGCTCAATCGCCCCAACACTAACACACACATACACACGTGTGTATATATATATATACACATACACATATATATATGTATATACAGATACATACATATATATATATCCGCACATACAAGGCGGCAATGGCGGCGACGAGCTGTCATCAATACCCACTGCAGCTATCGTCGCCACAACACCCACCACCACAACCACTGCTTGCCCAATCGCACACCATAAGACTTGAATTGTAGGCAATCAGTTGATTCTGAAAATAAAACACCCCAGATTAAGGTTCGAATTGATGAAACTCCGGCGTACATGGCACTGTAATAATCTAGCAAAACACTGAAGCGGAGATGGACCGTCAAGCTCGGCCGATGGAGCTTTCGACTGTGATGAAAAACTACGGCGGCGATGAGCTCGGAGGACCGACGGTTATGTTCGCGGCTGTAATGGACAGTGGGCGGCTCAAAGGTTTCGGCTTTGTTTGTGGTTGTTGTGGTGTGGTGGTGGCAGTATGTGGTTGTTGCGATATGGCGGTGGTGGTATGGCAGTAGCGTTGGTGAAGATGGGTCTGTTGATTGCAGACATAGGATGTGTGTGTGTGTATATATTTATATATATATATATATATGGTTATTTTGTATGTGTGTGTATATATCTATATATATATATATAGTTGTTTTGTATGTGCGTGTATATGGCGAGATTGATGAGTTAATTGTGATGATGATGGTCTGAGAGGAGGAATAAAAGGAAAGGTGTGTTGGGGTGACTTTGGTCACAAAAATAGTTAACATGAGGTCAAAGGGTAACATGGTCATTTAACATTTCAAAAACACTGTGACTACCAAAAATTGACATTTGGGGTGTAAGTGAAATGTTAAGCCACTAATTGGAGTGTAAATGGTCGTTAAAAACCAAATCTTCAACTAAGTGAAATATGAGCTAGCCTAAGGGGGTCTGAGTGAAATTAACTCTAAAAATAAACTATCCGCCATAGTCTTTCAATGGCATGTCATCCACATGATTCTGTGACCTGACACAAAGAGATAAAACTGAACTTATTAGTTAGCCCATCCACATAATCCAAAATAAAGTCATATCCTAACAACGACACACATAAAACCAAATCCTGACATTGGTCCTCAAGCAAATCCCAACATATATATATATATATATATATATCATGTCTTAAGATTATAAAATATAGATATGCAATTGATTATAATCATATCATATCATAACAGCATATAACATAATATCATGTTATCAAATTATAGGAATGACTTATAATTTCTTTAAGCTTCCTACATCATAAATCTCGTATAAACTAAATTTTAAGCATGCTGATAGTTTATTTTACAGCCAAATAAGCATTCTCCAAATACATCTCATGTTAAAACATTTAATCGCTCTCAATTGTTAAAACAAATTAAAAGATTAAATTCATCTATTCTTTAAATCATTCAAATGGCGTGCATCGTTGCGTTCAAGCCTATTTAAAATTCACTTAAAATCATCCCTAGTCCATATTTAATATTCGGAACCCTTCATAATCAATTTGGGGTCAATTTAAGTATTTTTGTCGAAATTCTCCAGAGGGTGCTCGATCACCCTCCCTAGGGTGATAGATCACCCCTTCGTCCTTAGGGTGCTCGATCACCCTCCCAAGGGTGCTCGGTCACCATTTCCCAAAAAGGGGTGTTCGATCACCCTCCAAGGGTGCTCGACCACTGTTTCATGAAATAGCCCGAGAAACTCCATTTTAAGCTATGTTCTCCATTGTTAAGGGTCCTAAAGCATGTTACTAAGTCCTATCAACACACAAGCACGAAAATACACCATTATAACATATAAAAATTCATTAAAAATCAAATCTAAGTCATAAATTTATCAATTCATGCAACAAGAACAACCTTGAACATAAACTCATAAAAACCTATGTTTTAGATCAATTTAAACATGGACTCCAATTTTAATAATATTTTAAACATACCTAAAGTTATACTAGAAACATATAGATCACATATCTAAGGGAGAAGTGTAGAACAGAAAACTTGTCTTAAACTTTCGGATCGAAAGTTAAACTCTTTCTTCCTTATTCTTATTCTCTAATGGTCCTTCTTCTTCTTCTTCCTTCTGTCTCTTCCTCTTTCTCTCTATAGCTTTATCTCTCTAGCTTTCTCTTTTTCTCTTTCTAAATCTACCCTTTAGGTATATATATATATATATATATATATATATATATAGATAAAATATACTACTTATTCTTCCAAACCTAACATGCGTCTAACAATTCCAACTATGTAACTAATTTAATAAAATATTATTTTTAATAAAAATAATATAGATATATATATATATACACACACACCCCTCATTATATATATAAATATTAATCCCTATGGGTCACTGTCCAACCCATTTAGGATTCTATTCAAATAGTCCATGGGCTATAACACAAATCCTTTAAAATAAAATTATTTAACTAACACAATTAAACATTTAAAACAATTCTAATCACACAAACACATCACATGAAAACAAATAAAAATGCACATATAATTTGCCAACATAAATAAATTTAATTAATTAAAAAAGAACAAATAACAAAACAATTAATCAATAAAACACATAATTAATATAAAAACAAATAACTACATAAATAAATAAAATGCAATTAAAATCATTAAATTAAATCCAATTAAATCCTTTGAAAATTAGGGGTATTACAACACACTCCCCACGCCAGAAGTTGACAAGGTATCAGTAGTATGATTTTAAATTACAACTTCGTCTGTGTGCAACAAGATTTTTCTTTATTTTCCCAGATTCATCACCACTTCCTTGAAAATAAAACACTTCTCAGTTAGATGACTAACAATACGATGATATTTACAGTATTTTGGGTTGTCAATATGTCCCATCTCTTGATGGCGTTTGTATTCAGGGAGTTCTCTTTGTATAGGGCTTTAAGTACATGAGAGTGCTCTGTGAGATGTCTCAGTATTGGGCTCGGATTATATTCATTATCATATCTTGCAATTATTCGACAGATACTAAAGAGACTGAAGAAGCATGATTGGTTTGACCAGCCACCTGTTCTGTCATGGGCGTCTGTCTGAGGTCTTCTATGCGAGTATCTTGTGCCGCAGAACTTGTAGGATTCCCAGATGGCAATGTCATAGAAGTTGTAGGATTCCCAGACGGTTATGGTGATTCACCAAAGGTCTGAACTTCCAACTTATTCATTAGTGTAGCGATTTGCAAGTCCTTTTCTTCAACAGTCTTTGTGAGGTTGTCAATCGCGCGTGCCATTGTTGGTAGTTGATCATTAACCGTGGCAACTCCAGTCATCATAGTAGTGACCACATCTGAGTATGATAGGTCTTGAAAGTCAACGTTCCTTGAAGTGATCAATTACTCCGAAGCCTGACGTGGTGACTCTGGTGGTGAACCGACACTAGAATGAACGTCAAAGATAGAATGAGGTGAATCTGGTGACGAAACCTTTCCTGGAACAACGTCAGGGTTTTTGACCTTCTGGACAATAGGGGTGTTGATATGATGAGTTTTCACATTCGCTGGTTTGGCAAGATTGGTTTTCACCAAGTCTTGCTGATGTTTGGATAACGCGATTGCCTGGGACTTACTACCTGTCACAGGACCCGCCAAGGTACTTCCATCACTTGATGCGTTCTTCGCTTTGTGCCACTTTTCATGGTGGCTTTGGTGTTGAACTTTGAAGTAGCGATGTTCTTTTGGGCTTTCTTGTCTGTCTAATCCTTAGGGAGAATTATGAAATTCGACAAAATAGAGACTTGATGGTAAAAGAAAGAGATTTGAGACAAAGAAAGTCCCACTGGGCGTGCTAGAAATTTGTACACTCAAATTTCGTAGTCTGCAAATTAAAGAACGAAATAGGGGAACAAATAGAATTTTATTGATTTATGATAAATAAAAGGAATACAATCATTTGTAATATTCTTTACAAAGAATAAAGTCCTCTGATTCGATCTCCTTTGTTGGTATTAAAAGCTACACGAGCTTGATCTTAAATCTCCATGAAATTTTAATGAAGAACAATACGGTTTGATGTTCATGTTGTTGATCACCGTGGAATTTTGATGAAGAACGACACGATTTAATGTGCTTATTGCTCTTCGCCTTCAGGTTTGGGTGTTGGGGATGAATGTCAGCAGAATTTCTGTATTTCTCTCTGGAATCCTAGAATTCTCAATTTCTATACCACTTCCTCCTTCCTCCATGCCTCTATTTATAAGTTTATTGAATTAATAGAATGATAACATGTGTCCTCACTTGATAAGGAAATAATTATAACTGGGCTGGGTCACTTACATTAAATAATTATCCATAAAAATAATTATTCCAAATATATTTTATTAGGAATAATTATCTTTTTATTTAATCACCTGGGCTGTGCTAATTAAATAATTTAAGTTAGCTAAGTTTGGGCCAATTAAATAATTTAATTAAACATGAGACCCATATTTAATGGGTCAATTTGTCAAAACAAAAGTCTATAAAAATTGTAGTGTCTACAGACATGTATTAATATATTAAAAAGAACTCTTAACGTTAGCTTTCATCTGATTAGTGCGTCAAGTGTCAAATGGTCCTAGACCATCTAATAATTTCTTGAATTACCAATGTACATCTTTGTAATTAAAGCCCATAATTTCCTTCAGGGGTAATTATATGGTGTCCAACAGTCAAATAATGCAAATTGTTTTTATGTGAATGTCAAACCGTCAAATTAGTCTAATTGTCAAACTAAAATCATTTTCCTTTTCTTAAACATAAAGAGAAGAAAATGTGGGAAATCTTGAATGACTATAATTCAGTGGTACTTTCTCACTTTTGTAAATAAAAAATCGAAAGTTCAAGTCTTCATAAGGATATGTGGGTGTATGAATTTCTTACAACAGTAATAATATATATATATATATATATATATATATATATATATATATATATAAAGGTCATCTACGTAACGTTCAAACTGGAACAAACAAGAGTATGATAAATAAATGAGGGCAAAATGCTATGACGAGGAATATTCTTAAGCTATGTTCAGCTGTATGGAATTGAAATTGGAGGAATTGGATAAAATTAACTCAAAAAACTGAACTAATATAATCTCCAATTTCAATTCTAAGACTTCAATTCCATGTAGCCGAATACAACCTTATGTTTTCGCCTCATCAAATAAACTGATTACAATAAATCCGTGCTGTCATTCATTTAGTTTGCATCATCAAATGATTGAATTTTTGTAGAATATACTCAGATCAAAAGGCAATAATTCGAAATACCTCTTTTACACTATTTCTAAATAAGGCTAATGCTTGCCTCTGAACCTGATTCTACAACACCAGGAGGTCTCTCCTAAACCGGGCCATATTCAGGCCCAATTCTCTAGTGGGCTAATAACTTTTGGTTCCTATAGCCCTTAAAAAAAAAAAAAACAAACAAACAAACAAACCCTTATTTATTTTTCTCTCTATATATAAGAAGCAAATTCACAACCATATATATATATATATACCTTCCGATAAATAATCACAACCTGACAACCAGGTGATATATTGAAGTGAAAAACTGCAAAATTATTGAATCATATCATAGGTAGAAAATGGAGATGGGTAGGAAGATGTTAGATGGTGGTGGTGGTGGTGGTGGTGGTGGTTTTGGTTATGGTATTGGAAGGGTCGAAAGCATTTGAGTTTTGTAAAATGACCAAGGCTGGTATGCTGGCATGCGAGCCCTGCGTGACTCATCAGCCACAGCCGACCAAGCCGACCCCGGAGTGTTGCCACGCCCTTTCATGTGCTGACTTGGAATGTCTGTGTTCTTATAAGGACTCATCCGTGTTGTCAAGACTTGGGGTTGATTATATCCATCTTTTTTATTCTATCAAGTCTTAAATATGTAGAAGACCGAATAAAATCTCAATGTAGTTTGAAATAAATTAGTTATACATGCCTTGTATTTATCTGAATTGTGTTGTAAATAAATCTTGAAAGTACCAATGGAGGTCGCTTTTTTGAAAAATTTGTGATGAGATTGTTCTTATTTGGTATGTATATGTGTGTTTGTTCTAAGAACAGTCTAAGAGTAACATAACCACATTTTTTTTTACTGAAAATTGAGATTGGAAAATGAAGTTCAATATATAGTAGTATAATAATTTAAATGAAAAATAATATTACTCCTTACATGGAAAGTGTATGAATATTTTTTTTAATTAACTGTGCGTGGAGTGTATGCTTTTGTTTTCTAAGGACAGTTATGTTATATTTTTTTTCTAAAAATAGCAAGCAAAATGTCAATATCATTTCTATTTAAAAAAATAATTGGTTATCTAAAACGAAGTTAAATAAACATATTTTGGCTTTTACTATTTTTGAATTTATTTTTTAAGAATGAATCGAATATGGCAGGTTCATTCTTTGGTCTCAATTAAAATGTAACAATTCATATAGATTAGGTTTTGCCTGTGTTTCAAAATAGAAATCTCTCTTTCGTAAAAGGTGCATGTACAATCATAGTCATTTTATATATATAATGATTAAATGAATATGAATCTTATTCTTTTTACTTGTATTTTAGGTGACAAATGTTCTTATTTGCCATAAAGCTTTTTGTTACAGGGCCTTTTGACATGCGATATGTTTTAGGCGTTATTTGTTGTATGAGTGTTTTGGATAGAAATCGAAATCATATTTGTTAATGAAAATTTCAAAAATTTGCTTTAGTTCATCGTTGTAGAAGTGTTATGGGTAGAAATCAGAATCATATTTGGTAATAAAAATTTCAAAAATTTGTTTTAGTTCATCCACTATAATATCAAAACAAATAATATATATATCACCAATGATATGAATTTGGGCCTAAAAAAATTAATATATTATAAACTATTCCAAACTAATATTAATTTTCTCTAACATGATATGAACTTAAATTTAAATACTAATATTAAAAAAATAATATCATAACACAGGCCAAATAGGTTAGACAAACCCAATTGGCTTGTGGATTCTCTCGCATGCGTGTTACAAAAACCCTTGTTAAAAAAAAAAAAAAAAAAAAAAAAAAATTACAAATACCCACCAGTTATTATGGAGCCCACTACGCAAATATACAGGTGGATTCAATCGGGAAATATTTAGATGGAATGGTCCCAACCAATCACTATTGATCATATAAGCGAAAAGCTGAAAAAGCTTACATATTTGATTCCAACCACACATAATAACTACTCCAAATCGACCCTAGAAACATGTAACTTACATATAAATGGAGTCAAAGTTCCATATTTACTTAGAGGCTGAGTCAAAGTTCCATATTTCTCTAAAATGGATTGATGAGGTGGCACATGGTTTTTTACTGTTTATAAATTGTGGTGCCTAAAATACCCTTCCGCGAAGGTACTACTTTTTCTTCGAAGGTACTACTTTTTTGAACTGAAGGTACTACTTTTTGGCGTCCAGGTACCATATTTTTTAAACACCCGCAAAGGTACTACTTTTTCTCCGAAGGTACTACTTTTTTGAACTGAAGGTACTACTTTTTTGAACTGAAGGTACTACTTTTTTGTTAGGAAAGGGCATTTTAGGCACCACAATTTTCTAAACAGTAAAAAATCATGTGCCACCTCAGCAATCCATTTTAGAGAAATATGGAACTTTGACTCAGTCTCTAAGTAAATATGGAACTTTGACTCCATTTATATGTAATTTTCCCCTTAAAATTTCAACTATTGGCCTCATTCTATAATTTTATCACAAAAAGCTTAGAGTTAACCTTGTTTTATGTTAAGCTTCTGATTTGAGCTGGAGAAGGTATAGACAAATTTGCAAGCTTTCGAACCGCATTCCTAATTTGAATGGTATGTATTGTGGAATCATACATGTGCTCTAAGAAGAAGAAGAATAAAAAATAAAAAAATAAAAAGGTGCCCATAGACAAATTTGCAATTTTCGAGAAGTAATTCAGTATATTTTGAATATTTCCTATCGAAAGCAATGCTTACTTTCTTTTGTTGTTTGGTTGCCAAAACATTTCTAGTTTTAACTTAGATTTCCATTTTAACAATTGTTATTGTGACCTCTTACATAATGCTAATGCAAAGTAAATAACCATGGATCATTTCTCATCTTGCAATCCTTAAAATTTAAACAAAATACCACATAGTAAAATGGCATTTTACTGGATCCATTTATATTACAAAGATATAAATGCATCACTTGCTTGAACAATTGCTAATCATGACACCTTGTAACTTGTCAGTGCCAAAAGCGGACAATATTATATCTGAATAGGGGTGAGAGCTATTACAAGCTATAACCTCATAATCTTTGAAATCAGCTCAGATGATTGAATCCTTGTTATAACTCTTCAATTAGATAGCTATCATATGAAAATTACTCTGATTGGTTAGCCAACTTCAGTCACATAAAAAAAATAATAAATAAATAAAACTACTTCATAACTTGTAAAGCAACCTGAACTTGTATCACTACAGGTTACAACAAGAAGTTGCTTATTTGGTTTGGAGTATGCAAATATCATTTCTAGACATGAAACTAAGAAGCATCGTAGCAAACTGGAACCACAAAATTTTACGAAGAAAGACAACTATTACTCTATTACAAATATACCTCCAATATAAATTACACAATTCGTTTTGATTATGAAACCCCTGTTAAAAAACAACAAAAACATTTAATTTAGTGCCTATCAAAACCATTTGGGTTATAATAAATCAAACTCACCAAATTACAAACCATCAGGGCTCCTCCATATTATTCGATTAACTGACACATGTAGATCTTTGAGCGGTCACCTGAATATGGTGTGGTCATCCAAATATTAGAACAATGGTGGTTGTCCTTCAATAAAATCCACCTAAAGAAACTCCATATAGGCGTCCATTTGTTTCCCATGACCTGAAAGAAATCAACAAGTGAATAAAAACTTTATATATATACACACACACACACACACACACGTATGTATATATATGTAGAGAGAGAGAGAGAGAGCAATCAATAACCATTTGCAAGAATCATTTCCTCCCAACAAACCAAAAAAACAAAAAAAAAGAAATCGTCTGTGACATAGAAATGTCTACAATGGCATCTGCTGCAGCACTCGTGGGTTATTCATCAGTGTTTTCAAAACCTTGGACCATGCATGAGAATGCAAGGAATAAGTGCCAAACTCAATATCAAAATTCAGATAAAATTCAGTTTATAAACATAGCTTAGATTGTATAAAACTCAAACAACATTTAATCAGCAACTACCCTTAGTTTCTAAAAGCTACGATTGCATAGACATTTATGATCCGTAACAGCTTGAAAATCATTGCTAGCACAGATAGCCATCTCTGCCTCTTGCCGTACTAAATCCAAAGTAACATTTTGGTCCATGAGCTGGTCACAGACATGCATGGGCTCTTCTACCAATGTATCATGAAAAAGATCACAACCACCTGTGCAAAAGATAACACTAGACTGAGCATGAGAAAACATATAATGACAGTTTGTAAGTTCTTGTGAATAGGCAAAGGAAAAGCTTGATGGCCATCAGTGTTGGGGAAAATAAACATACATTTGGAATGACTGGAATTTGTTGAGTCAAAACAATTGCGGCTTCACATATTGATGCACAACAAATACCAAACACTGGATGATTTATAGAAAGAAACCAACATGGGATTTAAAAATTACCTTGCTTCAATTTCCAACGCTGAAATGGAGCCATCGTCAATGGATAATTAAATTGTGAAGCACATTTTTTCCCCCTAGTTGTGGAGCACATTTTTCTTCTCCAAAGTTTGGAGTAGGTGAAGAATCATTGAGGAAATGTGTATATAGAGTTGGAAACATATAATTTATAGAGGCATTCCATATTTAGCTTTCACTAAACCAGTTTATTTTACCCTTCTCCCTCTCTTGACCCTTTTGGGGAATCGTTCTTTGGGATCTAAAAGGACTTCATGATGCATTTCTGCCCAGAGCTCCTCAAATTGATCATGAAATCCCTCCTGAAACCAGTCCATAATTTCCGATTGTAATTCTCTAGGATTCTCATTCCAGACCTCTCCTAGCATGGCACAGCTATCAATAGTTCTCAAACTTGTATTTAACTTGCTTAGAAGATTCCCAACCCGTCTATGACCCAATGCCTCTGGCCTCAAAATGCTACCAGGGGAGGCTGCCATGAATTTCCTGGTTGATCTTAAGCAAGGTAACACATGGCCTTCAAGCAAAGAGAGAGCAAAGACAGCCACTCGATGATCATCGTCTTTGATGGGCAAACTATGCAGCGGAAGCTGCCACAGATGAGGGCCAAAAGTCGGAACAACCCAACAGAAGACTTGGTCCGTAAGGGGATCATAATAGGGTTTGGGATCTGCAAGGGGGGCAGAGAAACTGCACAAAGGCCCAGCATATTTAACAAGCCAATCTGATTTCACACTTGTTGCTCCATGCATATATGGTCGTTTTGTATGTATCAATTCATTGTATACCAAAAATTCAGGAGCAGACCTAGAAAGAGATGACCACCGATGAAGGAACACTGTTTCCTTGACCACGCAAGCTTGATAGCGAACTGCATTTACTTTTCGGTCTCCCGATGACGACTCTGAAACTGCCCGAGTGCGTTTAGCAATCCTATCAGCCCAACCAGCACAAATAGCTTGGCACAATACATCCTCTTCATTCAATAACAAAGGATACTTATCGGAGGAAACCCTCCATGCTCGATCTATATCGTCCATGGTCCCATGAGTCCATGAATATTCCTGCTGCAAACCATAAATTTTTTGGCTAAATACTAGTTGAAGTACCTGCTTTCTCAGCTTAGACATTTCCTCCATGGTTTTTACGTGTAATGCATTGTCATTGCAGAATTCCACTGGGCTTCCAGAAAGTTCAAAACACTGCAAAGCATTCGCTATCATCAAAGCATCACTTCTAAGGTTAGAAAATTTTGCACGGGAAACTTTAGCTGTTTCTTTTAGTTTCTTTTTCCTCGACTTCTCTTCCTTCTCTAAAATTTTCTTGCTATCTATAATGCCAGAATTTTCATTTTGCTCTAAGCAATCCGTGTCAGCATTGCTTCCTTCAAACTGCATAACGAAAGGATTTGACAAGCTCAAAGCTGCAGCAGCTGCAACTGCATATCCTAGAACTAGGTCTGCACGTGCAGAAACTTTCGCCTTTCTCATGATTTGAATAACTGTAAGGAGCATCCGGGAGTGTCGAGGACTCATTGGATACTGTGCCATTGCCTTCCCTAGGGGTGTCAGTCTTCCTTTGCTATCAAGTGCTTCAAGAGCCTTTAAGCAATGCTCTGCTTCAACCAATGCAGTGGGTTCCGGAGGAGTAGGAAATGGGAAATTTGAGACCTGGAATGAAGACATAATAGATGCAACTAAAGAATGGCCACAATAATTTAAAAGGATATGAATTAAGAAAGAATATGAAGACCATGTAGTTGACACAAGCATATGTTGACCATTTAGTTAAAACGAGTTTTTAGGCAGAGACAGAGAGCATGCAGGAGCGGTCCCAACTCAGAACCAGTGGGGGCAGATGCCCCACTGGAATTTTCTTTTATTTTCTTTAAGATTTTAAGCCTGTCGCCACTACATTATTTATTATGCTTCAATGTATATTCACCCCCACTAAAGTTATAGGTCATTACAAAAAGAGTAATCGACTCTCCCTCTCTCTTTACCATTTCTACCATTGACTCAACTTTTCTGTTATTTTAGTTTTGCATTTCTATCTTTTAATAATTGTATAAATACTCCTACAAAATTATAAAAATATCTTTGATCTTAAAATTCAATACAAAGATGAGAGAAAAGGGAGGAAGAAGCATGTTTAAGCAACTTAGTGACTAGGTTCATCTAATAGCTTGCATTTCTTATTTGTATTTTTTTTATAAAAAAAAAACAAAAACTAAAAAAACAAAAACAAAAACAAAGAAAACATAGTCATTATATTTATATATATATATATATATATATATATATATATTAAGAAAAGTATATTTAATCGCATCGAAAATGTGATACAACATTTTTAAAAGGTGAAGACTTATCAAATATAATTATAAATGTATTGAATGAAAATATTATCAAGCAACAATTAATTTTTTATATTTGTTATCATGGTACAAAAAAAATTAGTCATATTATTATTCAATGATGCCGCCACTGAAAAAAATTTCTGGGTCCATCACTTACCACATGGACAGGTGAACTTAAAAACACACTTCTGCTGAATAAAATATGTCAGGAACGGTCGGGCTTCATATTACATAGGGAACATACCTTACTAATACCCATGGATTTCATCAGGAGGACGACACCATCAACGGGTATTTTTGATATTTCAGCACTTGAGAAGTCAGGAAATGTGTTACTAAAGGCTGCAGAAGAATATAGACGATAGCAGTGGCCAGGCCCTGTTCTTCCAGCTCTTCCTGCACGTTGAGCAGCAGATGCCTTGCTTATCCACTGTACTTCATATGTTTCCATGCCATTGGAGGAGTTGTAGTTCTTGACCTTCTCTTTTCCAGTGTCAACTACATACTTTATGCCTGGAATAGTTAGAGAGGTTTCAGCCACATTAGTAGCAACAACAACTAGACGCTCTCCTTCCTTAATCTTTTCAAACACATGAAGCTGTGCTGATAAAGGAAGCATGGCATAAAGGGGTAAAACACACATTGCACCTGCACAGAAACCATTTGATACTCCCCCTTCCTCTCCCAAGCTGGATTTGGATTGATTTAAGCATCCTTCTGGAGTAACAGGAACAATCTCTTTCCCTTCAGAATAAGGGTTCATGGTAGTTTTTCCAGCCAAAGCTTCAAAGGCAGCCTTCAGTGAAACAAGGCTCCCATTCTCGCCTAGGACATCTGCAAGATTACCATTAGCCTCCAGAGTTTTCTGGTTCAACAAATTCTCATCATCAACAACTTCTATGTCACTCTGTGACCCAGAATCATAGGAAAAATCTGACTCATCCTCATCTAAATCACCATGATCTTCATCATAAGAACTGAACCGGTCAGTTTGCTGGTGGCCTAAGTTCCCGTGCATCTCAAATGCTTCATTGATATCTTTCATATCATCTTTATCCATATTTTTCCCTTCAGAGGATACAGTAACATCATTTCCCTCATTTCCTTTAGAACAGTTCTCAACCATATCCTTTGAAGCTTTTCGCAGCTTCTTGCACAAGTACTCTACTTCCCTCTGTCCAGTAACAAAAACAAGTATACCACCAGCTGGAAGCCTCTTGTGAATTGTCATGACCTTCTTATAAGCTTGGCCAATATAGTCCCCATCCTTTGTTCTTTTCGAGAAATGTATAGTAACTGGATATTGTCGGGTTGGAACTTCTATTACAGGAGGTGGATCATAAAATATCCTTCTCCCAGAAACAAAGTCTTCAACTCGCAAGGTGGCACTCATCAGCACGAGTTTTAATGGAAATATCTTACTTTCAGAACTTATTTTTTCTCCTGAAAGGACTTTTTGTCGCTGCTCCTCATATATTATCTACCATCAAAGACATGATATATCTCTATGACAAAAAGTTCGGGAAAAAAAGAAGTGATCAACACATAATTAGAATAATAAAAGTATTCTCTAGCTCTCACCTGCCGCTGTTGTATAATGCGGGAAAGCATTCCAATAAGTATGTCTGTGTTTAAGCTCCTTTCATGAGCCTCATCCAAAATTATAATGGAGTATCGTTTCAATAAGAAATCACTCTGCAGTTCAAAGGCAAACACTATAGTGTGAAGTAAGGTAAATCGTTCCAAAATGAGAGCAAAAGTTATTTACTGAAATGGCTAAAAAAAAAAAATCAATAATAAAAATCCAACACGCAAACATAGATGATGGCACCAATATAACAGTCCAAAAAACATTTTTTTTATTTTATTTTCGCTCACAAGAACTTAAAACAACAATAGAGTAATGCAAAAAGAAAAAGGAAACAAAGACATTAACACTAAGCAAGAGAGAGTCATGGCAACAAGAGATTATTTTCTAAGACTTGTTTAGGTCTAGCGTCCAGTGAAACTTGCCAGTACTTAACTGGAATTCTAGTTCTAGTATGTTATTATATAAGTTTTAATGTTCAATTATACACCAGGGACATGAACTGGTTGAAACAAAGAAAAACCCGAAGTTGAGCAAATCCCAGAAAAGAAAGCTGAAGAAGCTAGAAGTCTGTTTGCTTGCATGTGCCTTTCGTTTTTTTTTTTTTTTCAATTCATGTTTATTGAATATGGAATGACTTCCTTTTCATATGTGTAGGCGGAGAAGGAGAAAACATGTCTATTATCCAAAAGCATTGAGACCTTCAAGTAAGTTATCTGTTTGGTCTGTCTTGGATAGTTAATTGGTAGTGCAGTTCATCTTTATGCCAAGAATGTTTGATACACATGTTGGGTGATCACGTTTCAGGAAATACAAGATACAGGATGATGTATATTCACTTATTAACACTAAGCAAGAGAAAGTCATAGCAACAAGAGATTATTTTCAAAGACTTGTTTAGGTCTAGCGTCCAGTGAAAGCCTTTCCCTATGCAGGTACGGAGAGTCACTCGTGATAATATCACGGCAGTTCCCTTGCCATCTTGATGTACTTGTATTATTAATATAACTTCTATTCACTAATATATATATATATATATATATATAATCTCTAATTATTTTGAGCAGAAATAGATAAATAGTTTTGATTGATTTATATAATCTTTAATTCAAATAAAATGTTTTATAGGGAAGTCAGATGTACACAGAAAGGTTAATCTCCCCTCCCTCCCTCCACCCAATTAAACACATAAAACACTCTCTCTATGTTATACATGGCAGAGTAAAACCCAACCTGTATGACCGTACTGCCTTACAAGGCTAATAGGAACTAATGCCATACTCTTCACTTCGTAAAGGACTTGCTTCTTACAGAGGTAGCATAAAATAGGATTTAGAAAGAGACGTTTTCAAACCATCCCCCCTGGGATTTCCAAGCTTTAAAAGTATCAATTCCAGCCACACTGGTTAAAGGAACCGTAAGTGTAAAATCATACATAAGATTGTCATCCTCATAAAGAAGACAATTCAGCATGAAAACAGGTCAATCCTAAGGGTCTCGACAGGAATGAGCACGCCCATCATCCTCCAAAGATCTATGAATCTTCAACAAGACTTGAGATAATTTAATTGCAATACCCTGTAACTATGTAACATTGCCAAGGGACTCACCAGTGTTAAACTACCAATTCTGCAAGTATGTTGCAGAAAACCACAACACAGAATCACTAAAGATGTCAAATCGTCATTCAACATTACACTTCAATTTACAGAGTCTACAATAATGTAGAAACCCATTCATTACAGCGAACTGCCGCACCAAACATTTTCCATATTATGACCATCACATTATGACCATTTAATTTCTTAGAGTTCTTCGCCAATACTTTCCACCCAAGGATCTGAATGTCAGCCAATGTCCTTACCTCAAACAAAACTGAAACTCTGCTCAATATTCAGAAAGGAAAAGGGGGGAAAGCCTTCCATTTATTTTTTAATCTCCTTTCTTCTTCGCTTCTATTGGTCCCTGAAGAAGAGTCCATCTCTCTCTAGACTGGCAACCCCACGTCCAATCTTGCTGGCCTTTTTATGGAGGCAGGTGATCTAAACAGGGCTCTTCAATATTACAAGGAGGCAGTTAAGCACAAACCGACATTTTCAGACGCCTTTTTGTCTCCTTCCTTATGACTACTAAAGTTCCTTTTGGTAAGGTATTAGATCTTGCAAGCCGCTGCATCTAATTATGATATAATGCTTGGATTTCAAATAATAGACAATAACATACTCATAAATCTAATGCATACACCAGCCTACTGAATCATTTTGCCCTGTGCATTTCTATACAATATGTTGAACCTTAACACTTAGTAGTTAATTATAATCCTTTTTTTACATTTCATAGAATTTCACTTAAGGTTTGTATTGTCCAAAGTTTGGAATTAGCAAATGAATGTCTAATTCCAGTAATTGACAAAAATCTTAGACATGCAAATTTGTGAGATTTAATTTTTTTGGATGGGTCACTGAATAATTTCTCTGAAATTGTATTCATTTAACACCCTTTATGATACTAATTTAGAGTTCAGTAATGAAAGGTTGGTGGTGGGAATGATGGTAGAGTCTGACAAACGAAGCTATCACAATAATGGTGATACAGATGAAGGAAGTGTGTTGATAGTGATCACATGATGTTAGTGGTTGGGTGGTAATGTTTGATGGCATTGCCAGTTATATAATAGTATGATAGCAGTGATGATACTAGCAGAAGTATTATCATGGTGACAGTGATAGTGGAGGTAGAAACCATAGTAGTACCTGCAAAAGTGATGGCAGCAGTAGTGGTGGCCCCTGCCCCTCCCCCCAAATTTGGTTTTTTTTTTTTTCCAAAAAACTTATTATGAGGCCCAAAATAGAGGGTTTGAAAATAAAATTAGATTGTGTCCTTTTAGTTATACATTTGAAAGCTCATTATTGTGAAACAAAAAATTAAGTTCAATATTATTATAGTCCTTGCCACAACACCTCATTATTTCATTTATATACACATGTAATCATTTACAATATCTACTGCATTGCGTTTGGGACCATCAAATCGGTGCCTTGGATTTGTTATCGGAGGAAATTTAGTTCAAAGTTTAAACTGAATTTCCTCCAATTCCAAATCCAAAATGCCGATTCGGTCCTCCCAAACATAGTATTATATTAATTCAAGAGAGAAAAAAGGAGAAAAATCATTAATGTTACATCATGTTTGAGAAAAATGCATGAACCTTATAGTCAAAAATTTCCGTAAAATGGTGTTTACAAGAAAAATATCTAGAATTATATACCAATCTTCATTGTTGAGTCCTAGGAGCATTAGGAAGGAGGATAAACTAAAGTACTCTGGGGACACTCAACAACAACTATTATATCATATATGCTTGTACTTCCCATTTTAGTTACATACTACAAATCCCACACCCCCAAAATAAAAATTCATGGCTCCGCCCCTGCGAGTGGCAATGGTGTTCATGACACTACTAGTTGTGCATTGTCATGAAGGTGCTTCACAGTTGTTATAACATAATGATGGCAGAGGGATGTTGAAAATGATAACATGATGAGGTGGGGTGGTGTGGGGTGGAGTTTTTGGCAGTAGGTGGTGACTATTGAGAGCAATGTTTGTGGTTATGGCTAGTTGTCGGATTTCTAGGAAATAAATTAGGAAATTCAATTTTTGAAAATAAAATCTGAAACTACTATTTCAGATTTTTGTAGTTTCTGTTTCCTGTTTTCTAGCCTAGAGTTTTGCTGATTTGATTTGCTGATTTTGTGGGCTTCCTGATTTGGTGGCCTTCGTCTACTATTTATCTTGTAATCGTCTCTCTTGAAAAATAAGAAAACTGAATGTTTTTCTTCTTAAAAAAACCTTCATGGTATCTAGGGCTGCAAATGAACCGAGCTGTTCATGAACAGCTCGGGCTTGGCTCGCTAAGGGCTCAGCTCGGGCTCGTTCATTAAGCAAACGAGCCGAGCTCGAGCCCAATTTCTAGGCTCGTTTACTAAACAAGCCTAGACCGAGCAACGTTGGGCTCGGCTCGCATAGGCTTGTGAACATGGGCTCGTTAAGGCTGGTGAACAAGGCTCGTATCAGGCTCGTTATATATATCAGGCCCATTTGTTTTTATTGTACATTTAAAATGTTTAGTCCATATTATTTTTAAGGTGGGCCCAACTCATATTTTTCATTAATATGGCCCAAGCATTATAACTCACTAGCCCAAAGAAAATCCACCATAGCCCAAATAAGATTTCATCTCACCCACTAAATTAGAACCCATCTCATCCGTTAATTTTGTAAGATATCAAAAACCCTAAAACTACACTCCACCATTCAGATCTGCCCCTTCTCCACAACAAATCCCATCGTCAATCTCTCTCTCTCTCTCTATATCACTCACGAGTCACGAATCAACTCCATCGGCTTAGTCCACTAACGACAACCCTTCCATCTACACAACTAACTCTCTGTCTCTTTCTAATTAACTCAATCGCTATAACTCTCTCTCTCAGATCTGAACGCATCGTCTGTCCTCGTCATCGTCGGCTGCGGTCCTCTATCCTTGCCATGGACGTCGTCCGTTTCCCGCCGTCGTCTATGCCGCTATCCCTCAATCCTCGTCATCATCGGTGGCCGTCCTCTGTCCTCGCTATCGACGTCGTCCGCATCAATCAGGTACTGCATCAATTAATTTTTGGCAAAACTGGACAATTGCGATTTGGTATTATTCGGCATCACCTTACTTTAATTCTTGTAAGTTTGTTGTTTTTTTTTTTTTTTTTTCGCTAAGTATTGTAAGTTCGGACTGCCTCAATTGTTCTTATAAAACAGGTAGTGTTTACCTTCCGCAAATTTTTTTATTTTTTTTCTTTTGTGAACTACTAATTAATTTTGAGAAGTAATTTTTTAAATAAATAAAAAAATTTAACGAGCTGAGCCCGAGCTTCTAAAATTTAGACGAGCCTAAGCCCGAACTCAATTTTTTTAGCTCGTCACTAGCCGAGCCCGAGCAGACCCAAGCTCGGCTCGGCTCGGCTCATTTGCAACCCTAATGGTATCAGAGCCTTGTGCTTTTTTTTCTATTTTCTGACGATGTCGTATAAGTCGGCGATGACAGACGCCCAAGGAAATCCTACCGTCTCTTCCGGTACTTCCGAACCCATTCCGCCTAATCCCACTATTTCTCTCACGAATATTCCGCCCAATCCCACACCTGTATCTGCCGATTAATATTCCCAGAATTTAGCTTTTTATCTCAGGGTCACAAAATTCAATGGGCACAATTATCTCGAGTGGGCTCAGTCCGTAAAATTGGCGATCGATGGCAGAGGCAAAATTGGGTATTTGACTGGCGAAATATCGAAACCTGCTGCTGGTGACCCTAATCTGAAAAAATAGCAGTCTGAAAATACTCTTGTTATTGCTTGGCTCATCAATTCCATGGAACCTACCATTGGAAAACCTCACCTATTTCTTTCCACTGCTCAAGACGTCTGGGAGACCATTCGAGATCTTTATTCGGACCTGGAGAATTCTTCTCAAATATTTGAGTTGAAAACTCGACTCTGGAAATCCAAGCAGAATGATCGCGATGTTACTACTTATTATAACGAAAAGGGAACTTTATGGCAGGAACTTGATCAGTGTTATGATGATGTTTGGGAGAATTCGAACGACTACGCTCGCCACAAGAAGAGAGAGGAAAACGACAGGATTTACATGTTTTTAGCCGGCCTTAATCGGAGTTTGGACGAGGTCTGAGGCCGCATTCTCGGCAGAAAGCCATTGCCCTCTATTCGGGAAGTTTTTTCTGAAGTTAGACGTGAGGAATCAAGGAGAAAAATCATACTGCGCAACACCGAACATGGTTTCAATCTGGAACCTGAGAGTTCTGCTCGTGTTAAGAGGTGTTGATTCCGACGACGACGGGCGTAAAAAACTGTGGTGCGAGCATTGCAAAAAACCGTGGCATATGAAGGAGACGTGTTGGAAGCTTCATGGTAAACTAATAAATTGGAAGCCAAAATCCAAACGTGACGGTCGCGCCTACCAAGCCACTGCTGAAGAGACTCAGGAGCCTTCTACCAACTCGGATGCAGTCTCTTTTACCAAGGAGCAATTAGAGCACCTGTACAAATTGTTTTCTCCAAAATTGCCCTTAACTCCGTCTTGTTCTTTGGTACAGATGGGTAACTCTCTTGCTACTGTGTTTTTTGGTGTTATTCCTAACCCTCTTCATTCTTGGATAATTGATTCAGGCGCAACTGATCATATGACCGGTTGCTCCAAATTATTCTCATCCTATAGTCCGTGTGCAGGCAATTAAAGGTCAAAATTGCAGATGGTTCACTCTCGGTAATTGCCGGGATAGGAACTATCTAACTCACTCCTTTGTTAACCCTCCATGATGTGCTCCACGTTCCCAATTTGTCTTGCAATTTGTTGTCCATCAGTAAAATTACCTCTGATCATCAGTATCAAGCTAATTTCAACTGTTCTTATTGTGAGTTTCAGGAATTGGCCACGGGGAGGATGATTGGCAGTGCTAAGGAAAAAGATGGACTCTATTATTTTGACAATGGACTTGACTCGAGTAGACGATGCCAAAGTACTTCCTTAAATTC